>NW_025091270.1:0-600000 GCF_001078395.1 Aspergillus udagawae
CCCTAACCCTAACCCTAACCCTAACCCTAACCCTAACCCTAAACCCTAACCTTTAATATATGACACTAAAGTAGCTTTAGGTGAAAGTAATTTATTCTCTAACTATAGATCTAATAGTACTAATCTAAATTTTACTGCAGATAAGCTTAGATTAAAGCTAGCATTATTATTCTTAGGTACTAAAAGTAATTACTCTAATAACTAGTTTCCCCCTGAAACTACTAAGCCTAGACTTAGAGATCTAAGGTATTAAAAGAATAATTATATCCTGCGCTGCCTTCCCTCAGCTAGTTAGGCCTAGCTTAAAGAGTGGCTTTTTTTACTCTATATTAGATTACTTACTAGAAAGGCTAGCCACACATATAGTGATAAATTTTAGAGTGTTATTATTACTTTTACTACTATATATAGAATCTAACCTAAGATAAAGAGCTTTTATAATCCTTATAGCTATACTTCTAAACTTGCTGCTCTCTTATAGGTATTATATATATTACTATTAGAATATACCCTGCCAGCTAAGCCCTATGAGTTTATTCCTAATATCTATGCCTATACTAAATATCCTAATTACCTTAACTAGGCACTATTGGTACACAGCATCTTTACTAGATGGGACAGTTAGTATCTAATAGCTAAGATCCTGTGGTTAATAAGTAAAGGGCTTAGTATTATACATTAGCAGAAGCAACTAGTAAATATATACTAGTTAGATAATAGGTAAGTCATCCACTATAAAGATAAAGCTAAAGGCATTATAATAGACTTAATATATACCTAGGTTTAAGGTATAATCTTAAGTCTAACTTCCTTTTTAGATGAAGTCCTGCTCTGGGGCTATAAGTCACTAATTATACTAGCTAACTTATAGGACTAGCTATATAAAAATATAGCAGGCTTCTTATTTTTAGATCTACTATCACTATATTAAATATCCTATAAAGTACTGCTATAGCTCTGTAAGACCCTACCTGATAATATTTAATCTATAAGGTAAAAGGATACATGGGACTTTAGAGATATAGATAAGTATATTAGTAATATAAAGTAGTTTCTATGAGAACTAGCAGTACTAATTAATATAACTTAGGGGTAGCTAAGCTAAGGTATAGAGCTCTAGAATATTAAGTAGCAGAATACATCCATATCTTAATAAAATATCTTTATCTATAATAGCTCTGTACTTATTATTATAGATTATAATAAGACCTAGAATTAGATAGGGTTATATAACCCTACACCTTGCTTTCTCCTGCCATAGATTAGAAGGCTAGTAGTACTTTACCTTATTTATATATAATCCCTTATCCTGGCCCTTAACTAAGAGAAAAGATAGAGAAAAAAGAAAGAATCTATACCTACTCTACTAATCTATCCCCCTAAACCCTAACCTATAGATAATCATTATTTCTTTATTATACCTGGACAGAAATATACTCAGGAGAGGGGACAGATATTATATATAATATTTAAGTTAAGTAAGGGGGCCTTTAAGAGTGTATACCTTATAATATAAAAGTATCATTATATTACTATTAGAATTACTAAGAAGCACCTACCATCTTAGGCTTCTATAGAGAACCTAGCTTAAGCTGCAGCACTGCTCTAGAATATCTTTACTACCCAGGCCAGGCACTACTCTTTAATTAATTAACACATCTATACTAGGGACAGGGTGATACCACATATAAACTTTAGGGATAAATTAGATATCTTTTAGTAAGCATCCTATCTATAGTATAACTTCATCCTTCTATCTATCTCACAAGTCTCTTAGCTAAGAGTAAAATCTAGTTAGCCTACTCTATAGTTCTCTCTGCCACCTAGCATAATCTCTTAACTATATAAGGATACTCCCTAGCCATTCCTAAAGTACTTCCTAGAGTGAAAACTGCTTATCTATACTAACTATAGCACTACTATACTATATACTTTAAGGGCTACACACCTCTAATAACACTATATAGATTAGTTAATTACTTAAGATAAAGTTTAAGTAATAGAGGACTATGACATTCTGTATCTTAAGAATGCTTAGGATAAACTATATAAATAACTAAATCTACACCCTTTTCTATTTCTAGAACTAAAGGATGGATATAGATATTACTAGCCTAGCTATTAATTCATTACCAGCTCTTAAAGAAAATAGCTATTACATAGGGCTAAGGTGCATAGAGAAAGGTATTATTAAAGCATAAGAGTATAGGCCTTAATATATTAAGAAAGTTACCTAGTAGAGGTCCTTATCCCTAATACTAAGATTTAGTGTTTAGCTCTATTTTTACCTAAGGGGAATCTATTTATCTTTATATTTATATCTACTAGGATCTCTAGTATGGGCATACTAGTGCACTGATTCTCTAGACCCTAACCCCTATTAAGATAAAGCACAGTTATTAATCACACTAGGATACCCTGATTTCAGCTAGGGCTAGGTTTTATATACTTACTTATATATCTAGGTATATTTTATAACACTCCATTATCCCCTAATTATTTAACTATACTTATACTTAATAATCTCTCCCTTTTTATTCTCCATCTTCTTACTATTATTAACCTTAAGCGCCCTACCAAGCCGCTAAAATAGAGAATAAAAAGGGAGAGATCATTAATAGTATAGATGCATACTAATTTTAGTTAGGGCCAGGTTTTACCTATATATCTAGGTATATTCTATGACACTCTATTATCCCCTAATTATTTAACTATACTTACACTTAATAATCTCTCTCTTTTTATTCTCTATCTTCTCATTATTATCAACCTTGAGCGCCCTACTAAGCCACTAAAATAGAGAATAAAAAGGGAGAGATCATTAATCTATATATAAATATTAATTTTCTTTACTATTTATACTAGATCTAATTTCAATCTTCCTTTTCTGCAGTTATATCCCCCGCGGGTGCAGTGCTACTAACTATCTATTATTAAAATTAATAACTAGACCTCCATCCAGATCTCCATAGGCAAGGTTAATAATAATAGTTACTACACTAGTGAGAACTAGAGCTATGCTCTCTATAACTTTATTTATATCTATAGTAAGTATAATAACTCCCTAAACCACCTTACCCTATATAATAGCTACATCCATAACATGTGGGCTGCTAGGCACTAGTAGTAAATATAAGGTGTCCCTATTTCTAGTATTTATAGTGCCTGATGGGTTGCTTAGATATAAGTGCTATATCTATTAAGCCATATTTAGAATTTACATGCTGAATTGGATGTCTATATAGGTAGAGAAAGACCTACTTTTAGATAAGATATATCTAGGACTTAATCTTATAAATTATTTACTATTCCATAAGCTAATAAAAATAAAATAAATTTTATCTAATTAGTCCTATTAATCTATCTATATATTTATAGCATTCTCATATCTCTTCCTTATTCTTACTATCTAGCCTGCTATTACTCACAGCTGGGTGCTCTTAATTTTAACTAGAGCTAACCATTATATACTAATAGCTAGGTATTCCTAATTTTAACCAGAGCTAACCATTATATGCTAACAGCTAGGTGTCCCTAATTTTAACTAGAGCTAACCATTATGTGCTAATAGCTAGGTGTCCCTAATTTTAGCTAGAGCCAGCTATCATGTGCTTACAGATGGTCAGGGGCTGAACATTATATGACACTAGTAGTAGCTATTATATCTATTAGTGGGGGCTCCATCTTAACTAATTAGATTACTTAGTAGTATATTCTATATAGCTTTAATATTCACTGTAATGTGTAAGTAAACATATTTACCTTTCTATAAAATCTTTTACTTAGGGCTCTGACCCTGGGCCACATAATACACTATTCTATTTATATACTTCTATCTTACCTTACCTCCTTCCACCTTCTTCCTTAACACTATCACCACTAATATCTCATTTCCAACTATAAATACTTTTAAGGTTAGTATCTACTTCTAATATACTTATTATAGATTTTGCTTTAATATCTTATCTCTATATCTATCTCCCCTATATCTGGCTTTCCCCTATTCCCGCGTCCTAGATTAATATAGCCTATAGAATTAGGTATAGCACTAGTAAATACCTTATCTTACAACCTATTCTATAGTATAGTAAGTAAGCTAATATTTCTTTATTATCTCTCTTTATTATACTACTAAATCTAAGTTATTTACTCTCCTCCTCATGCCTTAGAGAATTCCTATTATTTCTTTATCTGTACTAAACACCATAAGCCCTAGATTTTAACCTGAGCTAATACTTAGATATAGATTTAGTATATATCTTATTACTTACACCCTTCAGTCTATAGAACTATAGAGGAATCTAATACTTCCTACTTTCTTCTATTTTTAATAGCTTAGGTATTTAACTTACTCTTTATTCTTATACTAAAGGACCCCTTAGCTATATCTTACTCTAGTGCTATCTTTATTGCTTATAAAGATCTTAAGCTATTTATCTACCTCTATCCTTTCCCTCAGCTTACTAATAGTATTAAGTGGTGAGGATTCTGGGTATATCACTATTTATATATAATACTAATAGTGAACTATAATATATAGCATAGTTTATTACTATCCTAGGCAATCTATTAGTAAGCTAACTCTTATTTTCTTTAATATTAGTGACCTCTCACTTTATTTGCTAATCTGAATCATTAGTGATTACTTAGTAAGTTTCTACTAAGAATTCTTTTATTACTTATACTACTTAGCTTTATTTATCCTTCTTTATCCATACCATCCTTTATTTACTAGCTATAATAACCTAGATTTCTAGCTCCCACTGTAATTAAGGATCCTAGATTAAGGACTAAAATAAGGTTTATTCTCTGCCTTTAATCCTAGTTGATTTCAAAGTCAAAAAGATACTATTATTTGCTAGCTTTAGAATAGTTTACACCTAAATAATATACTCTAACTACTAATTCCCCTTCAAGCTAAATCACTGCTAAATTCCTATATTACTTTTAATTATACTCTCTTCTCTAATTAATCACCATAGATTCCCCTTTTCTAATTACCACACTGTTATTCCTTTTAGTAAGTACTTATATAAAGCCCAAGTCCTGTCCATTAGATTAGTATTACCTGGTTAGCTAATTTTAACTAGAGTTAACATGCAGAGGTGGTGCCTAAGGCTAGTTTTAACTAGGGCTAAGCTTAATGCCTTAGTTACTTCACACTTAATTCTAGCTAGAGCTAATATATAGAGCTCATGCCTAAGGCCTACCTTAGCCAGGACTGAAATCAGTAATGTGGTGGTTATATATATATATAGCTAATTTCAGCCAGAGCCACTGTTGGGGCTAGAGTTAGCTAGGACTAAAATTAGCTGACCTGCTCTGCATTACACAGTGATTATAAATCTAGCTTAGCTAGGACTAAAATCATGGCCTCCTAGCTAATAATATCTAGTAATCTGGAGATCCTTAGCTGGCACTAGACTAGGCTAAATAAGTATTTATAGCAGGAAAGTAATAGCTAACCCTTCTTACTTTTCCCTAGGAATTAATAGTATCTATTACTACCCTAGTTACTACTATCACCCCTTACAGCATCACTGGTGTTAACTATAATAAAGTCTTTATATAGAACCTTAAGGGGAGTGCCCCCTACCTTACTAGCTATTTTAGTCTTGCAGACTCTATGGTGATCTAGGACCTAGTTAATAAGGATATAGCTACTAAGGATATTATAAATACCTACCTAGCCCACCGCGTGAATAATTATGCCCATGCTGATAAGATTAAGGGAGCTATCTATAATAATATTATTAACTAGTCCTAGGACCCTAATATCTTCCCTACTCTCCTTACCCCTTATGCCCTAAAGGTCAGCATCCTTAAGGTCCAGGCCAACTAGCTACTAGAGCTAATGGTGCTCTAGTATATTATCTAGCTTATAAAAGCTAAGCTATCCCTCTTCCCCTATACTAACCTAGCTATATAACCCATCACCCTAGATTATTATGACATCCTCTATAGATAAAAACTCTTAGCATTCTTCTGGAAGCAGATCTAGGGTGATAAGAAAGCTAAAGGTTATCCTTAGAGGAACCCTGTGATGGCCCCTATCTACTATAACCCTAGTGATAATAGTGCCCATCTTAGCTCTAACTAAAATAATAGTGTGGTGGCAGCTCTGGATATGCTCCTAGATAAGGCTATATTTAGTACAGCCTATGATCAGGTGAACGCCTACCTTGCTGCTAACTAGCATGCTTAGTAGCTAAATGCATCCACCCTGCAACACTATGACACTATAGGGGAGACCCTTAATAGGATTTTCTATTTAGATTTAGGTAGCTAGAAGGCCAGCATCTAATACCCTACCATAATAGTGGTTGAGCAAACCCACCTGTATCACTATATAATAGTAATAGATAACTTTAAGATAGACCTTATTTTATATAAACCCACTGATATGTTAGTCAGACATTCTAATATATAGGTCTACCTAAACTAGCTAGCAGCAGTCACTGAGGTGCAGGAGATGATAATAGTTATAGCTAATAAAGCTACTAGTAAGTCTAGTGCAGAGCCTAAGATAGTCACTATTAATACTAATAATCCCCCTAATAGTGCTAATCTAACTCTCCCTATACTAGATAAAACCTTCTGGACCATAGTAAGGGGATAGATATTACTTTCTACTAAACTACCTACCTACACAGATGCCTACAACATCCTAGCCCTTAACCTAGTAGCCCTGCTCCTTATCATGCCTAGTAACATGCATTAGGATGGCATGCAGCTCAAGCCATAGCAGGTGATAGAGGCGGCCTAGATACTTAGCTAAGAGAAGAGCCCTATCAGTAGTAGGATTCTAGTAGATGCCTATAGGATAGGCAAGACCATGACTTTAATTATAATGCTATAGTATATATCCCTTACTGCTGATAAGGACCCCATATATACATATAGATCTATATTAATCCTCTGCCTGAGTGCCCTAATTAGTATATAGCTGACAGAGCTCTAAGCACACCTAGGGGATAGCTTCATCATCCTCCTATTCTAGGGGAGCTTAGTCCATATATTAGACTATCTATAGAAGTAACTCATAGTTAACACCCTGAGTAATCTAAAGAAGAGACTATAGTCCTTAGATATTATTAATATCACTATAACACGCACTATTATGCTTTCCTTTTATACTACTTGGTCAGGGTGAATAATGCAGGAAGTTAATATAAAGGGTAAGAGTGCTAACAGCTAGGTAGATAGGGTAGATAACACTGATAGTGCTGATAAGAATGCCTGCATTATTAAGCAACTCATGGAGCTGCAAGGTGATAAGGAGAATAGTAGGGTAGAGGATAAGGTTAGCTCTGGCTAAAAGGTGCACCTAGGCAAGCACTTTAAGACATTAATATCCGGGTGGTTTGGCTATGTGGTCTGTGATGATGATGAGGGCTATATAGCTAAGACCATCTAGACGCGCGTACACTAGTTAGTTAGCCAGCTTGAAGCAGAACACATCTGGTTTCTTACAGCAACACTATTGTATAATAGGGCTTTTGATATGTCAGGCTATCTGGCTATTCTGTACTTAAGCATAAAGCGTGCTAGTGCTATTAACAATAGTAGTAATAAAGGTAATATAGACTAGTTTGCAGAATATAAGTAATTTACTAGCTAGGCAGTGCTCCTAACCCCACCCCCCTACCACCTATTGTAACCTAAGGTATTTATTAGCCTTTTCTAGCTTAGCTATCTTATACTAAGGGATGCATTCTGGGTGCTCCCTCTAATCATGCGCATGACCTGCCTGTAACATGATATAGGTGACCCTATTAATAGGGTTAATATGCAAGGGGCCCTTATAGGTGATGATATCCCTGCCCTATAGATCATGATGATTAACCTATAGCACCTGCTGTGATTATGTAAAGACTATAACACATGTTTTATAAAGCTCCTATCTAAGATAAAGAAGGGACGCAGTGGCTTAGCAGAGGAGGTATATAATATAGGTGGCCTAGGTAGTAATAGTATAGGTTACCTTAACTAGCACATCATGCGCCTCCTCTGCTACTTATCCTTCAGTATGACACTTAATGAGTACTACTAGTAAGCTAATAATTAATCTAATATAATAGTGATAGCTATTAATAAGAGTATTAAATACAGTGATTATAGCTTCTCTAATTTCTAGTAGCAGATAAGCAAAGGGGCCTGAAATATAATACTAATAAACTAGCTAGGGAAGGCATATTATCTCATAGTAGATGTAGTAAAGTTATACTACCTACTATGTATCTTTTATCTGGAAGGTCTCTTTACTACTAGGGATATACTAGTACTATATTTTTTACTCTTTGCCCATTAGCCTATAATTATATAACTAGTTAAAATATTTCTAGATACTATTAGTGTAAAATACCTCACTATCTAGGCCTCCATGAATGACGCCGCCCGACAGGATGTGGCTGAATAGTTTACTTAAGCTAATAGTGACTGCTATATGCTGCTAACATCTTACTAGTATAGGGCATATAGCCTAAACCTATATACTTAATATAGTTAAGTAGTGCTTCTAGAGCCCCTGTATAATCTAAACACCCTGTTCTAGGTGGTGGGGCGGGTCCACCACCTAGGATAGGGTACACTATAGAAGGCCTAGATACTATTCTAGGAGTATATAATCTTAAGATAGGTAGAGTATAATAATATAGTGAAGGCCCTTCCTTAGCTAGCTATATCCCTCTATGACCTTCTTAAGCCCCTGGTGATGGTGGCGGTGATAATAGATGCAGATAAGGCTAATAAGGACATATATAAGGCTAATAAGGACGTATAGGAGGCTAGGGAGGCTAGGGTTATTTAGCAGGTAGTAGAGGATTACCTTCTCTGCATGCTTAGCTAGTAAGCTAGTTAGCTTAGTATTAATAACCTAGGTGACCTTAGTCTCCTATAGTGAGATATTAACTATATATAAGTGAAGTTAACTCCCAAAGACCACACCTAGGAAAGGGTCAGGCAGGCCTTACTAAGTAAGGGCCCTGCCCAGTAGAGGCATAATAAGGCTATAGTAGCTACTAAGGTAATATACTCCTATCCCCTCCTCTACCTACCATCCTCCCCTCTCTTCAGGCACTTTTCAGTCGCGGCTAAGACTAGTAGGTACTTAGCTAGGACTAAAAACCCTAGTCTATCTCTGAGCTTAAGGCTAATAGTTAGGATAGTTTAAGTTAGATGAATATATGCGGTCCAATAGTAAGGAGGATAATAGTAGAAGCTAAAGCAGGTCTAATTCTTCTAGATATAATTACTCCTGCCATCCTAATGATAATAATAATAATAATAATAATAATGATGGTGATGGCCCTGGTAGTAAGGATGGTCAGCCTAGCTTGAGTGATGGCGATGGTAGTGATAAGTATAATAATAATGATGATGGTGACGGCCCTAGTAGCAGTGATTATTATCTAGTATGGGTGGACCTAAGCCTAGAGGAATATGAAGCCGCACTAAAGTACTTAAAGAAGGTCTAAGTTACTGCCTAGGATAAGGAGATAGAGGTATTATTATAGTTAGACCTAGTATGCCCCCTTGAACCCTTCCCCCTTTATATAGATTTAGGCTCTAATAGTGGATTTCTAGGGTTAGGTAATATAACTAAGATCTCTGCTCTAGATAAGCTGGGGAGTTATTCTAAGCACATCACCACTAAGTTAGTTAAATCTAAATCTACTAGTATTATCTAGAGAGATGTTACTACTAAGCTCCCTACTAAGCTCCCCTAGTAGCCTAAATAGGCCCTACTACCTATTACCTTCCCTCTACTAGACTAATACTCCTCCTAGCTAGTCTGGCCCTAGAATACCTCCCTAAGTTACTGCACCACTACCCAGCCAGCAGGGTTAGCAGGGGACTTAATAGAAATATAAGGCACTATCTAGTAAGTTCTCTTCTCTCTTTTCCTTTACTTTCTGCCCATGCACTGCTCTCTCTAGCCAGGACTGATGATGCTCTAGCACTAATAGTAGCAGCTAAGCACCCCAGGCGCCAGTGAAAGCCTGCTTAGTATAAGTTCTAATTAGGGGCGCAGCCCTTACTTTTTAGCCAGCACTAAAAGGGCTATAAATCACTCTACATAGCTTTTTGCCCCATTTTATCTTTATTAGTTAATGATACTACCACCATGGGAGCATCAGGGGCCTTCTACACAGCTTTCTTCTTGCCCCTGTTTTATCTTTAGTAACTACACTACCACTACCCCACCATGGATGGGAGTATTAGGGCCCTTCTGTATAGCTTTTTTTCTTGCCTCCCTTTTATCTTTGTTGACTATACTACCACCATAGAAGCCTTGGCAGCCTTTTTACACAGCCTTTATCTGCTGTATTCTTTATTACTTAACTACCTTATAACTATAAGGCTTTATAGACTAACTACTAGCCTTTTTCTTTCTTTCTCTCAGTGCCATTGGCCTCAGGGCTTTAATTATTAATGAGTATATATAAATAATGAGTAGATGAGCAGTGATGATTTTTAGAACACAGTATGAATACCCTAGTTTATTATTTCTTATTTCTCTCTCTCTAGATAGATCTTTGCTTTTGTAGGCAGAGCCTGGTTTATTATAAGGAAATATTTACCACTAGCCCTTAAATAGTTAACTTACGCGCCCTATGGTGGGGGGTCGCGGAATAAAAATTTATTAATAGTATTAATCTTTAGAAATATATATTCCTATACTCTCCCTCTATAGTGAAAGCACTAGCTTTAAATAAAATATAAGCAAGATCCCCCTTAACTATATCATACCTTACACATCTTATGATTTAATCAGCTAGGTTCTTCCTCTACTATGATGATCCTGATTATACTTAAATACTTAATCATTATATTCTATGTAGGAGTAGATAGTGGATTAACTTAATAGACAGCTTTACCTAAGGCGCGACCATAGGATACTAGACTATAGGAGAGAGGTATCTATAATTACTTTAGCCACTGTCCCCCTTGATTAGAGATATGATTTCAAGGGCACACTATAACTTAACTTCAGGAGGATTGACTCTCTGGAGAGAGATGGGATAAATAACTAGGAAGTAAACTATACCAGAGAATGGAATGTAATTTAATATAGGATAGATTACTAGGATAAGGAGTTAATTAATTATTATTATGAATTATAAATTATAAATTATAGATGACTGCAAAACCTCTTACAGACATTTAACTCTAATATATATACATATAGTAATAGTAATAGTATTAAGACTTGATTAAAATCAAACCTCTACTACATGATGGTTGGTGGCTCGGGGAGAGTCAGCGGAGGGGAAAAGAAAAATAGATAAAAAAAAAAAGGTTTAGGGGGAAATGTGGACTCCAGGAGCAAGACATAGACTCTGCCAAGGCGGGACAGTGGGGACCTGTGGACTCTGGAGTGGATGGGAATCAACATGGACTCTGCGCTCACTAGACCTTATGGTCACCTGTAATTAGTATGGCAAACGTGGACTCCGCGCACGATACCGTTACTAGGGTTTTCACGCATCGTCAATGGCTTTTTCGATCAGCCCAGTTGTCGACGTATCACCGGCAGCTTCGATAATGTCAAGTGGTCATTCAATGCTACTGGCCAGTGCAATACGACGGCCCAGGAAAGTGCGATACAAGGTGCCGTCGCGGAGTACATTCGGATTGCGGAGAATGGGACAGTCTGCGAAATACAGTGTTTGCGTCTGGATCAAGGCGGCACTTGGAATGGGTGGTTGAAGCTGGGCAAGGTCAGCAACTTTAGCGAGGATGCTTACTGTGGTGTCGGCCTACCTTTCGATGGATGTATCTCTGATGGAAACAACGACATTTAATCGTGTCACGAAGGATTCCTGGCTACTGGGGACGTCTAAGTTGTCGGCGAGCTTTATGGCGTTTTGGGTGGTACACCTCTTGTGCCTGGTCGAGGACTAAACAAGGTGCTGCAGCACCGTCAATATCTGCATGTACGTCTGTGCTGGCTTTTGAGGATGAAGGTTGCACAAGATTGCTGGTAGCCCAATAGTTAAATAATTAAACGAGTGGAACTCATATGACTTCGACGATCCAGCACGTCCCTCCTAAAAGCATAATCTTTTGGAAAATTACGCCTGTGCTCTTCTCCTTTGGAGTAGACATTTGCTCTTGGGGAACACAGATTCCTGGTCCAAGCAAGTATGATCAGTCCGTGAGTGCCTTCAAGAATACACTGGATGTGTCGCAAGTCTGAGAACCGTCTACTGCTTGTAAGACCTCCTTCACATTGCATTAATTCTGAGCAGAGCACTGAATATATTTAGCAGCGCCTAATCTCCTGGCCATTCTCTCACCCACCTGAACGCACCGGTCCTATGCAGTCTTTTTCTGAGCTAGACATCCCTAGGTGGGAATAATGCCGCAATTGCGTTCGCCCTCTTTAACCTCTGGGGAGAGTCCTCCTGATCCGTAGTATATTGATCACGAGCGCCGTACGCCAGCTCAACTAGTGAGCAGACTGCATCGCACATGCCGCGCCCAGTTCTGGGTGAGACCTTGACAAAGAGACAGTCCCGCTGGGCTGCAAACGCCTTAGCTTCCGCGTCCATGAGGGCTTCACCTTCACCCATAGCGGCAATCATTATTGTAAGAAAGGGGTGGACCCCATCTTTGCAGCGGCTGCGCATCCCCTCATACTCGGTGACCATTTCGTCCCATGATTCCCTTGATGAAGCATCATATGTGAAGATGAGGGGGATATGCTGATAGAGGGAGAGCATCGCTGAATAAGACCCCCGACCGCTGGCCGAGGTGAAGTGGACAGCGAAGAGGTAACCATTACAAACGAAATCTGTGCCAGAGTCGTCCAATGTAACGTCGAACTCGCGCCAAGGATCCTTCTCTCTCCCCAGTAGCTAATGAACCACGTAGGGTAAGCTCAGCTGGGGGTTCTCAGAGCTTATTACACTGGGCACTTACTTCGTCAAGACGAGAGCCATCGGCGGAGCCTTTGGCATTCACGACAATAATTTCCATGCGCTGTTGACCGTGGTAGCGTTGCTCGGGGGCTGACCGCCTCCAGTCGCTGATATGGAGGGCGCGAGGGGGTGGGTCGTCCGTTTCACTCCCTGCCGTCATGGCCGGCGCTGATGGCGCGGGCTCGCTGCCACGGCTGCCACTACCACGGAGCTTGCGGAAAATGATTCTGGCGCGAGACAGCATGGGTGACGGGTGGGTAAGGTGGGCAAGGTGAGTGGATACGAGCAATACTCGGAATATATCTGGAACCGAGGCAAAACTTGTCAGAATTGACTGACCGAGATGCTCCATGATAGTCAATATTAATGGTTGAAGGGGGGCCAGGTGTCCTGCGTATCCGTGCCTCAGGCTCGCACCCACCCCGCCGGAGTGGATGCAGCCTAAGGCATGGATATCCCACGGCCCGCCGGGCCGGCAGCCTATCAGCAATCTCCACTCATTAATAATCACGTGATACCTGGCCATTAAAAAGCAAGGAAGTACACTAGCATGGTGGTGCCTTCCCAATCCAGCCTAGCGAGGAGTTGTTGCCTTACTGCCAAGAATCCAGACCCTCAGGAACACCAATCATAGATATTTCGATGATTTAGCGCTGGCCTGATCAAGGTCTTTGCATGTGCTTTTCCCTCGGTCCACCGTCCGAGGAAAACACAACAGTCAACATTATTTGGAATCTGAAACTAGTTCCAGCGCGAAGGATGAATGGCGCCTTGGCCACTCACTAGTTGCGCGTGAGCTGTGAGCAGGCGAGTGTCATGCGAGGTTCACAGCACCGGTCACCTACTACTACAACAAGTGAGCCCATTTGTCTAGGCCCTTTCTTGGTCCCTTTTCTTAGCGATACAACCTCACTAGTACTAATTAAACCTAGTGTGGAGGCTTAAAGAACGGTTACCTCGTAGCCTCTCATACTAGATTATATCTAGTTAGACTGCTTGGTGGTACCTGCCTGGACTTCTAGTTCAGTCCCCATCACAACTACTCAGTCCTCTTCCTCATTTTTCTCAGGACTTTCTCTAGTCTAGTCTCCAGACATCGCTAGTTACCTCTCCTTCTTCTCTAGTTTGTTTTTACTACGGTAAACAGGCCGCTCAACGTTGCACTGGGGATGTGACAACGGGGGACCATCTGCAGTAGCCTCATTTAGAGCGGCCGGGGCAGCCGCCCTCGTCGCCAATGCCATTTGCTCCCACACCGAGTCTGTTTGAAATTGCCTCGATAGTTCCTGACCAGCAGCTAAGCATCGCTTAGACACGTTTTGATAGCGTCCCACGGGTTCGACCGTTCGAGGGAACGGCCGAACGGCTCCGAATGGCTCCGAATGAGTCATGCAGAGGCTGCCAGTGCCTGGGTGTACCAACGAGGAAGGTCGCTAAACTATTGATGCCCTTCATAAGTGCCCTTCATAGCGAATGGTCAGTTTTCACAATCGGCCGGCCGGCAAGAAGCTGTGCTTTCTGTTCGTTCTAGAAAGTTACTAAATAAACTAAGTTGCGGCGCAGGAGGTGTCAGAATTCCAAATTGCCGCCACTATTTTGCCGATATTAGTTCTGTGGAAGAGGACTACTCTGTAGTCATAAGCACTGAGGAAATTGGGCTGTGGACGCCCCGGCCACTTGCGCTCTATGGTTTAGATAATCTCCGGGCGGAGCACCTCAGGCCGGAGTGTGCCCCCTGCCATGTGGGCTTTCGGGTGATGGGTAGGTAGCTTCAGGTATAAGAAGGAGGTAGGAGGTCGTTCTTTTCCCGCAGGCTCGGTTCATATGCTTGCACATCCTTCCAGCCCGGCTGCTTCCCACAGTCAGACCAAGTCACCATGAAGCTGCTGGCTGCCCTCGCTTCGGCGTTGGCATGGGGCGTGAGCCTTGTCGAAGCCAAGGCCGTGTTTGCTCACTATATGGTAAGTCACATCTCACTCCCTGTCCGCCCCAGGGGTTGACTAACGACACCGGACGCCGCGCAGGTGGGCAACACCAAGTCCCTTGGCTTGATCGACTGGAGACATGAGATGCAGGCCGCCCAAGCTGCAGGCATAGATGCCTTTGTGCTGAACATGGCCAACAAGGACCCCACCAACGACATTGCCCTGCCCATGGCCTTCACCGCGGCCGATGACATTGGCTTTCAGCTCCTCTTTTCATTCGACTACGCCGGCAATGGCCCCTGGGACAAGTCTGTCGTCATCGACATGATCAAGGGATACGGCGCCAAAGACACCTACTTCAAGACGGCCGGGAAGCCATTCGTCTCAACCTTCGAGGGTCCCAATAATGCCGACGACTGGAAGGATATCAAGAAGGAGACCAACTGTTTCTTCATGCCCGACTGGTCATCTGTCGGTGCCCAGCCAGCCGTCCACCTGGGCGACGGCATTGCCGACGGTCTCTTCAGCTGGGACGCCTGGCCGAAGGGGCCGGCCAACATGACAACCTATCCCGACGCCTCGTACTACGACTTTTTGGGTTCGAAGCCGTACATGATGCCTATCTCCCCGTGGTTCTACACCAACCTGCCCGGCTACGAGAAGAATTGGCTATGGCGCGGCGACGACATGTGGTTCCAGCGCTGGCAGCAGGCCATCTCCCTCGACCGCCAGCCCGACTTCATCGAGATCATTTCGTGGAATGACTACGGCGAGTCGCACTATATCGGCCCCCTGGACGACCGCCAGTACGAGGCTTTCGACATTGGCCGTGCTCCTTTCAACTACGTCAAGGACATGCCCCACGACGGCTGGCGCGAGACGCTCCCGTACTACATCTCCATGTACAAGTCCGGAACCGCCACCGTCACGGAAGAGCGCCTCGTGGCATGGTACCGAGTCAACAAGAACGGGGCCTGTTCCGACGGCGGCACCACCGGCAACACGGCGAACCAGCTGCAGTTCGAGTACTCGCCCAACGCCATGATGGAGGACAGGGTCTTTTACGACGTGCTCCTCACAAGCAACGCCCAGGTCCAAGTCAGCATCGGCGGCGTGGTTCAGGCCGGCGGATGGGACCAGGAACCCCACGGGGGCGTTGGTGTTTACCACGGCAGCGTCCCGATCGGGACGGCAAGCGGTCAAGTCGTGGTGACGGTGAAGAGAGGGGGCGCGACCATTGCCACCATCACGGGGGCGTCCATCACCAGCAGCTGCAATGGAGGCCTCAACAATTACAACCCTTGGGTGGGGAGTGCCAGGGGTCCCCCTATCACCCCGGTCACGACCACTGGCGACCTTTCCAAGTTGGATTGCGTCAAGGGTTTCGGTGTGCTTGAATTCATCGGCGTCTGCGACTTCGCCTGTGCGAATGGCTAGTAAGTACATTAACATGACTGCCCCGATCCGACCCTACGATTTCCGGCCCGTTTGTGTATCAGTCAACATCACTGACATTGTGACCTACCCACCCCTATCTAGCTGCCCCAGCGCCGCCTGTACTTGCCTCAAGAAGGGCGTCGCCAATGCCCCTAACGACACGGGACTGGCGGGCTATCCGCTCCCCGGGAAGAGCGGCTCCTTCGCGGGGCTCTGTAGTTTCGACTGCAACCACGGGTACTGCCCGGACTTGGTTTGCGGTCAGACTCCCAACGACGGCGTCGTCCTGGGCTACTCGCCTTTCCTGCCGCCCGCATGCACGGGGGGCACCGGCGCCGGCGCCTTCCAGGGCCTCTGCGACTTTGGATGCCATCTTGGCTTCTGCCCCATCCACGCTTGCACCTGTACCTCGACCGGCATCTTGGTTCAGACACCGCCCAAGACGAACGTGACGGGATATTACCTCGACTCGTCCACGGACGACTACGGCCTCTGCAAGTTTGCCTGCGAACACGGCTACTGCCCCGATATCTGTGGCAGCCGACCCATTGGCGACGACGGGAATCAGGACAAGTATCCCACCGTCACCCTGGATCCCGCCGTCTGGACCGCGCCGACGGCCCAGTGTGCGCCCCCCTGTGTCCTTGTCCTCCCACCCTCTTCCCTCGCCAGTCCGACCACCATCTCCTTCGACCCCTGGCAAACATCTCTCGAGTTCGGGTGGATGACAACGGATACGGTTGACGGCACCGTGACGACCCACTACACTGCTGTCACCGTCTCCACTGAGATTTCCATCCCGCCGGTGACCACGGACCTCATCAGCTTCTCGGAGGTGATCCTAACCACGACAGTCGACGGTGGCGTCCCGTCCATCATCATCCCGACGGCGAGTGTCAGCCCGCCCCCCTTTGTCATCACGCCGACTCCCGTCGCCGACATCACAGCGGCGCCCGTAGCCCGGACCATCCGTCCGCCTCCGTGGCCATGGAGTGGCCCTAGTGCGATGCCAGATCCAAGCGGAACTTCCACGACGACCTCTACTAGCGACCCTGTCGTCGTTCCTATTGTTACCGGGCCGTTCCCCGCCACCGTTTTCCCCACGGAAACAGCAAGTTGGGTCAGGGACTGGCTCCCAGAGCCCACTGCGATCCAGGTGGATGGTGGTGATCCTGTTCCTGTCATTCCCTGCTGGGTCTGGTTCATATGGTCGTGCCCCCCCAATGTTGGTGGCATCGTCTTGCCCGGCTTCAAAAATCCGGGCATCTACCCCGAGTATGTCACTCCCCCCGGCACAAGCCGATACCTTCCTTCTTTTGGCTGCCGCCGTGCTAAACTTTTCATATAGGGGAGGCCCGCCGCCAGTCGGACCCAACCCACCCCCAGGACTCACACTGAAAATTCCCTGGCCCCAAATCACGTAAGTCGGCCGGCAACATCCCCGAGCCATGCATGGTCTTCATCTCTCCTTCACCTCCACTTCGCTGTGTCGTTGCTGACGCTTCTATTTGATCTTCCCTCTAGCATCGGCCCCGATCGCAAGCCCACGTACCCGGACAAGCCAGACCCGGAGGAGGACAGCTGCGAGACAGCGACAGCCAGCGTGTGCACCACGACCCTCTCATATGGCATTGTGGCCAAGCGGGCCGCCGAAGGGGCCGCCCCGACACGGGCGCCTCGGATCCCCTTCGAAGAGTTCCGGAAGCTCACCAAGCGGGCCGTCACCACGACGACATCCACCATCTCCTTCTGCACCCAGGTGACGGGGTGCGGCGCAAGCGACATCACGACGACGACCGCAATCGCAACCACCGCCACGGCCATTCCTCGCGTGGTTATCCCTCGCGACCCGCGGAACGTCGACGGCATCAGGACCACCCTGCAGCAGCAGCTTGGGGGCTCCGCGTTGGATCTGTTCGAGTCCAGGACGGACCAGCTGGGCACCATGTTCTTCTTTGTCCCGGCCTTCACCAGCGACCAGACCGACGCCATCCGGGGCCACGCGCAGGTCGCGGACGCCTATATCCCCAAGGGCCAACTGATGGTCAGGTTTTGGGGCGTGGCCCGTAACCCGACCTCGGAAAGCGGACCACCTGCTGGGGACGATGATTGGTTTATGGACACTTTGAACAGCACTGAAAGTGAATTACAAGAGCGGTCCATTCTTGCCAAGCGCAGCGAGATTGTCGAGCGGAATTCGCCTGACAACATGGTCTCACTTTCCTGGCCTCCTGATATCGGTCCCGTCCCAGTCCAGGGAGATTACAGGTATGCTGTTCTTTTGTTTGTTTTTTCCCCTGCTGTGTTCCTCTCCTCCTGTGTGTGTGTGTGTGTGTGTGTGTGTGTGTGTGTGAGACCGTGACTGATACAGACTGTAATAGGTTCGACTCGTCGGCGGGCGAGGGCACTTATGTGTACCACGTCGACTTTGGCGCCCAGCCTTCGCACCCAGAATTCAGCGACGTGTCGTTCCTCCACCCGCTGCTTCCGGGGCCGTACCCCGTGAGCGGCTGGATGGAAAACGACCCCAAGCGGCACGGAAGCTTGTGTCTCTCCAAGGAGGTGGGGAAGACGGTTGGCATCGCGCGCAAGGCGACCGTGGTGGCGACCGCGTGGGACTTTCAAAAGTCCATTAACGAGCACTGGCTCGACGCGCTCGCCAAGGTGCACGCCGACATATCCACCGGGGCGAGGGGGGCCAAGAGCGTCGTCAACCTCTCCATCTCGATCCCCCAAGGCGATTTGACGGCGGCATTTCTGGAGAAGATGGGTAAGTCTCTTCTTGTCCATCCCCAAGTAGGACGCCGTGCTCTTTGACTGACCATTCTTGCCTCTTGCCTAGCCTTACTGATTCGAGAGATCATCAAACTCGGCGCCGTGTTCGTCACGGGCTCCGGAAACTCCCCTGGCTCTCCCAACGGCTATCCGGCGCTTTTCGGAGACCCCGCCAACCCCAACCATATCCCAGAGCTCATCGTCGTCGGGTCGGTTCTCGGACAAGGCATTTTGGGCCAGCACGCCAATGCGGACTGGGTTACCTGCTACGCGCCTGGTTACGGTCTGCGGATGGCCGACTCTGACCCCGCGTCCGCGACAGAGTACCGCACCACCCAGGGGACGTCTTTCGCCTCCGCAACGGTCGCCGGTCTGGCAGCATATTTCCGCGGCCTCGATTCCACCTTGACCACCGCCGCCAGCGTGAAGGAGAGGATTCTGCGCCTTGCATACCGCCGGCAGCCGCAGCCCAACCACCCCGAAGGGCCCTACCAGAGGTATATCGACAATGTGGTCTGGAACGGTCAGAAGTGGGGCCGATCCATTGTCCCCGAATGCAGCGACTTCTCCAAAGCAAAACGGCAGAGCAGCGGCGGGTCCTGCCCCGTCGCGTTCCCGCCCCAGCCGTCGCCCCTGACCTTCCGCACCGGCCCGCCCCAGCCGACTTGCGCCGGCGCCGGCTGTGGCAGCAGCTGCGCGGGCTTCTTCTGCCCTGGCACCCCGCTCAAGCAGAACCCGGACTTCCTGGACCCGCGCAACCCGGACAGCGTGCAGAACCCGGACAGCCGCTACTACGAGGACTGGGACGGCACCATCACTCGCACCACCACCACCCCTACCAAAACCATCCCCACCACCACTCCAACGCCTCCCAAAAGCTCGAGCGTCCCAATCGGAGGCCCCTGCCGTCTTACTGATGAATGCGAGGATAACTGCCCCAAGCCCGGGGCCGTTCAATGCGAATCCGGAGCGTGCACTTGCTGGGCCCCGCCTCCCAAAACTGCCCCGCCTCATGCGGCGATGTGCTATGACGTCCAGCAGTGCTTGAATGTTTATACCTGTGCGTCTGGGGACACGATGGTGTGTGAGCCAACGGACTATTCCAATGGGAATGGGCTCTGCCAATGTATAAAAGGGAATCCCAGTTGAGATAGGTAACGCGGTATGGCATGGCGCGGAGTGCGGTGTGCATGAATGTACCTGATAGTACTGGACAGTAGGGGTGAGGAGGGCAGTGGTTTGTAGAATCTAGAAAGGTTTGATGATAATATGATGATAGTCATTACTATATAAAAGCATATAGGAGCATGTAGAATCTATTATATATATAAGGAAGCTACTAAAATTTCTCCGGGTCGCTAAGACTATATTGCTGGCTGTGGGGTCTTTTTATATCTCCCAGAATTATTGTTGAGGCTCTGAAACCTGGCATGAGGAGATGCACAACTGTGAATATCTAGCTAGCCTCAAACATTCACTGCGCAAACATTCACCTTGCGCAGTGAATGAGATGTTCTAAAAGGGCTATGTGAACAAAGACTTACATAAAGAGAAACACATTATAACACCACAGTGAGACATAAAGAGGTGTTGCAATGAGTGATATAGTAGGCATCCTTTATTAGGGTTTTCTTCAGACAAAGGAAAGAAGGGAGGTTTTTCAGCTTGAGCAGCCTCACAGGCTACTTTCTGCTTTACATCTCTTTTGTTTATCTTTTACCTCTCTTTATTATAATCTATTCCCTGTCTAGTACTTCCCTGCGCCCTTATTTAGTGTAATTACTAACTCTGTGCTAACCAGTAGGTAGGCAAACCTATGCCTCAGGTGAAGTCGCATGGCTATAAAGACCCATCAGATCAGATATTGGAACTAGAAAACCTCTTGTATAAAATCCCTCTTCCTTTTGCCTGCAGCTTGAATCCGGGGGTTACAGCCCCTTAGGCGGGCCACAAAAGAGATCCTATATGCATACTTCAGAGCCTATAATAGTTGTCTGAAGAACTCTTTATCGTGACTTCACTTTAGGATCTTTAAAGATACTTTCATCCTAACAGAGATAAAGTCTAACCTTACCCTTACTTCTCTACCACCTCATCTTTTAACCATCTCTCACTTTCTTTTACCCCTCTCTCACTTTCTTATTCACATCCTGCTTAGGTTCTAACTTTAATCTCACTTCCCTTAATGCTTATCTTCCTTGTACACTATACTAATCCTTAACCTTACTTTTTAATAACTATTACTATGATACCACTACTGCCTACCAGATCTCTAGACTACCTATAAAATGATCCTTCTCCTCCCTTTCTGTCTCTCTCTCCTTTCTTCCCTTCTCATCTACCTACTGTGCCATGGACACCCTCGGGAAGGGACCATCTACCGCCTCTCCTGTATAGATGGTCACTTCCTGGGGGTGTCCACTTCATACCATCCTCATTATCTTCTTCCTGTGAGTATACTGTCTTAGGCTGCTTCTTTACATACCTGCAACCTATAAGGTGCCCCATCACAATATTGACAAACTGTGATTAGAGCTATGGAGATATCGCAGTCCAGTGATGTATATGCGCTCATCAAGCTCTATCAAACTCTAGGCGACCAGCGCGCACCTGACTTGGGTTTATCGCTACAGAGACGATTGCGAGGCTGTATCTTCTTCACCCGAGATGCCATTCAGCAACCAGCAGTTCAACAGTCAACCTTCTTTCGCTCAGTCACATTCTTTCGCTCGGTTAATTTCGACCCTTCTCGCTTTGGAGACCTGATCTCGCAAACTATGGATAAGGACGACCTCGATTCTTTGAAGATAATCCAGCCTCTCCTTGAAGATCCGATCTCACAAATTATGGTCAAGGATGACCTTGATTCTTTGAACATACTCCTGGAATTAGCAGCACAAGCCCTACACAGAGATATTTCAGAAGTGGCTCGCCAGGGTGGTAATTATCAAGGGATTACTTTCCCTGGGCTTGCTATTCTCTTTCGAGCAAGGAATATCCTTAACTGGCTCCTTGAAGGCCCGGAACGCAAAACTGCCATTGGTTATTTGCTGTTTGAAATCTGCAAACCCGGTAATTGCCTGGATGCTGCAATAAGGGCTGGTGGACTCGAAGAATTTGAGAGATTAGCAAGACATGCGGTGGCAGCTCATGCACTGCAGCCCCATCGTGGTATACGTCCTAGAGGCCGCTGGACAATGCATAGATCACACCTTATCACTGTATGCCGCTATGGATCTGTGGACTTTTTGGACAAGGCCATCGAATTTGGCGCAGATCTTACTCAGATTCGTGATAACGACCCATTCATAACTGTGCTTGATGCTGCACTTCAGAACCCAGCCCCAACTTTTTTGGAGACCCTGTTTCAACGGCTTCAGGGCATTCCTGGTACCGATATGACGGTGTATACTGGATATCAAGATGTTGAAGGGAGACCGTTGCTCCTCCGAGCCATTGATCTTGCCTCTCAGGCACCCCAGTTCCGCCCTGGTGATCTACTCAGGGTTTTTCGCATACTACGTGAACAGGGCTGCAACTTTCAGGCCGTTGATGATAATGGGCACTCAGTCTTACACCTTGCGATGAGATATTTCGACCTTGAACTTCTCCAACAACTTCATCAGGCCGGAGCTATAATCAACCAGGGGAATACCACGCAAGCTGGATCACCGGCACATGCCTTGATTAAGGCAGTTCTTGAGCAGTTTGATACCCCAGAAACACAAATCATTGATAATTTTATGGGGCGGGCGAAACGCATTGCATCATGGCTGAAACAGGAGAATTATGATCAGGCTATTAAAGATGCTCAAGGACGTACTGCTATGGCATTAGACTGGACAGGAAAATTAACCTCAATCACTGAGGAACTTCAGTGACTGCTATCAGCTATGATGGAATTGTTTTTATTATTTTTTTTTATAGGTATTTACAATGTCTTTATTCTCTTAGCTACTTTGCATACCATAATAGCCAGAGTGAACTATCATTTAAGTACGGAATTTTGATTATATAACACTGCTTATTACTACCTTATAGTTAGACGCATTTAATTAGTTCAATGAGTTCAATGAGTATGAGTTCAATGAGTTCAGCGAGTTCAATAAGGGTCAAGATGGCCCGTAGGATGCAAATCACTAAGTAACTGGTCACCGACAATGAATGAACAGTCTGGACTGAGTATATCCGCAGGACGGACTTTCAAGGCATGGAGCTGCTGTATTTCCACCCCGTATATCAATGATAAAACATGTGTGTGCTGGACGGACGGCCAAGATGGCCCGCAGGATGCAAATGACTGCTAGCTGCCGGAGAAAGTGTGGCCATGACTGCTTGGAATTGTTGCATATCTGTGCAATCAGCCAATCAACACCGCCGCGAGTAGGAGGTAGAAGAGAACATATGGATTTGGATAACGCCCTATGAGAAATTGTATTCTAAGAATGCATCAGCTACTAACTGTCATGTGTAGAACTGCAGGGCCTACGTAGAACCGCAGGGCCTACGTGACATACTATAAGAAGAGTATCCCAGACACAAAGAAGACAGGCCCTCCCACCTGTGTACGCAATCTAGTTGGGTATATAGCTTCTAAGATTAGGAAGATCTAGAATCTGGAATCTGTTAGCAGGCACGATCGCGGAGGAGAGAGGTATCACTAGACTGGTTGTGGATTGGATATGGGTTGATCCTCTACCTATCCAACCCACCCTCATAAATAATCTTCATATTGATGTCTTTGGTTTTCTGTAGATTAGGAGATAGAAGGCAGAGCAAGGGTACTTACTATGAAAGAGTAGCTAAAATTATACATATAGAGTGGCTATAACCACTCTTTGTCTGTTTCAAGTCTGGTTTAATTTAATGGTAGTATTTTGCGGTCTGAAAGAGCCTTTGTGCCCGAAGCATACACACCCCTAGAATAAGGCTAAATATTTCTTTCATTAACAGTTCTATAATTGTAGTAGCCCCTAACTTAACCTGCGGAAACACAGCTAGGCTAAGCCCCAGGAAATATCATAAACGCCAGACTGAGCGAGCTGAACAAGCTGGATGAATGGAACAGACTGGACAATGGAAGATGGACGAACTGCATGAAGTAGACAACTAGACGAACTGGACAAACTGGATGAACTGGACGAGCTGAACAAGCTGGATGAACTGGACAAACTGGACGAACTGGACGAACTGGATGAACTGGATGAACTGGATGAACTGTGAATGTCTACTCTATTATGTGTTATAGGAAACAACAAGGGTACATAATTTTTGAAATCTGATTTCACAAGCTCTTTAAATTGTAACCTTTTTCATACCTTTATAATCCCATGTGTTGCTAAACGCCAGGTGATGCATATCTATTATACAACATGAGAAACACACTGTCACTCAGACATTGGAGGGATACTGCATCCATTAACCAGGGACTGATAGTTAGCAGAACAGAGTTAAGAACAGCACTTGGATGTGAATGCCGATGCCAGATGCTAAATGGGGCGACAATACCCAGAGAGGCGATCCATCACGCATCAATGGCGCCATTTAGGGCCAGGAAGTCAACCCGGAGATCCTCCATAGTGATGGGTTTAGCCGGAAGTGTGCTGCTCTGCTCAGCCGACGCTGTTAATTTCCGGCGATTACCTTGCCGTGTGAAGATCCGCTGTTCATATTCCATATTTGGCACGATGAAGCGGAAGCAGAATGTATGTGGATTCTTCTGGCCTAATCGGCGAATCCGCGCAAACGCCTGGTCTTCGACACCTTCCAGATAGTCAGGCTCAAAGAGGACGGCCCGGAAGGCACGAGTACAGGTATAGCCAGTCCCAATGACCCCAGTGGTGGACACAAGGATGCCTGGACTTCGAATCTTCACACCTTCCTCAGTGACTTCAGTTCCGGTGTCGTGATTCTGAAAGGCATCCACATACAGCTGGCGATCCTTATCGGCTGCTAATAAGGACTTCACGTACTGATCCGGAAACGCATCTGCCAAGGCCTAGGGGTGCCAGACATGGGTAGATCAGTACCAATGATTAATCGCACTAACAATAGATCAGGAAAGAGAGTAGGAACTTACCAGCTGTAAGATGTATACCGTGACAGGATGCTTCGTCATCACCAAGAGCTTCTCCGGTCGGCCATTTATATCTGTAAGGCCCTCCCTGACCATATCACACAGATGCTTGAACTTCGACGACCTACTTGTAACCATAGCTAGGTTCTTTGCAATAGCACATCCCGTCTCAGCCTTACACCATTCAACAAGATCCTTCCAAGAGTACGGTAGCTTATCAAGACCACCTATCTGGGGAGCAAGATCCACAAGTCCTGGGAAGCTAGTAAGGATTCGGAGCTGTATTAACTTCCGCAAACCTGCTTGACTAAGTTTCCCTCTGTGCTCCTTGCCTGCCTTCCGAGCTTCTTGTTTGGCGACTTGGATCCTATCCAGTTCACTCAAAAGGTCGGAATCCATCGGTCTGATTGTATCAAGGTATTCACCTGGGACGGGGCAATCCATATCAACTTTTTTATCCGGAGGCAGTTCGATAATTGATGCACCAAACCATCTGGTGTCAACAGTCCGCCGAATAAACCCCAGTGTGGTGAGGATCAGTTTGAATTTTTGAATGACAGGCCCTAGCTGAGCATCATGCTTATTTGCCTTCTTGGAGAATTGCCGACCGAGGTTCCAAATCTGTTCAGAGGTACAGTATCGCAGTGTTGGGTGCTCCTCCCACTTGTCAGTCTCCAGCACACCGATGTAGGCGGCTATATCACCAGGCGATGTCTCAAATGGTGTGCCACTTAGCAGCCATATAGCTGGCGAATTCAAACCCTTAAGAACAGCAACAGTAAGCCCTCCTTTTTCACCCTTCTCCTCATGACACTCATCCCGGATTGCACGCGCAAATCGCGCGCCGAGCACACTGACTCTTTGAACTTGTTTAGGCTTGGAGCCCGGGCCACTTGCAGGGGTGGGGACTATTTCTTTGATAGTCAAGGGTTGCAGCACCTGCCTCTCAACACTTTGAGGAGTTGTGAGGATCACAAACCGGCCTGCGTCTTTAGGAATGGTACCCTTGCCCAGTTGACAGGCAGCAAAATCTGCTTGATTTTGCTCTGTATGTCGACTCTCATCTAAGCTCTTCATGCAAGCTTTTGCTGCGGCCCACCGTTCAACCTCAGTAATCATAAGCTCACGCTTGTCCCTATAACCCTTAACAAAGGGAATTCCCTTGATTGAATTACTATGCCCAAGGAGCAGCGTCATACGCAGTAATTGGTGTGCTTCAACTGTGTTAGTCCACTCCTTCTCCCACACAGAAATGAGGCGACGAGGGACGAGAATCAAATTCAAGCCATCACGGGTCGATATGTATCGGGCAGTAGGGCCCGACTGCACGCATGGACAGCATATGGGAAAATCTGCCGCGCTTGGGCACACATCCTCAGGCCCTTGGCCGTCAAGTGAGAGATGTTTGCCGTCATCAGCAGCGCGTGACTCCTCCACAGCCTGTGTGGCTACCTGTAACCAGCGGCTAACAACACAAAGTGCAATGGCGGTCCGGGTCTACGTCCGGTAAGAAAGCCTGGGTTAGTATTCATGTTGTAGGTTGATGATGCCTGGATGGCGGAGGGACTGTGTACCTTGCCTAAGCCCATCGCGTCCGCGAGATATCCTCCATTCAGGGTTTTCTCCGTGGTCAGCATCCAGTAGGCCGCGTAGGCCTGGTAAGGGCTTAGTGGACGACGCATGCCAGGTATGCAGATTTCCTCTTTAGGGGTTTTCCCGAAGTCGTCAGGTTGCTTAAAGAACTTCAGGCAGTTCCCCCAGGTCTTAAGATCGAACCGATCAAGCGTAAATGAGGTCTGGAAGTTCTGTAGTCTGGACTCAAACAGATTAGCAAGAGCAGCCAAAGTCATCCATATAGCAGGCAGGAGGAAGGTAATACAGTGAGGCACTGAGCATACTTGCACCAGTCAGATCATGCACGGCTAGATAATTTCCCCTAAGCCCTCTGAGTATCTCTGCAGTCTCACTCTTCATCTTGGTGTCTTCATCTGAGAGCACATCATCAAGGAATATCTGCTGAGGGGATTGTCGGACGCTCCTCAGCTTTGCCAATCGTACTTATGAACAGATGACGAAGCTCTGGTGTATAAGCACCTTTATTGTCTTTGCAGAAGCTGCACGGATTAGCCGCCTCAGTATTTGACTAATTATTGAGGTCTGGGAGAATAGACTGCTGTCTCAAGATCTAACCGACCATCTCACATCCCTCCAGCATGAGGATCTCGGGCTTGGACTTGGTATAGACAGATTCTGAATTTTCAGAGTGAATACATGATTAGACTTAAGGGTATTAGCATTAGTGATGCCATTGTTGGTAGTATTGCTGTTGGAGGTGATGGGACGCTTGATGGTTGTCATGTTTGTGAATTCTGGGAAAATCCCCAGGTAATCTTGGTGCCAGGATGCAAACAGCACGTGTATCCTGTATTGGTCTTAGGAGATCATGAGACACCTAGAAGTTCAAGTAACAGTTAGTGCATGCTGGGTGGAAGTGGTTCATATAATGGTACTAACCAATTGTTGAGGTCTGGGAGAATAGACTGCTGTCTCAAGGTCTAACTGACCATCTCACATCCCTCCAGCATGAGGATCTCGTGTTTGGACTTGATGTAGACGGATTCTGAATTTTTGGAGTGATACCATGATTAGACTTGAGGGTATTGGCATTAGTGATATTATTGTTGGTAGTATTGCTGTTGGAGGTGATAGGGTTGCTGTAGTTGCCAGGACTGAGACTATTAGCAGTCTGGTGTATGTGATTGTGACCCAAGTGATTGGCCTTGGGCACAGCAAGAGAAAGACTGTCAGACAAACCTAAACCCTAGCATTGCATCAATGAAAGCCTTTTTTTGATCAGCATAGGTCAGGAGGATGCAGCAAGACAAGCCATGAATTGTGTTTGCAGTAAAGAGCTGCTCTATAGATCTGTGGGTCAGCAGGACCCCTGATGTTTGATAGCTTTTGTTGTAGTCTTGTGCAGCTGGTGTTGAACTGGGATTCTATTCTCCAGGATGGGTCCAGGTGTTAACCATAAAACCTAACCCATGACGTCCGCTTCGTGGTCCCAGGTCATAGGCATGATGTCGTGTTGTTTTGATGAACATCATGCCATTACTGTTATTGCTGCTACCTCAGCACTGGCTCCCACGTCACCATTATCAGGTTCCAAGGCCGTCCTGGCTGGCTGTGCCATGTCTATTTACATGAGCAGTCTGGTTGTCCTCAATGCCTGTGGCGGAGGTCCTGTATCTTCTTGACCAGGGACTTCAATTGTTATATCTTTCAGCTTATCAACTTTCGAAGAAAGGTTCTTTTGCCACACAGATATGTAAGTTGTAATGCTGTATGCCAGGTTGCGGATGCCTAATCGCCTCACAGAACAGTTAGTAAGATCGTTGAGAAACACAGAGATAGCCACAGGGAATCAAGAATATACTATCGCCTTGCCTACCGGTAGGTTCCTTCCTAAAGCCTTTGTCTTGCTCCGGCTTCCTGATGCAATCAAGGACGCAGTCATTGGAAGATGCGCCCACATTGCTATTAAGGCATGGCCAATAGTCACCCCTATAGCGAAACATATGGCCGTCTGACAGTTCAGATCGGGCCTGATTGATAGTCAGTCACCCTTTGCACGAGGGAAATATCCCTTAAAAGACGTGCCTGATCATCCGAAGCCGGCATACCTAACTTGCTCTGTTCTGGAGATAGCAGGAACACAAGAATGCTAGAGATAGAATGGAGGCAGTATGGCCTGCTGGGTATAAATGTAAAATCAGTATGTAGTAGAGAATATGGATAGGGGTATAAGACGTAGTAGGTAAAAGAAGGAAGGTTGCTTCTCCCTTTCAAGGTTGGCACTAGCAGCAACACCTAGAATAGTGACTATTGTTACTTTAATAAAGTGAATAATATGAATAGTGCTGAAGAGCCCTACCTTAAATGTCCCTCTTCACAGTGAAGAGCCGCTGCTTATACAAAGTAGAGAAGGTGAATAAATAAGGTTTTATAAAGAAGGTGAATAACATTGCTCAATTCTATAATGATTATCCAAATGACGTAGCTAAAACCCCCAACAATATCAAATAATGGAAATTATACTAAAGGGTGATGGTTGAAGCTGTATTCATATCCTGATTAGGCAAGTCATTATAGTCAGCGGTGGTGAAGATTAAGACTTTATCTAGAACTCCCAACAATATTGAACAATGGAAATCATACTAATGGGTGATGGTTGAAGCTGTATTCATGTCCTGATTAGGCAACTCATTGTAATCAGCGGTGGTGAAGATTAAGACTTAGATAGTCTCAGTCGGGGCTCGGGCCCTTTTGATGGGACTCTGCTTCTGCGAACACACACCATTGTGTTGGAAAGCTTAGAACTATATGAGATTTCCCAATCACTTAGTAAACCGCATACGCAAGGGAGAGTCTTGACTGTTTGATTCTTTTCTAATCTACCTCTAACTATCGGGATCTTATACTGCTGGATGAGGCCTTCTGGATGAGAATTGTCGTGCGATAGGGGTAGCTACCTAGACTGGCTGACCCAATCCACAAATCCATATCCAACTCGCCCAATCCACACTTTGGGTTGGATCTAGGTAGGCCTGATCCAACCCATATGGATATGGGTTGAACCTGCCTAATCCACATGGATATGGATAACCCATTGGGTGCATGTGAATGATGTGATCATGTGATATAGGGCCTCTGGAAGCTGATAAGCTTATCTAACCTAACCTAGGCGTAGATAGGAGAATATTTTTATATCTATAGATAGAGAATAGTCCTATCTATCTATTTATAAAATAAAAACATTAGATCTACTAAGAGAAACTAGAGTTATAGTAGATTTTAGGATTTAAAGGATGGTGATTAGGATAGTAGTGGTAAGATATATATCTCTGCATTATCTTTTATCTTACCCTTAGGGGGCACCCTACCTCCCTAATTAAGCCTATTTTAGGTCATCTAATAGTTAATATATCATATTATATAATAGAATATATAGATATCTTAGTAGTGTGGCTAGAATACTAAAAAAGATAGGTAGTAATCTAAATACTAGAGGTCACCCGACTAGGTAGTATGGATTGGATATATCCATAATCCAATCCACATGCTAGAATGGTTAGTTAGTGTATAAGAAACGGTAGTACGAAACTTACCTGGCCAGTGCCGATGCTAATCCTTCATTCGAGTTGGGACAATGACCAGCTTGACATCCCTCACACAGTTCACTATCATGGGGACCTCTGCTCTGCCCAGAAAAATGCGGTCGCTGTACCTCAATTCCGTTCCATTTTTTGAGCCAGTATGTCACTCTTTCCGCATAGCACCCATGATCCAGGACTGGCCAACCAACGGCTCTGCAATTTTTGCATCGCTGGTGATACACTCGCGCATTATATAACCGTCGGGGGTACATGCGAATTGTAATCGCGATCTTTTTGCTCGACCAACCGCTGGAGTGACATCCGCTGTTTCAGCATATGAATCGGCCCATAACGTTCGTGTCCTGTTCCTCGATGTTGGTTTCCTCATCATCAGCGTCGAAGAAGTCTAGTTGAAGCCCTTCCTCGTTTAACAACTGTGCTACATCGTCATGAAGCTTTGGGTGGAGCGACCACAATTTTGCGGCTTTGCGTCCTTTGCGTGGCATCTTGAATCTGGGTGCGCGGTAGTGGGATTTTAGGATGTCGAAAGCTTGCGTTGACAATTCGGAATTTGGCCTTAGAAAGGCTTATGAACACTTATTTAGGAGAAGGACTACCCCACTCAAAAGCAGAGCTGTACCTCCGGAGGAACAGCACATCGCTGCCATATCACGAATTGATTGGGAGATATGTTTCATGTGGTGTAACCCGTTCAGGCGTCGCTTCTGCCATACTCTGCCCACCAGGCTGCAGGCATAGCTGAGATAGAATAAAACCAGGTGAATGCCATGCAAACATACAGATAGATGAGCCAATACTTGATTCGCGGGGTTTCCGAAGATGTAAACTGGGGAGTGTGGCCTACAAACCATGTAGAAATGACCGACCTGGGATACGGTGGAGGAATAAGCAAGTCTAATGGCTTACATAAGTCGAAAGCGCAAGCGTGACTGGGTAAAGTCCAATTGGAGTATTGACATACCCGCCACATTGATCGCGGCAGAAGTTTATGAAAACTTTGATAACGATCTCTTGCTGAGATTCGTGCTCCAGTATACTTGAATAGAACCTTGAGTTCTTCCTGGATATTGTTCAGAGAACAATCTTGTCATATCTGACCAACGGAGACTCTGATCCCTCTTTAACTTCACCAAGAGCTCCTCCTCCTCCGGTAACCATGGCGTCCCTTTCCTAGAATTCTCTTGGTGCGTCCCACGGATATTCCGAGCTTTGGGGCTGGCCTCACGAGTCTGAGCCCGACGGCGGGTTAATCATACGTTTCCCCTCTCGTGCGCGGATGCTTTCGACGAAATGTGGGTGGCATGTTCAGTGCATGACAGTGGGACGGGGCTCAACCCACGCGGGGAGCGAGATGGCGGACAATCAACGACGTCTGGAAGGAACATAAGGAAGTATGCTTGACGCTAGCCATGAGGTTGAATACAGATGATGCCGCGGCCAAAAATCTCCTGTGTCTTACCAGGACTAGGGAGAAAGTTAACTCCAGATAGGGCCTTAAGTGTGGCTATCAAGCCTTTAGAGTGACACCTGGCGGAAACCAAGGTGTTCTAAGCAGTCTTTAAGGTTATGTTCCGCCGATGCCTTTTCTGCGGGTGTTCCCCGCCATCAGCAGCAGCATTTCTTGTGAGCAGAGAATGGCTTTCAGTGAAGCTGTCTGTTGACTAGTCTTCTTTGCTATCATAACTCACACTGGCTTGGTGAAAACAGTGTGATGGCTGCACAAGGGAGTCCCTGGAAGTTCTTGCCATCGAGCTAGCCGATTGACAGACTGGGATTACCACAGCAACCGAAGGTGTCCGATCGCGCCAGTTAGATTCTGTATTCACTCGAGAGCGAAGTACACGGCGGGGAGGCAAGTTTGACCTCAATTACTTTCCCTTACGTTGTGGTTGCAAGTTCAGGCTAGGGAGGACAGACATGTTGTTATCTTCATAATCAGTACTGGCGTCCCTGCTTGAGGCAATGCTGGGCGTGGCAGTCGGCGAATTAGACACACTAACCGTCAAGGCTCTCGTCTGCTCTCTACAGCATGCTGCCTCGGACGGTAAGTCCTCAAACATGATTCCATAGTGTTAACCAGGTTGAGCGTGACCCTTGTTCTCAGGTGACGCATGGTTTGATAAGGCCGGCGAAGGTAGCTAAGAGTTATGATACTTCAGAACACAGTCTATTATTATTGTCTGCTTTTCGGCCTCGCATCCAGATAAGGATAATTGAAGACAGTCCGAGTCACCCAGTAAAGTATTAACTGCGCTAACAGATCGTCCTGCCATATATTTATTAGTGGAACCAAGAGGAACAGGCGCATAAAACTACCCACCACCTGAGTAGCCTGAGTCTGCTTCTGCTGCAGTGATGATCAGACCAGAACAGACAGCATCACCTCGTGTCTGTGGGCATGTGTCTAGCTGGTCTTGCAAGGCCCTTCTTCAGGTAACTAATTAATTCCCTCCTCCCTCGCCTCCCCCGTCTCCCTGGCAGTCATCGGTGCCTGCTGGTATAACTGGGAGCACCGACATCCTTGAACTAGTTACTGCCCAGAGCATCAGCAGAGACTCCCCCAATACCATCACAGATATTTTCCACGTACCAAGAGTAGGAGAAGCATCCTGGCATTAATCACCAAGGTCATTTCCAGCTTAGGACTTGCTTTGATGGTCTGCCTGCAAGTCGGCCTCTCTCTCAACCAGGCTGTTTTCTTGAGTAGGGACATTCTCAAGCTCAATGTCAAATATATTGCGAGGGGCAGCGAATTGGAGGTGCCCTTTGATCATGGAAGGTGGGACAGCTGCTACGGTGGCAGGAGGTTTAGGGGGAAGGGGATGTGAAAATGAAAAGGGCTGGGGAGCAGAGGGCACATGGTATGACTTCCAGCCAGAAGAAGACAAGGTGTGTGCGAGAGGTTTGGGAGGAGGGGGATGATGGTAGAAATCAATATTATCAAGGCTGATCATGACTTCTAAAGGTCTTCAGAGAGAGATTTTTTTTAATGGCTCAGGGTAGCAGGAAGCTGATGCTAGAACTAAGTAGACAGGGCGGTTCGCTTGAATGCCAAACGTCGAGAGGGGGGTTATAATTTATAAAGTAAAAGAATAGAATCCTAGCAGCCCCTGAGCCTCACAACATACATCAGCACTGTAGCAACGGGAGACCAGGCTGGCTTATCCTCTCTCACAAAAGTCCAAACACCTCAAAGTCGCTTTCCCACGCACGAGCCGAAATCAGCCCACCACTTCACTACTTCCGAATGATGGAGCCTTCGAATGGACAGAAAAACGACAGTCACACAATGCGGAACACGCAGTCAGTGGAGCCATCATAATTCCGCGGCAGAGGCGTCCCCTACTGGTCAAAGTCCAAATGCAACCTCACCAATCCAGTCCGCCAATCGTTGAAAGCGTCGCGTTGTGGAGGAGTGACAATGACGCCGGGAACGGGCCTGCCACGTCGTCTTCCGAACATGAGGCATTTCTGCTATTAGCGTACGCGTTTTCCTACCCAGGACAGAGGATGGGAAACGAAGCCACCGTTCAGCTGAAGCGCCCCAGCGCAGAAACGTGGACCATTGCCTAGGGAAGCCTAGTTTTCCCAACTGGGATCTGCGTGAGGGCTGTGCATCAAGACAGCAGGCTGACCGCCAGTGATCGTCTCGTGGCTTCCATTGGGATTGGTCCACACGCGCGACTCGACCTCAGCTGGTGGAATCGACTGGCTGCATGAGCCAGTCGGGGTCGCCGAAGGAAGGGGAGAGAAGAGAAGGGGGCTGAGCACTCATTTCCGGACGTGACAGGGATCAGGGGGGCCGGTGGGGGTGCGACCCGCGCGAAAAACGAGAGTTGCGAGGGCAGTAGCAGACGAAGGAGGGAGGGACCATGAGGCGACGCACTGGCGGTCTTATATAGTTGAGGGAGAGAGACGAAGGCGGCGCAGGGCGGCAATTCTGCTTCGGGGATAGTGTCACACACTAAACCCGATATGACACGCACTAAACCTCGTCGGGGTCCGGCGAGACGGGCGCTAAACCGGAAAAGTGCGGTTGCCGAAAACGGCGTCCCTCTGGTAAATACGAATTGTCCCTAATCTAACTGCAGTTAGATTTAAACTTAGTTATTTCTGAAACTAACTGTGGTTAGATTTAAACTTTATATTCTATTTCTCTAGGATGAGTGTGTTTCACACTTTTACTTTAATAAAGTTAATCTATAACTCTGTGATATTACTTACTTCCCTTATACCTTTACTCCCTAACTTTAAGACATGTCATTTCTTACATCTAAGATTAGTTAACTCAAAAGGTCATCTTCTTGTTATCCCTCACCTACAGCATTAACACACCAGCATTCTTCATTAAGTAATTTTTTCTTATCTTCAGTAGATCCCCTAATTAACCCTGCTCTATTCAGCCCTATACCTCTTCTAGCATGCCTTACAACCCTCCTAGGGCCTACTAGATAGAACTATATTATCAAATTCCCCTCTTCTGAGGACTATACTTTAACTAAGGAGTTTATGCATGCAAAGGATATCTTCCATAAGTAGTGAAATGAAACAATATGGGGGAAGAAGCAGGATGACTTAATTAAGAAAAAGAGAATAAAATAGGGAGGTAAGAAATATTCATTAGCCTAGATTTATTTTAATGAAGTGGCTACATAATTATAGGGTGAACCTAAAGTCCATTATAAACACTATTATATACTTCTTTATCATCCATCTTCACAGCATATAGGGACTACAATAATGAAATCACACCTATTAAGTCAGAAGTGTTTATTTAAAGGTGATGGTCGATCTACTACTAGTAAATAGACTATTACTTCTTACTTATCACAGACAATGATATATTTCTATAAATCTAATTATAGTTAGATTAACTACTAATCTTACACCCCTCTTATTCCTAGGTTAATACACCTACTTTGCAATATTTGGCACTAGGATTCAAAGATCAGGTTATATAATTCCTAATTACATGTCACCTTCCCTTCTAAACTATTAAGCACATCTAATTTAAGTAAATGCTTAACATGGTTGCTAGGCTAAGATTAAATCTTTTAATCCTAAACTGCAATGAGGTTAAGACACATCTTATAGATCTTGCTATAAGTATACATTAAGAACTACTTAGTTCTCTTCCACCAGATGCAAAGGTCTCAATTACACTTGATTACTGGACAAGTCCTAACCAGAAACCTTTTATAGTAATTACTAGCTACTAAATCTATCCAGAATTCTGCTATTATAAGGTGCTTCTTAGCTTTTTACTAGTCTCTAGTGAACATACTGGAGAGCAACTTACTTTAGTTATAATAGAAGTTCTTAAGAAGCATAAATTAAGTCATTAGATTCTTAGGATTACTACTAATAATGCAAGTAATAATGGAATAATGTTTACCAAGCTTACTGTGATGCTGAAGGAGTAACTTAATAAGAGGAGCTAGATATTAACTTTCTCCTTTAATCTAGATTTTTGCAAACTGCTTAAATCCTAACACTATTTACCTTGCCTTGCCCATGTGATTTAGTTAGCAGTGACTACTTTTCTCTGCACACTTAGCATCCAGGCACGCAATGATGAACCAACTACAGAGTAGGATGATAAGGACTATAAGATTAAGGAAAAGGGCCTCTTAAGAATAATAGAAAAGGTATATTAGATCTAACTATAGTTAGATTATACTAACTAGTGGATAGATTTAAAAGCTTATATACTTCATCCTTACAAGCCTAAAATGAAGAGAAGCCTTTCAAAGATAGTAAATAACTTTAAATACTAGTCCATTACTCTTGCTTCTGGATTACAAAACATGGTGGAATTTAATATATCTAATATTAAAGTATACTTATTAGTTATATGAACTAATATAATACTTTATTATATATTATATTAATAAAGATATCTCTTCCTTTACTCTTAGTTAGGAAGAATAGCATTATATTAAGTACCTCCTTTAGCTTCTTCATGAGTTCTATGTCTATATAACTGCACTTTCAGAACATACTAGAGCCACAGTATATCAAGTCTTTAGTATCTATGAAGGTCTCTTTAATTATCTTAAAGATTCAATGAAGCTCCTTAAGGGTAAGAGATAGTACTAGAAGTAATAACTCTATAAAGCCCTGCAGGCTGCATATACCAAGCTAAAGAAATACTATAAGAAGACTTATAGCTTTCATAGTCTTATTTATGCTATTAGCACAATTCTTAATCTATGTTAAAAACTTTTATTCTTTCAAAGTGCTTCTTGGGATGATGATAGCCATGACTAGGTTAGAGAATATCACTGTAAGCTTAGGAAGATATTTAACCATTATAAGGAGAAGTATCCACATGCTTAAGCTCTATCATCTACCTAAGTACTACTAATTAGCCTGAATCATGCCCTTCATAAGTTAAAATGGCGTCAGGTTTCACCATATAAAGAGGCTATTAGTAATGAACTTTCTAATTATCTTAATAAATGTGAGTCACCCTTCCCTTACTATCCTTCTATTAATCTAACCATAGTGAGATTTTAGGTTACTATCTAGATGAGGACTTCCTTGATATTCTTAACTAGTGGAAGCAGAATGCATCTTAATTTCTAATACTTACCTTAATTGCTTAAGACTTTCTTACTATCTTAGTGACTGGTGTTGGACTAGAGAATCTATTCAGCATAGCTCAGGATATCTGCCACTATTAATGTAGCTGCCTAAACCCTGACATAATACAGTCTATCATGCTCTTGATGTGCACTAATCAATTTAAAATTAATTAGGAATTCCAGATCTTGCTTAATGAGGTTGGTGAGAGAGATATTAAGAAAGAGAATAATAATTAGGATGATCTAGATGTTATACCTAATATTAGTGAGGGTGAAGAAGATCAGGGTGGCTTTAATAAAGATGATAAAGATGATGAGATAGATAATACTAATACTCAAGTATCTCAGCAAGAGGTAGCTGGCGGAGAGGGGTCTGATAGAGATAATATTAATAATAATCATCTACCTATAACATAGACTATTATTACTTGAGCAGCATCCCAGGCCCCTACTGCCTCTTAGTTATTATAACCTCACCGTGCAGCTCATCCACCAGGGCATTTCAAAGACCTTAATGAGGGGCGAGGGTGAGTTACTTAATAGATTATATTAATATAATAGAGGAGTTCTGCTTTATTATAGAGTCTTTATAAAATCTAACTATAGTTAGAATACTTAGTTAACTTAGTCTGTTTTTTGACTTGTAATGCTTCTGTAAATACCTTTAAATGGGTTGGGCAGTTTTACCTAACTCAAAAAACCGCAAAAACCATAACCAGCAGTTTTAACTGAACCTGAAACGGTTCCACCCCATAGAAACTGAAACTGGTGTGATTCCCTAGGCTAGGAACCGACCCCGCACCGCTGTGAGTTTGGTGAGGGTTAGGTGCGATTTTTGCGGGTCGGTTATGCAACTCTAGTTTGGGACTAATGGGCTAATAATTCTATGGTAATGGGCTGATAATTATCGTGAGAATTATCAGCCCATCCCTGCTAATAATATCCTGGTTTTTTAACCGCGATATAAAATTAACCAAAATAGCTAAAAATAAAAGGGAAGTAGTTTCTAAATTACTAAAGGCTGTACTATCTATAGAGGAAATAATATCAGATATTGCAGGGGTGGGCGTTGATAACTACCATGGTTTTCCCTTATAGCATCATTATACAAGATGATGTGGTGGGCAAATAAGCAGTTGAATTTGTCATTTGCGTTGAGACCGGCCAACTTGCTTGGAGTCATCAAATAAGCCCCAACGGCGACCTTTTTTTTTATATTCTATGCCATCAGCTCTGCCACGCCGACGAAATGCTGATTTAAATCCTAGTGTAGCTACCTGCATGACATCCCTGCAGCTGAAGATAGTGCTTATCAGGATAATGGGGCCGGGCAGCTACAAGGCACGTCAGAGCTCTCTAGTACCCGTGCCTTGGCCTAAATAGGCAGGATCCCCCTCTTCGCGAGTCAGTTGAGACAGACTAGTTTGCATTAGCTCAGCCACCGTGAAATTCTTGGAATTTTATAGTATGTTACATCAGATCGTCAGTCCAACTGGTGCTTCACGCAAGGATTTCCATCTAATGGCGTAGTCTTGGACTGATGCACGTTGGCATAGCCTCACTACTTGTTGGTTGGTGGAAATCTTCTGGGAGCCTTTGTTTGGTTCTAGATCCTCAAGGTTGCGTGCGACCAGTTAAACTGCTCGTAATTGTCCATGATTGGTGTGTTCGTGTCCGTTCTGGTACCTTTGTCACTGATAGACAATGCATCCCCAGAAGGGAAGGTTCTTCGAGCGAAGTCTATAAACATATGGTGGTTGTTCCCTTGGATTCCCTTTTCTCCAAGGATTAGATTTTGACTCTATACACATCTGCCGATTGATCCAACTGAGTCAGAGACATCTCCGCCCAACCCTACCATATCGTACCTGGTCATTACTGCTCTAACAGTATCCGTAATATGGCCTTCGAGCCAGGTCAAGGCTCGTCCTCAGTAAAGAGATCCTAAGTATGCTGCTTATGCTCGAGTGTCGGTAAAAGAAGTGTAGATTGGGGCTTGTGATGACATACTATCTTCCAAGGGTAGTTGTCTTGGTTCTGTATCGCTTATCATGAAGACATAATAGGGGTCATGATTATCATAGGCCTCAGTATTTCCAGGGAATCTGGTAAGTCCGTCATTATCACGGATAAATGATAGAGTATCTGATGCAGAAATGCCTTCGCGTTGAAGTTGTCGTCTTGTTTCGGCTTCAAGTATTCTAGGGGGAGGGATGGAACTCAGAGAGAGTGGTTAAAAGAGGTCAATGTACGGTAGTACTCTCTTGCATTTTCAACTATGGTTTGTTTTCGTGATGAGGGGGAGTAGATGAGTTGTCAATGGCACCAGAATTGTCTTGTCAGCATTTTTTGATGACACTTAATTGGTGAACACGGACACCACAGCCAGATCGCCATTGAGATAATTCATTCAAGGCATCCAAACGGGCTATCATCTCTTGAACAGCATCCAGGGTAAGTCAATAATAACTCGATATACCATAAACATCAGAGTCATGCTCTTCTCTCCCATCCTGGATAGGAGGTTTGAATGTCTGAACAACTGGCGTCAAAGCCCCCCCCGTCACAATTCCACCGCCCGGAATCACAATCTCACCCTTATATACCACAGCATCAGACCCGTGAATTGGTAGAGGCATGTCTGCATAGTCGATCCAAGTATTTTTTGCGGCGTCGTAAGCCTGCATCTCAGGGAAAACGGCAGTGGGAGTACGGCGGTCCCCTTCTCCGCCTGCCGTGAACATCTGAGAACCGATAGTAGCAGAAGCGACTCCCCCACGCGCAATAGGCATGGGCTCATACGCTGTCGACCATTGGTGAGAGGTGAGGTTGAATCCAAACACTGTGGAGACTACGTTCTTGTTCCCAAACTCTCGTCCCCCCAATATATACAACATATCCTGATAGATGCCTTTACCAGCGTGATCACGCGGGGCAGGCAGGTCTGGCAGGGTCGTCCACTCTTGGGTTCTCACGTTGTACGATGTGAATCGGGACACAGTTCCTTCCTGATCATAGGTAATGTTTGTGTATGCAAGTCCTCCGGGGAGGTAGATGGTGTTACCAACAGCCAAAGTCGCTGCACTGCCAATTTCTCGTCCTTCGGGCATGCTAGGCAGTACGGTCCACTCGTCAGTGGCAGGATCATAGACTGCTGACTTGCCTGTCGCATTCCAGTACGTTTCATCAACTGCTTCCAAGCCGCCAAGATAGTAGATCTTGTCATCGACGACGGCGACATTGACATGATTCAGAGCGGCAGGCATGGGAGCCGTCTCTGTCCAAGTGCCGGTTATCGTGTTGTATTTCTGCACGATATTGGTGGTAGCGTATTCCTTGCCATCCCACGGCAGAACGCCGCCAAGAACGTAGATCTCGTCGCCAACCAGGACCGCTGCGTGCTCTTGGCGAGGGTATTCGAAACCATTGCGCGTGATGTTGGGCAGTGTTGACCATTTACCAGAAAGAGGTGTCTCGTTGGTTGGCAGACCCTTACAGCCAGAAGCCAGAAGCAGGAGCGCTGTAATGACTGTCGAAATCATCTTTGTGGTATGACAGGAGTTCAAGAAGCACCAATTGAGCAGTGCATAAATTTCACGTTTATGATTGTCAACTCTGAGCGCACAGAGGCAGCGGCGTGATTGACGGTAGCTTTGAGAGGCCGAGCCAGCAATGCCTTTGATGTGTAGAGGTTGTTGAGGAATTGATGGAGGATCAGGTGAATTGTCTGCTCGCATTCTACTAGCCCACGACGTTGATCACACGTGAAAGGTCGGACAGTAGGCAATCATTGCGATGCAAGGGCACCTCGTTTGAAATATAACTAGTCTTCGATGTCGGGGTGATGACATGCGTAGCACAAAAATGGTACTTTCTATTCTTGCCAGGTGGCTTTCCCATAGTCTTCCTCAGGTGCGCTGATGCTGCTGGAAGGGAGAAGGGGACTGTCCTCTATGCTGAAATTATGTATTACTCTATTACATAACGTAATTCCCAGGTGAGTCGGCCACCCGGGTCAGCCGGCCATCTCTGTATTCCGTATAAAATGGCACCCTTCAAGGCTTTGATATCTCAACAACCAAGCACCTAGAGGGTCTAAGTTTAGGTATAAGGTATAGTGTAGACATATAGAATCATACTTACAAGCCACAGCCTCCTAGTATATGTATATACTTAAGGTAACATAAATTACACCTGTATTTTTGGTAAAATTAGCTTATTAGACATTCAGAGAGAGAAATAGTATTATAAGGCCTTGTGAAAGAGTATTCATATGCTCTAGGGTATATATACTCTGAATATCTTACTTACATGAATAGCATATATGAGCATGGTTGGAATATCAAAACCTTGAAGGGTGCCATTTTATATGGAATACAAAGATGGCCGGCTGACCCGGGTGGCCGACTCACCTGGGAATTACGTTACTAGATTTTCTAGCTATTATAATGTAAGCAGACCTGAGGTTGACTGCTTAAGGCCGGTCATGGGAATGTTCGGTGATTGAATCTCTCGTACCCCACGGATACGGTTTGGTGATGCCTCTCCTATTTGACCGGCTCAAGATGTCCGACGAGTCGGTGCAGTGGGTATTTTGCATGTTTTGACCGGGGCATATGAGACTAAAGAGCTTCAAGTCCCTTCCAAAGGCTGGCACCTAGCAATAGGTAGTATTAACCTGCCATACGCTCCAAATTCCATGGTTTAGGATAGGTATGAATAGATACTTGCATCAATAAGGTGAATGAATTCTTTATTTCTGCTGCTTTGATTGACAAGCCTCCGGCAGGCAGATAATTAAAGAAGGCTAGATTACAGAATGTGTACAAAGGGATAATGATGAAGCTGGTAAGAATGTTGGTAACTGTAAGCCTGTAACTCCAGATTTGGGCAGCGCGTTCAGTCTACCAGACAATAAGTCCAAGATTATCAAAAGTACTCCGTACTTAGTGCAGGCCATACGTAAATCTGTCAGTTTGCGGTAGCACAGACATTTATAAAAGTTGGAATGACATTTTCAGTATAAAGAAGTCCTTATCGTGGTAAGGGTGGTCGGCATCTTTCATACTTGGCTGGTGCTGCGGAAAACATTAGCTTGAAGCTGTATCCCTTCGACCCTTACTTAATAATCAACACATTGTAACACGGTCTCTATAATAATATACTATTTATTATTTGTAAGTGCATAATATACAATCTTAAATTGATTATGTTTACTAGGATAGAGAAGAGTCTCTTCATATTTATGAGTGCCACCTTTAACATGACACAAGCATGTATTACTCAAAGACAGCATTCTTTTATGATATTGTATTAAGGCAAGAATGTGTAATAATGGCTCCGGCCTTGGACAGACAGTTACATTCCAAACTCGCGTATACGACAGGAATATGCCTGGTGACAATGGTTGTATGATTGTAGAGTATAAAAACATAGAAAAACGGGTGTCTGGGAAGACTAGATATCACCACAGATTCATCTATTATAGACTCATCTTGAGCAGACATGCACTGCTCACTACCGTTCCAATCCCTTCTGCTGCTTAACCTCGCGTTAGGTGCTGCTGCTTGGCAACAGCGCGCCCACGGTGATGTCTGGGTTAGTTCTACATTCATCTGCACTGATATCCCGGACCTTCAGAACCAGATAGCTTACTCTTTTTGCTGTTGGTTATAGGAGCCTCCATACCCTGTGAGATGTCAACCTGACCCTTGTGCTAATATCAACTTCACCAATGCAACATACATCTGCGGTGACGAACGCCTCGGTCCTGTCAAACTGCCCAGAAACTTTCCTCTTTCGACCGAGTTGGCAACTTACTCGAGGTTTGGTGATCTTTGCCCGTATGAGTTTCTTGAGAAATGGACGTACCCAGAGAATGGCTCCTACCACTATCCCCCAAAAATGGGATACGTGCTGGACGTCGACGGGAACCCAATTTCCGGAAATGCCACTCTTGTTGTCGGCCGCAAGGTCGATCGGTTTGGGGGTGAAGGAGGAAACTTCTTGGGCCCTTTAGGGGCGCCCTATATCGAGCGGTCTCTTCCGCCGTCAAACCTAAATACTTTTGATGGAAAGTATTCATACAACTATCATGTGTATGAGGTGACAGAGGAGTTCATAGTTGGCCTAGGACCAGTTGCACCATGGTTTGAACAGCCAGGTATGGGCACGCAATTTATGACCTACAACAACATTTCATATTTGGTGGACCATGGCTACCTCAGGCGCCTGAGCCTGGAGGAATATGATGAGCCAGAGGAATTTGCAGACAACTACACACCCGGGCCCAACAATTCGGCCTAAAAAAGCATACAGGTCAGTGAAGATGGCAACAACGACACTACAAAGTGATTTGGTTGCTTAAACCAACTGGGGGAGGCTGTACCTTATTTTCAATCAGCTACACCATCGTATTCCCAGAACATGGTGATTTGATGAGTAGTTGCTGAGATGTGCCAGCTTTCTGAGTTACGAAAGTTGTCATCTGCCTGTTTTCTGTATTCTTTACTGGGATATTGTAGGAGAACGCTAGTTCTGGGAATGCCTGGTATTCATGGAATCATTGCTAGTATCACTATAGTGCAACATATTTTTACTGTTTCCATTTCCGGCTTCTTGTTGCCTCGCCATTGCCAGGATATTGATAGAAAGACCTGTACCTGTTAAGACTACCTATCCGCTCCCTGTTTTACTATGTAAGTGGTTTTACTGTTACATAATATAAGTCAATCATCCAAGATAACATTACTAAGGTAGCCAAATGCAGCAAGGAACATATGGAGGGAAAAAAAAACTACATGTGTTATATTTCTTTGCAACCGCTAGTAAGTGGCTCCATGGAGTTTTCCTGGTCGCAGTGACCTAGCAAGCGAGGGCTTATGCCCTAACAAATACTTATCAGGACAGTAAAAATGTATTGGCGGATCCTACTCACATACTTGCAGCGATCCAAGCTCATTGCCTGCATGTAGCTGCTCATGTGAATGGTAAAACAGATCGTACCTTATAGGGCTGTGCACACTATTATGAGCCAGTCATGTATTTGTCTAGACGCTCAGGTTCTCCGGCCTCGTCATTAGTATATTGTCTTCCTTTCGCATCAGAGTTTGCGAGGGTTCGACTTTGAACCGGTTTGTCAAGTGCAATTTTCTTGGCCTTAGAGGTTGAGTCTGAATGATCTTGTTATCTTTTCAGCACTGTAACAGCTTGACACGGACCTTGATAGCTCTTCCGATGTCATTGGTGTATCTTGAAAAGCATTTGTTAAGAGACCCATGCACCTTGTAAAACGAAGTCACGGGTGGAGTGTGACAAATATATTTCAGGAGAGCCTTGCAACTTGCCAGAGGCACTCAACCATGGTAAATGATATAGTTTCGGATTTTGAGTACAGAGTACAGTACAGTCAGTATCTCTATGATCAAAACCACCTGTCCCACCTTACTCATTGATAGGTTTGTCGAACACTCTGATCTGGTCAGATAAATCGCAGCCAACAACATGTAACGGGAGAAGATCCGGGATATGTTTCTGCGATTTGGGTGGTGGGGGCCATTGGACTACAGAGATACCATAATTGGCCGGTCGCTGCTATAGTGGATTACTGTCAGGGGTCACATATTGTTTATATCGGCTAATATAACATCAGTCCTCCATGATAAGAAAAGAACCTAAAGGGCGTTATGGTTTCATCTTTCTCTGGATATATCCTGCAGCTCAAGCGTATGCAGTCCTACCAAAGAAGCAACATGAATTGGTTGAATACAGCATCGTATAATAGAATAAATCACCTGAAACGAAGGAAGTGATAGGAAAGGGGAAAGGTAAACGAGCCTGCGAGAAGTATGCAAATGACTATAGCCTTTTCGCTGTAGAGAGCTTCCTTCCACTCCATCTTCTTATTTGTCCTTGCCTCCTCGCTTGCACTAGTTCTGTCTTGGTTTTAGGGGGGTTCTAGGGCCCTCTCTGCAGCTTTGTCCTTTTGTGGTTGCCCACTTTTTGTACGCTATTTGCAACTCTATTCCGTCTGCTTGTTGATAGGCAATATCTGATATTTCCATGCCTGCATTCGCGGGCAGCTCTCCTGTCGCAATTTTTGAGTTCTGATATATCTCCTTATCTCGTATCAACCTGGCTCTGCTGACCACCCTCAGAGGACATCAACTTGTTCTTTTACTGGCTGCGACTGCTCCCATAGCGATATATTTCCTTTTACCAAGTCCCTCTTACAAAGTCCCCCTTCGTCTCTGCTATCTACTTTGCCTGGACTACTCCTACGTAGACGCCTACATAGACAATGCTATATTATGCTGGGTCATCGAGCCTGCCAATGCTGCAGGCGTTAGATTCTCATATCCGTAGCTATCCAGCCAGCTCTCTGTCCGGCTTGTCGTTTACCACATACGCTGCATGCTATAGAGCCACGGCCATGCTTAGGTTGTCAACTTTCCATTCGTGCGGAGTCGTCTGATGTTTTGTGTCCCTGCTGTTATTGTCCTGCCCACTGACAGTCACCCAATGAATGTACGCCCCTGTTACGAGTGCACCAACCCTTTTGTTGCGCGTCCCGCGGTGATCCAATGGTTTCACTGCAGAGTCAGAAGAGCTAAGAATACCGTCGCAACCCCTGCGTTTGATATAGCCTTCTTCAATCCATTCCGAAATCTATTCCAATCATCAATTACTCAGAAAAGAGATGCTCCTCCAACTCTTCATTCTTCCATACTAGTCCGACAAAAATCTGCCGATGACAGACTCCTTTCTCATATCGTCAGGGACTTGACTTCTTGCACAGGTAACTTGAATCCCATTTCCTCCGGAATTTCTCCATCATATATACAGTCATCTGTTGCCCATTATGAGAGCTGCATGGCAGCGGTCAGCCAGGAGACAACTTGTTACTCATATGGCAGGCTTATCACTCTTAGTGACATACGCCAGGTTTCTAATGACGATCGCCTCCTGCAGTGTTTGCAGGATTCTCAAGACCTGTGGTTGGTGTGATGGTTTCAGCAATGCATATTCCACTTGCTATTCTGCTCTTTTTTAACCAGCTTGATCATGATGGTCAGGATCATTCAAACAAATTATACAGTCTTGTAGTTCTGGGGGACTGAAATTGTTGGCCCAGCTGTCTACTACTGAAAGATCAATGAATATATCGCTATAGACAGGATTGTGTTCGACCAGATATTGCAATGCTATCAATACTCCGTGCTTAGAAATGGCTGTAGGCCGGAATCTATTGGCATTTGGTTCCCTAACCAGAAAACCCTGGTTAACTTGGAGAACCGTAGTTCAGAACTTAGTGATATCTGAATAAGTGGACCTAGATCCTGATGTACAATGATGAAATAGCCCTGTAAAGCACAGTAGCTGACAGGAGAAGATCTACCAGTGGGCCTTAGTTTCAGCACTACCCTGATAGGGTGCGATTTGGCCATGAGATACTCATCAGGCAGAGTTAGATCACTGAGGATAGTGGGGGTTAATAATTGATGGAAACTGTTGACCTGTGAAGCCATATCTATGGAAATGACTGTGGGCGGCAGAAGACGACATTTCCGACCCTGCTGGAAGCACCCCCGCACTGACGGGTTCTGTTAGTAAGACATCAACAGCAAGCACTAATCTCTTAATGTGCGGTGCGTATTCTCAGTAGCATATATCATCTCCTTAATAGCAAATCACACGGCAATAACGATACTGCTGCTGCATCCTATGATGAACAGCACGAACCAGCGGCATCTCGAACGTACCCGTGATCAAATACGCGATGCGAGGTCAGCGACACTGCTCAATCGCTGGCAGGATCCGCGTTAATTTCTTGCTGCTTTCCCTACACTCGTCTAACAGGCATGGGAGGTCACCCAGACACGCATGCAGTCCTCATATCGCCAGCTGCCTTTGCAGACTGGGCTTTATCCCACCATAGCCGGAGGCACGGGTCCTTGTGTATACACACCGAATAGAAACTAATATCCACGGAATTTCTCGGCACAAAACGTTTATATACCTCATGTATAATGTGTTCCAGCCGCGGAACTCATCCTTCACCAATACTCTCCTTATCAAACATTCTTAATAGAATTAGGTAAGATAAGACTTCGACTCCCTCACTACCATTCAATTGCAGAACGCCGCACACCAACTTGCCGCTGGCCAAGCTACAGAAGACTCAGCCACTCACCGGCTGCTTAAGAATATCGCCTCTATTAGTCCAAGTACCCAGGTCCTTTTTCAGAATCTCAAGATGCGTTCGAGATCTGGGACTTACTTTTCCACGAGGACATGCCTGCCTTTTGGATGACTATAAACCCTCTGGCCTACAAAATCCTCAGGCTCTTATATTTGTTGGAGTTCAGTATTCAAGTATCTCATTATCACTGCAATTCCTGTCATCCACCAAAAGGTAGTGATGCCACATCCAGTTACTGCCCTGCGCTTCTTCCACTCTACATGCAAAGAAATTCTCGATGGCCTTCTACAGGGCAAATCGTGGGATCTTGGAGTGCTTGGAGATGTATCAAACTACTTTGGATCGCCAAGACTGATGGCTGTTGGATGCTGCGTCTTCGTATCTTGATTGTATTCAAGGTAATCTTAGATTCACGCGTCTTCATGATTAACTCCAAGATGATAATAATTTCGCAAATCAGATAATCTTATACTTACACGGTACTAATCTTGATAAAGCTGGGAGAATAATTTCCAGCCTGCCCCTGCAACCACCGGCCCGGAATCAGACTCAGAATTCCGCTATGTGGTATCACTCCCCAGCCGCATGCGTCTCTCTATTTTCGGCCGCTATCGCCCTAGTTAGACCTCCTTAGTGATTGCTTACCGTCCAACCTACGACATGGCCATCTGTTCTGCCGCGTCGACATTTACGCGTAGCGTGGTGAGATTGGCTAGAATCGAGTGGTTGACGCTGCTCCAAACTTCCCATGCGGGAGAGATATTGGTACATTAAGAAATAAATGCTTAACGCGATAAACTGATTTATAGTTAAAAAAAAGGTTAGGCTTATCTTTCTACGTATAGTAACTTCTTGTTATGGTTCACGATTAAGGTAGCGTTTTATATAGCCACTAAAACGAGAATTAAAAGCGGATACGTAGTGAAGTCTTAGGTATTGAAGATAATCTCATATGTGTCCTAGATTAACATAAACCATTACTGACCTACTCCACAAGCGCCGAGTGTGACGAATTGACGACGCTGCAACATAGTAGAGGTCGGTCAGAACGGGCTTTAGAACCAAAAGTAACTGACCCTCTAGCTACTCTTGAGTAGTCGTTTACAATCAAAGCAATTGGTTCACCCATACAATCGAGCCACATATACGCACTTTGGTGGCGTAAACTCTATTATCCACTTTTGGGGCGATCGAAAAGATCTGGACAATCAAGTTCAATAACGCGCCCCAACAATACTACTTTTTATTCCATGACCGCATGTGAGAACAGGGAGAGAAACAATTAACTGGCATTTTATTTTAAATCAGATGATCGACTCTCGAAGCTGGTGGCGATCAAACCCCATTCTTCCTATAACTACGTAATTGACATATTCTTGCAATTATATCATGGAAAGGTTCAGCAGATCGAAAAGCAGTGGAGAGTACATTCCCCATATCATATCCTTTTTCTGCGAACGATCTTCTTAGGAAAGTGAACTAGTGGCAGTCCCAGATAATGGCATTCACCCAAGGAAATTTCAGGTCGTCTTTCATAGCATTGACATTACTCCTACCTTGGCTTACCAGTGCCACCGAATGCACACAGAGCGATATTTCTCATCTCTCAGTGTCAGGCTGTACTTGTCCAGGTCCAAAATCTTTTACTTCCTGCCCAAACACTTGCCCCCTTGGCGGTGGATGTGGGCAAAACTCGAACACAGTCAATAAGTGCAATGTGGGTTGCACAGATGCCAACAAAAACTGTCACACCTGCGATCTATACTTTGGAGGCCTGTGTCGGTGCATACACGACGGTGACTGCTTTCATGATCCATCTACAGGATCTTGGACGCTGCTCCATGCCCGAACATTAATCACCACACCACATCTTCTGCCAGGGATCTTGGAGCTAGGCACTGATAATAAAGGCTGGCAACTGGGACAAATCGCGCTATCTACTGGAAAAGTGTCCAGCACGGATGCAGGGACCTTAGCGATGAACTCGGTCACCTCAAGGACTGAGGAGCAAATACACATACATGTGTGTGATAGACCGACAAGCGTCCTACGACAATATCTTGACAAGAAGGGTGCAACGCACTATAGCAGTCTCACAGCGATGGATTTCGACCAGCTTGGGTTCAAAAAAGACAGTATACATTGCCAGGCAGTGAAGACGAAGAACTTTAACATGGCAAAACTCATATCGGACTATTTGAACAATTTGGGCGCAGGTTGTGCTAAGTACCATGTAGGAGCTGGACTGATCACTGATAAACATGGTTATACTTGGGGGTGCATCACCACACAAGGGTCCGCAGAATTTCTTTTCTGCAAGAATTAGTACATTGAAGTGTCGGCAGGAGGGAGTTTATCAATCTTTATGAGCCTCCATTTGGTGGAATTTTCTACTCTTAAAAAGTGTTAATAAGGTGCGCTATGTGAGATAACCTCTAACAGAAAAGAGAGGGAAATGAATGATTAGGGTTTAAGTCCAGTTCTGGAGATGAAGATGGGATATAGCATTACATGGCTTAATCAACTTGGAGCTACAGTCTCAGGAAGCCAATATCAGACAAAGCGACTGAGTGTCATTCAAGGAGCCAACTGTATGCGCGTATAGCACTTATAGCAACGTGGACATATCGCCTCTGTTCATTCTCATCAGGCCTGTTCAGAAAGTACAATTATTCCTTCAGCACGTTCCCAAAAGACAGAATGGAAAGATTATCAAGCACTAATCTCTATGTATCCCTTAATGGGAAAATACAATGGCACAATCATGTAAGCAGGCCCGACAGAACCAAACAATAAGAGTGTTAAATATGTTTGCCTTTCCACAGTGCATCCTCTCGAGCACGAGCCAGGGAGTGGAATAGGTCAAAGGAAAAATGACTTGAAAAGAAATCAGGTCATCTGAGAAGTATGCATTGTTGGCCAGATGTTTGAACTATCAGCGGAAGTTGCCGGAACCGCAACTGCCATATGCGGGATATGAACCAGTGATTCTTATACCAAAGGTTACTATAACCAAGGATAATCACTTGAAGGATCTCCCTGAGTTTTTCTTTTGTGGCAACAATACTCCGAAGGCAACTCAGTAACTGCAAATGTAACAATTGGCTCTGACTGGGATATAAGAGCTAGATGTAACATTCCAGGGTAGGCTCACTTGAAATTTACTCTGCAGAATATGTAGGAGGAGATTCATAAATAGTTAATCTAACACTATAATTCAACAAATACGGTTTCCATGGTACGCGGAACTGGAGAATACTAGGAGGTCCCCATTTTTGTATCCATGGTTCTTCGGCCATGGAACCCTATGGTTAGTGGATGATACGAGAGGATGCTTTAATTGTACAACGGGAGCATTTTCTAAAACGCCTGTCTGCTAGTAGATATCCGCAAACAGCAATGGATAGTCCTATATTCTTCCTCCGTGCTCTTATTCTGAGGTTGCTCTGCCTAAAGTTTACTATTACTTTATAGGAAGGCTCTATCTGTGTCCCTAGCCCATACAAATTCAGTCAAGAATGCCCCTGAGCAACAATGCTTGTGGAAATAGAGCTTCTCTCTGAGGTCTAGACTTGGATATGGTTGACAGTCTCTAATCCGTCTATATTGTGGATTTGGCTTCCTTTTTATTTGTGCTTATGACAACATTGAGCAGATCACCATGACGCCAGTACACTATAGTATGATGTGCAGACAATGTTGAACCAAAAAAATAGCCAGTATGATTTGGGGAACTGTATGCTTGATATGTCATAGACACGCAGCACTAAAGTCCAGATGTTTTCGGGGAAATTGATTCAATCCATCCCTTAGCTAGGACCTATATAATAGAACAAGATTCCCTGTCTATACCAGCACTTTTGTCTCTTATCATCTATGATCTTGTTATCTTTCAAGGCGATCTCAAACCTCTCAAAAAAACAAGCACTTTCTCCCCTGTACCGCTGAGTATCTGCATAACATCATGCCTACTATGCAACGTGTTGAAGACGGCCCATACGGCGGTTATGGAGGCAGCTACTACAAGGCCGAACATGGGCAACACAAAATCAAGAAAATTGACGCCTGGGGACGGAGCTATGATGGTTATGATGTCGTCAATGGATTCCAATTCACCTGGGATGATGGTTATAAGGGGCCGCTTGTTGGCCACCAGAACCCCAATATTTACAGACCGTTCGAGTTTGAGGATGATGAAAAGATAACTTCCATGACCATCCGCGCGGGACACGATGTTGGCTTTGTCGACGCAATTGAGTTCAACACAAACAAGTCCCGCCACTATGAGGTTGGTGGAAAGGGAGGTGAACCAAACGTGATTAAAGGAAAGCACCTTGGGAATGGTGATTGGATTGGAGCTGAAGGCAGGGACCCTATTCATGGTGCTGACGCAGTTGTGGATAGCATCAAGGTATTTTTCAACGAAGACTAGAAAGTTAGAAGTGTTTTATACTCCACTAATCAGCTTAAGAAATATCACATGAAGAGATTTTAACTAGGCATTATTTACTCCGCCTCTTTACTCACTAGATCATTTTCCTCTACCCCCTGTTCCCGCAACTATTTAACTTCTGAGAAACTCTAAGCCGCTAGAATCAAATATCGTTATTTGACGTCTACAGGTCCTGAAGTTTTCTAAAAATTATCTGTCAATTTTCTCTTGAATCTATGGCTGTCGCCACTACAAAACCAATATTCAATCTGCGCGGCTTTAACCTCCACATAAACTGTGGTTGGCATACCTACCTTCTAACAAACAATTCCCCATGCCAGAAATGAGAGCAGTCGGTATACTATCGATCCCCAGGGTCATCAAAAACCATTCAGGCCCATACTAAAGAAGACAATAGTGGTCAAGGGTGGCAAAGGCCCCGCGGACGCCATGTCCATCAAGCAGATCCCAAGACCTACGCCCTCAGTGGGACAGGCATTGATCAAAATCAAGGCTTTTGGACTGAACCGCATGGACCTGCTGCAGAGAGAGGGTCTGTACCCTCTTCCGCCGCAGGCGCCGAAGACCATGGGTGTCGAGTTCTCAGGCACTGTGGAGTCAGTCGCCGCTGGCGCGGAAACCGACTTCAAGGCTGGGGCGTATGGAGGTTGTTATTACCTTGACCTTTCGTTGTGATTAGTGAATGTTTGTACTTAACCCCTCCCAGGAGCATACGCGGAGTATATCATCGTCGATACAGGAATGCTGGTCCATAAACCTCCGGAGCTTACATGGGAACAAGCTGCCTGTGTCCCAGAGGTGAGACATGCATTGAACAGACAACTGAACGCTCTGCTAATCCTGTAGACGTGGATTACTGCGTCACAAGCCCTCCATATCATCGGGAAATTCAAGCCCGGCCGTTCCGTACTTTGGCACGCTGGCGCCTCGTCCGTCTCTATCTGTGGTATTCAACTCGCTAAAGCAGAGGGCGCCAAAGCTATCTATGCGACGGCCGGCTCCCAGGAAAAATGTGGTTTCCTCGTTAACGAACTCGGTGTGACGGCCGCCTTCAACTACAAGAGTCAAGACTGGGCCACGGAGGTCAAAAAGGTCACGGACGGGGCGGGTGTCGATTTGATCGTTGACTTTGTCGGCGCAAACTACTTCCAGGGGAATCTAGACGCCGCGGCGCGCGATGGCCGAATTGTCATTCTAGGCTTGATGAGCGGGCAGAAGTTGCCGGATGGCGTGGACATTGGCGGACTACTGTTTAAGAGACTTCGCGTCGAGGGCAGTACGCTTCGCAGTCGGGACCTGGAATACCAGCGGAAGCTTAGAGATTCCATGGTGGCGCATGTTCTTCCGAGACTTATGGATGGTACTTTCAAGGTGTTTGTAGAGAAGGTGTTTCCCTTTACTGAGATTGTGGAGGCTCATAAATTGCTGGAGAGTAACCAGACGAGGGGCAAGTTGGCATGTGTCATATAAGCTCTCAGAATTTGTTCGAACCATCAAGTGAACCAGGCGTGCATTGACAACTAAGTGATATTGCTAACCAATCCACCTCAAAGAAATCCCACTATCATTCTGCCTCACTTTAAATATCTCAGTGTGGGGAGTGATATCACGCGCGTGCTCATGCGAGTACAGATAATTAGGGAACAACACCCTGATCGAATTGTACAATATAAGATACTATCGAGCCACGACATAGGCAGATAGTTCACCATCTCAGAGATGAGACTAGAGCCGACTATGGCGCCTACGCCCATCATTTTGGCTATGATGGGTCTCGTCAAATATGCGTCTTTGGTGGTATAGAGAAAAGCTCTTCGTGTGCCAAATTTTACTGGAGCTCCGCCGTGAGAACTGGGACTGGGATACGTCGTAATTCACACCTTGTGATGGCCATCACTACCCTTGGATTAATATGATAAAAAGGATCATCGATTTAGGCTGTCTAGCCTTTCCATTTGAATGTAGGACGACCGTACTTATCACCACTATTATAGAGAGGATTCGGGCATCAAACGTGCACCAGGGTATATAGCTATTTTGTTGGGTCATCAGTGAGTGGTAAAGATTTAAATCGTACCTCATAGGTTTTTCGGGATCTATATTCATTGGTACAGGGTTGGTGGAGAACAGTTTTATCTCTATGACTTTCGTTTTCCTGCTCTTGCCCAGAACAGCGTTATATCTCAAAGATCTGTTGAAAGTTGAGTCCACGATCCAAGAGTTATGCCGCGGCACTCGGTTTGAGTCAGTTTCGATTTGGGTTAGATAAACGGTTAAATTAGAAAATTAATATTTTTACATCAAATATATAGTAATTATAGTCTTTTTAATTTATATCTAAAATTTCAATTCAACATCTATGGGGTTGAAAGAGTAGTGGTTGAACAATCATTCTAGAGATATAGTGAATATTTTAAAGGTTGATGCATATATATAAACCACTCCCACTTTCATACCAACCTAAGACAGAAATGATTATTCCCTTATATCACAGCAACCACAAGATATTCTGAATTTATATTTCATATTCAGATAGACTAGATACTAGGCTATCCAGTGGTATTAATATTTCTAGAGAAATCCTTGATATTAGTGATTACTAAGTAAAATAGTGTAGGGTTAGTTAAACTGAACTAATACAACTGCAAAAACCATAACTGATGATTTTAACTGAAATTTATTTCACCCTACCTAAACTGAAACGATGCAATTCCCTAGGCTAGGCACCGAACCCGCACCGCTGCGAGTTTGGTGAGGGTTGGTTCTGAGTTTAGCAGTTTGGTTATACACCTCTAATCTAGAATAATAAAGCCTTTCACATTTTACATTAGGAAGTATTCTAGCTTGAAGGGTGAAGCCTATAGAGAAGGGAGGTAATTATTATGGGCTACACTGGACCATAAAGCTGCTATATACAGCCAACAATAATAGTGCAGAACTAAATTCACATAAACTCAGATCAACTCCGACTGCATACTTTCACAACAGCGTTCATGTTGGGGTCTTTGGCGGGCGCGGCCCTGGGGGCGCGAGGCCTCCCCGGCGGCCGTCGAAATGGCCGGCCCGCCGAAGCAAGTTGTTGAGTATTCTGCAACTCAGCGATTAACTAGTTCTTCTTGCTTAGGCAATACGGTTATCTTGCTCCCTCTACGCTGATCTTACCAGTTGACCTCGAACCTAAATGGCCGACCTTACACCAGCTTACCTATACTCCCAATGCCCACCCGCACACTCACCAGCACTTATCTATGCATTTTAGTGCTTGTCATTCCTATAGCAGTGAGTCTTCCTGCTGAATATAACTTCTATCCGAGTTGATAATAAAACGCTGCTTCCATGGTGGACCCAGAACCATTGACTCGGAGACTGACATGTAGTTGTGTTAGTCATTTTGGGTTTCAAATGAGGCCAACTCAGCAAAGAAAAATCTCAAAAATAATTCGTCACATATTCATATAGCATTTCGGTATTTCTTTATTTCCTTTCAATGTCGCTGTCTCCCGAAGCAAGTCTATGATAGATCTTTTTGTTGCTTGTGTTCCAGGCTTACGATTCATCGTTATCCGCTATTAGAACAGGGGCAGAACACAATCCAAAGACGAGGATGATCAATTACCACTTGCGTATTACATGTTCTCAGCGAAATTACTCTAATAAACCATTTTTCTAGAGGTACCGTGTCCTCCGTTGCACCCACCATTCCCATACAAGTATGCATAAGGATATGACAACGCAAATCCAGCGGCACAGGTTTAGGGTTAGCATGCAATGTGCATCAGAAAACTCCCTTTAGTTCATATTGAGAATTTGCCTATTTCACTTCTAATTACAATGCCCTTCTCGATTGGACAGGGTCCTGCTCAACCTCGAAAGTGTTTTATGGTCTTTTATTTGACGAGTTACCATGCTTAGCCGCTCAACACCATCAGTTCCATGTCGAGGCAACATTGTAGACGTTGAGGTGAACGCGCTTAGTAGCTCCCCCAGTTGACACCAGCTGGGCGTAGATCGCGTCCTTGCTCGGGAAAATCTGAGCCGTCAGGGTGGTCTCGCCCCTACCGCCGAAAACTTCCACGCTGGACCGATCGACAAATATGCTCAATTTCACCTCGCCATTGTCGCTCGGTGCGAGAGGTCCGCGATAGGCGCTCGCGAAAGTCTTGTCGAATGACACGTCTCCAGACTTGGTGCGGTCAATGAAGACTTGCTTGTTGACGAAGTCGTAACCGACAAGGGTCTGCTCAGTGGAGTCGGCGGAGGCTCGAACAGCAATCGCAAACTCCGAAGCCGTCGAAGCAGCAGAGAAGCTCAAGTCTATCTTGATCGTCTCTCCGGTGGTGCCCACGTTGACGGAGCCTTCTGGGACAGATTTGTAGCTGTGCGAGTAGGCCGGCCGCTTGCTCAAGATAGAAGACCAGGCTTCCTGGGGCTGCTGAACTAGAGTCGCCCTGTCGCCGATGGTCTCGAGAGCCAGGTGCCGAGGAATGGACATGGCGCTGCGCCAGCGGTCAGTGGGTATGTTCTGACCATACTGCCAGTTGTTCATCCATCCAATGTGGACGTGGGCGTCTACAGGGAGGCCATTGTAGCCAGCCGCAGCATAGAAATCTGGGCCCCAGTCCATCCAGTTAGCAGTTGAGTTTCCCGGGTATACATTATCATTATCGGGCGTGAACGTGGTTCCATCATAGTCACCCACAAAGTACTGGGTTCCGGAACCGACCGTGCCTGGGGGACCACCGGGGTTAAGTCCGACCGTCATAACCCATTTCGTGGACTTCTCCCCGTCGAGAGGCAACTTAAAAAGGCCGGGGCACTCCCAAACACCGCCTTGCGCGTTGTAGGGACCAAATTCGCTCACAAACTTCCAGTCTTTGAGATTATCGGAAGTGTAAATTGCGAGCTTGTGTAATGCGGCCAGGGTGGTGACAACAACCCACTTTTGGGACTCCTCGTGCCAAAACACAAAGGGATCACGAAAGTCCTTGTACTGATCCTGGTATGGGGCGGGAGGGTTATAGATGACCGGGTTGGCAGCATCGTACGTGGTCCAGGTCATACCATCGTCAAGACTGTAGGCAATGGACTGAGCCTGCTGATTCTCTTGGATAGTCTTACCACTCGGCAAGGTCTGCGCAACGGGATACTACGGAAAGAGAATTAGCCTTTCCACTCCAGGAAATTATAGCGGTGGCGTAGGCGTACACACATAGGACGTGTAGATGGCAACTATGGGTGTCTTGCCATCCTTCCCAAAGCCACTAGTGTTGTTTACGTCAACGACCGCACTTCCACTGAAGTACATCTCGGTGACGTTGCCGCCATATCCCCGGGCAAGAAGGGCAATGGGCTGCTCCTTCCAGTGGGTGAGATCCTTGCTGGTAGCATGGCCCCAGGACATATTCCCCCACTGGATACCACCAGGATTGTACTGGAAGAACAGATGGTAGATCCCATTGTGATAGAGGAGACCGTTGGGGTCATTCATCCAATGATCCTGGGGCGAGAAATGATATTGGCCACGGTAAGGCTGGTCATAGTTGAAGGCATATGCGAAGCCCGCCAAAATGCCCACCGCAAGGGCCTTGGTGAGATGAACCATTGTGAGGTCGATAGGATATACTGTGTGAAAAGATAATTCCTGAAGATTCTCGCATGATACAGCATGTTTATATGCGAGTCATTCAACTTTTGAATCCTCAGGCACCAAACTTTCTCCAGACTCTCAAATCCCGGGGAAAGCATATCTGGAGAAACTCGATTACCCCAAATTTGGGTGGATGTTAAGCGCCACGCTTATTATTCTGCGCAGCATATGGCAGATTTCTCTCGTATTACCACTATGCGGTCGTTCTTCCCTGGGCGAGAGCTCTGCAACAAGGAGGCCACGACATTGGCATCGGGGTCCACTGCTCTGGGTTTCTTCGGAGAAACTCAAACTTTCACTCCGCAAAAACAACTGCAGCAGTCCGAAGAAACCCCTAGTACGCCGAGATTAATCACTTTGCACATTCCCCCGCTCGCTGGCGTGCGTCGACATCTCGTAGCGCGCTCCATGCAGGGATTGTTCGACCAATCAAAGTCTCGGTTTCCATAAAAAACAATAAGCGGTAACTGTATATCTCGGGGTCTTACCGCACAGATTTAACTCAATTATTATACTAGCAGATACCTTCCCCGCCGCCCTAGACGGTAGGCAATTCTCCGAGTGCGGACAAATATCGGCATTTGGTGTCCGATCGGAGGCAGAGAATACCCTTGGTTCAGGTGTGCAATTCGGGCACGGTATTCCCCAGGCTGCATGTATCCACTCTGTTGCTGGTATGTCCGCTATAATTAATCTGATATATGCCCAAGCTAATTTCATTGATGACCGTGTCCTTCGACCGCAACAGATGTGGTACAAAAGTGTTTCGCCATTTTTATGACGCCGGCTGTGTGGCTTCTAGTGATTCCACTAGGGACACAATGGCTTATGAGTTGCCTCAGCGGAACGGTACCGCCCAGTAAGCAGCACCAGAGCGACTGCTGTAACGCGCGCATCGGTCAGGTAAATGACAACATCATCCATAATCTCGGCTTAGTACTACGTCTGGGCACAAAAGAATTCATCCATTATTCTTCCTGTTTCAAGACGGCCGCAATCGATTGTGCCACATATTCCACATTCGCTGGATTTAGGCCAGCTATCGATATCCTCGAGTTCTCAACCATGTAGATGTGGTATTCAGCTAAGGTCCGGTGAGAAAAGTCGTTGGGTTTCATAAGATCAAAGCTACTCACTTTTCAATTTCTCCACTATGTCAGGGGAAAGCCCCAAGAAACCAAACATGCCTGATTGCTTGAGAAGATGGTCCCAACGTCCTGGTGCTGCTGAATTAAAAGTCCCACGTCAGTGTACAAGGTTTTGGAGACAGCTGGCACACATACAGTTTGCAACCAAGTTTTTGTAAAGTGATTTTCTCATGGATTGCATCCGACGACTCATTGTCCTGATATCCTCAAACCAAGACCAGCGCAGTCTTTCATCCGCTAGGACCCTTTCTGCAATTCGTGCTCCATACGCGGGCGGATTGGATATCTCAGAACGCTGAAGCGATTCCAGGACAGATTGGCTGTTGACTGCTATCTCCTCAGTCGCAGCGGCCAGTATCAGACAGCCGACCCTTTCACCTGATGGGGTCAGCGACGATCAGGTAAGGATGAAAGCGTACATACCATACAACCCCATATTCTTAGCGAATGACAAGCAAATGGCCGACTCCATTCCTAATTCATGGATGAAGTAGCGGATCGCGAACGCGTCCTTGTCGAAATCTCCCGAGTTAAACCCCAAATATGCCGCATCAAATAGCGGGAATAGACTTCTTCGTTTCATGATGGCTCCAATCTCCTTCCATTGACGCGGCGTCGGATCCAAGCCTGTGGGGTTGTGCGCGCAGGCATGTAGGACAATGACTGAACCCGGATCAGCAGCCTGGAGGGTGGAGAGGTACGAAGCCATATCAATCGTCTTTGTTTCTTGGTCATAATACCGCATTGTCTCGCATTTGAAGCCCAGGGATGAGAACACGAGACGATGGTTGGACCATGTTGGTTCGGGGATGTAGACCTTGGATAACGAGTGTTGACAGAACTTGATGAGCCGACCGGCCAGGTGGAGGGCGCCCGTTCCGGATAACGTTTGGCAAGTTGCGAGCTTTAGAATGAATCAGTCTCGTGGAGTCAATAGTATCGATTCCGTTAATTTACCTTGTTACATGCTGCAGCGTACGTTTCTGGCCCAAGTGCCAACTCAGCGGCCTTGTCTCTGAAATGCTGAAGCCCCAAGATAGGGAGATATTCATGTTGCAAGCCTTCGTTTATAACCCTACGGCTTTCACGAACAGAAGGGAGGACCCATGGTTGGCCTTCGTCATCTCGGTATGCGCCTTGTCCTAGGTTCACCTTCTGAGGAAAGGCGTCTGCCAGGTGTTCCGCTGTCAAAGCGAAAATGGCATCCGCCGGTATGCGTGGGGCTGAGGCAAAAACAGATAATAAAGGTTCAGAAGTCAAAGTACTGGTACTCATCTTGTTATCTCGCGTCGGATTTTCCAGCGATCTATCAGCTCTTAGTGGTTGACCTGATTTATACATCCAATGTTCTGAGACGTCCTGTTTCTCTACTCAGTACATCGGTAACGATCCCGAGGATTAACCTGGTATGGTACTGATAGCGGAAAGCACTCCCGGTTCATCCGGATTGGTCGATTGTATCTTGGGTATCCGTGGCTTCCAGCCCACCAACGCCACGTCCTGCTGTGGGTGAGCCACACCGTAACCGCCAATTATTCAATAATTTCATATTCTTGAGCCTATTCCCACCCAACATGCCTCAGATTATTAAATTTGATGAATCTTGCAAGCCTAGGTCCTTGTTTCGTATCCCCAAGCTTCGAGTTATGACTTCTGAAGAGACATTATCTCTCACCCCTTTCTTACCGAATACAATATCAAGATGATCTCCTTGGCCATATCTTCATACCATGACATACAGACATTACCAACATGACACTCTAAGGTACCGTAGATAAAGCGTAAATAGAATTCAACAAAGCAATACCAGCTGTGGGCTTATCTCGATAACCAAGTGGATCCCCAAAATGTGGGGTTCCCTTACCCCGCTTTTGGCGATATGCAAATGCGATGCTCAAGTCTCCCAGTATATGAGTTGAGAGTGATGATCACGAGTGATTGTCTGCTATATAAGTGCACAATTTGACACAGACTCCAGGACGGATGGAATTGCCACAGAGAGAGTCCCGCATCAAAAAGCGGTCATCCAATGCGTATGTCAGCTGAGCCGATTACCTTGACCTTTGCTGATCTCAGACTTTCGTGTAGCTGCCAACGCTGTCGAAGACAAAAGATCAAGTGCTCTGGCTCTCAGCCCTGCAACACGTGCAGCCGGCGCAAACAGAGCTGCAAGTTTGATGATCGAGACCAGAAAATTCTAGTCACCCGGGGGTATGGCAAGCACTTCTTTGTATTGCCTACAGAGATAGTAACCCGTGGGATTCAGATACATCGAGGATCTTCAGAGAAAGATTGCCTTGCTAGAACGTGGCGAGAATGAGACATTCAGCCCCCAGTCTCTAGAACAGGACGCGAGTGTGCTTAACAATGGTAAGCCCACCATATTGGCCGTTGCTGAATTCTCCCTGATCATCACAGGCGATGAAGAGACCACCTCCAGGGCAGAAGCGGAATGGAGACAAAATTCAGGAAGTGCTACAAATCTAACGAACTTATTATCAACGGGCCCGTCGACGTTCATGGCTGCGTCTTCGGGTCGAATCTGTAAGCCTAGATCATACCTTTTCTCATCCCCCTGCACCTATCGAAACAATGTGCTGACGGCAGCAGTCTACATGGGAACATCGTCTAATTGGTCCTTTGGTCGGAAGATCCTGAGCATGGCACACGAACATCTCTATCATTCTCCACTCCCAGCCGGCGGACTCATTTTCGACAGTTCAACGTATGATCTGGGCTGGGATGGAACGAGAACGACAGTGGACTTGAATTCTCCTATTATACCCTCCCTCGATTTCTCCATCTACCTCATCAACGCCGTCAAGTTCCATGCTGGTCAGCTGTATCACCTTTTCGACGAAGACACTTTCATGAACAATCTTTACGCCTTTTACGACAACCCGGAGCAGCACATGATGACTCCAAGCTTATGGTACATCCACTATCTCGTCATTCTTGCATTCGGAAAAGCATTTGTTGTCCAGAGGGTTCAAGGAAGTAACCCAGCTGGTTGCGAATTCTTCACCAAGGCGCTGCAGCTGCTTCCAGACACCACGCAGCTTTGTCGTGATGCCATCGCCGCAAGTGAAATTCTCTGTTGCATTGCACTGTATCTGCAGTCACTTGACTTTCGCTGCCCAGCTTACAGCTTTGTAAGGTTCCCCATCCCCCGGCCCGGGGCTAAGGCTACGGAACGAGAGCTGATCGAATAGATTGGCCAAGCAGTTAGGATTGCGCTTGCCGAGGGCATGCACACTGATATGCCGGTCGAGCACCTGGGTGAGCCTCTTATCCAGCGATGTCGCAAAATCTGGTGGACGATATACATTCTCGATCGACAGATGACTTCTATGATGGGATTGCCGCAGTCAATCCGAGATGATCACCTTCACCACCAGCTTCCCTTGTTTCCTGGATCCCCCCAAAAGCTGGTCGCACTTAGCATGCAAATTAGGATGAGTCAAATCATGGAGGAAATTAATAGCAGTAGGTCCTTCGTCAGGCGATTCTTGTCATATTCTTTCACTGACCTTTCAAGCTGTATATGGGCCGGACGGACGACTCAATCGGAGATTCCTGCTGAAAACCAAGAGTGCTCTTGGCAGCACAATCGATCTCGCTGATGAAATATGCAAATCCTTTGACTTGCGGTTAGATGAAGCCTCCGTGAGCGGCATTTCTCGACTGTCTGCGCATTTGCATCTCCTGTATCATCAGGTACGACACTGGCCTTCATAAATCCTGTGGCCGACTCTAACCATGATCGAGCAGTGCATCGTTTTAGCAACTCGACCGGTGCTCTTCTGCTTCCTCCAAATTCGACTGCAGTCGTCCGAATCTCCCCTCGAATCGTTAACGTCGTCTGCAAATGTCCGCAAACTGCTGCAGGTCTGCGTCGACTCTGCGCGGCGTATGCTTAATATTCTTACTGTGCTACAAGGACAGACCCTTTTGGGTAGGTAGCCCAGGCCTCTTATATATCAAGTAAGCTGACTGGTTTCCAGACAGCTTTCTCCCGTTCGACCTTGAGTCCACTTTTATCTCCGCTGTGGTCCTTGCCACAGCACGAGCCATCGATTCTTCTCTCCTAGACGACCTGACACCCTGGCTTCAAACCACCTATAAAATCTTAGACGAGATGATTACTCGCGGCAATTTGGTTGCAGACTTCCGAAAATTTGAACTGGAGCAACTAGCGAGCCTGTTTGCCCAACTCTCGCCAGATCCACGCCGTCAAACTTCAGAGTCGGCCAAAAAAACGCCCCAAGAGAGAATGGGGTCCCAGCTTCCGTCGCCCTTAACTATTCCCGATACCAATTTACATCCCTTTGGTGTTCCAGAGATCTCAAATTTGGATAATGGGTTCACGACGGCAGAGATTATGGCCGTGGCTGAGTCGATCGATACTGGGGATGTGGATTGGATTGCGCATGCTGTAACGGAGAATCAGATTTGGTAGACAGTCGCCATAACCGTTCTATGTATTATACAGTACTAGTTGAACTAAATAACACGGATGGTTGGTCGCGAATAACAGTAACTCTGAAGGATGCTTAATCGGCTGAGTTCGGGGTATGTCGCTGTTCCTCAACGCACTGGCGACCTATCTGTATCAAACCCATCACGATATTAAAGCTGACTAAGAGAAAAGGCGGTGCATCATCCTATACTTAATCAATAAGGAAAGAGATAGATAACATAAACGCGTTCAAGCATATCAGAGAGGTTAGAACCACGACAAAGGGAGCAGAGAGTTAAAGCTTCACCGTTCCAGGTTGGATATCCTTCAACTCCCTTGGCTCTCCGAGCCTCCAACTCACATCACCACCCCAGTTTACCTTTCTATCGTTTGTCCCGAGGCTCTTCCACTGCCATCTAGCAACCTGTTGCTTCTTATCGGGCGCCTCAAGTAATTCCTTAACCCAGCGGCCGACGATAGGAAACATCTTGAAGCCGTGCCCTGAGTCACCAGAGAGTACGACAACCGTCGATGAAGTTTTCGGCACATAGTCAATGATGAAGTCTGAATCCTTTGTATCCGCAAACCAACACAATGACTTGCGCACTAATGGTCTACTCGCCAGATTGGGAAGGGTGTGTGCCAGCAACCGGCGTATCTGGAGTTCATCGTCTTGAGGCACGAAGGCACTCACTTCGAGGGACCGAGGCGCATGCGATACACCTGTGGCTGGATCAGTATTGACATACCCAGCTCCCATTGGACACAGCTTCAGTAGATTTGTCTTTGGGTCAGGCTCGAAAAAAAAGCCAAGGTCCCGAGCGTAAGTGACAGGAATACCGCGCAATGCTGATGTCTCTTCGTCCGTGAGATGCACGTGTGCAACGGACCATGACTTTGCGACGACTTGAATCCCGAGCTCAGGGACGAGATTGCAGACTGCAGCGCCAGCAGCAACAATCACCAGCTCGGCGGCGTGGAATCGACCATTCTTTGTCTGGATGCCGATACTCTTGCCGTTTTTATACACGATATCTGACACAGCCCCTTGCTCGCCCAGGAAGAACCGTACGCCACATGCCCGCGTTACCTTATATACGGCCGCGAGCGCATTCCCAGAATGAGCATATCCGTCGTACTGATTCATGTACCCTTTCCATCCAAGAAGCTGGCCGTCTGCCTGCCAGAACCATTGGCGAATGGCATCCCTCCCTTCCACGGGCACGACGTGAGGTTTGAGCTGTGGATGGCGGTCGGCCGACTCTTGGAAGCGCTTGAGAGTGGCAATTGCTTTCTCGGTCGCATTTCCCGAGACACAGTGCAAAAAGCCTGTCTGATGGAAATGCGGGGCGAAGAGGGGCGTTTTCCACGCAGAGATAGCTTCCTGTAATACGTTATTTGATATACAGTATATTTCTTCACCCAGCACCGACGAACAAGTGTAAGGTCTGTGTAGAATGGGTCCTCGTATTCGGCCCGAACGATTTTATTCAGATCATTGGCGGCGGAATAGCGAGGCGGAATCTGGTCATCTTGCTCAAAGATAGAGATGTTGCGATATCCATCCTGGGAGAGATGCAGAGCTGTTGAGAGGCCGAATGCTCCCCCTCCGACGATGATGATGGGGCTTTCCTTGGAGACCATAGTTACTTAGATTTTGTGTTTTCAGATGGGGTTGGTTCATCATCATGAGTGTTAACAGTCGGTGATTAAATGGAGTCGCGATACAGCAGCCGCAGAAAGGTACGCGGGAAGCCAGCCGGTGAAATGAAGATAGCGAAATTCATGCGGAGTGCCCAGAGCAGTTGGCTAGATCAAGATCATTGTGGATTATTGCGGCTAACACAGAAACACATCGTGCAATACCCATCGGAACCTGGCCCGATGCGGGGATCCATGAAGGCAACTGGGTTTGTTTCTTTCCATATCCCTTGTAGGACAGCACATTAGGAGAAAAAGAGAGCTAAGGGATCAAGGCGGACCAAATGGGAACGTATGTTAATCGACTGTTTTCTACGCCGCAAAAGTAGTTATCGTTTCATTAGACAAGTCATGTTGTCGCAATAGGGTGGAAGATGTATATCTCGCCGCATGGGATTATGCATACCGGTCTTTCTAAGATACATCGACAGATTCCCTTCGCTTTTGCTTTCATAAGTTATGTGGAATACTTTTAAATTATCATTTGGCCTGAGTCAAGTGGCGTGTTGAGGCATGGTTTCGAGCCTCAAATAAGGTAGCTATACTACATCCTCAATTAGTCTAGTGGTTGCTGGGATATCTATAGCCATCCAAAGGAAAGAACTCCTCCTTGATCATCCTAGGGCTGGTAAAACGCCGCAGAATATCAGAGCTACCGGCCTTGTCATTAGTCCCGCTGGCCCTAGCACCTCCGAAAGACTGTTGGCCGATTAACGCAGCAGTCGTCTTGCAGTCTGTAGACAGTTAGTTTCTGCACCCTGTCAAATCTAGTAGGGAATGAAGTACTGATGTAGAAATTTCCAGCTGAGTAGCGAAGAGCATCCTCTGCTTCTCTAGCAGCTTTTCGATCCGTGGCGAAAACGGCGCCGGTCAAGGCAAATCCACCACCGGCCTGGTCGACCTTCTTCAGCAGGGAGCTCCATTCAGAGTCAGGGTAGACATAAACAACCAGAACTGGGCCGAATATTTCCTCGTTGAATAGACGGTGGTCCGGAGACTGCGCCTGGTAGACGGTGGGGTGAATGAAGAAACCAACCGAGTCGTCGTAAGTGCCGCCAGCCAGCAACTTCAAGGATGGATCTTTGTTGCTCGCGTCGAGAATGGACTTGATCCTGTCAAATGACCGGCGGTGAATCACTGGACCCATGAAGGCCTCCAAGCTTCCGTCGGGGCTGCCAATAGTGATGTCGTTGATCCCAGCTTTCAGTGCCGTCAGGAAATCCTCCGCACGGGACTCTGGGAGATACAGACGGGAGGTCGCGGAGCACTTCTGGCCCTGGTACTCAAAGGCGCCGCGAATGGTGTGATTGACAGCGCTTGAGATATCGGCAGAGTTGTGAATGAGATGGAAGTTCTTGCCACTCGTCTCGCCAACCACTCTCGGAAATTCACGGTATGTCTTTTTGCCGATCCCCTCCCCAATTTTCGCATAAATAGATCTGAAAACGTCAGACGAGCCGATGAAGTTTAGTCCGGCAAAGTCACGGTGACAGAGAGCCACTTCGGTGATCTGCTCCGCATCCCCAGGCACGAACTGGACTACATCCGGTGGCAAACCCGCTTCCAGAAGGATCTTGTAGACCAGAGTGCTAGCGTAGATATTTGACGGCGAAGGCTTCCACAGAACGACATTGCCCATCAACGCAGGACCAGAGATCAAACTACCTCCGAGGGCAGTGAAATTGAATGGCGAGATCGCGTAGACGAATCCTTCTAGAGGCCGGTATTCCATGCGACTATAAAAATGAGCGTGTTGGTTGGTATCCGCGTCATTTTAAAAAGTATTCTTACCTCCACATTCCATCTGTCCCCCGAGTAGGCTGTCTCTCCAGTAACTCCGCGGCAAAATTACAGTTCAGCCGGAAGAAGTCTGCCAGTTCAGCGGCGGCGTCAATCTCAGCCTGCCAGATATTCTTTCCCTGACCCAGCATCGTCGCGGCAATGAGCTCAAATCGGTACTTTGTCGTCACCAGTTCTGCCGCCTTGAGGAAGATGGCCGCCCGGTCTACGAATGGTGTGTTTTCCCAATCCTTCTTTGCCTTTAGCGCTGACTCAATGGCACTAGAGACCTGCTCCTTAGTGGCGAGTGGGTAATTGGTGAATGTGGTTGCGTGTTCTGCGGGCAATGGTTGATCCCACGACTGGGATGCCTGCTGAGCCTTGCCGTTGTAGTAGATACTGCTTTGGACAGGCAGTTGGGATCGAAGTTTCGTCAATGCTGCTTCCAACTTGACACGCTCGGGGGAGCCGCGGGTGTACAAAGGCTGTAGTTCACTCGATTAGCTGTCAACCCTCAACATTAAGCCTCATACTGAATGCGAAAACACACATTGACCTCGTTTCTTGCATCTGGAAGTCGGAAAGGAACAGTGGCCTTCTTCCGTGTTTGGAGCACAGGGGCTCTGATGGGGTGCAGACTACGCCCGAACAGGCGTGCAGATGTAGCCACTCTCGATGTAAGAAGTCTGCTTGAAGCCATAGTTACTGAAAATTTCTTTTTCTCTAGGAACACGATGTAGAGCAGATGGTACCTGAGCTGTGGCAAAGCTACTTTTATCCGCTGGCAGGCCTCGGCAACGCATCCGGCGCCTGTAGCTTCCCCGCAACGAACTGAACAGCTATCAGCAAGGACGGGAAGAGAAGCCGGTGCTCTGTTTCGGCCTATCCAGCCTAATGACTGATACGGAACAGCTCGACTATATGGTCCACCCAAGTCATGGCTACACTACTGACTGGAAATCCATGCAAGTGATCCTCCTCGTAGGGGATTTGGCATCGATCTCTGAGCCATGAATCCCTCACACGCCCAAAGCCATCATGATTACGGGAGCTTTTATGGCTGGGGACAGGTGGGAGGAGACTTGGCTGCTGCTGCTATCTCAGCGGCATTGGTGGCTCCAATGGTGACAATGATCGATGGGTGCGTTACTTGACATGGATGTGGATATCTCGCTGATATATCATGACAGGGCATTGGTCGAGAAAACAACTCTTCGCAAACCTCTGCTAGATGGTTTGCGTCATCACTCTCGCGCCGCTCTCAGACATCCTGGACGATTCGTCTTCTCTCGTCCCTATGGTCTTGTCTGGACTCTATACGCAGCTACATATTGTGTCGCAAACTGTACCGAAACAGTAGAAACAGTAACCCATCCATCTAGCGCTGGCACCCTCAGCTTCGTATGCACCTTTTTGGTCAATGTACCTCTTGGTGTGCGCAAAGATATCCGGTTCGCACAACTCTTTGGCCGTCCGAGTTGCATTGAACCCACTATCGCCACAAAACTCGCTCTCCTTTCGCCAACTGGAGTGGGGGCAGCAGCAGCCACAGCGACACTTCTTCTGCGGGATGCAGTCACCATCTACGGGTCCTTTACACTGCCGCAGCTGTGCTCAGATTCGATTCCTGATAGCTTGACCACTCACCCGTATTCCAAGATGATCATCACACAGATGATCGTGCCCGTCTTGTCCCAGTTGGTAGCTACACCTCTGCATCTCCTCGGTCTGGATCTCTATAATCGCCAGTATCCAATACCCTGGTCCGATCGATTCGCTATAATTAGCAGGGATTTGCTATCGGCGACCGCCATTAGGTGTACGCGCATTATGCCTGCGTTTGGGCTTGGGTGCCTTACCAACGTGGGCTTGCGGTCATTCTTCCATAGTGACAGTCTTACTTCGTAACATGAATCACAATAGAACTCAAGATTGCCTCGATTCTATATTTCTACTATTTCGTATCGTTAACATGACTCGTCCCATCCATACGGCGGGCAACCGTAACAGCCTCCCGCAGTGCTCTCCCAACGTGACCCCGTACTCCTGCCTCCTCCATCATCATCAGACCACCAATAGTACAGCCTTCAGGAGACGTCCCTTGGTCCTTCAGAAGGGCCGGATGTACTCCGCTCTGGAGAAGACTGGCCGCACCTTGCATAGCCTGGAAGATCATCACATGCGCCATGTCCCGGGGCATGCCCACTGCTACAGCGGCGTCAATCATGGCGTCCACAATCACAGCAAACATCGCTGGTGTTGAGCCCGCCACAGCTGTAGCGGCGTCCATCAGACTGGGGGGAATGTGAACTGTTTTGCCCAGTTTCCCAAAGATTGAATCGATAACTCGGAGGGATGCCTCGGGTACCGTAGGCTCTGAAATCTCAATGGCTGTGAGAGACTGTGAAACCAGTGCGGCAATATTAGGCAGGGTGCGAACGACCCATACCCGCCCATCTGTATTGCTTGATGTGATTGCGCTGCCGTACAGGGTGGTCTCGAGCTTCTGTCGTGTCCAACCAGCAGCAACGCTGATCAGCAATTTGTTGGCTAGGGCATCCCGAAGACCAGGCTGTGTCAATTCAGCCTCAATACGGCTGGGATCAAGTGCAAGGATTATCACGTCCGAGTCTCGCACGGCGTCCATGTTGTTGTCTCTGTAGATGAGGAATTTTTCCGCAAACTGGGGGAATTGCGAGGCCAGTCGCAGCTCCGAGGTTTGACTCTGTACGCAGGCGATATATCGGGCGAATGGCAAGGAAGTGCGTTTATCTTCAGAATTTTGCAGCAAGCTTCTGAGGATCGCAGTTCCCAGGTTTCCTGTCTCATGTTAGAGAATTGGCAAGTTCTGGGGCCCGGTGATACAGACCACATCCTAGGAGACAAAGTGTGCGCATATTTTCGGTCTCAGCCATAACACGGGTAATACAATTGTAACTTTTATTTTGTTATCATGGAACGAGGAAATGCAGAGAAGTTGCGAGTGATATAGCCGTAGTAAATAATTGGCAGAAAGCTTATACGGAGTGCGGAGTAGAGAAACCCCCGCTCACCGAGGGACAATCAGTGGGGTCGGGATCGTATCCGAGTATTATGACGGTGCAGGGCAGCCCAACCTGATCTACAGATGCTGGCTGGAAAAAGTTGGCATATCTCCCCACATGGGTACTCTCTGCATAGAGTAAGGCTGGCAGCTGACGTAGCGACCCTTGCCCCCGATAACTTCAACTGCATCATACACTGGCACCGTTTAGAGCACAATATCACAACCAAAGTTCAAAGCTGCGAGATGCCATTCTTATCCTAATCCACCTATGTAGAAAACGAGACAAGAGACTCGAGTCTTCTTCTAATCTCCGTCTTCAAGGCTCTATGCTCATCTCCCGTTCTCGACACAGCATCGCGATTCTCAATTGCGCGTCGAAGCAGATATGCCAGGCACTCTCCCATTGCGCCCCATGTTGAGCATTTATACACCTTCGGATCACCATCAGGACCCTTGAGTTGCAGGAGGCTAAAGCTGACTTCATCGGACATTCCATGAAGTTGTCCAAACCCCACCGGCACAGTAGGTAGCTTGGCCTCCACACGCTGCCGACATAACTGATGAGCAGCCAGCAAACTGGCCTTATTATGACTAGCCAGGAACAAATTGACTGCTGGGAAGGGAAGCCCATCCTTGACCCCGAACTCCCCTATCTCCTGCCTCAATGCACCCTGTGCAATTCTGTCATAGGCTTCATCAGTATCCTTCTTGGTGTCATGGATGAGGGATCTTTCGTCAGAGGCTATGTATGCTCCGCGGACTAGCTTCAGGCCCAGCGTGAATCCTTCCTTGCTGGCAGCAGCCAGATGCTGGGAGAGGGTGTCTGGAGTGCTCTTGAGGTAAGCTTGGTAGGTGTTGTACACTAGCGCATATTCGTCCCGATTGTATTTACCCATGAGGTCGAGCGTTATGCGATGGATACCTCGTTGGAAATGCTGAGACTCCGCGTCAACCAGGATCTGGACCTTGCGGTCTTTGCATTTTGTGCAGATCTCGTCGAGCGCGTCAATCATTTGCTGTGGTGGGAGCTCTCCCGCGGCAAACGCTTCAGTGACGGTAGGACCAGCCCCCGTCAACCTGACCCATGATGTGTCAAAACTGCAGCTCCGCGAAAGATGAAAGAGTGGACCTACTTAACAGCCAAGTAATCACCTTTACCGAGTAGCTCGACCGTCTGCACTGTTCCCTGTCTCCATGCCTCGATACTTGGACACTGCATTTCCTCAAGCTTGCTTGGCTCCGCGGGTTGTGAAGAGATACCCAGCCCCTGCCGGGAATTTGTTCGATGGTCGAAAACAGTTTCCTTTGCGTAGGTCATGATCACACCCTGAAGCCCCATATCCTTGAGCCGTTGAATTGTTACTTTTGTCTCCTGACCTGTTTCTCCGGCACAAAACTGCTTGTAAAAGGTCGATTTCAAAACTGCATGGAGAATGGGATTCCGGTCCACACTCAGTAGAAACCCTCGGCCCGGTTTGCAAAGAAAAGACAAGATTGACAAAGAGGGGAGAAGCAAATATGGCTTTGAAGAAATGGTAGTGACAAGGAATGATCGAAGCAGCACGCCGGTGGGCAGACCTGATAGAGGGGAGGAACTGACTTCGGGTACGCTTCTTGTTGCAGCTAACCTAGCAGTCGAGACGTAGCGTACCTTGGTGAAGTCTTTATTGCAAGTGTTGATGAGTGGAACTCCCATACATCTTGACATCGATGGTCCCAGTCTCGCAGCGTGGCCTGTGAGCCCGGATAAGAAAAGAGCCATATCGTTAACCCTATAACATATAAATCGAACAGTAGCAGAGATTACCCAGCTCTGCAGTTCTGAGGATCAGTGAGTGGATTTAGGGTTCAAGTTCTCCTGGTTATCAATGTATGATTGAGAGTATGCCCTGCTGCCCTGAATCATCTGTCGGCTGACTTCCCGAATCGATGCTGGGTTGAAAGTTGAGGGGTATCTCCCTGCGGGGTTATAAATCAATCAAATGTCAGATTGGTCCCTGTGCTATCGTTGTGTCAATGCGTAGTTTCAGTGAAACCATCGTTATCCAGACCGAGAGGAATCCTTCCCGTAGATACACCTCTGAGTCGGCCTCGATGCCGATTGCCTCTCATGTCCAGGTTTCACTCTCCCAAACTGGAAAACCATGGCCCACTATCTTAGCTTTTGCAGTGCTACATTGTCTATTGTATCTTGATAGGATGGACAGAAACATTCTTGTGGACCAGCCGTCTGTTCGATCCCGGGTTCCTTCCAATAATCACATCCAAGATGGAAGCTGGTGTTTCTGCCCGCAAACCAGCCGTTGAAAAAACCAATGCTGCTGAAGCAACCAAAGAGATTGTAGTAGGAGCTGCGGGGGGCATAACGCAGGTTCTAATCGGTTTGTGGCAATCGACATGTAGCCAACATATTGGTGTTATTGACCCACCTAGGACAACCTTTCGATATCGTCAAAGTACGGATGCAAACCCAAGTAAATGAGAATGCCCTTCGGGTTGCGCAGAACATCTGGGAAAAGGAAGGTCCGTTGGCTTTCTACAAGGTAGATACAATATTTGTTTGCTGTCTACACACTTTAATTATTCTGTTGAAAGTTTATAAAACGTTGTATTGCCGAACTGACAAGATATAGGGCACTCTGGCGCCGCTTCTGGGAGTTGGAGCTTGCGTAGGTCTCAACCCTCACCCGCTCGAACAAGGCATCTGATGAGGAATCTGGACGGTCAGATAAGCATAGTATATTCTACTTTTCCATGGCTTTTCGCATGCTCTTAACTTGCTTCATTCTGAAATGGCCAGTGAAGCTAGCCATCCCATGGCCCTATCGCACCTATATCTTGCGGGGGGATTGGCAGGTCTGGCCAACAGCGCCATCTCAGGACCAATGGAGCACGTACTAATTTGCCTTCAGATGCAGCCTTCGCATACAGGCCAGAAGACATACTCAGGAGTACATAACTGCGTCCGAAACATTCTCCAAGAAGGGGGACTAGCCGGCTTATACCGAGGTCAAACGGCCACCATTCTCCGCGAATTTCATAGTTATGGAATTTGGTTCTCTATCTTTGAACTGTCACTATCTCAAGTGCTGAAAATGGAAAACGAACAGCGTGATGAGATAGCCAGCTGGAAAATTGCGGGCTGCGGTGCTCTCACCGGGCAGATTTTATGGGCGGCGAATTATCCGTTCGATCTTGTCAAGAGCAAGATGCAAGCTGACAGGTTCGGAAAAGAACGCAAGTACCGCAATATGCGCAGTGTTATCTGGCATACCTGGTGCACTGATGGATGGCGTGGTTTCTATCGTGGTTTAGGCCCGACATTGTTGAGAGCTGTGCCTGTGTCTGCAGGGACGTTTGCCGTGTGAGTGGCCCTTCGCTATTTTGTTTACAATACACATATTGACCCTTTCCAGCGTTGAGACTGTACGAAAAGCTGCTTAATCACTGTCAAGGTCTGGTGGCTGCAGGTTAAGCAGCAGCGACAATTGATATTATGGTGAGACACTTGTGATGGATTACACCGCGAGAATCGAAGCTCAAAAAAATCAAGTCACTTTTCCCGCAGCATTACACATAGATCTATCTCAAAATAGTTCTAGATCCACAATATGGCCTCATGCTAATATTGGCCGCATCATTATAACTTGACCCTGGTGCTTTTTCATCATCCACAGCAAGTAAAAGGCGACCAACCATATCTAACTGGTGTCATATTTCTGTTCTCTGAATAGAACTCTGCTACTTTCACTTTAACCAAAACAAGATATATCAGCTTCGCAGCATAAGTGTAGTGCCAAAGAGCTCTAACTGTCCTCGCTATTTACGTTTAGTGTGACTATCGTGCGGCTTATGATGCTACATTAGCGATCCTGCACTCAGAATGGTCTGCATTTTGCTACTCCAGTCATAAATCATAGTAGAGCAAGCAGTCCAAAAATGTGTCGGCATAGCTTCAGCTCGTAATAGTGGCCATATGGTTTAATTCTGGGTGACAAAGGCTGTTCTGCCTCCATCTGGCATCACCCCTCACGATACGATTGCCAACAGGGGTCCGACATACCAGACAGAACTTAGACAGACTTTGAGTTGTCAGCGCATGACCAGGGGACTGAGCCTCCAGACACTTTGTAACTGTCAATGATGCCAACGACCGAGCCGTAGGTGCCGGCAATCATTAGAAACGTCCCTGAAGCTATAACAAACACGCTCCAGCAAACCATAAAAACCCACCTGGGGCTTCTGTCATCCTTGCTCCTGCTCCTGTTGTCATACAGCCACATACATCCCATCGGTTGAAATGCCATCAACGTTCCAAGAAGGGCGCCGACAAGTGAGACGAGGCCGCCGAAGACGGGGATGGCGCTGGCAATAACGTAAGCTGAAATGGCAATGGCAAAGGTGCAGCTGAGCCATGTTCCCCAGTGTATGAAGCTGCTAGAAGTCAAGTGCTTGGAGCCTCGGAGGATGCGGACAAAAATATACTTCCCCGCCACCTACAAGTCTGTTAGCGTTCGGTCCCTTACCCTCTCGGTGATGCACGCTTACGTGTATGACAAGGGTCGTAGTAACTATCAACCCTGGTAGAGCGAAACCATAGCAGACCTTCTTCACAGTCGCACCAGCAGAGCCGAGGGCAGGTGAAGCGACGTAGGACCCGCAGTAATAATAAACCACGCAACCAATCGCAATGTATATAGCAGTCACACCGGTCTGGCAGACTAGCAATGCACGAGCGTAATATCGAGGATCACGCATCTCAGAAACAATGGGGAAAAACGCCGGCGTCCCTGCGTATGCAAAAACGAGGGTAGACACGGCCGAGATGGCCTCCGTAAAGCTGGGATTGTTGACTATCTTGTAGTCAGATGTCCAAACCCCGTCTTGCGGCGCAGCGGCAGGACGATCTTGGATGCCAACCGCAATAGTAACGATGAAAACTGAAGGGGAGGTCAGCTCATATCGGTGGATATACGGAAGTGAAGCGCACTAGAAGTAAGTATGCACGCTAGTCCGATCCATGCGAGCCAGCTGATGCGGCTGAGAGTCTGGATGCTCCCAAGCATAAAACCCACAATTGCAGCAATAGCAACAAAGATAGCAGTGCACGCGCCGTGCGTCGAGACTGCGTTCAGGCCAATTGAGATACCAAGCATTCCGGACCCAGCGACAAAAATCCAGTCTCCTTCATGTAAGCATTGGAATGTTCTTTTTATGCTTGGGGGATACACGTACAAAGGCAGAACGCAATTCCCAGCACCTCACGACCAATGCGGCCGAACATCAATTTCCCGGCGTCATCAATCCCATACACCGCCCGATGGCGCAGCTTGAAGACACCGACCATATAGTCCGACCAAGTTGTGATGACGGCGATGGTGCAAAGGCAAATCACCCCGGGGACTAATCCCAGGGTATCAAAGGCAGACGGAATAGAGAGGACGCCAAGGCCAATCTGGGTCTTCATCATGAGGGCAACGGTTCCAAGCCATCCTACCTAGCAGACTGTCAGTCTTTGAAGGTATCACGTATCTTGACAGGCGGCATACATTGCGATAGTTGGGTCCTTCCTCTGTGATTTCTCCAAACACGGCATCGTGAGCGTAGGCTGGGTCACTGTGGATTTCGCCCACCTGCTGCGACTGAATTGGAGACAGTGCGGCAGAGCCAGATTTGGTTTCTGATGTTTCGGATATCATTGTTGGTGATAGAAATAGAAGTAGCAAGTCATCAGAGAATCACAGGGACACTAGGCCCATTTTAACTCATCCACCGTCCCTATTGACTTAATTTGATATGACCGCCCATCCCCTTTTGGGGATACGTACATTGGCCATGGCAGTACACCATAGCAAGTAGCAGCCAGTCCCACACCACTTCTTGCCTGTGAAGGTTACTTATCAAACTCTCGACGTCTCATCCAATCGAACAAGGTTCACGCCTAGCTTTTTAAAAAAGTGAGAGAATCAGGAGGCGGGCTTTTTTGCCTCCAGATCATCACTAGGAACGCTCGGAAGACACAGGATAGAGTCGTTCAATCAAACGTCAAGAGTTTATGTTAGGGTTCATTAAAGTGGGTCCACTCGGGAACGAAACCGTGTCTCATTATGATTGTGATGAAAGTCGGAATCGCAAGCGATGCGGGGAAGTGCTGTCTACAACGTCTGCTATCTCGCCGTTTGGCTTTAGATATATTCTGTATGTAATGACGTCCTAACTTTCTTCTGTGCCTTTGACTTTCATCGCGTGGGATGTCTTACGAGAATTAAGCTTCTCCAGCGGTACCCAGTTTTGCTTGCTGGATGGAGCCTGTCAAAAGAATATAGGCCAGAAATGTGTCCGTATCAATACTAACTAAGAAGATACTGCCCAGATGGCTTCGTAGCGTGGTGGTCATTCGGGTTGACAGCCTCTTACGATAGTCTACTAGAATCATAAGACTGTTACGTCTAGGGTGAACGTATGAGTGTCTCCTATATTGGCGCCGTTGAGTAGAACCTGGCGGTTTAAGACACAGTCAGACCAACTCCTTTTCGGATTCACGGACAACCAGAATAAATACAACGCCGGTTCCTGTCCCGATGCACGAGAGACGCTAGCTAGGAATTAGCAATATTCTCGTGGTCAAGTTCCTACTATTAAATTTGGTTTCTCGTCGAGATTGGTGAAAAATGCGTTGGGTAAATATAATGATAGAATAGACGCAGCTCAGAGATAGGATTTATTCTGTTATACCCAAGGATACAGATCTGTCGGTTCTGGCCGTTGTCGTCTTGCTGGGGTTATCACGGACATGTTGCAAAGGCCTCCTACATTTGCGGAACAATTTGCACAGTATTCGACTATTAAGATAACATAGTATACACTAAAAGGTGCGGCGAACGGCGATAGGACACCATACACCCCAGTCATGCTACATATATGAAATATTGATGTAATATCTATAGAGTTGAATAGGTGATGGTTAAAAAGCATTCTTAGGCCATAGTAGATAAAGGTTACTGCATATATATAAACTACCACCACTTTCATACTGACTCTAATGGAGATGATTATTCCCTTATATCTCAGCAACCACTATATATTTTAAATTAATATTTCATATTCAAATAGCTTAGATACTAGGCTATCTTGTGATATTAGAATTTCTAGAGAAAACTTTAAAATTAGTGATTACTAAGCAACATAGTGCAGGTTAGTGCTACTAAACTGATAAAACTGCAAAAACTATGGAGTATAACCAATGGGTTTCACCAAATGGATTCAGTTTCAGGGGTAGGGAAACCACAACTAGTGCAGTTCCCTAGGCTAGGCACCGAACCCTCACCACTGCGAGTTCAGTGAGGGCTGGATTCGATTTTAGCGGCTCGGTTATGCCACTCTAATCATATCTCCAACCCCTTTGCCTTTCGTTCACTTCCTATGTTCTACATAGCTATACTGCAAAATGATATTATGCCAATAAGTGCCCACTTTCGTACAATAATATTCGCAAATGTAAGATACACAATCATTGTAGCTTGAAGATAGTAAAAGTTTGCAATGTCAGGGCCCAAACATCAGCACAGTATAGTAGGCTGTAGGCAAAACCCGCGTTCGCTATAGGCCATAAGTTCCCACCCAGTGCCTTTGATGAGAGGATAAAGGCTCACGACAAAGTGTACACTAAAGACTAAGCTCTCAGCTGGGATTGATAGCCTTACGTGTGGTTTTTTCTTTTTTTTCTTTCAATTTTTTTTTTTTTTTTTTTGTATATATTATTTTTTCGTGAGGGCGCCATAAATGTGGGGAAATTCTAAGTTTCAAATCATGCCACAATACTAGTAAGGGAGCATCTTCACAAGATCGGCAGGCTGAAGACTGTGAAATATTTAGTAATCTAATGCCGTGCTCTTCCCATAACACACTCAACAAGGCATACTCTTGAGTAAGCGTGGTATGCGTGGTGAGGTCGACGTCATCATGACATTGTCGCATTTACTCGTACCACATATTTTTACTTTGTCTCGTAGTAATCTCGCGTTCATGTACTCGAGCGTACGTTGCGTTTTGAATCTTCGATGTCGGCTCTTCCTATTCTACCGAAGCGACGACAGAAGAACACTACAAGGCGTGGAGCCGGTGGCTTGATTCGACTCAACTCGAGAAGAAAGTTGAACGACACCGAATGAAGATCTTAATCGTGGTCGCGAATACCCAATGAGAACTTGGCGAACTGATAGAAAAGAGAAATCTTCTCAAACCCCGCCAATATATGTTCAGTGAACTTGCTGCCTACATCCTTCGGCCCCCTAATACTACTACTAAAGTTGACCGTGAATGGCTCCCCGATTCATACCCGAACAAGGCACTGTGCCCAACGTCCATCATGATGCTAAACAAGCCTACAACACTCTAAAAGGCGGTGGAGTCGTCATAATCCCAACCGATGTGGGCTACGCACTCTTGGCCAGCACACAGGCCGGAATCCAGCGGATTTTCTCGGCCAAAGATCGTCGGCAGGGCCACAACATCGGCATCATCGGGACATACAAACAACATCGGGACATCCATGTGCTCTCCGAGGCCAAGTTTGAGATGACACGGGTCCTGACAGAGGACATGGCGATGATTGTCGGGATCATTGCTAAATATGATACCGAAAACCTTCACCCACGTTTGGCGGCTCTTGATCCGGCAACGCTATCGCAGGTCACGAAGGGCAATACAGTTAGCATCGCAGTTCCTGAAGGCCCATTTTTGCGGGAACTCGGTCGCCTTTGTGACGAGGACCCCCAGGGCATGTTAACATTCGGAACTTCTGCCAATCTGACCGGCCAGGGGCAGCGATTCCGGATTGAAGATATTGAGCCAAAAGTGATCAATGCGGTAGACTTGGTCGTGGATTACGGTCTGCAGAAATGGCAAGTGTACAAGCGCGGTGGCGTGAACTTCGATGCAGAGAATATGAAGGTGCTGCGGAAGGGAGCTGGATATGAAGTGTTTCGCGACCGAATGCTGAGGTGGTTCCCTCATTTACTGGAGGAGGCTGGGGTAAGCATGGAGGAGGATCCGGAGTACTACACTGGCAAGCCGAACATTGGTAAATATAAGTCTCTCGCAGATTGATCCTGCAATCATATCGCATAGCCGGTGCTTCAATCTAAGAGATGACTTTTTATGATTAACTTGATAGTAAAACCATGACTATCGCGCTCGTTTTTGTTTTGTTAATAAGTTGGAACTACAGACGTAACTTCTTTTTGCCCCCCTCCAGATGTTGACCTAGTAGATAATAAGGACTGCACACCACTAAGATCATTAGACTTAGCAGGCTGTGCAGGAGTAAAGCCCAATGTGCAGTACTTGACTAGGAAAGGCATGCCAGAGACTTTAAGGCCGCGTGCCACAAGGGCTGCAGAAAGGATCCAGGTACATAGAGGACTACAGCTTTTGCGAGGCGCCGAGTTTCGACGGGATATGAATTGTCATGACGAATAGTATGTACAAGGATAGCTAGTAGGAGCCAGCAGGTCTTCGAACGCGAATGGTCAGCACGTACTTATGTACACATGCCTTAATTGTGACAGCGGATTAAAACGAGGTACGTATACGATCGGTGGAGATCAGATAATTGCAAGTCAGCAACCATGGATATGAGCGCAAACGCTAAATATCATCATCCCAAATTCGTCGACTGTTTGAACCCAACGTTCGATTCTTCTCCTTCGCTCGGGCTCCTCTGTCTCCGGGGATGCCCATAGTTCGGATATCTCCAAGCTTCCATCCTCCCAGTCTAATAGGTACCGATCGTACTCCTTATTCCACGTTTCTCGGTCATTGGCTTCCCATAATGCCTTATTACCCGGTGCGTAAACGCCTCTCAGCTCCTCTGCGACAAAATTGGGCAGCAACCGGTCTTCGTTATAGATGCTGCTGAAGAGGTATAGAGTGAAGACTGCACGGCGTTTCGCGGCCGCCACAATCCAGGATTCCCATGTTGGTCTAGTCCGTGCTAACTCAGCGGCACAGAAGAGGCCGTTTCGAGCGGTCCGAAATGCCATCTCCATAAGGGTTACCATAGTCGTGTCTGTGAAACCACCTTGGGGGGAAAAATACATCAAGATTGAGTAGATCAGGTAAGCTTGGAAGGCAGACAGGAGTTCGTAGTCATGTTGGCTGGAACTCTATAAATTCGTTACACATGTGTGTTTCATACTTCATCCAGCAAAGAAATGTGCATACCTCACTAGCGAGCCTTTCCATCTCCCGTTCAAATGTATTTATGACTATCTCCTCACTCCCTGGGACTGCCTGTTCCCACATACGTACTAGACTGTAGCAGTTTGCCAGTGCTCGAGGAGTCGCATTCTCCCTGACCTGGGCTTGATGAATAATGGGAGGGACTAGTCTGTCTCTCAGCATATATCGCGGGTAAGTTCTCAGGATCCGCGCAATAAACTGCACAGTATAAGGGTGGTAGGCTTTTGGGGTTTCACTCCGCCCGAGCGTAGACATGAAAAAGGGCCTTAGCCATCGGTCTCGAATATCCTCTGCATTAGAGGTGGGAGTTATATTGATCTCTTCGAAGTCAAGCTCCTTCTCCTTGGGCAACGCTCTGAGGGGTTTTCTCTGGAACTGCGGGCCTGGCGGACTCCAAAGAGTAGCGTTGGCAGGAGGACTCGGGGTATAAGACAGAGAATGTGGCGTCTGTAACATTGCTGAGCCGAGGTGTGGAACTGAAAGCAGAGGCGTCCTGTGGCTTTCTAGGGGTTCGGTTTCTCCCCTGTCTCCCTCTTGCGGGCGAGAGTGTCGTTGCTCCAAGACTGAAACTGTCGTACTATAGACGCAGATTCGACCAGTCGATCCGCACCGAGAGCACGCGGGTCGCTCTAGATTGCACCGAACCTTGGACTTGATGCAGTTACTACACGCTTTTCTGCGTGGAGGACGAACCTCAGTTTTGGATGTGATGGATCTGATCATGGCCCACGATATGGAAATTCACAGAGGTGAGGAGAAGATCCCAAAATCATGAAATCAGATCTGAAAAACAGTCAGAGAGCGAACTCGATGAGCACCGGGTACTCCGACCGCTTGCCGTGAGGCCATATTAGTAACTCGAATATACTCTCGGAATTCCGAGATGGAATTCCGAACGGCTCATTCAAGTCATCTATAAATATTCAAGCGGAAGGACCATGGAGGATGCTAAGCTTGCTTTTCTCCTTTATATTTTCTCCAAATAGTCAATTACTGTGCACCATTCATAACTTGACTCACTTAAAGTATAAGAAGCAATTTCTACGCGGGTGTTGCGACTTCGAAGATGGAGGTCATATTGCGAGAAAGCACATTCGGACGAATCCTGAACTATGTCTCTGATGACAAACTTTTTCCAGCATCAGGTATCCCAATATCGAAAAGTGAAGCAGCTACAAACCCAAGTTTGTCGGCTGCTTCTTCCGATACTCTTGACCATATCCTGGTAGATTTCAGCGGGCCCAGAGACCCCGACATGCCCAGGAATTGGCCAATGTTGGCAAAGACTGTTGTCATGATCGATGTGATGCTGTTGAACTTCAGCTTCTATGCGGCATCAGCAATTTTCACGCCGAGTATCCCCAAGATCGAGGAGGTGTTTGATGCGACAAATGCCGAGGGGACTCTGGGACTCTCCCTTTTTGTAATAGCGTATGGCATTGGGCCTCTCATTGTACGTCTACATCACCCAGTCACACCTTATATCCTACTAGTCTGCTAATCACAAAATGATTCCAGCTTTCTCCCCTGTCGAGCATGCCGTCAATTGGACGTACTCCAGTATATGTCCTTGGTTCCCTTGCATTCTGCTTGTTTAATATCGGGACTGCCCTCGCGAGGAATCTGCAAACAATTCTAATTTTGCGCTTTTGTGGAGGCCTAGTTGGGAGCGCACCTATTAGTGTGGGAGGTGCTACACTGATGGAGGTCTATGATCCGGGCCAGATTCCATATGTCATTGCTCTGTATGCGGTCAGCGGAGTCTGTGGGCCGATTTTAGGACCGGTATGTCACTTGCCTTTGAGCTACTTGATGCATCTGAGCTGATTTTGGTTACCTCAGATTCTTGGGACTCTTGTGTTGTAAGGGCTACCTATTCCAACCAGGCGATATTTATATAAGCTAATGGACCACGCAGAGAGCGTTGGAAAACATGGACAGCGACTCTATGGCTCCTTTCAGGTGTCACGGCTCTCACGACGGTGTTCATATTTTTCTGTCTGCCCGAGACGCTGAACGCCAATATCCTTCTACGCCGAGCACAGCGACTCCGCCGCCAGACGGGGAACTCTGCATATCGGAGTCAAGCTGAATTGAATACACCGGAGGCAAACTTTGCTCTGCGCATTATGAAGCAAACAATTGATGACTTCAAACTGTCTTGCATGGACCCGGTAATTCTGTTTGTTAACATGCATACGATGCTGATCTATGGCGTCCTGTACCTGTGGTTTGAGTTTTTCCCATTCGGTGAGTCAATCAGACACTACCATTGCAGTTGCTTTCAACTAACTCACTGGCGATAGTGTTTGATGGAATTTACCATTTTACTGCCATCCAACAGGGCCGTAAGTGTTGACTCAAAACCTCTCTGATCTGGTTTAACTTGGATTCTAGTTGCATTCTTCGGGATCCTCGTTGGTGCCGTAGTATCTGTCATTGCATACATGCTATGGTTATATTTTTCATACCAGCCGCGGGTCGCAAAGCCAGAATCCATCGTGGAGCCTGAAGCTCGCCTTGTCCCTGGCCAAGTCGGAGCGATTTGCATCCCTATTTGCCTCTTTCTATTTGCATGGACGTCTCGAGAGAGGTAAGCGCATCATAGCCATTTGCATGTATGGAAGAGAGCACTAACATCACGTTTGTAGCATACATTGGATCGTTCCTATCATTGCGACTGCTTTCTTTGCACCAGGATTTTATCTCACCTTTCAATCTATCCTCAATTACCTGGGGGAATCCTATCCAAGATATGTAGCAAGTGTCTTTGCTGGAAATACGTTCTTCCGGAGCTCTTTCGGGGGAGCATTGCCTTTAGCTGCTCCTCAAATGTTGAAGTCGCTTGGCATTGGATGGTCATCGAGCATGTTAGGTTTTATTTCCGTTGCTATGGTCCCTTTACCTTTCATTTTGGAACGGGTGAGATACTTGCATAGCGCCTCAGAACCTGGACCATTGGCTAATTATTTGACAGTATGGAAAGCGTCTACGCTCCTGGAGCAAGTACGCCAACTAGACCTTCTTGGGCAAAGGCTTTCTACGGGCTGCTGTGGCTTTTCTGCGATGGGAGAGGTGATGAGAGGGTACGATGAAAGGAATAATAGAGCTAGCGTGATCTATCTGAAATAGAGGAGAGTCATATTCTGCATTGGCCCATTGTATCCAGGATCTAGTCCCGCCCTCCGATGCTATCTTTTTGGTTGATTATCAGCGAGAACCTTGCAGTAGGCCACCACCTACCCTGGTATCCCTGGATGCTACGTGCGAGACAAGTAAGACCACTGATGTACCCTGTGATGGTAGGATAGAAGCTACCTAGGTTCGAGATACAGTACTTTTAGAGCAAACGCTGTGCCTGTTAAGTGTGGGCCGAGCCCGTCCGGCGGGTGAAGCGGCTGTAACCTTTTAAAACAATCAGAAACACAGTATCCATGTTTCGCTAAAGCTAACATTCAGGAATAGACTCGACAGATTGTTCATATGCACCACGCCTCATTACGATGGGTTGACTCATGATCGTAGTCGCCTGCTAGTTACGGGGCTCAGCCAACTCAACGAAGTATCGCTGGAATGTATTTACCATGAATAACCCATTACATTCAATTTAAGTTGATAAAGAAGACCGAGCCGAGGCTGGGATTTCGCTATATAGTAGGCAGACTCATTGGTTTCCAGCACAGCTAATTACTTATTAACCCTCCAAGCAAACGGTTCAAGCATACCCTTATGTACGGCTAGCTCGGACTGATTAGCGAATATATCAAGGGTCGTCTCTTTCAACGTGGCTTCTAAGGGCAGTCTGGATGAGGTGAGTAGATGAGTTCCTAATCGGGAGTGTGATTGGAGCTACTGAAAAAAGGAGCTTTTAAAATTCACTGATTGTGAGAATTACTTTCATCCGCTATATCGTAGGAATGTTGGGCAATCTCTCCAACTTCTACCCGGCCCTTCATTGTCAGGCGACTGTGCCTCGAGAGGGTGAACAGCTGCACAATGTCCTCGTTCGAAATCAATATAGCCAGTCCTCCCAGGGGTCTTTAACAATGTTGCTGGGAATGAACTGTGGGGCTGCACATCTCTGATTCGAGGGTTGTTTAGGTCGAACTCTGCGCACATGGATACGCGCATGGCAGACTCTGCGTGTACAGCTCTGGCAACTTGAAATCATGGTGCAAGCACAAGATCGATAGCATCAGTATAAAATTGGACGACGAGCTCATGTTTGCCTTTGATTAGATGCTTGAGAGTAGCGCTTCCTTCTAACTGGGACCAGTGAAAACGTATACCACTCACTTGCCGTCCACGACAAGTACCACGACCCCCCACGGCTACTTGACTATGGGGCTTGCCCACCCAAGGCCAACTAGTTGTTCCTGGGCGATTATGTTGATCGAAGCAGACAATCGATCGAGTGTATCTGCCTTCTCCTGGACAACAATATCAAATTCTCGGAGGATTTCTTTATCTCCGGCGACAATCATGAGTGCACATCTTAAACGGCATGGGTAGGAGCGGCGATATAACATAAAAGGTTTGAGAGACATTCGCCAGTTGCTCCAACTGTTTGCCCATTGTGACCATCGTAGAAGACAAGATCTTTGCCATACATGACCGACTGAGCCTCAATCTCGACACCATGGAGCAAACTTGTCGGATAATGCGTGCAACTGATATGCGCTCTTTTCTTGCTCAGATGCAAGTATCCATGCAGTCCCCATCAGCGATGGAATTGTAATAGATCCCCGATTGCGGACTGTTGTGTGACCTCCTCTGAGCTGATCCCCATAAAGATATCACTGGCCAGGGAGAGAATGATCATGGAGTCTCTTGCACCTTTGGGCCCAATGTTGTAGGCCATTTCGTGGAAAAAAACACCAGATGGACTTCAACTCTCGCTCGCGCACCAGCGTGTGGAAGTTGCGATCCCTGAAGACCAGTGCTCCTCGATGTCGTGAAACAACTTTTATCTGCGTATTGAGCGTACTCCGGCGCCACAGATTTGTGGTGGAAACGTACTGAGATAAAGTTGGGTTTCTCGAAGCCTTATGGAAGAGATGGCAAACCTAAGGCTCTTCGGAGAGAGTCCTCGGAACCCCGAATTTTATTGGAACAGCACGGAGTTCCGTTGCAGTTCCGAGCCATCACCTTGTAGAAATTCCTCTTACAGCGTGTTTTCGCATCACCAGTCCAGACTCAGAGTGGAAATCAGGGAGATAGCACCAGTCTCACGAGGAATTCTGCTGGAATTAAAAGCATCTAAAGGTCGACGCGGCTTTATGAAAAACACACTATCCAAGCTTATAATTCAAGGCTTTGACCTCTTATCTCTTTGACAAATTCACAAATCAAACAAGACATCAAAATGCCCGAAGTCTACACGACAGACCACTCCAGCTCAGTCCTCCAAATCCATGGCTGGCGTACCCTCTCCAACTCAGCATCGTATATACTCCCCTACATCCAGCCAGACTTTCAAATCCTTGACGTAGGCTGCGGCCCAGGAAGCATGACCGTCGATTTTGCCAAACGCGTACCCCGTGGACACGTCACAGGCGTGGAACATGTTCCTGAACCCCTTGAGGCTGCCCGCGCCCTTGCTTCCTCGGAGAGTGCAACCAACGTCAGTTTTCTGGTCGGCGACATTCACAATCTGCCATTTCCTGACAACACTTTCGACATTGTCCATGCGCACCAGGTTCTGCAGCATATCGCAGATCCGGTGCAGACGTTCAAAGAAATGCGGCGCGTGGCCAAGCAAGGTGGGATTGTGGCCGTGCGCGAATCTGCTTCATTAACTTGGTACCCAGAGTCAGAGGGCATCACTGCTTGGCAAGAGTTGGGAGAACGAATGTCGCGAGCAAAAGGTGGCAATCTACACCCTGGAAGATTCATTCATACTTGGGCCAAGAAAGGTGGCTTTCATCGGGAGAATATCAAGACGAGTGCTGGCTCTTGGTGTTTCAGCAGTCCCGATGAACGGAAGTACTGGGGTGGTTCAATGGAAGAAAGAGCACGGTCTTCTGGATTTGCGTTAATGGCAGTTAACGAAGGATTTGCAACCGAAGGGGACTTGAACAAGATTGCGGTGGGATGGAGGGCCTTTGTAGAGGACGAAGATGCGTGGTTCGGACTGTTGCATGGGGAAGTTGTCTGTTGGAAGTCATAGCCATTGATTAGCATAGTTCCGGCGTGAGTTGGACTTTCACTATCTGTTCATTCAATCTCGATACTAATGTACGTGGAATGCCGCCCTCCCTTGGCGAGTCTCCTGCCTTGACAACTGCCTCGTGGCATGACTCAACGCCAGTCCAGATATCATGTTCAAGTCCCTAGCTCTCTGAGCGGCATCTTCAACGGTGGTAGTCATACAGCAGCTTCGAAAGGCCGGTCATGAGAGGAGAGCAGCGAGGCAGATATAGATCTGAGAGTCAACCAGGATGGTGTTTTCTCTACGTAGATTCTGCTAGAAAATAACGATCCTTTTCAGAGACATACAGGTGCCCAACCTGTAGATTACGTTTGTAAGAGCATCTCCAGTTTCCGGCATGGAAGGTTTTCTTGAACTGTACCGTACTTCCTCCCACAATCACAACTTCGAAGCCTGCCATGTTTCCAAGCTTAGTGGCACAGAGTTTATGGTGGAAATTAACAGAAGGATGATTCTACCGCTAGTCAGTTATTGTTTGGAAGTGAGGACTTCTGTTCTTCTCCTCGCGAAGCTGTCAGAGTAAGGGTCTCCGTCACGTTCTGACGCACATGCCTCATTCGCTTCATCGTCTGTTGGTCAACATGTCTTGAGTGGATCTGTAGCCTGAGATTCAGAGAGTGCCACGCCCCAAAGCCTCTGAGTAAGCACTAATCTTTAGTTAGATTGAAAACTTGAAGTTGGGCAATAATACATAGAATTGCATTGCAGTCGCATAGTTGTTAGTATTATCATTATTTTCATTATTATTATTATTCTCTAAGTGGTTGGACGTAGATTAGGCAGGAAAATTGACGGAAAAGATAGGAACATGAACAATAAAATTAGTTATACTCTGTACTAGTTTCATTAGTGGTTCTACGAAAATGAGGGACTGACAGGATTCAAATGTTGTGTATTCCCCTGCTTTTCGTTGAATCAACGTTTCCCTGGCATCTTACAGTTCAGAACAGGTCTGATCACAATGGGTTCAATCGAGTACAGGGAGATCCCTCAGCTCACACCTCTTGAACGGATTGCACCCAAAGGCTATGTCCGTTACATTTTCCTCTTCCACCTTGGGAAAGATTACGACATCAACAAGGTCTCCCAGGTCCTTCAAATTGGCTACGAAACTCTTGCGCGAGAAATTCCTGAAGTCGCGTGCGAGTGTATACCCGATACCGACATTCAGAAGAAAGGTGTTATGAGATATCGCAAAATAGAGGAGGAGGATGCTGCTCGAATTGCTGTCAAAGACCTGCGCGATTCGTTCCCATTGAGCTTTAAGCAGCTAAAGGGTAAAGGCTTCCCCGTATCATACTTTGATGCTGAGACATTCTGCCCTGCGCCAATCTGGCCAGTTCCTGGAGAAAAGGTTCGCACTTCTCTCGTGCAGGCTAGCTTCATTCGAGGAGGACTGATTCTGGGGTGGAATCTTCTGCATTTGAGTGGAGATGGGACTTCTTGGTATATCTGGACCCAAATTTGGGCAGACGCCTGTCGTCGAGCTCAGGGATTGGAGGGTGTGTCCTTGAACTTGCCAGTAGAGATTTGGGGAGACCGCGAAAGAGCGAGAAAACCATCAGGCCGCAATGCCGGAAATATTAAAGATCATCCAGAGTGGACTATTCTACCTTTCACACCAACATCACCACCGCCGAAGATGATGTCTCCCAATCATCGAGGCCAGGTTTTCTATTTCTCTAAAGACTCCTTGAAGAGTTTGAAGGCGGAGGCGTCACCTGCAAATGCCACCGAGTCTCATGGTCAACAATGGGTATCTACTAACGATGCTCTCTCGGCACTGCTCTGGCGTACCTTGATGGCTGTTCAAAACCCCCTAGATACATTGAAAGGTGATCCTACGTCTGTCTTCAACATCGCAATTGACGGTCGGCTACGAACGAACCCAAAGGTTCACCCACAGACTTTGGGTTGTTTCATGGAATACATTGCAGTATCGGCACCTGTTAGAAAGATTTTAAGCACCCTCAAAATTGCCGATTTGGCGGTGATGATCCGCAAGGCCATTCTGAACGCCGATGAGGAATGGACGGATGATACTATCGCTCTCGAGGAGCAGCTTGAAGATGTTGACCGACTAGTTGCCACTGCTTTCCTGGATGTCCCTGGATTCAATTGCCTCCTGAGCTCATGGGTGAAATTTGACCTATATGGTCTCGAGTGGGGTACTGTACTAGGAGACAGAATTGAGGCCGTTCGTACGCCGCATGTCGGTGTTGTTAATGGCCTTCAGGTCGTGCTTCCGAGGCTACCAGATGGTGGACTGGAGGTCCTTGTCGGCGTGGAGGGAAATTGCTTGGATCGGCTCCTAAAGGACCCATTGTTTACCAAATTTGCTGTTGCTAGATAAGGGGATATAGATCATAATGTATAATGAGAGTCATGTACGCACTGGACGCAGAACTACGAAGATGATGTAGTTGATGATGACCCGGTGGTGAGGGATGAGAGATTTGAGAATCAGGGAAGGCTAGGAAGCTTGATGGAAGTATTCGACCTACAAGGGCGTTGTGTGATATCCCAAGCAGAGAGTTCCTTACAAAAGAAGCGGAGTGTATATGACATAGAGTAGATAGTCTCCCCTGCAACCAACGAAAAAAGGGCCAGCCTGACCTCCCACAGCGGCCAACCGATTCTGTTCCGCCCTCTGAAGCTGTTCCTCAACCTCTGATTGCCATCCAATGACATACGACGATTCGATACTTTCTTGCAAATGGGATCCAGTCTACTCACAAAGAGAAGGCTGGCTTCAGTAGGATCTGTCAACGGTATGTTGTCTGCGTCAGAGTTAGCCAATGAGCCTTGAGATCAGTCCAACGGGTCGGATGCCTTGCAGACCTCCCGGCTGCAACAGATGGGCTTTTGGTTGCCGACATTTTCCAAACGGGGCTAAAGAAGGACGGGAGGCAATGAAATCGTGACAAAAGAGAGGTTAGGGGCCCATAAGGCACTGAGAGTAGGCGTGGATGCACAGTGCATGTGCACGATTTAGCCCGAGCAGTGGTTTCCATTATTTTCAGGGGTGCACTCAATGCTGAGATAAAAAAAAGCCTCCTACAGATACAACAGACGAATGAGGTTGCATGGATCAGTTACCACCTGACGCTTCCTTGTCGCCACGTGGAGGAACAATACCTCGATATCCCACTATAGGCAGGGTGTTTGATTACGTATTAGACAGGGTTTAATGTCAAGGTTCCAGCAATTTCTCTCTTCACTGTCATGATTCTGCAACAGCAGGAGGTGCTGGGTCATCCACGTGTGATAACCTCGCATGTGTGGGAAAGAGAGCACGTGGATGGGAACCATCGAAGGGGTTCGGGCTCTCGCTTACTGTGTTTATCAAAATTGTGGGGTTAGACATCCTGTCAGCTAGACAGGGGATCAAACAGACATTCTAAACTTGCCATTTTTAAAAATTCGACGTTGCACTGCATACACGCAGTCCCAGTGAAATGGTAATCCCCTTGTCCATCTGATCCTGATAGGTCGCATGGCTGATAAATTCAGTTCTTTTGCTTTCCATTTTCAGCCTTGATTCGGCACCATGGTTCACCACCTAGTAAAGGCTAATAAAGGGATTCTTATCAGCAAAGTAACCATGCGCCCTGAATCCTTCTCATGGTGACATGTGCTTGTATTATGCAGAGTGACGGTGAAATTCTAGAAATGGCAAGTTTGTTACCCCTGTCTGTCGGATGCCGCTCCTATAGGTGGGTATATCCTCACGAGTCAGACCGTCCTGCAGCTGTGTAATATAATTACATAACTTACCAAATACATGTATTGCATGATACCTTCTTTTGAGATTGTTGTTGCGTAATGCTAGCCCTTACATCACTGTACAACTTACGGGTCTGTTTCACTTCGCTGAGCTTCACAGATCTAGAGCCGCCTCTCTGTCTGCCTAGCGCTGACCCGCCCTCATCCCCCACGTGGCTCGTTCCAACAGTTCCATGTTTTCAGCCCCATCTGTTACAAGCTATACAGGTCAGCTTGAAAGCTAGTATAGGGGATTCAGGGGCCCATTTTCAGCACACAGACTGCGTGGCTATGGTGAAGGATTTTGTTCCTACCCGCGTCTTGATTGTTTGAGGCAGCTTGCTGCCGGCTGTCTTAAACAGCCATGTATTTAAGGTCTAAGGGACACCTCGGTGCTCAATGAAAAATCGAGTCATATAACCGCGGTGGGCCACAGTCCTGATACTCCTGCAAGGTTGAACACCAAGACAAATTTGACAAATGAAGGCTTCCGTTCTTGCTGTATCTTGTTACTTCGGGCTCCTCTGGACCCTTGTAGCTGGTGCCAGCATCCCCAGATACTTTCAGAAACACGCGATCACCCGTCGAGACTTGACCAGTGCACAAGTCCAACAAGAGCTCGGCGGCCTGGTCTCCAAAACCACCCTCATCTTTGGGCCGGATGATCCGCGCTTCAACGATGTCACTTCCAGATGGACGGACTTTTCTAAGCCTCACATCCAAGTCGTAATCGAGCCTGGACTTGAATCCGATGTCCCAACAATCGTGAGATCTATGACCACCATCCCCACAAGGAAATAAATCCTGCCTGCTGACACTGATTCCCAGGTCAAATACTGCAACGAGAACAGTATCGACTTCCTGGCCGTCAGCGGCGGCCACGGCCTGGCGGCAAGTCTTGCCACGTTTAATGGCATCCAGATCGGTATGCGGCAGCTCAACAACATCACCATCCAACCCAGTGGCAAGTCAGCCTGGTTCCAAGGCGGCCTCACCGTGCTCCCAGTCATCCAATACCTTTGGGACAAGGGCTTTGTCACCACCACTGGCGGGTGTGAGTGCGTCGGCATGCTAGGTGCCGGTCTTGGGGGTGGCCACGGTCGTTACGAAGGTCTGTACGGGTTGATTAGCGACAATATAGTGCAGTTCAATGTTGTCTTGGCCAATGGCTCCACAATCCGCGTCAACGCAACAAGCCACAGCGACCTTCTCTGGGGTATGAAAGGGGCCGGTCACAATTTCGGCATTGTCACGAGCTACGAGATGAACATCTTTCCCCGGGGCCCTGACACCTGGCATTACCACAACTACGTCTGGCGTGGTGAACATTTGGAGACTGTCTTCAATGCGCTCAACGTGTTTCATGGCGACGGCACTACCCCCGTCAACATGGCCTTCAACGCCGGAAGTTTCCTCATGAACACCACCATAACCAGTGAGGAGCCAATTCTCTTTTGGTCGTTTACCTACCGCGGGACCGCCGAAGAGGCCGAGAAATATCTGGCTCCCTTCAATGCTATAGAGGCCGTCTATGAGGAAATGGGCGACGTGCCTTACCCGCAGGTCGCCAAAGCGCAGGGCACCAGTTTGTCCGACCCCATCTGCCAGCATGGCAACGTGCACAGCACGTCGACGGTATTTTTGCGGGTCTGGAACGCCACGGCCGAGCGCCTCATCTTTGAGGGCTTCAAGAAACGCGTGGCTCAAGACCCAGTCCTTGCGGCAGGCGCCAACATCATGCACGAAGGCTACTCGACGGAGGGGGTCGACGCCGTGGACCCCGCGGGCTCGGCCTACCCCTTCCGCTCCGACCGCCACCTGACGCTCTTCAACGCGATCGTACCGCACAATGACACTGCCCGCGAGCAGGCGGCCTGGGCCTGGGCCGCTGAGGTCCGGGACCAGTGGAACGCCGGCCAGCCAGGCCGGCTCATGGATGCCTACGTCAACTACGCCAGCGGCTTCGAGACCCTCGAGCAACGGTACGGCCACGAGAGCTGGCGCCTCAAGAGGCTGCGGAGCCTCAAGGCCAAGTACGACCCCCACAACCGCTTCCGCTACTACAACCCTATCGTCGTTGATTAAAAGAGTGCAGAGCCCGATCATGGTCGTTTCTTTTTATTAAATGGCAAGGATTCTTGTGCGTCGATCTGAGGTTTAAGATTGTAATCATATAATACCAAAGAACAAACCTTAAATTATTAGTTATCAATAAGCAGGCTAGTCACCAACATCATGGGCTTGTCAACATGTTCATTGCGCTATAAGACTAACTTCTAATGACTAGAGACAAGTACTTCAGGAGTCTTACACAACACTTCATGTTAACGATGTATGGAGGTTCAATTCTGTTCAGTTCAGTTCAATTTATATTATAGTCTAATGCGGCTGCCTCACAATATTCAGGTGTGATGTAGAATTTTGAGATGACTAGATACAGGTGGTACAAGATGGTTGAAATTCATAGATTTATAAATTACCGTAGGTCAAATTTCGCATATTGTATTATGCTCCACCTGTCGTGTGATAAATGCGGGTCGAGACTCCACTAACAATGTTTTTGATACCCAGATTATCGAATCCCGGTTACACCCGTCAACCATTTAGTCTAGTTCCTGGCGGGTACCTACAGTGGGTCTGCTACGCATTGCCTTCGTTCTATGCATGGGCAACTCAGCTCTGGGAAGCTCGTGGGCCGGTCGTGGTGGGGAGAGCAAAGGATCTATTTCCACAGAACAGTCCACAAGTTTGGAACGGGTAGTCGGGGCTTGATGGCGCCCAAAGCACCTCCTTGCCTGCCTCTGCGTTGATCGTCGCCATCTGCTGGGGGGGACAAGGGCAGTTTTTTGGCAGGTCAACCAGAGACAGTTATTTTTCCGCCCTCCAGGATTCTTCCCCCTTGTTTACATGCAGGTAAGACGGAATAAGCTCCGTAAGGCAACTAAGATTTCAAGCTAGACTGCCACATTTACGCTATGTAATCCTTCTGAGTGTATTAAACCTTAAACAATCTAATAGGAAGTTCTTTAGCGTCTATAATCCTGGCCTTCAGAGTTCTTCCTATTGTTTCTATGCAGGTAAGATGGAATAGGTTTCGTACGGCAACTAAGAATCTCAAGCTAGACCGCCACATTTATGCTATGCAATTTTTCTGGTTGTATTAAACCCTGAACAGTCAATAGAGCTTCAGTGTCTATAATTCCGGCCTCCAGGATTTTCCCATCGTTTCTATGCAGGTAAGGTGGAACAGGCTCTGTAAGGCAACTAATGATCTCAGCCCTCAACTCAGACGATCATTCTTATGTGATGTAATCCTTTCGTGGATGTATCCCCGATCGGTTGCTCTCGGGAATATCTTGGTCCGAAAGAGTCTATAGATTCTTCTGTAGCAGATAGGGATGTTATAATAAAGGATACCCACGATAGCCCTTCCCATTCTGATCCTGCGACCATTGGCTCTCTCGGGAATTGCAACATATTACCCATCATCATACCAATCCTCTCTGCTATCAGTGACCTGGCAAATCTACAACTATACCCATCATAGCCCGGACGGTACCATTCTTCCGCCGCCATGGGTGAAGTCAAAGGCTACAGCAAGCCAAGTCATGGCCTCTTCCGCTTCATACCAGATGCATGGGTTCCATACGCCGAACTCATGCGTCTCGACCGTCAGGCCGGGTTCTGGGCTTTCTACTGGCACTACTTGATCGGACTTGGTTTTGCCATCAATATCCCCCCATTCTCCAGCGATCTTGATTTGGAAGATCTTGCGCTCCTCGCATCGTATTTGGCACTATGGACTACCGTCTTTCGCGGCATTACCTGCACGTGGAACGACAACCTAGATCAGGACTTTGATCGCCAAGTCGCTCGCTGCCGAGTAAGGCCCATTCCACGGGGTGCCGTCACGACGCTGCAGGCGCATATCTTCACCGCCGCACAGATTGCCGTGGGAGCCTGCATCTTGTACCCATTCGGCCGTTCGACGTTGATTCACGCCACCGTAGACGGCGTTCTCTTGTTCATCTACCCCTTCCTGAAGCGCTGCACAAACTATCCCCAAGTCGAGCTGGGATTTGGGCTGTCTTATGCCATATTTCTGGTGACTGCGATGGTCGGGAAAGATTCGTTGGCGCCTCTGTTGGACCCGTCCTTGGATCTCTCAGCCCGCGTGTCCAAGGTCGTCGAAGCACCACTGGCCCAGTCAGCGGCATGTCTATACGTCGCTGGGATTATCTGGACTGTTATATTTGACACCATTTACGCTCATCAGGATTACCTCGATGACCTGAAAGCTGGCGTTAAAGGACTCGCCGTACGCCTCGGAAGGAAGGGAACGAAGCCAGCCTGCTACATAGCAGGTGCCGTGCAGCTCTACTTTCTAGTATTGGCGGGCCAACTGGCAGGGTTTGGCGCAGCATACTACGCTATATCGTGTGGCGTAACTGCTCTCCTGTTGGCAAGGATGATTTGGGCTGTTGATTTGGAAGATGGCGACAGTTGCGCTTGGGCGTTTGGTCCTGGAAGTGGTTATGTCGGCACCGCAATCTGCGCTGGGCTTTTCGCCGACTTCTTTTCGAAGAAGTACGGATACTGACTGATCGGTCTTATACGTAGGATTTAAACTCAGGGACGGGGCGGACACATGAAGCAAGCATCTTGACATCGGTTGGAAGGGGGCCAGGCGGGGGTTCGGATAATGATGAAATAGGTAGGATTTAGATAGGGGTTGGGTACAGAGAATGAGCGATATATCATGTTACTCACTTGGCGATTTCAATACCACGATAAAGCGCAAGACATATTTGTTCACCTAGACTTCCTAGATATACGAGGTGGTAGAACCTCAAGCACTGTCCTGTCGTCCATAACAGACCCCTCCGACACCACGACTTGCCCAGGACCCTATCAATGGCTGGTACGTTGTGAGAGACGTAGAGAGAATCGATTAGCACGGCTGGATTCCCAGTAGGAGATGACTGCAGAAACCAAGATTACACTCGACGCAATGTGACAATACCAGTTATATATCAACTTATAAACCAGCCTTCTCGGCGATAGACTCTTTAATGGATCTTAATGAGTATCAACAGAGGATGGATATATAGAATATGCAGATGCTTGTTCCAGGTTAATGAACTGCAGTTGTCCAAAACAAATAAACACAAACAACTTCAGGAAACAAGCAGTAAGGGAACTTATTCACTTCTGCTTGCACTGTGTAGGTTGCTTGGGTCGCTTCCAAATAAATGACAGGGATAATGACTGCTATCATGCTTAAGTATTAACAGGTCAGTCGAAGCTGGCGCTGACTCTGCTTCTTCTTCTTCTTCGTCCTGCTACGTTCACGACAGCCCCGTATTCCACGTATGTCGTATCATAACCGACACAGATGGTAGATTTAGACGTATCAAGCCAGTCATTCCCATCCCCAAGGGCCGTTTGAATCCATTCCGGATCAGACGCGAGGTTCTTGATGTCCTCTAAGTCATAGACCCAATACTCCAATAAGAGATCGCAGTCATTCACCTTCCAGCCAGGCGGCACCTGATGCACCTCGGCCTGGAAGGTCGAGCTGATTTTAGGATCCGTCTTTTGCTATTAGTCACATGGCGTCAGTGACCTCTTCCTGTCAGGACGGTTGTCTCACAACCACTCACAACTGCATATTTCAAGATATTGTGCTTCTTCATGATAGGAACCGCCCGAGGCAGAAACTGGTTAGTGAACCAATGCATAAAGGCTTCCTCGGATACACCATCTTTGCGGTGGAGTGCCGCTGTGTACTTGATAGCGCGGCCTATTTTCGTCTCCAGAGAACATGAGGTTACCTCGTGCAGGGCCATCCTGGCTGAGGGTGATCCAAAAAGTAACTCTTCCTTCTCACCTCACTGTAGTAGTCCGCGGTGATCTAGCAGGGTAGATAATGAAAGACAATAGCGGACAAGGTGTGGGGAGGGGGCGGAAACGCATATGTAGCGAAAGGCCTTTTTCCAGAGGGTGCAGACGCAGGCAGGTGGCATACACACACCCTCCTAGCTGGCTGAGATTCAGCTGACGTTGCCCTGTGATCATATTGTGTGAATTAACATGATGCTGCGCCATGGAGAATTCAATTCTGAGAACCCTGCTGTTGGCTAGGCATGTTCATGTGCTTTGTTACGTGGGTATCAGCACAAGTGCTTACTCCGATCGTCCTAATTTAGGGGTGCGGGGGCCTGCCTTCAAAAACCATGTTCCATATCCCCGCCTTTTTTCCATGTATTGTAACACCTTGGTAATTTTTGTCTCTGGTGGGGATTGATTCAATTGAATGCTTTCCAATCTACTCCAGTATACTTGTAACATATGCTGCATGTCCTACGTCAAGGGAGATTAGAGGCAAGTCCCAAGGGATGCATGATAAGAACACCAAGCTTAACAACAAAGAACTTTCGTCCAGCAGCATCTAGACCCATGGGTCCCTTCCATCATATTCTATCATTAACTAATCAAGCAGTATTATTAATCACCTCTCTTATGATATGGTTGTTTTTTGTTGATCTCCTTTCTATTGAACCAATCAAACTATAAAAGCCTAGACAAGCTCCTTATCGCATCCTACAGACACACAAACGATTCATCCTACTTAGTATCCTTGCTCATTCACTCAACATGTCTGTTTACGTTATCACCGGAGTATCCAGAGGAATTGGGGTGAGTCTGAATTTTACTGTGTGAGGCACTGTCTTTATCTAATTTAGTGCCTAGTTCGAGTTCCTCAAGCAGCTCTCTGAGGACCAGAATAATCTAGTTGTCGGTCTGGTCCGTGACAAGGCTGGCACCGAGAAGAAGGTAGCGGCAGAGCTGGGCGATCGTCCAAATGTCCATATCGTCCATGCAGACCTCACCAAGTATGCCAGTCTGAAGCAAGCCGCTGCTGATACGGCTGAGATTGTTGGTGAGCGTGGCATCGACTACCTGGTAGCCAACGGAGCTTTGGTGTCTGAGTTGGATGCCTACGTACCCATTGGTGCATTGTAGGTCTACTTCCCCGGGGTTACTGTCAAGCCTGGTCTGTGGTTAACACACAACAGGAGCACTAAGCCTGAGGAGCTTGATGCTGTTTCATCACAGCTATGGCAGACTAACGTTGTTGGTAACATCCATCTCTTCCATCTCTTCCTCCCTCTTGTCATGAAGGGCAAGGTCAAGAAGGTCATTACCATTTCTACAGGTGTGGCCGACCTTGACTTGACCAATGATTTAGGGATTGATGTTGGTGCTTTGTATGCTGCCTCTAAGGCCGCTATGAACATCATTGTGGCCAAGTTCAACGTGCAATATAAGAAAGAGGGTGTGCTCTTCATGGGTATCAGCCCAGGTTTGGTGGAGGTGGGCCGCTACTCGGATGGTATGTATCCCCTTCCTGCCTTCTAGGTTGCAGCATCTGGACATGATATTAATGCATACCCACAGCCACTCCGGAAGAGATACAGGGCTTGATGGGATTCATGGGCGCGCTCCAGACCTATGCACCTCACTTCAAGGGCCCAATCACGCCAGAAGAATCCGTCCGCCATGTCAGGGAAGTCTGGGAGAAGGCCAGCATTGAGGGTGGGTCTGGTGGTGCGTTTGTCTCGCATTTTGGAAACAAGCAGTGGGTGTAAACTCTGGGTTCCGCTGCATCAAGTAGAGAGTCTCACTTATTGAAGTATGTGTAACACGTGCATCTATGTACATTCCATGATATAAACGTGAATACAATAGATTGCGGATGTCCATTGATGTGTATGATCTGAGATGCGCATGGCAGGGCCACCTCAGTACCATGCGATGTTTTCATATGCCACAGGCCCATTTCCCACAAGCGCCTGTCCTGGGCATGGAACCACAGATACAATATTCAGAGAATATATATATATATATAAACACATATATTAAGCGACTGACTGTAAGACCACATCCCAGAAGCAAACATAGTCAGAAGGCAGCACTCAACAGTCCGTAGCCGCCACTATCATCATGAAACAGGACTTTGTTATCAAGCAGCGGCAGGAAGGAATTACTGGTCGACGCATACATCAAGAGCGTCAACTGAAGTTAACTCTAGCACTTCTAGTGGAGTGGCTTGTCTCATTCATAACCATAGGCAATGTCAACTAGTCGTAGCCTGGGCTGGCCACCATCCCACATGAGTCATGATCATGGGACCCATACTACCTCCAAGGCCCCACGTCTCTGCCGCGTCCCGCAGATCAGGCCCTTCCGGAACGGTGCGGCGCGGGAAGGTGCGGGAAAACCTAGATACAGTCCACCTAACAACGTGTACAGTTTTACGTGTGGGGTAACTAGAACACCCTCCCGCAACACATGGGAAAGAGAGGGGGAAAAAAAGGTTGGTTGTGGAGGCCACTAATTAAAGAACGATCTAGAAATATAATCATATTTAAACTTGCCAATTTCAAGCAATCGACGTTACATTGCATGATAGGAGCCCATGCATGCATAATGGATTTTGGGTTGGGGCAGTAGCGCCACCAGACGGTCCAGACCCAACCCAGTCCTTCCCATTGGCCGCATGGCCCCCATTGCTCCACATCTTACACAAGGTCCTCCGTGTTTCTCTTGATGCTTTCCTCCAAGCTGGTCCATCCGTCCCTGCCCATTTCGCGCAATAAGGCCTCGGCTCGCTTCCGAGGCACAATCTCGCTCAAATCCTCCTCTGCCTGGAAGTTGGCGGGAAAGCTACGGCTCGGATAGAGTTTACGGAGGACGGCCAGAACACTGTCCCCGTTCACGGGCGCGGCGAAGGCGAAGACACGCTCAGACTGAACACCAGGATGAATGGCGGCAGCGACGTGCAGTATGGCGTCATCCTGCACATCGACAAAGTATTCTGAGATTCGGGTCAGTGCGTTTATTCTCCGGTGTACATCAGTGGGACCTACGAGGTGTAATGCCGCCTAGGTAATTGGTGTCTCCCTTGAAGAGCTCGGCAACGATGGCTGAGGTGGAGGGGTGACCTTGGTTGGTCACATCGAGGCTTGCACCGAAGTTCATGTTGGGTAAAACGGCATTCAGGGTGAAACCCGGCTTCTTTTCGTCCATGAACTTCCAAGCCTCTTTTTCCGACAAGGTCTTACTGGCTGCGTAAACAGGCAACGCGCGCTCCGGCTCGTAGGGCGGGTCGCGATACGCCAATTCCACAGCCTCGTCGTTCCATGTATCGGTGGTAACCTTCACGGGATTGTTAGGTTTTGGGATCAAGGCGGCGCAGGAAGAAGACGTGAGGACGAAGCGCTTCACGCTTGGCTCCTGGGCGGCTGCTTCCAGTGCATTGACTGTTCCCGATATAGTCCCCGGGATCACGTTGTGAGGATTCGGGTCCAGGGAAAAGATAGTTGCTGTATGGACGACAGCAGAGACACCCTTGACAGCTTCGACAAAGGCGTCCTGTGCCACCATATCTGGCACAGCCACCAACTCGAAATTGCCTGGACCATACTTTTTGTCGAATAGGGTGCTGATCCAGGCATTCTTCTCGAGGCTACGCGTAGTACCGCGTACCTTGTAGCCGAACGTGAGAAACTGGTCTGCGATGTGAGATCCAATAAAGCCATTGACGCCCGTAATGAGCACAATCGAGCCTTGTGGAATGGCAGGTTGTTCGATTGGGAGAGGCATGGTGGTTACCGGCTGTAGGGTAGAAAGTGAGTCAAGTGCAGATGAAGGAGATGCAGGTGTCAGAAGTAGGAGGTAGATTATTTAAATATAGATATGAGCTAGGTAAGTACAAAGGTAACTTGGGTATATAAGGTTCTACCTCCAGTAAAGCCGGGAAATCCACTAGTAACCACATCATATCTAACTCCTGCAAATAAAGAGAATTATGCCCAAAATGCCCTAAAGTCACAGTTCATCCACTAAGCCCACGTGAAAGGGGTGAATATAGTCTAATGCTGAAGCACAGTTCGAATATCCATATTATTTTTCACCTAAGTTACACCTGAAACAGATACATTCCACAACTTTTGGGACGCGATGTGGCTCTAAACTGTATGTCACATTCCGGGATACATCAATTCAACATGCTATTTACAACGATGTTCGTGACAGCTGACTGAACGCTTCACGAATCTCTGGTGTACTCCGGATACGACTTCTCATACCTGAGGTTCATGGAGGGTTAGCGAGCCCCCAGCATACACGTAAAAAAGCATATATCAGGGAATTATGGGTTCGACGAGATGCTTACCCTAACACTCTCTCTGCGAACCAGGCAAGCCCTCGGTGTACGGGAATGAGCAGCCAGACCGGCATCCAATTCAGGAACGGCGGGCACAGGAGGGAGGAGGCGTTTTCAGTGAACAGAATGATCTGGAGAACGGACGGCTTCAGGCCGGCCTTGAGGCAATCGTCGAGATAGCCTGAAAGATTGCGCAGGAAGTTCACGTCAAGAATAAAGTCCTTATCCTTGCAGGGGTCCAGCCAGACATTGAAGACGACAGTTTCCGTAGACGATTTATGAAACCAGAACCGATGGCTGCGGGTCCAGGGCGGCTTTTGTCAGTCAAAATGGCTCTCGAAGCAAATCTGCGGGACATCTTGTCTGCTGGGTGACAACTTACCGCGTGCCGGCCGGTATGTGGAAGACTCCATCATCCTTGGTGACGGTGTATTCCACTCCGTTCTTGACTATACCCAATACACCCTGCTCGACCTTGAAGTATTCGTCCTGTAAACGATGTATATGTCTGCCATACCGGCTGATCAGATTCGTTCCGTGACTATCATGATCTGATCTTTCTCACTTACAGTGGAGGTCCGGACAGTCCGGCACGAACAAGTGCGTTTTCTATGTAATGCGTCTCTCTGACGTACCAAAGGCCGTCAGCCTTTGAGAGAGGCTCGTACAGCGCTGCATTACCCAGATGATTGAAAGATGGTTGGGAGTTGTTTCTGGTGCGTTTCTGCGGTCGCGGCGAGAGCCACAGTTGCCACGCTGACACCATTTTGAAAACGATCAAAAAGAGGTGACAAATGGAAAAGATGATAAGACTACGAGCTAGCTATATGGCGGATATAATTCTTAATGTTTAGTGACTTTCATCATGAGATCCGTGTTATATACGGCGTTTTTATACTTCATCCCCGTGGTTTTTCACGTCCTCGTATCTCGTAAATCTGCCCCGAAGCTGCCTGGCCGTCTGACCTGCATTGCCGCTAAAACTTTCCCACCCCCCCGCAGCGGGAAGGCTACCTAAAGCTGGGAATTCTTCAGTGCAGTACGAACCTATCTCCCTTGACTGCTGAGTAGGCCCATTAGTCTGGGGTAACCTTTGTAACCACTTAATAAGCGTGCATCCTGTTTAAAGATCTGGGCGCCACTAGCATGTACCACCGGCTCGCGCATGCATTGACCTATCGCTAGAGCACAGATAGGCTCTACATAGCGCATACTCTCCATCATAAGCCAATTTAGCTGCCAAGGAGATACTTGTAACTTGTCTTAAAACGCTGTTTCGATCTTACCTGCATAATATGATTGCAAGTACATACTTACCTATCTATACACACCTGCATGACTGTGATGCCTAATGACTGCCGCTGATACCTGCATTGGACGACTTCAATACCAGCAGAACGCCACTTCTATACGCCACGACGCGATCATGAGGGATTCTGAGGGAGTCAGCGAAGGCTGGTTAGCAACGGCGATGATGAAGGCTTGGAATGCTCCGTTGGTCTGTATACAAGGAAGCATGCCGACCGAGTGATTCGAGGCTCGGCATGGCTTCAAAACATCGCTAATAGGCTTAAGCGTAACTGTGACTCGTCTACCCAATCATCATGTCTTCTTGTGCCTCTGTGTCCTGTGCGTGGTTCTAGACCGGTCGGGGACGCTGTTACACCCATCTACTCATCGACTCTTTTCCTCGGCAAGTCAAAGGGGATAGTTGCCTGGGTGTGCTTTTTCAATCTTACCTGCATAATCATACATAAGTACGCGCACACCCCTGTCTATCCGTCCACACAGCTTTCCACTGCCCCCACTCGTCAAGATATTAGCTGGGTCAGTGTTGTCCTCCAACCTGCGCGTATTGGTTGCCGTCAATATTAGCCTACTGCTTGAGCCCACTAGCCGGGGGTTAGATAAGTGCTCTGGTACACCCGACTCTGTGTACCGAATTGATTAGAAAATGGTAGAATATGTTACCCCTTTCCAACACTAGCGGGGATTGAGCATTGACTGGTCCTTAATATCCTAGCTTAATTCGATGACGGCTTGTTTCGTGCAGCGTTGAAATTACCAGCATTATGTTATATAAAAGCATCAAAGCGAGAAGCAGGGTAAATTTCTTTAAGCCACGTGCCTAGTTTAGGTACTCAGGAGGGCGGTAATCCATATAAAATTGCCTAGGAGTAGTGAATACAGAAGACATCGTCCTCCTCATGGTGATAGAACACGTGAATCATACCAATTAATTTTCATTGCGAAGGCCATTACCCCCAGTTCATTACTACGATATTACATTCCTGAGTCATGGCTGTATAATGGGTATCCCCTTGTTTGACACGGTTTCGATTAGGTCGGACACTATCTTAGTTTCTGACCTATTAGGTGCAACTGTGGCGTATCAATGGATTCAGTTGATCAAATCCTACTTGCTGGGTCCAGCTGCTACTACCTTAGCGTATAGGCGATTTCCTACTAAGAAGGGGGTATAAGCGCCAGACCAGAGCACGAGACTCCCATAATCCTAGTCTGCGGAGTAGCATGGGCTCAACAGATTCATGATAATAATGATAACGAAACTTCTGGAAGTGACGATCGGCTATTCTGTGCTACTAACTTGTGTATTAAGAATACTAGATTAAATTACGCAGTGGACCAACACCTATACAAGCAAGTCCTTATTGTTCTGTGCACTTTTGATAAGGTGAGGCTGTAGTGTCAATGACCTCAGCGGCTTAAAGTGAATCGAGGAGACCCACCCCACTGTTCTACGAACCCAAGATACAACTTCTCCAGCTAATAATGATAATAACGCTGTTTACAGTGCGGCACTCGAACTGTCGGCTACTGCCTTTGGTACTTTTGGAGGGCTACCTAACTAAGCGCCTTAGAATCTTCTTTTGAAATCCATTGCTGGTCATATTTTCGAACTACTGTAGTCTATTGGTCGAATCCTTCCCTAAGCTAGTAGGTGGAGCCATGCCGAGCAGCCTAGGTAACAGCGAAGTCGGGAAAGGCGTCCTGTTTGAGGTGTTGGGGGCCAAAGAGGCGTGTCTGACAGAACGAATGGCCTGCCTGCACAATGTATCTGGGCGGGCTAGCCCTCGATCCCGTTCATAGTCCTAGTAAGGAGTTTAAAAAGTAAGCACAAGCTCATATAATGCAATCGGACGCCGAATCTCTAGAAAGAGTAAGTCTATAGATATAATATTGCTGCTATGGGCTCAAGGATTCTTCAGTTTCTATCCACCTTACACTACTGCTGTATAGTTCGGCTATCCATCGATAACTAATCTATACGATCATGCAGGAAAGGCAGATGACAATGGGGCCTACCTGTTGTGCCACATGCCAGGGTAGGTAGAGGACTTAGAAGAAATGTAAGGACACCCCTAACCCAGCCAGGCGGTACCATCAGCTGCGACCGCGCCAGACCGAAACAAGCATCTCCAAGGTGCTCTCGATCCCACCGGAAATGCAAGAGGTACGGTTTCAGGCTCTCCTGGCCGCGTCCCAACAATCGTCGGCGTGCTGTCGTCTGCAAGTCGGCTCCGCTGTCCCCGTCACCTTCCACGGCTGGCCAGATCTCCGATGCACGCTTTGTCCACACGTCGAATTGGGATATTGAATTGCATCACAGCTTGACAAGCTCTGTTCCGGTGCGCAATCTCTCCTTACTCAGTGTCCCCATTTTCTGGAACCCATCTAAGCTGGAGGCTCTTGACCGAGACCTGTTAGACTACTGTACGTCGTACAATCTAGCATGGTTACCTACCGGCTAAATCAGGACAGGGAGGGCTAACAGCTTGTGTACACCACCTGTAGTTTGCTGCGTAGCGTCTGCATCCCTTGCCACCTTTGGCCACGATGCCACCGCCCTCGGGAACATCCTGGTTCGAATAGCCCTGCAGGGATCTGCGGCAGTGCTGCAGGCGCTGCTGGCCTTTTCTTCCCTACATCGCTACGGCCTACAGTCCCAAGCCCTGGAGCTGAAAATCGCTGCGCTCGGAAGCTTGGCCAAAGGTTTAGCAGCGCCCAATCTGTGCGTGCAAGCGACCATGCAGCATATTGCGGCGGGGATGCTTCTTTGTTCATTTGAGGTCCACCAGTCGTCTTGCACTTCAGACCAATGGACGTTTTACCTCGGCGGGGTCAAGACGGTCCTCAACGCGTCCTCTACCAAAACATTACGTCAGCTTGGCTCCGATGTGGCCGCCTTGCTGGACTGGGTGCACTACCACGATGTTCTCGCGCGTTTTTCCCTACTACACTGGAAAAGAGATGGGGCCCCACAGCTCCCGTCGACTCCAACAGACCTCTTCTGTTCACAGGTTCGTACACGATAAAGGCTACATGATTACAGGAAGTGTTGGTCTGATATTTAAACATTTCAGGTATCCATTTTGCCGCCGCCTATTTTCTCCATGCTGAATCTGCTGTCCCAAGTATGCGAGACAATATCTAGCGACGCAATTCCACCAGAAACCAGCGTCAACATGAATGATTACAAATGCTTCCTAGAAGTACTGGATTGGAGAATCAGGCGCCTATCAATACCAAAAGTCCCGGATGAGAGCGAACCTGTTTCGGACAATGCGACGTTGGTAATGCAACTATACCAACTTGCTATACTGCTGTTTCTCAACCGAAGTTTCGAAGGCCTGATCCTCCAACCCCTCAGAACACAACAGCACATCGACAGAGCCTTCGCTATTCTCCTCCGGCTGAGCTCCTGTAAACAGCAATTTCCCATTTTCGTCATTGGCTGTGAGGCGCGAACGGATGAGCAGCGGGCCGTCGTCCTCGATGTCATCTCCAGGACGGAGAAGATGAGCTCGTCGCGATCTTTGGACTATTGTAAGAGAATATTACAGGCTGTCTGGGCCCAGGATGACCTTGCTAATGGGAATAACATTAGCTATCGCGATAAGTTGACTTCGGTAATGAGTCATTGTCTGTTAGTTCCTAGTTTTGTATAACTCGTCACATTGTACAATATATAGACCTTGGTACGATAACGCCTCCAGTGGATAGATATGGGACAGATACTTTACACCACAGTGGGTTCTAAATGTTACTAGTTTTACCTGTACCCGTTTGGTAGGTGGCGGGACGAGGGGGGCTTCTAGTTTAGGGGGAGTCTGCAGGAGCCTGAGCACGGGATAAGCGGAATGGACTTGCTTGAAACCAGCGATATGCCGAGCGAATCGTCTCTTGGAAAGATTGGACCTGCACGCTAAGCCAGATATTTAAAGCCCCGGCAGCCCCATAGCCCTTCCAAGGTCCCTAAGAAATAATAGAAACCCTCACCATCATCTCCAACATGGCGGATACATGTAATTCACAACCCGTGCTCTCTGTTCTCATTGTCGGCTGCGGTCTTAGTGGACTGGCTTCCGCACTAGCCCTTGCTCAAGCTGGTCACCGTGTGACAGTTTTTGAGCGTAGTGCTAAACTACAAGAAGTAACTTCATGCTTTCTGCAGAATACCCTTTGGAGCTTTTCTAACGCCGCCTAACAGATCGGTGCTGGAATACAGTTAGCCCCCAATGCGACGCGTCTCCTTCAACACTGGGGCGTCTTGGAGGAGGTCCTTAAGTATGCTGACCGACCAGAGGCCGGGACTTTTCGCTCCTATCGAGGAGATGTGCTGTCGCAGTCACCGCCTGTATCCCATCCGAACCTGGTGAGCGAGGCCCCTTATCTCATGATTCATCGTGCCGACCTCCTAAGAGCCTTGCTCTCGGGAACAGGCACGCTTGGGATAGAGATCAAACTGGGCAGCGAAGTCAAAGAAATCGACTTCAACAAGCCCTCCCTACGCCTCGCTACTGGCGAAGTCTATGAAGCCGACCTGATCCTCGGTGCGGACGGGGAGAGGTCTCGTTGCAGAGGTAGACTGCTGGGCCGTGAGGACCCTCCTTACAGTCCTGGCGATGTCGTATACCGGATCTCTGTTCCTACCAAAGACATAACGAAAGACCACCTAGCTTGGGACCTAAAAAGACGGACCAGCGTCAACTTCTGGATGGGATCAGGAGGGCACGTGGTCACGTACCCCATCCAGCACGATATGCTCAACGTAGTTCTGGTATACGCTGAGGGTGCAGGCGGCAACGTTATGTACGGGCCACAACGAGCAGACATAGAAGAGTTCAGGAGCAAGATCTGGAACTGGGACCCCGTACTTCATGAGCTGATCAACGTGGAAGGGTCTGTTTGCACCAAGTGGACTTTGTTCCAGATCCATGAACCGGTCCAATGGCGCCATGAAAGTGGACGATTCGCATTGATTGGGGATGCTGCTCACGCGATATTGCCATGCCTGTGAGTGTTGGATCCTATAGTCGTTGTGCTTATTTCCAAACCATCTAACCCTTCTTCAGAGCACAGGGTGCCGCGCAGGCCTTTGAGGATGCAGGCGTCCTGGGAGCGATATTCAGCCAGTCGGTGGGGCGTGACCAAATCCCCGATGCTCTTCGGGTGTTTGAGCAGGTTCGCAAGCCACGAGCTTCGGAGGTCCGACGTCGCACATTGGACCAGAAAGCCATGTTTGCCCTTGCCGATGGTCCGGAGCAGGAGGAGCGCGATGCGAAACTTCGTGCGGGTGCGGACTATGGACTGTTCGAGTGGCTCTGGGGGTACGATGCCGCCAAAAGTGGTAGGGAGGCGTGGAAACGGTTTTTAACCGAGAGCCATGAAAACGGAATTGAACCCCGCCATCGTATTTAGAGGACATGAGAATCATTCTTCCCCTTCTCTTTTTTGATATACTAGAAAATGTTACATCCAACAGTGCATCCCAAAGATAGATCAGCTTCCAGCGTAAGAGGGCTTGGTAGCAGTTGACCCACTGATCCATAACAAACCGGAGCATAGTGCCTTTGCTACTCTACAGGAGGTTATGGGAGGGCATTTGGGAACATGGTGATTCTATTAGAGAGCTATCTATACAAGGTGGCCGAAAAGTGAACTTCAAGAGCCGCCGAAAGGAGGTGGTCATACTCGCGTGGTGAAGGCGGGTGGAAACCCCCAGTTTTGTGAGTCCCGGAGACATTGGGTATACCTTCGTTTTGAATCCATCGTATCTTTGAAAGTTGTATCTGTCGCATCCTCTGTTTCTACCAGGTGGTGAACCCTGGTATCGCATCGAAGTTTAACCCGGAAAGCAATATACAAACGTAACCCTTATGCATTAGCTTTTTCAAGTGCAGCAAGCGAGGCTTTTATTAGCAAGATAGTATATGCATTTATACAATAACCGAAGTCTTAGGTGCAAGGACATCACTTATAGAGATTTGAACTTTTATGTCGAGATGTTTGGCTGCGTGGCCCCTGTTCTTTCTAAGCGGCCACTCCACTGTCATTCCGGTCTTGATTAGACGTCTAGTAGATCACGATAAATATTTCTCTAGCCTCCTCTATATACAAATGGTGTGCCTCCCTCATTCTTCACATATCAATACCTCAGGAAAATAATGATAGGGGTGCTGTGTTTCTAAAGTAAACTCGCCGAATTATGACAGGAGCGTTTATATGTGTTTTCCATTCGTAGTTCGTTGCGCCTCCACTCCTTGAAAAATGTCCAGAACGACATTGTACAAGCGTCCCGACCTGATGGACTCGTAGACCCGCGTGTTGTAAAGCCCCATGCTCGGAGTGACACCGTCCGATGTCGCGGCCTCAGTGGAAGCCAGGTGCGCCTCGCCCAGGAACAGGATGCCCAGATCCTTCCGAATGAAGTGGTACATGCGTCGCGAGGCCTGGCCGATGTACGGCGTCGCGTCAGGCTGGGTGTCGTCCTTCCGGCCCTCGATCTCTATGCTGCGCAAGTCGAGGGCTTGACACACCGCCAGAAGGTGCGCCGAGGCGATCTGGGACAGCACGTCCACGGCCTCGAGCGTGTACCGGGCCGACACGAGCGCCAGGGAGTTGAGGGCCTGGTTGCCCATCTCGGCCGTCTGGACGTGCGAACCGACGGGGTTGGCCAGGAAGCCCAGCTCCGAAGTCAGTGCGGCAATGACGACATCAAGCCCCTTGAACAGGAACGAGTCGTTGGCGTCGTCGGAGCACAGATTGGGAGGCAGGCCCCAGCTGGTAGCCGGGTTTATCATCTCGGTGCATTGGGTGAAGAGCATGCGGCCGATACTCTGGAGGCCCTGGCGCAGCTTCTCGGCCGCCGACGTGACGGCGCGCGCCTGAAAGTTGCCGCCGTGGAGCACGCGGCCCGTCTCCGTGTCGACCAGCGGGTTGTCCGTCACCGAGTTGAGCTCGATCGTCAGCTGGTCGTACGCCAAGCCAAAGTCCTCCAGCACGGGGCCGATCCACTGGCTGGCCGTGCGCAGCGAGTAGCGATCTTGTCGCAGCGTCGCCACGTTTCGGCTGTCGTGCCGGTTGAGCAGCCGTGACCCGGTCAGGAACGCCTTGATATTCCGCGCGCTGTCCACCTGCCCGGGGTGCGGCCGCACCCGCGCAATGAAGGGCTCGAAGCTCTCGTCGCTGCCCCGTAGCGCCTCCACGCTCATGGCCGTCAGCACCTGCGAAAGCGCCGCGAGATGGAGGGACTCGTGCGCGGCAAGAGCTGCCACCCCGGCCGACACGGCCGTGCCGTTGACGATGGCGAGGCCCTCCTTGGCGTGCAGGCTGATGGGCGCTATGCCAGCTTCCGACAGGGCGACGTCGGCCCTCGTCACTCTTCTGGCTCCCTCGGCGTCTCGCGGGCCGCTAAAGGCCGTAGCGGACGTCTTGCCTTGCATCAGGGCGCCGATCCACGCGAGCGCGCTGAGGTCCCCCGAAGCTGAGATGCTCCCACGGACGGGGATACGCGGCACGACGTCCTTGTTGAGAAGGTCCATCAGAGATTCCGCAATCTCGATCCGGATGCCCGACGCACCGCCGGCTAGGGTGTTCAGGCGGATAAGCATGGACGCCCTCACCCACGACTCAGGCATGCAGGTAGCGGCGAGCGGGTCATTAAGCGGAAGCGAACCTCGAACCGAGGCGCGGTGTTGTCCATTCAATTTGCCATTGCCGGGGTGGGCCTTGCCGTTGCTTTGGCTCGAATGGCCATTGCTTTGGCTTGAATGCCCATTGCTTTGTCTTGAGTACCCGTTGCTATTCAGAGCCAGCTCCTGCTTGCCGTCCGAGACGATTCCGCACGTCAGGTGGCTAATCAGGCTCTGCTGGACCCTCTCAACGTCGTTGGATCTTGCGTCGGCGCTGCCGCCGAACCCCGTGTTGACGCCGTAGATGACTTCGCCCTGGGCGATCTTCTTCGGGATGATTTTGCTGCACGCTTCGATGGCGTCGATGGACGCCGGAGTGAGCTCCACCGGTGCTAGGTGTCTCGAGACTGCCACTACGTCGGCGATGGTCAGGTCCCTTCCACTAACGGGCAGCGTCACCTTGCCCGACGACGAAGGATGGCACCGCTGCGATAGGACTAAATCCGTGAACGTGCGTGCTGGAGTGGCCATGTTGATCCAGAAGGAGGCGCGCAGTCAGAAGTGAGAAGAATGAAGAGTTATGGATGAAAGCACCTTCCCACTTGAACAGAGCGATTCGTGGTCCTTATAAAGAATCCTCAACTGGCCAGAAGCGCCTACCATCCTTATCAACGTCAGTGAGCGTACCCAGGCAACTAAGGCAGCTAGGGTAAGATTCCTCCTACATCGCATGCTGCAGCCAGGACCTACACGAGTCTCTCGAGGGCGTACCCATTGGACGTCCACGCACACATTATCCGAATACAGGGGTTTCCTGTAAGCTTCATCCACTAGTCACTTGTATGAAGCAGAATAAGAGTGCAATGGTCGTATCCAAGCGCTATACAGATGGTTTACATGAATAGCTTCACAAAGTACTAGATGGGTAATGCAGATACATACGCCATTCTGCAGGTGAGGTAAACCTTATGCAAGTGAGATGAGACATACATCGTAAGGTAACTATGAATCCTAGTTCTCGTCCTTAATCTTTCAACTGTGTCAGATTATATTACCGCTTACCGATTTTGGATATGATCTGATTTGACTCAGCACTGCCACCCTTGGTAGAATGTTCGATTAGATTCCTCTAATAAACAGAACCGGTTCGAATACCTTCATTTCGAAGATAGCAAGGGGAGTAGATAGTCGTTCATTTGGATGAATCAGACCTTCATTGGATGTTGGTCTGCCATGCAAGTTACCAAGGTAGTGCTTCGGAAACTTTACTACATACTAGTAATATCTTATTTCAACAAAGTGGATAAGGAAGGGAAGCCCACTAATCAGGCTGGTATCCGAAGAAACATGTGCTTGGCTAGGCAAGCCATTGAACAGAACTGAAAAAAACGTAAAACTATAATTTCTGTACAATATGTTTTTTGCATTTTTCCTACTAGTAATGAGCACCTCACTGTTCTTTAGATTTTAATTTCTCTTCCCTTGAGCATAGGGCCTAATATACTTATAGAAATTCATATTCTTATGTGAAATAGTGATATCATTAAATCAATCTATATCTAGTATACTGAATCCATATTGAGGAGATAAATGTGTGGTTGTTATATACTTGCTTTAAACATCCACGGTAATTAAAGGTTAGCACTATATATATGTGCATCTCGGGACCAGGTTCGTACCAACCCCTAACAGAGACTATTATTCCCATATACCTGCATAATCAATAAGTATCAAATCACGATATAGTAGGGATATTGAATGCTTGGTATGGTATAGATATTGAAATCCATATACAGGAAATGTAACTGTAGTGAGACGGAATCCGGAGCGTGGGCATACGTCAAAATCTATTTACATTTTGTTGGTTTTGTTCCAATGGCTTGCGGCTGCATGGGGAAAACGGTTCCAGCGGCCTGGACCGTTCATGCAGCCAACGAGTGGATCTGATAGCCCTGCTACCTCCGATAGCCCATGTATAAAGGAATATGCATGTGGTACGCCAAGGGAGATTTGAGGTAACTCTCAGTATATAGCATTGTCCGTAAGAAGCCGCTGAGAAGCAATGGACTTAGGATGCAAGCCAGCTACGTCAAGGCTGCCCAGAGCTGAGATGCTAAGTTGCCCTGCGGTGCTTGTTCGGCCTCACCTGCATAATGCAAGTCGGTTATACGCTGACGGAAGTTCCTGCCCGAACGTAAGCTCCCACACTGAACAGGGTGGTAATTCTTCGCTTTGCCGACGGCGGACCCTCTCCCACTCGAGCGATATCATGCGAGAATGACACCTAGGAATTTCCTTCTTCTTAATACCCCGAAAAGCAGCAGAGCTACCAAATCCATCTTGTCTCTTAACCATTGACTGCCAGCATGTACCCAATCGAGAGCGCGTACTACCCCTATTTGGGTCTCTTTCTGTTTCTATGCAGCGGCTGCATAGCGCTCGTTCAGTTCTTCAAACCGACCGACTTGAAATGGTCGCCTGGCACAAAGAGATGGGCAATGCCACCGGGGCCACCGGGCGTACCGGTCTTGGGAAACTTGCACCAGATGATGGAAGCCCGCCGTCGCGGGGCCATTTCATTCAATAAGTGGGTGAGTATCAAACCTGTCCAACAGGAGAATGCACGTTGATCTAAACACCCGGCAGCTGGCCTCCTTGATACCGTACGGCGAAATGGTGACGCTGCACATGGGATCCAAGACGTGGGTTGTGCTCAACTCGGACCGCGTCGTCTCGGAAATCATCGCCAAGCGAGGGAAGATTACAAACGAGAGACCCCATATGCCCATCGCAAGTGGCCTTGTGAGCAACGGAAAGCGTACAGTGATACGGCAAGAAGAAGAATGGCGGGAGGGACGCCGTGTGATGCACCAGTTGCTCAGCGGCTCGCATCTCAAGGTCTACGCCGGCATGCAGGAGCTCGAGAGCGTGGACATGCTGCGCCGATATCTTCGGGAGCCCAACCTGTGGTATGCTCACAACTATCGCTATGCCACATCCGTGCTTTACAGGATCGTTATGGGTTACCCCCTGAACAAGACCAAAGCGGAGCTCGACGATTATCAGAGGGTAACAATCGAGTTTGTCATGAGCATCAACCGGAGCTACGTGGATTTCTTCCCTTCGCTTAGCAAACTCCCTCATTTCTTACAGCCTTGGCGGCGTTTCTGGGCTGAGATGGGCTCGTTCCACCGCTATGTCTTCCAGGAATGGTGGAAGCCCATCAAAACTGCCGTGAGTAACGGCTCGGCACCTCCCTCATTCGTCCGCGACGTTCTTCTTCATCCAGATATGAGGTACTCGGGGGACGATGAAGAGGCCATGTACCTGGCTACGTCTGTTATGGCAGCCGGCGGTGACAACACACGCATGACGATTAACGTGTTTATAATGGCCATGGCCACGCGTCCCGAAGCCCAGGCACGGGCACGCGAGGAAATCGATCGAGTGTGCACGGATGGCGAATCGCTCAGGCTTCCCCGGATGTCTGATCTGCCGGCAATGCCCTACGTAGCCGCCATGATCAAAGAGGTTCTACGCTGGCGACCGACGGTCCCCGTTGTTCCACCCCACCAACTCACCGAGGACCTGGAGTTTGATGGGTACTTCATTCCTGCCGGCACAAGCTTCCTGATCAACTCAATCGGATTGTCGAGCGAGTTTGACAATGCCCATGAATTTCGGCCCGAGAGATGGATTGACGGTTCAGGAGCAGACAAGATACCCAACTTTTGGGGATTTGGGGGCGGCCGTCGAATCTGCGTCGGCTGGAGAGTCGCGGAGCAAGCTCTGTTCATTGCGTTTGCCCGTTTGCTTTATTGTTTCGAATTGAGTCCGGTTCGTTCCCGTTTGCCTTCGATTCCTCATCTTGGAGAAGAGTGACGAGTCGCTAACATATGAGACGTCTAGAGCGGGCCTATTGACGATGAGAGACTCAACCACCAATCCCTCGATGAGCCATTCCCTGTGAAGGCCACCGTTCGCAGTGCCAGACACGCGTCGCTTATCGAGGAGGAAGCATCCAAGTACGAAGCTTCATTCTCTACATTCGGGGACAACTGAGCCCTTTTCGCGAGACTCAGCGATGCACATCAGAGGGTCTGGCAAACAGAAAAGATAGAGGACCCGAAAGCTTGGATTGGCCGTCAGAATGCGACAAGCGACAGCCTTAAGAGGGCCCTGATCACATACTTTCTCCTCACCCATGTCACGGTGTCTAATTTGCGTGCTTTGTGGAAAACTATACTATACAGTTTCAGGTGCTACGAAGATGTTTAATCTGAAAAAAGATAGCCGTTGTGAAGACCGTATTTACCGTTCCTATGGGCTCCACGATAATGTGGCTGCTTGTTGTTACTGCTAAGATAATGATGTCGTGATATACCTCTACTTGGAAAAATCACTTTGTATGTAGTAGCGAAAGCATAGACTTGAAAGCTGGAAAAGTCAACTTTACAGTTCGACCATTCTGAGAGCCACAATACATCAATTCCAACAGCCTCAGGGAGCGAACTGACAGTCACCCACCTTGCAGCCTCCGCACAGATCCTCGGAGTGCAGTGGCTTTTTTCGCCCGTTGAAAGACGGCGTTTCCACCTCGACGCCTGCCCATTTCTTAAGCAGGGACCGCGACACGTTTTTCGACATATGCAGTCTCGTCTAGATAGATGGTGCCGAGATCTTCGACTTGTGGTATAACTTCTACACATATAAATTCTGACTATACAGGGCAAAGCCTTGGTATATAAGGATTTAATAATAATATGAATAATACTATAGTATTTATCTCTCCTAGTTGATGATTTACTAATAACACTGTATTTGATATCCTTAGTATATGAGTATGCCGCTATCTGTGGAGGTAGTAGCAGTAAGATAATACATGCAGTCAATAGTAAAAACTCTTAAAGTCCACATTGTATTTGTTGCTATAGTCCGATGTACAATCAATGGACTCATCGAGCAGCTTTCAATAGCTATGCATACATCACCTTTTCTACTCGGAAGTTAGGTTTGTGGTCAGCTAGACATCTGGGAATTAAATGCCCAGAGTATCCGAGACCCTCCCAAAAGCACAGAGCTACCCCCCCCCCACTACCCGCATACATTCATCCAATGTAGAAGAGGAGCTCCGTCTGACAGAGCTCTGCGATTACAAATGCTTTATTCTTGAAGGCTGCTTACTTCCAGCCAGCCTCACCATGCCGCAGCAAATGACATTCAATTTTCCGCGAGACCGCAGCTGTGATTGGCTCGAGCTTCAGCTCTGTCAGCCCCACGCCAGGACAGCTGCGGGATCGTGAGCTTCGTGTGGGAGGGGTAGACATGATAGCCTAATTTGTGCAGGCGGCTGAATGATGGAGGTCAGCCCATTGCGCATAAAGGACAGACCTGACCCGACGTGAATAGCACCAGGGGCTCAAGAAGCGCCCGCAGAAAAGAAAATCCTGGATCTCCAAGTCTCAAAGTACACGATGATCTCGGCGCCTAAGCAGGAAAGTGGCCCCGCGTCCGTAAAGGAGATCTGGGAGAAGACCATCGTTCGCTTCCAGGAGCGCACGGGCCAAAAGCTCGATGGTGTCTCCAGGGGACCTGAGGATCTGCGAAGGCTCCTCGACGCGCATTATGCCGCACAAGCGGACGATGAGAGTGTTTCGAAGGCTAAAGCGGTGGGGTTCCAAATGATACACTGTATCCAGCTCCTGGGTGGTATTGCGTCGCAGGGTGCGTCCATGGTAAGGCGTAATAATATTCCATTGCATACAATCTGAGACCGGAGGCAGGGACGCTGATCTGGACTTCCAAGGTTTTCGCCCCGGCAGGACTGTGTTTCAACGCTCTTTCTTTCCTTTTGGATATTCCCAAAAAGGTCCATGAGTTCCATGGCGAGATCGACGCCATCTTTGCAGAGGTTGGACCGGCCCTTGCACAGTTTCGGATATACGAGCGGATGGAGGAAAGCTCGGAGATTGACGAGGCTCTGCGACTGTCCATCTACCAGGTTATGACGAGTTTTGTGAACCTATGTGCCGACTGCATTAATATCCATCATGAGGGCCGATGGAAGAGCTTCAAGCGCAACGCCAAACGTATCCTCTTGGACGATGGGTCTGTGCAGAACGAGTTGGCAAACTTCAAGAAGCTCACTCAGGACCAGCTGAACATCCAAGCGACTCTGACCCTCGAGGTGGCGGTGGAAACCGGCCAGCACGTCAGGTTTATGAAGGCCACCACACTCGAGATTGACACAAACACCAAGGCCATCAAGAACGACGTATCCGGGCTCGTGGAGGCAGAGCACAAGCGCACATTGGATGACAACCGGAAGCAAATTCTGAGTACTATAAAAACCAACCTTGGGCAGAAGGACGAGAAAATAGCCGCGGTTCTCGGGGCCCGTGATACGATGTGGGAGGGCGCTGTTAAGGATAGCGGGAAATGGTTGAACGAAATCGATGCATACAAGCAGTGGATCGATAGAAGCAGTGCAGCGGATTCCCTACTCGTGCTGACTGGTGAACCCGGAACCGGCAAGTCCTTTCTTGTCTCCGCGATTGCCCAAGAAATCAAATCTGCAAACTTGGCCACAAAAGTTGAGCGCAGCTTGATTGGGTACTATTCCTTCTCCATGGTAGAGAACAGAGACAGAGAGGGCGACAGACAACGACCAGAGGCAGCGATCAAGTCTATCTGTGTCCAGCTGGCAGAGCAGGACTTAGTCTACGCGAGGCGTGTTTCTAGTGCGTGCGGCGAGCCAGGGAAGAGCGAGAAGTACTTCAGAGATGCCAGCTGTACGGACCTCTGGGCCTCGTTGGGAATAGGAATGCCGAGCAAAAATATGACGCATTACATCCTACTCGACTCGGTCAGCACCCTCAGCATGGAAGACCGTGAGCGGCTTCTGAGGGCGATTCAACAAAGCAACCAAAGCAGGTCTAACCGCGTCCGAGTGCTTGTCAGCGGCGAGCCAGGAGCATTCAGGGGGTTACAACAGCTCCTCTCTTCTCCGGCGAAGACTATCGACATTACGAAATACAACAAGATTGACATCAAAGCATTCCTTGTTGGGGAGCTGAAGCGCGCCGGTATCTTCCAGGGAGCAGACGAGGACTCGCTGCGACGGAAAAGGATGGTCGAGGAACGACTCTTGGCGCGATCCAACAATTCCTATGCTACAATTCAGCAAGATCTCCGCAAGGTCGAAGAGATCATCGCCTCGGGCGGCACGGAGGAAGAGCTCAACCGGGTGTTGCATGAGTCGATCACGGATCCACAGGTGCTAATGCGATCGGAAATCGAAGGTTTGGAAGCGGTGCTCAAGCCCCGGGAGATTGAGGAAATCAATGAGCTTCTGATCTGGGCGGTGGCTGGAGATGTAATGATGATTCTGGAGGAACTGGCAGCGGCCTTGTTCCTCCGTTTCAAGACCGTCTCACTCCAGCCACTCGACAAAAAGATCACCGGGAAATACTCCAAGATCTTTACCTTGGCCTACGGCGGGAGATACCTGGCACTCAAAGATCATGTTCGAGACTGCGTTGTTGCCCAACGAGACAGGCCTAGACAGTCCGCGGATGACCCGAAGATCACGGCCACGATCAGCATCACCAATGGAGATCTCAGGCTGGTTCAGCGCTTCTTCTGGGACTTGAACCACTACTCCTTCCTAGGTGGATTTGCGTTTGAGCCAGCATCCGATCAGACCAACGCAGGCCAGCGGAAGATCCAGGTGTACGAAGCTGATGCTCACCTCGAGATTGTCAAAAGGGCCTTCGATCTCTTTCTACAGCCGGTGGTCGACGAAAGGGGGAAGGCACTGGGGTGGTACCTGATGCGCTCTATCACAACCCATCTCAAAGCGCTGTCGGAGGTAACTGGGTTAGACGAGCTTCAGCCCGCAGATAAGCAATTCATTGGATCGCATGTCTACGAGATGTTCAACGAGGGTGATCTCATCGAGCGGAATTGGGAATTCTGCTACCCGGTAGCCTGGTACCGGCATAATGAGGATATGGAGATCTTCTGGAGGTGGCTGGATGACCCCGTGGCGATCGCTGGCCTAGGACCTCGGGACAAACGATGGCTGGCAGATTTAAAGAAAGACGGACATCGCAACTCCAGTCTGTTGACCCCGATCATGACCGTGGTTGCTCGAAATTGGCTGCAAAAAACCGAATGGACCGCCTATGACGCATTTCGATGGATCAGCGGATTCCTCACTTTGGTACGTAGTTGTTGGATCCTGTTGATCGCTCCCTGTGCCTAATCCGTGTCAATCTCTGAATGCAGGGCGCAAAACCAGGGCAGGATGATCAAGTCGGTGTGGCTGAGGAGGTTGATAACTCGGAGGATGGCGACGGGCGAATCATCATAAATGACAATGACTCCGACTTGGAAAAGGTCGCCAAAGCAGAGCAGTGGTGCAAGCAGTCCTTGAAAGTCACCGAAGCGGACTCCATATGGTTCATCCGATTAGGTGACACCTATGCTACCCTGAGTGAGCGTGACGCTGCGACCGAGCAGTACAAGAAGGTATGAAAAGGCTCTCACTCTGCGCCGAACAGGCTCTTTTCTAACCAGGAACGACAGGCTGCCGCAATTCTCCAAGCTCAAGACCCCGTCAACAACGAGCAGCTGCGAGATGTGTTCAAAGCTCTCGGTGAATGGGCGACCGAAACAGAACATGCCTTGGAATATCTAAAAGAAGCCTCCAAACTGGATGACGGAAACGTAGAAATCCTTTATGCGATGCTCCAGCTGTATGTTGCCAGCAAAGAAGAGGACGAGGCGCAGTCCATCATCCAGAAAGCTGTTACCAAGAGAATCCCTGGCACGCAGTCTACCTTGTTGATGGCTATGCTGACAACGGCTCTGAGCCGGCAGAACGAGAGTTACATGTTGTCCGTATTCAAAGCAGTCTTCTCAGTCGTCTCTTCTTACCCGGAACTGTGGGCAGTCTTCCAACATGAGATGGAGGTGGCGATTGCGACTGCGCGGACAGAAGGCAAGAACGAGGAGCTTGCAATTCTGTTATTGCAGCAGGGCAGTGCTGGGTACTATCTCCACAAGAACTCTCCTGAGCAATTAGCCATCGCCGCAGGCAATCTGCGTGAGTGTTTGGACACAATTCGGGAGAAGGTCGCTTCGGAAGACCGAGATCGGCTTAATTTCATCAAACAAAGTGCGGTGGACCGCCTCAGCATGTTCTACCTCGACAGGGCCGTGCAAACGGACGGAGAGGAGTCAGAGGCAGACGCAGAGAGATTACGGCAGATTTACAAGGATGACCCTGCTGCCCAAGGCCCCAAGTCGGCGCTTGCATCACTATACACGTTCAAGGGACAGAGGGATAAGGCTCGTGACATCTTCCGCGCTGATATAGTAGAGGCATTCAACATTCTGGTTGACGATGATATCTTCAATGATTCAGACGGATTCACCGCGCTTCACAACCTTCTGAACCGCACTGGAGATTATGAGAATGCACTGCGAGCTGCATTGCTGCTTCCGGAATTGCGGTTCGATGGCGTAGTCCTCAAGGAACTTCTTGCCGGAGAGGAGCCCTCTCTGGAAGCAGTCAGCGCAGAACTCCTCGAGTTCTATGAAAGGGAGTGTCTGGACAAAGACGCGCACTGGAAAAATCTTAATAAGGTCTGGGGAGAAGCCAGCAGATTAGCATCCGAACCAGATGTTGATAGTGAGAGGGTCGCCTGCTACCATAGGGTCGAAAAGATTCTTGGAAAACACGAGAGAGGGATTGACTGGGCTCTCGGTTGCAATAACTGCAATCGGTTCTGGGACTATGACGATGGCTTCCATGCCTGCAAGTATTGCTACAATGTGAACCTCTGCAATGCTTGCTGGGATGAGCTACGATCAGGCGACACAGGCAAGGCTTTTGTATGCAGCAGTACACACGACTGGTACGAGTTACCGCCGTGGACGCTGGAGAAGTATCTACATGCGTCTAAAGGGTTAGTTGCCATGAAGACTGACGATGGGGGCGAGGAGTTGGTCTCTGTTTCAAAATGGCTGGGGACGCTGTGCGCGGAATGGGGGCTGTCCAAGGCTGACTGGAATTTTGAGTAGCGAACATAGTGTGCTTGTCTTACGGCTGTGCTTTCCTTCATCGACGCCAAGTAAGGGAGGAGCAACTATCCAACAGAAGAATGGATAGTGGTCTTCTCTCCCATACTTTGTCTGGCCCTACTCCAGTATCTTTACCCAGTCTCCATCTTCCTATGCCGGAGACGATGAAAATTGGGTGTCTATATCCTTGGGGCCTTTAACTCCGGGGGTTCAAGTATCTCCTATACATTATACATTAAATTAATCTCCTTCCAATGACAAAGGAACGGAGAACTGACTGCCAAACAATTCATGCCTCCCTGAAACCCATGCGGGTTCTTAAGATCTAGAGACGATCTGCTCAAGGGGTTATTTTCTATGATCACTGGCAGCTGAAACAGAGAGAACATTGTGAGCAGGATGGATGGATGGATACTTGCAGTAACCCTAATCGAATATTGTTCGAACTTGGAGCTAAGATACACAGCGTGATGATAGGCCAAGCCGTTGATGGGAGCAGATACAGCTATTTATAGCCATAGTAGCTGCCATACTGCTTCGCCACATTTGGCCTGTCAAACTACCAATGGTAGCCTCGAGTTCTATGCAGAACACATTGGATTATGCAGGTACCCCAGCATGCTTTTCATGGGGAAGTGGATTGTTGACCATGCTCCCCTGCCAAGCAATATCGTGTTCGCTTGTCACCGAGATTAGCTTCATTTTGCGATGAACCCTGCCGATCGTCCCTGCGACTCGTATAAAGGGCGGCCCAAGTGGAGCAATCAGGCTATTTTTGGCAGCGTATCCAGCAACCTCGGCTCCACATCGTATCCGTATTCGGCCGTGTGTTTGATATAGATCACCACTTGGGGTAGGATTGATGGAAGCGTGTGATGTTCCTGTGTCCTTCTGCAGGTCAAACTGGCCAAATTTGATTTAGGACCATCAAAGGGTCCCCTTTCGAATTACGTCGGTACAGAGTGCGACCACGGCATTTAGCCAAAGGGGAAAAAATAAAATAAAATACAATAAAATAAAAATGAAAAGAAAATGGGATAAACAGTATGCTGTGTGATTGTCTGAAAGGGAATAATCTTAATGTTGTCTGCCAATGCATCAAGCAACTGAAGGTCAGTGGCTGGCGGCTGGTGGATGCAGATGTTAACTTCCCGCAAGAAACGAGATCTCTCTCGTATTAGTCGGATATAATAAGATAATACGACCAAAAAGCCTATTTACGAGCTCTCGCAGATTAAGATGCGAGTCCTGATACAACCAGCTCAGTTCAATCAATCGCATTTTGGCCGTGTCGGTCATTTGCAACGCATGGGTGGTGTGAAAGGCTTGCTCAACTCCCCGTAAATAAGGTTTCAGCATTTCGGGCAAATTGGCCCCGGCGATGATCGTTCGTGTTCATGGTGCTCAATCTGAACAAGATCAGCATCGGGCGAGGATAGAAGCACGACACAAACAGTTTAGTATCCTGATGCGGCCTGATGCGCAACGTTTGGACTACAAGTATAAAGCCAGCCAGACTTCCTGCCGTTACCTGTGTCATTTCAGACTCTCATCCACAAACGCGCCATCAAAAGGAAGCGCATCCTCAGAAACACAGCGACACCTCTTGAAAGCCCTCCCATACGAAGAATCTGCCTGCCTCGCTTTATTCGCCATTATGCAGTTCAAACTCGTGGCACTGACCCTGGCTGCGGCTGCCTCCATGGTCAACGCGTACGCCATCACGGGCGACGGAGTCAACTGCCGTACCGGTCCATCGACGAATGACAAGGTTGTCAAGTCATACGAAAAGGGGGCCGATGTCAAGCTCACATGCCAGACATATGGTGAAGACGTTAAGGGCAACAACATCTGGGACAAAACAACTGATGGCTGCTACGTTACCGACTACTACGTCAAGACCGGCTCCAGCAGCATGGTCACCAAGGAGTGTGGCGGTGGCAGCCCCGGTGACGGCAACTCGGACTACAACGGCAAGATCACTCGCAAGGAGATCATCTCCCGCGGTCAGTACTGGGTCTCCCGCCACATCCCATACTCGATGAACAAGGTATACCCGGACCCTAATGGCCGCAAATACCGCACGGACTGCTCGGGTTTCGTCAGCATGGCTCTCCATGCGAATTCGCCAGGCTACAGCACTGTCAGTCTCCCGGAGATCGCCAAGCCTATCTCATGGGACGACCTCAAGCCTGGTGACCTTGTTGGCACCCTTGGTCCCGGCACTGGCGGTGCGGCCGGCCACGTCACTCTGTTCCTTTCGTGGGCCGACAGCTCCAAGAAGGAGTACAATACCCTTGAATGCCGTGGCACCTACGGCTGTGTCGCGTATAAGCGCCCTGTTGGTTGGAAGGATGGTAGCTTCACCGCCAAGCCCTACAGGTACATCCGTGTTGTGGACTAAGCTGGAGGTTGGATACCAGTTTCGGACTGGGCAGTGATGAACCGATTCTTGCATACATGTATATTACTGTACGAAGAGCAAGGAGATGGGGAAGGAGGAGCGGCCATGAGGCGAATATACTTCAGTCGGCAAAGAGCAGTCTTGCTCGGTCGTCGCGGGTGGACTCCCATCGGGTGGACTCGCATTTATCTTTGAGTGTTTTATTTAAGAGTGAATCAGCTATAAGGGTGATGGCGCCAGAATTAGCTTTCTGAGATTTTAGAACCTACATTTCAAACCAGCTTCGTTGAACCCTTCAACTTCAGTACTGATCAGTTATCTGTAGTTGTTTGCTTTTAATAAGTAGCAGTCCTCGTCTCTATAACCATAATCAACAGCTTACACCTCGCGGGCGACGGACGACTGACTGGGCATCAATGTAATTCATCCTGGCAACCAAGTTTCAAACAGATATCCTGCAAGCAATCATCCAACCGGATGAGGAGACTAGCAGGCCGGCCTCCTACACACGTTGGAATAATCACCAGGAACCATTAAACTACATGGCAACTCCCAGTTTCCCGATAACCTTATCACACAATTCTCCCAAGCTGGCCGCGTTCATGACATCCAATGTGGTGAGCTCTATCCCCAATGTCATACGCACCCAGTTACGTAGCTCTACAGCCGCCAGCGAGTCTAAACCGTAGTACGACAAGGGACGTGCCGAGTCTAGCGCATCAGTTAAACGAAGCTGCTTGGCCAACCGCGCACCCACAACTGTGATAGCTGCCGCTCGCACGGCTGCACGATCGGGACCCTGGGATTGGGCCAGAAACAAGAGGCTCTGTATCTCTCTATCTTTGCTTTGGTCCCCTCGTGAACGGGGACCATCCGCTCCCAGGACTCGCAAGCCCTTAAAGCGGATATCGCTGAGCAGATCGCTGTCTTCAGGCTGAGGAACAAGTAGACTGGTAATCATTTGGCCTTGACTGGTGAGGTTCAGACGTTGATGTGGATCTGGATGCTGCTGAAGGATAGAGTAGTCGAAGATTCGGCGCAGCAAACCCTCATTGATGCTAAGCAGCGTGCTTCCGTCAAACCGGTTCTGTAGGTCTTCGTTACCGTGAATGACACCGACGTCTTCTATAGGTCCGAGATTGATGCTAATAGCGGGCAGTCCCAATGCGCGCCGATACTCTGCAAAGGCGTCTTCGAATGCATTACCACCAGCGTAGTTGGCTTGTCCCTTTTGACCTATCACACCAGAGATGGAAGACAGCATGATGAAGAATGAGATCGGCTGTTTCGTTTCTAGAGAGACAGTATGTAGGTTGGACGTGCCCGTCACCTTGCTCGATAAAGCAGCGTGGTAGTCAGCGTGAGACATGGATTCAAACGTCCGATCCTGAGAGTTGTTGGGTCAGTACGGATTGAATAACGAAGAATGGCTATGGCAGAGTGTCTTACTCTGAATACGGCGGCTCCTTGGATGATTCCACCAACGGGAACCGACACTTGGCTGAAAGCCCGCCTGACGTCGCTGATACGAGTGACGTCGCCTTGAAGCAGTTCAAGAGAACACCCCAGTGCTCTTATGTTTCGAGCGACGCCCTGAGATACCTTGTCTCCATACCCACTGCGGGACATGACGGCAATGTGCCTGGCCCCCTGGTAGGCCAAATGGATGGCCAGACTGCCACAGATACCTTTCAAACCTCCCACAAAGAAATAACAGTAATCAGGGTGAAGAATACTCTGTGCCAACGTCGTTGCAGGTCGTGTCTAGAAATGTTAGAAACTGACTCAGTTCAATTCATGCTCGAACTCTTACCGGAACTGCAAGTTTCGTGCCACGGTCGTCTGAAATAACGATCTTCCCAATGTGAGTGCCTTCTCGAAGAAGTCGAAGCGCCTTTGGTATCGCTTCATAACTCAAAAGTGTTCTGGGTAACAGGGGTGGCACATTGACATCTGCGATGAGCTGAGACAGCTCGGAGAACGCACTGCAAATATGAGTACCAACACTGAATGAAAGGTAAGCCATTATAGGACTGTCAGTTCACTTACGATTGGATGGTTCTCTCTGGTAAAGATGTTATATCCAAACTCTGGAAAGAACAGTTGGGAGCGAGTGATCCTGTCGACAGCAAATTGCCAATATCGGCGCCTCCGTTTGTTATCATTATAAGTCGTCCGCCAGGGGCAAGTAACCGCGCGTTCTCATAGTCCAGATTGCCATTTGTAGGCTGACTGATAATAACATCCAGTCCATGGCCCTTGGTGGCGTCATGTAGCGCGCGAGGAAATGCTGATGGCTCTGACATGAAGATATGATCTTTTGGCAGTCCAAGCTCCTGAGCCAGAAAATCGCGCTGCTCCAGATTGCCCACCGTCGCGAAAGTATCATAACCCGAACGTTGACAGAGTCGGACGCACGCGATCCCGACATCTGTAAAAGCTGAATGGACCAAGACACGGTCGTCCCCCTGTACATGTGCGAGACGACCAAGTGCGTATAAACCGGTGAGAAATGCGACTGGTAGCGTTGCAGCCTCCTCAAATGACATATCATCAGGCAAGGGAAAGGTAGTCTTGCATGAGACGGTGACTCGGTTGGCAAAACAGCCTCTACCAAACACTGCTACTCGCTGACCGACATAGCGACTGCTGACGGAGCCGCCTACGCGGACGACCACGCCAGCACCCTCTAAGCCGAGTGCATACGAGGACTCAGAGATATGGCCCATAGCCACATCCACGTCTCTGGTGTTGCAAGCAGAGGCGAATATCTCGACCTCGATCTCATCCGCTCCCATCACTTGACCTGCAGGCCCACCTAGAGCTTGCTCCGCGAAATGTAGCGCTTCCAAACTACCAGGTCTACTTGTAACCAAGCGAATGGTAGACTTTGAGTCATGGAGATCGGTCATCACAGGTGACGGGCCTCCTCCGCTGTCTTCCACCTTGCGTTTATTCACCCCAGCATCCGGCCATACCCTGCTGACGTGCAACAGACCGCCTCTTTCAGCAATCTCGCACTCAACTGGATGAGATGTATCCACTGAGGTTATCTCCTTTAAAGCCATACTGATGGCAGACGCGTTTGTGCTCAGACTCTCCGTTGTAGCTGACGCAACATCCAGAGTCACAATGCGAATCATGGGTACCTCGGCGCGGACAGTACGAAAAATACCATGGGCAACGGCCTTGAGCGGCACATTAGGCTTGATTTGCGAGCCCTGGGTCACCCAAACCAAGTTACACTCTCTGTGTATTATCTCCTGGACAGCGGCCCATTCATTTTCTGTTGCTGTGGCAAGCAAAGGCTGAGCCAACTCGTCGAGAACAAGCACATTTGATTTGGGCGGAAGTTTCGAAAGCCCATGGCCGGATTCATCATTGATGCAGATCTCAGTCAAGCTCCAGCCAAGTTCTCCAACCTGTGAAATGGTTTGATTGACTAAAGGGGCTCGCTCCGATGAGAAACGCACAACAACCGCCCTAGCATAGTCGTTGAGTGAAGGTGTCTGTTCGGGGCTGACCTCTGCAACGATGCAACTCCCACCCATCGTCTGGCGAACCTTGGTGAGACCACAGCGTTGCAGTGCAGGGTGAAAAAAGCTATTTCCGTTCATCAAACCTTTACCCTCTAACGGACTGGACTGTTCGGGATCGTAGAATACCACACTGCCGCCCTCGGAAGTGATACGGCGCAAGTTGCCCGCAAGGGTCTCGAGCTCGCCGGTGTTTCTATGTCGAGACCACCTGATCACCACAAGATCAAACTTGGAACTCCCTGCTGGTACAGTAAAGGATTTGCTGAATGGATCAAGCACACTGAAGCGGGCAATTCGCGCCGCTGGCCAATCTGCATATTTCTCTTGGGCGGCGAGCGCAGTGTCTGCGCTGTTGGCAGCAAAGTGGAATTCGGTAAGGGCAGTTCGAACCGGACGCGGTGTTGGATCTCCGGCAAGCCACAGAGAGTCCATACTTTCGGACAAGAGGTTGAACTCGAGAACCCTCAAATTTGGGGCCTTGTGAGCTGCCAAATCGAGGATCTCCTGTACATGGCACTCAGCATTGTCATCAACACCGGACAGTGCTTGTTGGAGCTTCTCGTCTGTATCAAGAAGTTGGAAATCTGGCTTCCACGTCAACTGACTATATATATGTGACATGTAAACGCTTTCTCGACCATCCAGCAAGGGGGAAAATGACACGCGGTTGAGCTGCATGATTAGGGATCCACTGGCAGGATCGTACAAAGACGCGTCTCCCGACACATTGTTCCATGTGGTCACAGATACGGCCTCTGCGGACTTCCAGATGTGACCAGAGACAGTGAGTTCACTGATACCCCTGGGAACGAGTAGCCTGTCTAGCGTACTGCGATTTCCGCGATGAAGCGAGGGGAACATGCTTTGTAGGACACTGTCTAGAGGAGCCGGGTGTAGTGGGTACTCGGACTGCGGCTCCCACTTGGATCGGGGCGGCTCCAAAGAGATAAGAGAGCGCGAGCTTGACTTCCCCTCCGTGCCCTCGACTGCTACCAGTTTCTGGAAGTCGGGACCATAGAGGTATCCGGCGTCTCTGAGAGACTTGTACCACAGCTGGCCAGGCGTCGGGTTATCCAAAGGCAGGCTGCAGATGCCCTCTGGTGCTCGAGAAAATGATGCATCCGGATTGGTCTCCAGTCGAACCAACCCGGTGGAATTAATGTTCCATTTCTCGGGTGACAGGGTTGACGATGATGATGATGCTATTGAATCCGATTCTGCTAGGGATGTGATTTTGTATTCCCACCATCCCTGTCCTAGCTTTGCCATGGGTACTAGTAATAGCATGATATGGACCTCAACGTCATCCTCAAGCACTAATCCTCGAGGAAATTGGACATCCCGAAGGCAGTACCGGTAACGCCTCGTCTTCAGGGCATCCCGATCTTCGTCTGACGCAGTCGACAGAGCGGTTTGGCGAACAGCCTCCATGGCCATGGTAATATAGCCAGCAGCGGGAAAGAGTATTTCTGATCCAATCCGGTGGTCCCGCAGCCAGGGCACATCGGACAGACGGAGCATTCGGTGCCAGGAAGGGCTCTGCCACAGCGTTCCAAGGACTTTGCTACCAAGCAAGTCATGGGCTGGGAATTTCTTGAACCTCCAGTCTTTGCTAGCCAAACTCTCGTGCCAGTAGTGGGTAGAATGTTTCCACTCATAGTTGGGCAGGTCGATGATTACTGCGGGCTTCACCTTATCCGGTGTAGATTCGCGGATGTTCACCTTGTCAAGCGAGAAGTCAGCATTCTGCAGGAACAGGTTGCCTGCAACGTCGAAAATCGCGCGGCAGCTCTCCTCTTGGCCACGCTTATTCGCTGCAGTATAGGTGAGGTGGTCGACCTTGGCTGCTTTGGCAATCTGGGTGACTGGCCCTGCCAGCGTGTTGCTTGGTCCAAGTTCTATGAGGAAATTGGGAGCGGGCTTCGTCGTTGCTAACATCTTGTTGCAAGCCCCATCGAATCGGACAGGCGATAGCATGTTCGCTTTCCAATATGCAGCTTTACCGACTTGAGCTCCCGTAACCTCACTCTCAGTAACAGTTGAGATCATATGAATCGAGCTCATAATGCCTTTGCCGCCATCTTCAAGCTCCCCGTGCTCATTAAGCAGCTGTTCGTAGCGGTTGGCTATCTTGGTCATATGATGCGAGTGGTACGCCACCTCAACTCGCAGCATTCGGGCAAAGTGTCCAGCTGCCTTGATGGCCCCTTCCAGTTCCGCTAATGTGGAGGCAGACCCAGAGAGTGTGACACTAGCAGGGCTGTTGTAGCAAGCGATTACCACATCTCCTCTGGCGGTATCGAGGGCCTCGATGTACGGTTGGACGTCCTTTGCGCTCAGCCCAACAGCCATCATGCCCTTCGGACTAGTTGCCAAAGCCCTTTTACCTGCTAGTCCGCGGAAGTACGCGTTCAGAATGGCCTGCCTGGGCGTGATGAGTCCTGCGCTGCACGCAGCTGCTATCTCACCAGAAGAGTGACCTATCACGGCTTCTGGTCTCACATTCCAGGACTCCAGTACGGCCAGTTGTGCCAGCTGTAGCGCTGTCACCAGAGGTTGGGAGAATTCTGGCTCGCTAAGGTGCTCGGAGGATCGGGCTTCTGTTAGCTCTTCCACCAGCGACCACTCTGGCTTGACGCCTACTGGCAATTGCTGTAGCACTCTGTCCAACTGCTCGAGGACGGGCTTAGCTATCTCTGGGAACGCTCTGACTAGCTCCAGCCCCATTTGTGACCACTGCGCGCCTTGGCCCGTGAACACGAAGCCGATTCTTGTTGCCTCTTGCGGTGTCTTGGAAAACTGGGCCTCGTCCACTGCGATCTTACTGGCATGTCCACTCTTTGTTGGGTAGCTGAGCAAGAACGCACGGCAAAAATGGCGAGATCGCCGCTCCGAGAGTGTATAGCTGAGATCTGAAAGCTTGACTTTGACTCGAGGATTGAGAAGATGGGCTGAAAGTGTTGCTATTTGGCGTTTTAATGAATCCATATCATTGGCCGAGAAAACCAGTACTTGGGGACGCTGAGTGACCGTTTTGGATGACCGCAGGCCGTCAAACAAGGACAGCATGTCAGACATATTGATATACGAGCTAACGTGAGGTCTGGATATCTTGAGCGAGGTCAAATATTTTGCAAGGTAGTGATCCACGTTGTCTAGTATGGCATGGGCATTGGAGCCTCCAAAGCCAAAAGAGTTGACACTTGCACGTCTGTAGTGGTTCGATTCTTTGGGCCACGGAATGCCTACGCGTGTGGCACGTACCCGAAGGTCATCAAAGTCGATGGCGGGATTTGGGTTGAAGAACGTGGGATTTCCGGGGATTTTGCCCTCCTCGACAGCCAACATTGCCTTGATGAGTCCCGAGAGTCCCGCTCCTGGCTCCGAGTGTCCAATGTTGCTTTTCACCGATCCGATAATCAAGGGGATCGTTTGTGGGCGCATTTGAGCCAGCACTGACGCAGCGCCTTTCACTTCAATAGGATCACCCGCTGGTGTACCAGTGCCATGGCACTCGAGGTATCCCGTCTCGGCGTATTCGCTCCTGTCGATACCGGCATCTTTATAAGCTTCGCGAATCATCGCCGCTTGAGCTTCGGAACTAGGGCTATTGATCCCCGGAGTCCACCCATCACTATTGCTCGCTGTTCCCCGAATCAATGCACGGATAGGGTCGCCGTCCCTTACAGCATCGGATAGACGCTTCAGGTACACAGCATTAACCGCCTCGGCTCGGCAGTAACCATCAGCTTTAGCATCAAAGGTGTGGCATTTGCCACTAGCTGAGTACGCTGCCCGCATGGTGCCCCTTTCTTCAGTGTGTTCTGGCGATAGCCACAGATTGACACCTGCCACGACTGCTCCGGTCAATGTCCCCGCGCGTAGATTCTTGCAGGCTACATCTACGCCCACAAGGCCGCTAGAGCACGCTGTATCAATTGTGAAGCTATGAAAAGACGCCGATATTAGTTACGGTCAAGTAGATGATGACTCCTCCCACCCTGTGTTGGAAGACTCACCTGGATCCTTGCAGGTTGAAAAAGTGGCTAATTCTGTTGCTCAGTATGGCGCGACCTGTGCCCACCGCATGACCCGCCATTCTTTGCTCGGGGTCTCGCATCTGCATGTCGTGGTAATCTAATTCAATTAGAATCCCGATTCATATTTTTGTGCAGGGATCTACAGGATTCTTACCGCCGTTCAAACTGCCAACATAGCACCCTATTTGTTTCCCACTCACTTTCTCGATTGGTATGCCACCATTCTCGAAGCACTCGTATACTACTTCTAGGAGCTGACGTTGCTGGGGTTCCATGGCGATCGCATCAGCCCGGGTGAGGTTGAAAAAGGAAGCATCGAAGGCGGCAGGATCGATATCCTCGATGAACATGCCGCTCAGGGCTTTCATGGTGCCAGGCCTGCCCGACCCGTCGAAATGGCCCTCTGAGCTAAACCGAGATTTGGGCACCTGGTTGGAAACGGCAGTGCCGCCAGACTGAAGGAGCTCCCATAGCTTGTGCGGGCTGTTCACATGCCCTGGTAATCGACAGGCTGCGGAAATAATTGCGATAGGTTCTGGAGCATCCTGGATGCGCTTGTTGCCATTCGTGATGGTCATCTCGTGTTGTGGTAACGGCGAGGAAAAGGGCGAAATCGTCCAAGAATGGTCTAGATGAGAACAAAACAAACAGGAAGTAGGTTACCGGTCTTCAACTATCTTGATACCATCACCTGGGTCTAACACTATGCTGACCTGAATGTGGGGCTGGAAAGTACGGTAAAACGGTAGAACGTCGCCAAGCCGATCCTCGTCTAGACAATAACCTCATTAGACGATACAAAAGGTAGGGTTGGCTTCGTACCACCTAATGAGCCGCGCTGTACACGGGTTATGGAGTATGGACTTCCTATTACCGATAAGCCATGAGTTCCCCGTGCCGTCGAATCGGCGTATAGATCTGGTAATCGGCACCGAAATCTTAGCTACCTCAATAGTGTCTCACAGGTCGGTTACCGAGTGTAATACCGAAACTACCGCTCTGTTCGGATTACTGTATGGTGTTGATATGAAATGACTGAGTGGTTTGTCACTGTTTCATTTTTCTGTGTACATTCTAAACACTTTGTTGGAAGCTGCTGTAGGAGACCACAACTGTCCACAATGAATCGCGAGGATGTCGAGTTTCGTACCTTTGATGGGTTGACGTTACGCGGCTGGCTTTACCCAGGGACAATTCGAGGGCCAGCTATTGTCATGAACCAAGGAGTACGTATGACTTTATTGTATCCTTCCTTGTAAACTAAATCTTTCTAGTTCAACACGCCAAAAGAGATCCTATTACCAGATGTCGCCGTCTGGTTCCAGCAACAGGGAGTAACGGTACTCTTGTATGATAATCGTTGCATTGGTGCCAGTGATGGCGAACCGCGCAATGATGTCAAGCCCGCCAAGCTGGTGGAGGACTTTCACGACGCTCTGACCTTCATGGCCCGTCATCCCATGGTCGATGAGGACAAGATCACTCTCTACGGCTATTCATTCAGTGCCATGACGGCGCTTGTTGCGGCTGGTCTAGACCACCGTGTTGGAGCGGCCATTTCGGTGACACCGATTGCCAACTACGATTTCAGAGAGAAGGAAAAGAACAACGTCATGGCATTGGCAATGCAGGATCGTGTCTCCACCATCGCAGGCAATGAACCGGTATACATTCCCTTTGTGGGTGATGATGGCTACAACCCCGCTGGTTGGGGTAACCAGTACAATATGGAGCAATTCCGAGCATTCCTGGGCACCTCATTCTTTACCAACCAGACAACAGTGCAGAGCTACTACCATGTGCTGGCGTGGCAGCCGTACGGGGCGATGCGCCTCATCAAAGGGACGCCAATCATGATGGTCACTCCCGCCGAGGACACCATCTCAAGCCCTGCGGATCAAAAAGCTGTATTTGACATGATTCCGGAGCCAAACAAGGAGTTCGATCTAGTTGCTGGGAGAGGTCATATGGATGTCATTAACGGAGAGGGAGCAGAAGAAGTCCTGGCGAGGCAGCTTGAATTTATGAAGAAATACCTCGAGTTCTAGATCGCATAAATATATTTGATAGATCAATTCAGTATACCGAACAATATAGCCTGTGCAAGTATATCTGACAAGTTAATGCAGCGCCATGGGCTTATTACGGAAGGCAATTTATTTTCAATTCCTTGATGCCTATGTTTGACAAATCTATCTATGTTGATTGAGAGTGTACGTGTGGCAGGGACGTGAAAAAGGCTGGAGACCATTGTGTCCCCCTGTCTTTCAGATGCAAGCAATAAGCTCGGTTATGGCAACTCGGCCTCAATCACGCTCTCGTATCCACGACCATCAGGGTAATACTTGACTAGCTTGAGACCAGCATCCTGGATCACCTTGCTCCACACGGCCTCGGTTCTTTCATTGGCTGAAGCCTGCAACACAAGACAGTCCATGGCCGCTTGATAGCAACTGGCACCGGTGGATGGGATCACAATGTCATTAATAAGCACTTTCGAGTAGCCGCGCTTCATGACAGCGGCAATCTGTTTAAGGATCTTGACAGATGTTTCGTCCGACCAGTCATGCAGGACGGCGTGCATGAAATACGCTCGAGCTCCTGCATATTCCTGTTAGCCTCCTCACGCACTGTACTCGGAGCTGACCAGGTGTCCTACCTTTAACGGGCTGTTCAACGCCCTCCTCGAAGAGGTCATGTGCCACAGTCCTGATCTTGTCAGTGGGAGGGTTGACAGCACCGACAACCTCTGGTAGGTCCTCGAGCACAAGAGATCCAGCGGGAAGATCCGGGTGCTTCGCCGCCACACGCATGAGATCGATGCCGTGGTGTCCGCCAACGTCCACCACGAATGGGCTACCATTGGTCAGGTCGGCGCCATCAAGCAGTGCTTGTGTGTCGTAGAACTCTGGCCAAGCTCTCTTTCCCTTGGCCCACACATCCATAAACGATGAGAAACTCTCCTGGTGCACGGGGTTCGCGCTACAACGCTCGAAAAAGCTCTTCTTTTCAGGAAAGGTGTCGATATAACAACTAGCCTTGTCGTCCCGCGGCTTACGGTAGTTGGTCTTGGCCAGAAAATCGGGCCAGTGCATGGCACATGGTGCGACGTGATCAGTTCTAGTCGTTGATTGCTCGTTAGTCCGTCTGGGTTCGATAACTACCCCATGCACAAATGCTGCAGCTTACCTGATGCGAAGCGCTGGGGCGACCTGAGTGCTCTTATCGCCGATAGCCAGCGAATAGGGCGTAGGTACATAGCGGTCGTTTGCCGTTTCCCGAATAATGTGGTTGGCAGCCATCAGTCGTAGTTGGTGACCTGTGAAATGATTAGTATACAAGTTCAATGGCACTCTGTGGCGTAGTGAATCCTTACATAGAAGCTCCGGTTCAATATCTTTCTTGCTGAGTTTAGCCAACTCGCTCACATCCTTCTCGCCACCACCGGCAGCAGCCCAGCCCTCAAATAGACCAATATCAATGAGGGCCTGGAGCACAGAGAACATGATCGGTTCCTCTATAGCGAGTCGCATGGTCTTTTCTTCCTTTGTTTCCAGCGTGTGGAAGAGTTTGCGGGCCGCCAGAGCCAGCCTCTGTCGCGTGGCATCCTGGCCCTCGAAGATGCCCGCCTCAACAGCGTTTAGCTTTTCGATTAACTGTTCTGCAATTCCGGCCATGGTAGAAGGTGTTTGGTGTTGAGCACAGACAGGGTCGTAAGGTATGTCAATGCTTGCCAATATAGCCAGATACTGCGGTTTAAAACTGGGTCAGACCACTGTCAGTAAGGAAGATTAGTGGCTACTTGTATGTAAACAAGACCCGTCCAGTAGTGTAAGCAGACGTACAAGTACAATAGCAGTCCGAGCCGACGCATATCACTCTGTTCCCCGCTAGACGGGACGTAAGCAGCATGTAACACCGAAAATAGAATGTCCTTGAACCGAAGGTCGATTCGCCCGAAATATCGGGAAATGCGCAAGAATATTCAGATAGCCGAAATTGTTCACTTCCACTATTTGAGGCTACTACAGCTTGAATGGTAAGTTATATGATGACCGGAACGGAGGAAGACATCAAGCTACTTTTATGGTATTCTCATGCCCTGTGTGTTGATCTATGAACCATGATATTCATTTCCGCAACCGTTCAATGCCCCTACGAAATGGAAAACACCACCCACGAATACATCTAGTAGTCGTCCCCACGACTGATGACCTCTTTGACGGTCGGTCGAAGCAGGATGGTCTTATATCCACCATTAGTAGTTATTCTCTTTGAGAAGAAAGCTCAACATGACTTACGTGTTCAAACTGGGCCGTATAAGTTCCTTGCTTCTCATTCAGAGGAGGATAGTCTTCAACGATTCCGGATTTTACTAGGTAATTCAGCTATCTTCATGTTAGTCAAGAGCTCCAATCGCCGGTCCGGAATGGGGACTCATACCCCGAGGAGATACTTCTCTTGTCCAATCCTGTCCAAATAGCGCCGGCAGAAAGGGATCGTGCTGAAGTTCTTCTTGATCGCTGTCAAGACGGACCTGGCAGAAGACAAAGTCAAGTCTTTTCTGTTCGCGTCACCGCGCAGGGCATAATGGGAGACCTCGCCTCCTTCGACATATCGGCCGCTGCCGGTACTGCCAAAGGTCTCGATGGCAAAGACGTCCCCTTCTTCCATCTTTGTCATGTCGTTCGACTTGATAAAGGGGACACTCTTGGTACCATGAATGGAGTACGGGAGGATTGTGTGGCCGCACAAGTTGCGGATCGCTTTGATCGGGTGAGTTTTGCCGTTGATTTCACACTCGTAGCTCTCCATCGCCTCCTGAATATAGCCGCCTAGTTCTCCCACCCGCACGTCGATGCCAGCTTCACGCACCCCAGTGTTGGTTGCATCCTTGACCGCAGCGAGGAGGTTATCATACACAGGGTCGAACGCCATTGTGAAGGCACTGTCGACAATCCGACCGCCTACATGAATGCCAATATCAACCTTGAGGACATTGTTCTGCGCAAGTACAGTCTTACAGCCGGCGTTAGGGCTGTAATGGGCGACGACGTTATCAATATTCAACCCCGTGGGAAATCCCATGCCGGCTATCAAAGAGTCACCTTCAGTTAAACCGTCATGGCCCACCAGACGTCGCGCACAATCCTCGATGCCATTAGCAATCTCAAGGAGCGTTTGACCGGGCTTGATGCTTCTCTGTGCCCACTGACGGACCTGACGGTGTGCCTCAGCGGCCTGACGGTAATCAGAGAGGAAGTCGCTGTTGAGATTGTCAAGGTGTCGTTTCTCCTCGCTGGTCGTTCGATATCGATTCTCGTCCTTGTATTCGACCTCTTCGCCCTTGGGGTAGGTGTTGTTGGGGAATAGCTGGGATAGGGGAATCGAAGGCGGATCGGTCTGGACCTTCGGTTGCTTCTTCTTAGGCTTTCTCTTTTTGTTCTTCTTCTTCTTGGTAGCCCCGTCCTCGGCAGCTACTGCTGAGGTATTCTCGGCAACGTCGTCGTCCGAGTCCTCTGCTTCCTTCGATGTTTCGTTTGCTGCGGCGGGGGCGGAGGTACCTGTCTCTGCTCCGTTTGCACCAGCATCTGTGGGTCAAAGGCAGGTATTAGCTTTGTTGCTGCTGGAATATATTTCGAATAACAGATCATTAAAGCCCTACCGCTGATTGTCAGCTTCTCGAGAAGCTCTGGCGGGTCGACAGTCATGTCTAGCAAAGGAAACCAGGAGAGAGGAGACGGTCGCGAAGATCTCTGAGGGGCCAAATGGTATGTAAATTTGAGCACGCACAACCACACTGAAGAAAAGCGAAGAGCGTTTTCAGAGTAGGTAATCTAGGATCTACGGAGTACTCCGTCCACTGTCTGGACAACAGGCGTAGTGGGGCTTTGCTGGAGGCGGGGCAGGAGGGGGTGAGAGCAGAGAAACAGTGACAGGCTGATAGGAGGAGGTGGATACCTAGGGCAGAATATTTTCTAGTCCTCTGACTAAAATTAATTATTTGACAGGGAAAATGTATATACATTCAGTACTCTGTAAGGTAGAGACTTTGTATTTGTGATTGGACCATCACAACAATATATGATACTATTTGTTTGTTGTGAGGAATGGAAGCGAGGTATATATTATTCTCATATTTTAGCAAAAAATAAAATTCTGACCGAGGCTCTGAGTCTTCAATGCATTCAACTTGAAAGAATTAACTGAACATTATTTAAATTATTGCAGTACATAGTACTCATAGGGTCCTGATTACCTGATGGGGGCCAAATACGTTGTAGATCATTCCCTTAATAAGATAATGCAGCTGGGTAGGGGTAGCTATGCCTCGTGTACCATACTGTATGAATAACAGTACGTGTCATTTCAAAGGCGTAGCTCCTGATAGGAAGCCCACTCTAGTACCACTGGTCCACTTAATTTAAAACATCAGATGGATCTATTCAAATCTAAATAGATTGGATAACGGCCCTAAAGCGCCATAGTAAAAGGTCATAAATTGCGCTGTCCTATCTGAACAACTGTGCGGGGGTTCCCAGTACTTGCACGATACCCAGAGATATATCTTCTTTCTCAGCCTTGCAAGTAAACTGCAGTGTAATCCATGATCACGCAGCAAATGAATATTACAGCGGTCTCAAAATTGAGAATATGTCGTCTTCATGCCTAGGACAGCCGGTATGCCAAAAAGGGAATGTGGTTCAAATATGGTAGAATGAAAGATGGCCTTCAGTATAGCATTTGGGGGCTGCGTTGCTTGCCTGTACGTGCTGATGCTTGGCCCCGCTTCTTTGTTATTCGGCACAATGCTGTTGGCAATATCCTATACCTTATTGCGCCAACCTTATAATTCTCTACCAATGATGACGGGGCTCTATTGTTGGATCTAGTGACCTAACTTTCGCCTTGGCCAATGTGTCGCTTCTGCTGTCCCCCCGTTGGTCAGATTAGCTCGTCTGCCTGCCAAGTGAGCCACCCCAAATACTACCCTGACGAAGCGATTGCAAATTATCACTCATCATGTAAAGTCTTGCATCTTGCTAGACCTAAATGTAGCGCTAATGCAGTGAGACAGAGTCTGGGCGTTCCAATCTAAGCAGCAAGCTAAGAAGAGCAACCGAGCTGGTCTAGGTTAATTTTCCCTCTCCTCGGGTGGAACCATTACTGAACCATTACGGAACCATTACTCCGTGTGATTGAGTTGAGGCGAGTAAGCCAGCCGCTTACACCCGGTGTTAAACTTCAGAGTGAAGCTGCCGATCCACGAGACCATCGGATCCAGTGGATCAGTGGAAGGTTATTGGTCCTGCAGGAAAGATAAGATTGGCATCGAGCCGTAAAGCCCTAGAAGATTATCCTCGCGATCAGCATCAGCCGTAACCTAAAATCTGACTGTACTCGATCCTTTCTCCACTATCTGCCGGTCTGAAGCGCGGGGGCTTCCACCAATGACAAAGGAGGCTTCAAGACCGTACTTTTGACTAGCTTCTGTAGAAGCATTTCAGGCAATTGCCATCAACAGTAAGCGACTGGGCAGTATGGCGACAAAGACTTGAGTGGGATGGCCATTCAGCCAAGTAGGAGTCCCAGACAACGGGCAGTGGTGGGGCTCAAACAAATACTTCGCTTGTCAGAAATTATACAAATCTCGCAGTCAGACTGATCACACCGAAGACCCCTGGGTTTTTCTCCTTGTTCAGTGAGATAGTTGGTGCTTCTTTATTTCCATTTTCAGTTCGACGTCTGTGCACTGCTTGAAGAGCCGGAGTCTCATTGATAGTTGAACGCGGAATGAACATGCTTGTCCACGACTTGGGCTTTTCTCATCGAGCCTGCGACCGGTGCCATGGCCAAAAGTTACGTTGCCGACGCGAGAGTAATAGCGACACTTGTGTGCGCTGCGCCAGGGCAGGCGTTCGATGTACTCCACGGCCCTTGAGACTGCGGTCTCGAGCCCAATCCACCAAGAATACCCAGCAGCAACCGTCACAAACTCATGCCAATGGTGATAGTACACGACCACATCATGGTAAGTGTAAACTACGATCACGATGCAGGTGAATGATGCGAGGCTGACTCGGACTCACAGTAAATCAAGAAGAAGACCCGAATGATGCGAACGACGAGCATGCGGACCACTTCAATTACCTGTCGACGAGCTTGCTGGACATGCCGACCGACTTAAATCTTGAATTGGACTCCTCGCTACAAGCCGATATCCATCCTGCATTGACGGCCCCGTATGGCGCTGCAGGGAGTCTCCACGCGAGTCAACCTCAACCTCCGTCTCACCTAAGAACCTCTGAACAAGTGGGACAGACACGCTGGAGTGACGCTCCCAATCGAGAATCTTCGGACGACTTGTACGACTTTTCATTACCCGCCACGATGCGGTCTTCCTTTCCCTCGACCTATCACAGACATCGCCTATCTCAGACTAGAAACACGTCCCCTCAGCATGCAAACCAGCAGGGGCAAGATGACATGATGGTGGACTTTGATCAGGCAGGAGAGAACTTAAAAGGAGCCGATGGCAAAAGTTCACGTCCTGATTCTGGGTATGGTAATGAATTATCTCCTTCCGATCTACTGCGGTCACCATATGGGGACGCACCGGATCCAGACTCAGAGCTGCGGGGCAATCCCTCAGACCAGGAGGAGCCCTCAAATCCAATTCCTGACGCCCTTCACTCAAATATGACTTCCTGGATCCGCAGACTGTCGGACACCAATGTGCAGCTTCACCAGCACATGCAGTCGATACCCATCGTTGCTACCGGGCAGAGGACGCAGGGGAGTGGCTCAGGAAACTCCCTGAGCCCTCTGGAACTTCCAGTGGATTCCACTTTTAAATTATCAACTCAATACACGGGACTGTTGACTAGCATCTGCGCTCGACTCGAGTCATGCAGATCATGCAATGATTCCGAAACCCTAGCACAACTCGCACTGGATCAACCGTCCCAGTTGCTTGTTCTGTCTAGCTACATGTGCCTCCTCGCGTCCTACGACAAGATCCTACAGCACATCGCGGCGTGGTTAGAGGTGCGGCTGAAGATGGGGGTCAGAGGTAGCGCGACGACTCTGGATGACGACGAGGGCAGCTGCTGCTTTCCCACCCAATTGCCCAGCCTGGCGGTTGGTTCCTTTGAGCTGCCCAAGACCTCGTCGGTTCAGTCCCTCGTGCTGACGTGCATTATGGAGACCAACGTGATGCACATGCATTCTCTGATTAGCGAAATTATGAGACCTGTATCTAATCCTGTCACCGGCTCCGCGTCAAAAACCGCCGCCTCAGGTCCTCCGGCTGCAGAGAAGCGTCCCATGAACGGGGTTGCAGATACCGATGATGGGCTTTCTACTGTAGCCAAGGTGACCTTGCAGGCGATTGAAGCCAATGAGGATTCCACACTACAGCTCGTGCATACCGTTTCCAAATTAGCTCTCCAGCGTGTTATGCTCTGATCATGGAGTGCCTGCTGTAAACAATCGGGGGGGTTATCTCTGCGGTCTTTGGTCGTCCGCATAAATTAAATATATATATGAACAGAGTGTGTTATACGTGTGATACAAAGACTTGACACTTGGCATAACAATTATTCCGTCCATTCAATCTGTGAAGCTCTCTATGTATCATAGAAACGATCTTCGTTTACGGCGCCTGACTCATGTCCTTGAAGGCCAAGAAAGTAGGCTTACCAGCCTCATCGAGGTTGACGACTTGACCGTCACTGACGTACGTTTCAACCCAGCCGAGACTAATTTCTGCACCCTCGCCGCTGATAAAGGGCCCCTCCTCTGCCTGTAGCGCCTGAAAATCCGCGTCTGCTGCCCCCTTGTAAAACGTTTCCATGTCCCGGAACAAGAACTCGACTTGCGCGTCAAAGTCTCGAACCCGCCATGGGTTTCCGCGCGCGTTGTTGAGTTCCGAGGTGAAGTCACGAAACGACTTGGGGGCGAAGAACTAGCGGGACTACTGTTACTTTTGCCATTCACTCGTGATCTCCTGGTTGATCGCGCACTCACGATAGAAAACCCCTCAATCCCATTTTTAGCATGTAACTTGGCCGCCCGGGCGGCATGCTGTTCGGTCACCCATTGATAAAAGTCTTCTTCACTGACGTTAGGCTGGCGATAGTGCGCCACCGTCATCCGCAAGAGGCGCCTCTTCTGGAGGGGTTCAGCCATTGAGATGCAATTAAATTTTTTTTTCGCGTAAATATCTAGAAAATACGTTTATCTCGGTTACGTGAGACATTTTTAAGTACGATGTGGGGTAAAGTTACTATTGCTATATTCGGCCGCCGTCTTTCCAATCCTGACCATTACACCGAGCTGTGGAATTTTCGGTGCCTCCTGCTTGTAATTAGCGGTTCACGTGTGCACCGATCTTCCTCGGCAGCGCTGTCGGTGGATGCTCGTGCTACAGAGGTTTGAATATGGACTAAAGCACGGGAATTCGGTGCAGTGGTACTAAATAATCAGGGTATGCGTACGATTGAAGGCTACTCGTCATACCTGTAGAGTAAAATAGAGTTGGGAAGGAGTTGATATGTACAGAGATAAATCTCAACATAGCCTCAAACATGTCTGTTTGTCTAACTAAATGATATCAATGCCCATTGGTAGCAGAATTGGCCAAGGCCGTCGACAGCAACAGACAGCTATGTCTCTCCGGTCCGGGAAGATCATACGCAGCCAGATCAACGCCAGAGAAGCCAGTCTGCTTGAGCAAATTATTCCACTGCTGAGGGGACTGTAAGGGACTCTCTGTTCTCCCCTCGTCAACACCAGCCCACCACCCAGAAAGCGGACCAAACGCAAGGTTATAGAAAGGAGTTAACCTGGTGAGCTCTACAAGTCCGAAGACACCACCGGGCTTTAGTAGCTTGCGTACATTGCTCAAAGTGTTCGTTAGACGTGCCGTGGCATGGATGACGTTGGCAGCAATGATCAGGTCATATGTGTGCTCTTCGAAGCCTTGGCTCGCAGGGTCTTCCTCAATGTTGAGAACCTTGAATGTCAGGAGGGGCTCCCATTTCTTCAGCGATGTCTTTGCAGCATTAAAGAAGCCCGGCGAGAGATCGGTGTACATGTACTTGGCACAGAATGACTCTCCACTGGGGCTGCACAGGTTGAGGACTTCCGAAGTGGTGCCACCTGTTCCAGCGCCAATCTCCAGAATTCTGAGATCTTTGCGCTGTGAGGTGAGGATTCTGGCGTATTCGGCCATGTAGCGGTTGGCCCGCCTACCTTCGTCTGAGAGATATACGCGGAAGAGCAGATCGCCTCTCATAATATGCGCAAGGGCGTGGGTTTTGCCGGTCAGGATGTTCACGATCTCTGGGCCCATTCTTGCAATCACCTCGCCTTCAATCCCTAATTTGGAGATTAAACTTTCGAGTCCTTCCTTGGTTAAAGGTGTCTCCTGGAGGACCCTTTGCCCCTCCTCGGAATCAACAAAGTCTTGCATCACTTTCCACCAGTGAACCCGATGATCTTGCTTCGGACCCAGTCCACGCATCCTCATTTCTTTGACAGCCGTGTCAATGTAAACAGCGGTAGCAGCATTGACGAGCTTGGATTTCTCCGCCGGAGTCATGCCCACGTTGTCAGCTTCGAGAGGTATTTGAACAGACTCCAGCACCTCGGGTGTGACGTGGACCCCGCCGACCATGCTGGGCTGTTCTGACACACCATTGCTAGCCTTCTGGGCACCCTCAAGAAGCGTAAAGTTCATGCTTGACCACTCAGTTTCCAGTTCCTTAAGGAGCCAAGGCTCCAGGTTGACCATTCCACCAAAGTAAAACATGATTCTGGACGGCTTTCCGGGAATGTTGGTCCCGACGAACCAAGAGCCTTGCTCGTGAGCATGTTTGGCTAGGAACGAACCACCCCATACTTGCTCGACGTGTGTCGTCCACGCATTCATGGCTTCGTTCGACACGTCGATGCTGGCGAGCCCCTTCTTTTCCATATGCTCAATGGTCTTGCCGATCCAGCTTGCAAATGCTTCTAGACTGACAGGCTGGTTCCCTGCGGGTAAATGAGGGCCACAGACAATGAACATGTTCGGATAACCATGGACCAAGACGCCAGCAAATGTTTCTAGTCTCTGCGTCCAGGACTCCCGCAGTGACTTGTTCTGGCTCCCTCTAATGTCTATCTTGTTCATTGCTCCTGTGCCGGTATCGAAGCCCAGTGCCAAGATGATTATGTCCAGCTCATATTCCGCTCCGGACGCAGTCTTGATACCCTTTTCGTAAATTTCGATCTCATCTTTGCTGATATCAACGAGCTTGACGTTCGATAGATTGAATGTCTCATAGTATCCATCTGCACAAGGAGGACGTCTTGCACCGAAGGGATAGGATGGGCACAGAGCCTCAGCGGTTTCAGGGTCGCGAACGATGGAGCGGATCTTCTCGCGGATAAAGCCCGCCGTGGCGGCATTAGCATCTGGATGCATAAAGGAATCGTCGAATGTCCCGAGCTGGAAATCGTAACAACCGCGCGCCCAGCCGGCTTCGAAGTGACGTTGAATCCCTTCTGGATCGCCAACACTCGCGACCGTTCTCCCCGAATGCTTCACCGCGTGGCCGGCCAGGTTTATTTTGGCAATATCCCAGGTCGCATCGAAAGTCTTCTTGATCTCTTCCCTTTTTTGCTCGTCGAGAGGATAGTTTTGCGCCGGGATGACAAAATTTGGTGTCCGTTGAAAAACAGTCAGCTGTTCTGCCACGGGGGCCAGCTTGGTGATGACCTGGATGCCTGTCGAACCGGTGCCGATCACACCAATTCGCATATTTTGGAAATCGACCTCGTGCTCTGGCCACGTCGAAGCTTGGTATACCTCCCCGTTGAAGGACTGAAGCCCAGGAAACGGCGCCTCCTTGGGAATAGACGTGATACCCGTGGCAGGAAGGAAGTATCGCGCCGTGGCCACATTCCCATCCGCCGTAGTGATCGTCCAGAGATTGTCATGATCACTGTAATGGGCTGATTTGACTTCGGTGTTGAACTTGATGTTCTTGCGGAGGTCGTATCGGTCGAGGACACGACTTAGATACCACTGGATTTCCTCTTGAGCGGGATAGCGCTCGGTAAAGTCCCATTCGTCCAACAGCTCTGGCAGGAATTTCAGAGCGTATACCCAAGCCTCGCCATCAGTCCGACATCCAGGATAGCGATTCCACCACCAGGTGCCCCCTACATCAGAACCGGCGTCGAAGCATTTTGCTGTCAAGCCCAGTCGCTGGAGCTCCCAGAGAGATCGGACACCACTGAAGCCTGCGCCAATGACGATGGCATCATAGTCTGGACTTATTCTAGTCATGATCAAGAACTGGATCCTTGTTACGACACTGGAAGATGGATTCCAGGCTGGAGAAATGAAGTATAGTGCCTTGAGTGATTGAATGCAGAGTGGATTGCGCGTGTTACATCATCACCCGCCTTGTAAAATGTTACAGCTCTCCTGTTGGTATGCATGGCTGGCTCGGTGCCGGCCAAATGAGTTCGCATTCAGGCCGAGACCGTTGCCGAACAGGAGCAAATATCATCTCCTCGATGTCGCCTGTGTCAGGCATGGCGGAGTACACCGTATACCTCAGGATTCGGAGAAGCCGAATCTTATCCCAATACGGAAGCATTGCCGAATATGGCAAGGCCAGGCAGGAGGAAAGTCTTATAGCAAGCGTTAACGCCACACAGTGGGTCTCTCTGGCTTCGTGACAGGTGGACTGTATCCTTATCAAGAAGGATCCTCTCCCAAGGGGCGTTGATGCCCTGTCTGGCGTCAAGGGTCATTGAATAATGAGTTTGCCCCGATAGCCTCGGCGTAAATGATTGTAGGACTAGTAAGTATATGCTATTATTAAAGTCGAATGGTCAAGCTTTGGGTCAGATTCGTTTGATCATTATTAGCTCTCAGTTACAATCTACTACATTCCCACGATGACCTCTGTATTTGGCTCAAACAATGATGTCTCCCAGCTGGGAACAGCCCTTCTCCGCATCTCCCCACTGGTCATATCGTCCGCATCCTTGATGTTTAGCTGGTCGCAGGACATCTCGCTTGGGGCTTTCTTGCACCCGTCCTTACGCAACGACGCCGCCCACCCGAGTGGCAAACTCCTCCCTCGATACCTGCCCGCTTTCATGCGTCCTGGGATCTGGGGCATCGGCTTAACCTACCCCCCTGCGACCGTCCTTTGTGTTATTAATGGACTCAGCCGACAGAGCCGGGAGGCTCGAAACCTGTACTTTGCCGGCGCGCTGTTCAGTATCGCTCACTTTTGCTGGGGGCCGACCATGTTTGCTATCCTCGGCCGCATTGGCGATGTCAAGACGGCCGGAGTCCGAAACGAAGACGCACTCCAGGAATGGCTGCCTAAACACCGCGCACGAACACTGTTGGTGAATGTTCCAGCCTTTCTTTGCATCTTGGCCGCCACCTTGGTCACAGTCACCGAGGGGCTTTCGTGAAATCTCGGCGCGGAGTCGGGTTGACCCGCTACGATGGATTGCCTCCTGTCTTGGTTAAGCGATACATGTATGTACTCTGTATTGTCCTGTACTGAATCACACGTATCCTACCAGCGCCTGGTATGTGTGATGTCTTTTGCCTATTTCTGATTTCAAACCGGGCTGAACTAGTCCATAAGTTCAATACACCATCCATATCTTGTGATATTGATTGATGTCGGTTCACTTTGAGATACTTGAAAGTATTAAGCGACAACCCTTTTCAACCACTTGCAGGTAACTAGTTAGTAAGGCTAGATATGTAAGATTTGAAAATAATTACTACACAGTATGGAACATGAAATAATCATTGGAATTAAACCCAACTGGTGTTTATATTTATTTTATGTGGGTAGGCTGCCCCACCTTTGGTTACCCGAAACTTAGTAGTAAATGTGGCGTGACGTGTATGCTGCTAGTACCTGCCTAGTAATGGGCTATCCCACAATTGCTCTCATGCATTTCACTTTACACTTTAGCCACATTTAGGGACTACACTAGTTGTGCACCTGACCGCCTTCTTTGGCGTCTTTCGATCGCTTCGAATCAGATCCGCTTATGTAAGATGCGATGTAAATAGTCCAAATTCGGGTCAGGTCGTTGATGGTCACGTGAAGTGGATCTGACCTTGTTAGGTTCGTAATGGGCGGTAACCAGACAACTTACATTTCACCACCATCTCACTCTCACAACAACCTCTCCTTCTTCACTGTCATCGCTCATCATCGCGTGAAATTCACTCTGATAGTAAGAGGTCTTCTTATCTTTTCCCTCGACTTTTCAGAGTATACAGTCGTGATCGCCGCCGCAATGTCCGATTCCGATCCCAAGAAAAAGTGCTGCGGAACCGATTGTGACAATGAAGCGGGGACCTTACAATGTCCGACGTGTCTGAAGCTCGGCGTCAAAGGCAGTTACTTCTGCTCTCAAGACTGCTTCAAGAAGAATTGGGTAGGTCGCATCCGCGCGGACGCCTTATTCCAGAGCAACTAAAATTGATTATAATCCAGACCACACACAAGGCGGCGATGCACAAAACACAAAATGGTAACCGCCCACTCCCGGGCGGCACACAACTCAAAAGACTGGTTCGCTAACCGCGCTACAGCTAGCGGACTTTTCAACCCCTTTCCGACGTACCCATTCACCGGCTCGGTCAGGCCCGTATATCCACTCTCCCCGCGACGATCGGTCCCCAAATCAATCAAACGACCCGACTGGGCCGAGACGGGCATTCCAAGGCGGGAGATGCGCCTGAGCAGGTCAAAATGGGACCTCTTGGATGCAAAGGGTCAGCAGGCCATGCGCAAAGTGTGCAGGCTGGCTCGCGAAGTACTCGACATCACTGCCGCGGCGGTGAAGCCCGGGGTGACCACAGACTACTTGGATGAAATCTGCCACAATGCTTGCATCGAGCGAGATGTAAGTGACGTGCACGCCTGGGTGAAACATGTCAAGTTTGGTTGCTAAACCGGGAGGTAGTCATATCCTTCTCCACTCAACTACAATCACTTTCCCAAGTCGATATGTACATCTGTCAATGAGGTGGTATGCCACGGCATTCCTGATCACAGAGTTCTTCTTGATGGCGACATACTCAACCTCGACGTTTCTCTCTACCACGGCGGATATCATGCCGACTTGAACGAGACCTACTACGTTGGTGACAAGGCCAAAGCGGATCCGGACTCGATCAGACTCGTTGAAACGACGCGAGAGGCCTTGGACATGGCTATTGAGATCGTCAAACCAGGTGTCCCGATTCGAGAGTTTGGCAAGATCATCGAGAAGCACGCAGTCTCGAGGGGCCTTGTCGTCATCAAGACTTGGGGCGGCCACGGTATCAACTCGGAATTCCACCCTCCTCCTTGGATCCCCCACTACGGGAAGAACAAGGCTGTGGGAACATGCAAACCTGGGATGACATTTACGATTGAACCGATCCTGGCTTTGGGCGGCAACCGAGAAAAGTATTGGCCAGATGACTGGACAAACGTTACCGTGGACGGCAAGCGGACCGCACAGTTCGGTGCGTATAGACATTTCCGAAGCCAGTTGAAGGCTCTAGATACTAATTTGGATATTGATAGAACATACCCTGCTTGTTACGGAAACAGGCGTCGAGGTTTTGACGGCGAGACTGGAGAACTCTCCAGGCGGACCCATCCCCATACCAGATATTGCCAACGGAAACGCTAACGGAAAGGCAAATGGAGATGCAAATGGAGAAATAAAAAACTAAGGATATAGACGAGTGGAGACCGGTTGAAGGAGCTACTGGATGGGGGTCATTCGCCTGTCAGATCTACGTAACTCGTGCATCCGAAGCGGCGCAACTTTTGTCATTGGAAGAGGGCTTTCCCTCGAGCTTCAATTATCTTTACCCAATCTTGCTTTAAAAGACTTCAACCCCGGTGTATCCGCACTGACCAGTGTCCCCATCCAGTTCTCTCTGCTGTCTTTGCGACTATTGACCTTGACCTCGCCTCTTCCAAGCAGAATTGGATGGCAATTTACATACATGCTCTCATATCCGCCATCTGTCGTGATAAATGTCTCATGGAAGATACCCACATGGCCGGGTTGATGCTGGTTATAGTACGCCCAAATCTCCTTATGTAGCGGTTCGTGGGCAAATTTATGGATACTTTCGACGTCTTTGAAGAAATACTTGATCAGCGTGGTGTTGTTGGAGCTGCGCTCGCTGCCTCGCCAATTCTGAACCGCCAGCAGGCCGAGCTCGTCCTTACGGCGGAGTATATCCTGTTGCAGGGCGAGAAACTTGTTCGAGATTTCGAGCATGTGCGGTGCAAAAACCCCCAGGGGGTGATTGTATTGTAATCCCAGGTGGAACACGACCACGGAGCCCTTCCCTGGCTCAGGGCCGTACTTTCCATCTTTGCCTGGGATCTGCGCCGTAGTCCGTCCGGGAACGACATCGGTCATGAAAGGATTCGTTTTCGGCTGGAAGCAATTTTGGATCGTGGTGAGGATGGATAGGAGGAGGACAGTTATACATGGGACGGCGGCGTAGCGGAGGGGGAGGATGGCGCAGAGGATGATCTGCATAAGAGCACCGATGCAGAGAAGCGTGCTGAGACTGAATTGATTTGGGAAAACGAACTGTTGATGATGGCGTTAGCAGTTCACTTCCAGATCCTGATTCTCGGCCATTCATTGAGGGGCTTACGGAGACAGTAGAAGCCGACAGATGTCGACGTGGTTGTTCTGTGGGTGGGAGAAGGGGCTTCATAGACTGATCCATTGTCAAGTTTTGTGCTTGTGATGATGGGTTGGAGAGAAATTAGCATTCACAAGACGTGACGAAGAATATTTGTGTCCTCAGGGCTGATACATTGCTGCCTACAGAGTAATGCAGTCATAAGAGAGTGATGACGAACGCCCTTAGTACGACTTTCTACCCCTGTTCCTAAGTATATACTAATTACCTACTCAAGTACTAAGTTCCGGTACTATTGCGGTGAGAGCTATAAAAAGCCTCGTGACAACACTTGTTTCTAAAACAGTTATTAATGCAAATCAAATCAACTGTCCCCTCCAAAATCTTCTTACTCGACAGAGGCGTCAGTAATATTCTAGAGCTACGTCTTCGGAGGTCTTCGGTCCTGTTTCCTTTCGTGACTGACCGAATTTACCGAACACTACATGGAACTTGCCGACAACCTCAGTAGACACGAAGGCACTATTAGCTAGTCAGTGGGTGTCCCTAAGGCTCAAGAGCGAGAATGCACCATAAACCACCAACAATCAAAGGACCCTCTTCGAGACCATGACGCTAAACATGGAAGATGCCAAGGCTCATCTGAAAGAGCATGGCTGGGTCAAGATCCCTGCGATCTTGTCCAAGGAAGAAGCGAAAGATGCACTCGATCGTCTCTGGCAGGCGAAAGCTGCCACTGAGGCTCGTGGCGAAGGCACTTTCCAGCCCATCTTGGATCCTAACCCTGCGAACGTGCGCGTCTTCTATCTCCCCGAGTTGGACGCATACTGGCGAGACATGCTCATCAACCCGACCGGGCTGGACTTGGCCAAGTCCGTGCTAGGCGAACAGGTGCTGGTCAGCAACTTCTCTGCCAACATTGCTCGCCCTGGCGCGGAGAGCATGGCTCTACACTCGGACCAGAGCATCGTCCTTCCAGCGCCGTGGTTGGATGTCTGGGCAGTCAACGTGATTTGGTGCCTGACGAGGATGACCAAGGAGAATGGTGCAACCTTGTATATCCCGGGATCAAACAAGTGGACCACCTGGGACGATGTGCCCGATAACGCGCCGGATCTGCTGGTCCCGTTTGAAGCTGATGCGGGCGACATTGTTGTGATTGATGGGCGCCTCTGGCACACCTCTGGTTCCAACGTCACCACGGACGAGGATCGAGCTATTCTTTTTGCCTATTACTCTGCGCCTCACATGCGACCTCTGACGAACTGGTCAGCCAAGCTGCCAAAGGAGCTTCAAGAGACACTTAGCCCGCAGATGAAAGAACTGCTCGCACTGAGCCATATTGGGTACGTTGTGAAGGGCGATCTGACTTATATGGCGCAGAAGTACCCTTCGAAAAAGGATACAACGGCAGTTAGCGCTTGAGTCATGTATGAGGAAGAATGTTTGCATGTACGGATTTATCACAGGTTACTGAAGGCCGTTTGAAATAATAGTCAGTCTTGCAATCTGGAATATAATCGTAATAATCGTTTTAGCTGCGGATGAATCTGTAGGAGCTAATCGAGGTGCGTTTTCTCGCGCAATATTGTACATTGAGTAATGGCCTCACTGTAGTTACTGCGCGTCGGTTCTGGGTACGCTATGTGCACCGAATTAGTCCGAATGTTGAGTTTCCAGGTAGCTTTGCTCCTCCCCGTCTGAACTTTTCTAATATTGCCGTTTCTAGAACTTGCAACTTACTGGACCCGGCACTTCTCATGAGGTGGGAGTTAGTCCTGTTCGATACATTCAGTCAAACCAGTCATGCTAGAATTGCCTAACGAGCTGTTGGGGAGCCGAGTCCCTGGTGGTACGGGATCTGAGCCGAGATGGCGGCGCATCTTCAAGCTAGAAGACTTGCCATGGCTGGGAGCTCACCACATACAGAATCAGACCGTTATTCCTACAGCTTTGTTTTGCGTCATGGCCCTTGCGGCCGCGATGGATATCAGCAATGGCAAACAAGCAGACAGCATCGAGCTCTCCGACATTACCATCGGGCGACCGATTGTACTAGAAGCATCTTCAGTGGAGATTGAGACCTCGCTATCTATAAGCAGTCTTGTCGACTCTGGTATCGATGGAATTGACACAGTCCAGGCAGACTTCAGTCTCAATAAGAGCGCCCCGCAGGATCCGAACACGGTCACGGTAGCCAAGGGAAGGTTACGCATGACTTTTGCGGACCACGAGTTAGGGTTGTTTTCCTCCTCCAGACCATCCAAGCCGTGCGGGTTGAGACCTGTGAACATCAATCAATTTTACGATTCCCTGAGAGACATTGGCCTGAGCTATGGTGGACCTTTCAGAGCTTTGACTTCTGCTGAGAGGCGTATGGATTATGCATGCGGTGTCGTCGCGCCGACGACCGGGGGAGCATCAAGTATATCGGCTCTGCTTCACCCAGCCATCCTGGAAGCTTGCTTCCAGACACTCTTACTTGCCTTTGCTGCCCCTCGGGATGGTTCATTATGGACGGCATTCGCACCTACAAAGATCGGTCGTCTGACATTGTTTCCAAATTCATGCTTCGGCCTCGATACACCAGCCTCAGTAACTGTCGATGCGCACCTACAGGAATATACTTCCGGGTATGAATCAGAGATACCAATAATTTATGGAGATGTCAACGTCTACAGTTCAGACACTGCGCAATTACAATTCCGCCTCGAAAATGTCACCATAAGCCCCATAACTCGCTCTACAGAAAGGCAAGACAGACAGCTGTACTTGAAAAAGATATGGCGACCAGACATTCTCTCGGGGCCAGGGCTCAAGCAAGAGAACCATATCTCCAGTTACGAGCGCCTTGGCCTTTCGCAGGCTCACAAGTATATACTTGCGGCAAGCAGACTGATCTCACATCGCTACGCAAAGTTAAAAATTCTCCAAGTTGGGACGTCATGCATCAACTTGGTTCAAGCTTTATGTCATGCGATGGGAAATTCCATGGGCTCATACACGATTGCGGATGCATCGGACAGGGCCATTGACGATATGAGGCGGGGCTTGATGTCAGACGACCCAGCTATCGAGTTCATAGTTGTTGACATTCTACGGGACGTTGGAAGGTTGGACGAAACCACCGCCCTTGGCCCAATCGATTTGAGCTCTTTCGACTTGATAATTCATCTGAAGGCCACCTCAAAGGAGTTTGCTACAATGAAATCGATCCGAGGTCTCTTAAAATCAGGGGGTTTTCTACTGATGACGATGACGGTAAAAGAGGCCATGCCGCTAGAAGCAACAGAATTTGTCCGCAAAGAGATACACGACACCTTGCAGAGCGTTGGGTTTTCGGGAGTTAGTTCATTGGCAAAGGATCAAGAACCGGATTCGCCTTTTGTCATCTTGTCACAGGCCGTCGATGATCAAGTCAACTTTCTCACAAGTCCACTAAACTCGAAACCGCCCTTTACTACCAGCGGAACACTTCTTGTTATAGGTGGCGTCACGCAAGAGATTAAACAATTCATTGAGGCCATCCAGAGCAGATTGGGATGTGTCTGGGACGGAGAAATCATGCTAATTAGGTCCCTGACCGACTTGAAGAGCCGAGACCTTGACCAAGTGGAAGCTGTGCTTAGCTTGACCGAGTTGGATCAGTCAGTACTGGAAAGTCTCAGTCGTGATACCTTTCAAGGCCTGCATCAACTGCTGAACGGGTCCAAGACAGTCTTGTGGGTCACTTATAGCGCCGAAAATCTAAACCCGCACCAAAGCGGTACAATTGGACTTGTGCGAGCCGTCCAAGCTGAAAATCCGGACAAGGTTCTGCAGGTCCTCAATTTGGATCAAATTGATGGCAGCCAGACCCTCGTCGCGGAGAGCTTCCTTCGGCTCATCGGGGCCGTTAGGATGAGAGACGATAGCTCAAATAGGTTGTGGACGGTCGAACCGGAGCTGTCCGTCCAACGGGGGAAACTTCTCATCCCGAGGGTGCTTTTCGACAAGAAGCGCAACGATCGTCTCAACTGTTCAAGGCGGAGAGTGGAGGCTTCAGATCCCTTTGAGAAGCAGTCTGGAACCCTTGTCCGTCCTATTGATCCTTCGGGTCTTTTCTCGCCGGACAAGACGTATGTTCTTATTGGCCTTAGCGGTCAGATCGGCCAGTCTATCACCAGATGGATTGTCGGGAGTGGTGGACGTCACATTGTGATCACAAGCCGGTGCGTACAGACAAGGCTGTGATTTGGATAGCTACTAACAGTAATAGGAATCCCGACAAGGACGGACTCTGGATAAAAGAGCTGGAAAAGCAAGGCGCCAATGTTGTGATCAAGGCAGCAGATGTTACCAAGAATCAAGACATGATCAACCTCCGCAACCACATTCTTAGCACTATGCCCCCTATCGGAGGTGTGGCAAACGGCGCAATGCTTCAGTCGAATTGTTTCTTTTCCGATCTAACGTACGACGACCTACAGGAAGTACTGAGGCCAAAGGTGGACGGGTCTCTGGTCCTGAATGAGGTCTTCTCCAGGGATGATCTTGACTTTTTTCTGCTGTTATCGTCCATCTCGGCTGTGGTTGGGCAGCCATTCCAAGCCAACTACGATGCTGCTAATAATGTAAGTTCCTTCCCGGGTTCATCTGAGTCATGACATGCTGACACCTTTGTAGTTTATGACCGGTTTGGTGTCCCAGAGACGAGCCCGCAACCTGCCTGCCTCGGTGATCAACCTTGGCCCGATCATAGGGCTCGGTTTCATCCAGAATATTGATAGCAGTGGAGGTTCGGAGGCGGTGATTTCTACGTTGAGAGGTCTGGATTATATGCTTGTCTCCGACCGTGAGCTTCATCACATATTGGCCGAAGCAATCCTCATTGGAAAGAGCGATGAGACTCCGGAGATTATTACTGGGCTAGAAACCGTCTCCGACAATCCCCCACCGTTCTGGCACAAGAGCTTGCTCTTTTCACATATTATATAGGATCTTAGCTTTGCACTGGAGATGGTTCTCTACATATTGCAGTTTCATGCCATGTCCCTTGCCTCAATCGCCTTGTGCTTACCCTTGTTCTTGTTAAAGTACTCCCGAATCTTGGCTCTCGCGACTTGGACAGCCGTCGCATCCTCGACTGTACTTGGGACATCGACACTCCGATCCAAATCCCCGTAGACCCCATTCTCCACCAACTCCCGAAGCACACGCCGTAAGGTCTTGCCGGACCTCGTCTTCGGTATCATGCCTTTGCCCTGTACTATACCTCCCAATGAGGCGAATGCCCCAACCCGACTCCGTACGAGTGACTGAACCTCTGTCGCAACGGTTGCTGCTGGTATGGCCGAGTCTGGGTGATCCGGCACCGAGAGAGAGATGAATGCGAAGGGGAGTTGACCTTTGAGCTGATCTGGGATAGCAACCACGCACGCTTCTGCAATCTGTGGATGTGACGCGATGGCTTCCTCAATGGCTCCTACATGCGTCATGAGAAATCAGTAACTAGACGAGTGGCAAACAGGAAGCTGGAACTGACCACTTGATAGTCGATACGCGCTGACGTTCAAGACATCATCATTGCGACTCATGACATGAACATAGCCATCGTGATCGACCCATCCCGCATCCCCAGTATCCAGAAATCGGGATTCAAACCTTTGCAAATAGCTTTTGTAGAATCTCTCCTCATCTGACCACAGCGTGTTGAATGCCGTCGGCCCAAGAGGAAGGGCCAGCACGATATTGCCCATGGACCCTTTCGGTACTTCTTCACCGTTGTCATCTACGACTCGAACATCGAATCCCGGCATGGGCTTTCCAGCACTTCCTGGCTTGATTGGAGGAATTTCTAGTCTTTTCGGCACTTCACTTCCCAACCCGATATGAGGCGCAATCGCTCGGCCGGTGATCGGAGACCCGGCTTCGGTTGACCACCAATTATCGATGACCTGTACATTCCTTCCGCCGTACTGATCCAGTAGGTCTTGGTACATGGAGACCAGGGTTGGCTCTGACCGCTCGCCAGCGAGGAACAAAGCCTGTAGTGATCGCAACCCTCCACGCCCTCCAATCTCGGACAGCTTTATATTACTAGGGTCGTCTTGCTTGATGGCCCGCAACGCTGTTGGAGTCGCGAACATGGTATTAACCTTGTACTGCTCCACAACTCTCCAAAAAGCAGACGTATCAGGTGTTCCTACTGGCTTGCCTTCGTACAAAACGGTGGCTGCCCCCGCCAGCAATGGCGCGTACAGGATATACGAGTGACCGACCACCCACCCGATATCTGACGCCGCAAACATGACGTCTCCAGGGCCGTGGATGTTAAAGATGTACTTGATCGTGAACTGTAGACCAACCGCGTGGCCACCGGAACTGCGCAACACACCCTTTGGTGCTCCTGTCGTACCGGAGGTGTGCATGATATAGATCGGTTGATTGCTCTGAACGGGTACGCAGTCGGCTTTGATGCCCCGGGACCTGGCGTTGGCCATGAGCTCCTGCCACGCTAATTGTTTTGCGGTGGTTGTCCGGCGACGGAGGAGAACTCGTTGTATCCAGCGCCATATATTCCTCCACCAACTAGATGCAGACTCCTGGAAGTTCCAACGTAGTTGGTCGCGCTGCCATACGATGGTGTGTGACGGCTTGTGGCATGAAAGCTTGATCGCTTCTTCGACGAGTTGTTGGTAGCCGATCGGCGGTCTATTCCCAACTATTCCGCACGATGCAGTGAGAAGTACGTCAGGCTTGCAAGCCTCGACTCGCTGAGCGAGAGCATTGGGCGCAAACCCCCCAAACACGACGGAGTGGATAGCTCCCAGACGGTTGACAGCAAGCATACCAATCAAGGCAGCCGGGATCATGGGCATGTACAACATGACCACATCACCCTTCTTGACCCCGATCTCTCTCAGCACTCCTGCCAGCGTCTCCACCTCCCTAAGGAGTGTATCATACGTAATTGTCTCCTTTGTATTTGTGACGGGGCTGTCGTAATAAATCGCAGGTTCGTGTCCGTTTCCCGCAGCGACGTGCCTGTCGACGCAATTGTAGCAGGTCGAGATTTCCCCGCCGGGGAACCATTCCCACGTCGGGTGCGTGGTGCCATCTCGCAGACTCCTCTGGGCTGTCCGGAGTGCAGTGCCAGATTTCCTGTGCCAGTGGAGGCGTTCGGCCTGTCGCGACCAGAACTCCTCCGGGTTTTGCAGACTCTGTCGCAGAACTTGGTCCTGAGGATAAGGGTAGTCCATTTTGGATAATCGCATCCACTAATAGGTGAATGAATGGACACAAAGAAAGAGCTCCCATTACTGAATCCACGAACTATATGCTATATTAGGATGTGTTATCATCTATGGATACCTTGGCTCTGAGCATGCGTTCGGTAAACGATACCCAATGTGGTGGTCGCCGATATTATCCTCCGCTACCGAAGTCCGATCTAGAGGCAGTGATTGCCGGTACCAGACGTTTACATGGTATTTTAAGGCAAAAAAGGATTCAAAAAAAAAAACAAGGTGATAAGGATCTGGTCCAAATTTAGACATATACTGTGTATTTGCTCAAACTATGGTAACCATTTGACAACAATTACGAGCGCCGAGTTGAATTGGAAATCTTAGGATGTTCTGAATGTCCCCCATCTATCTATACCTTGGTCCTAGACTGTACTCGTTTTGAGAAGACTCGCATGGCTAACCTCAGGTAACTGCTCCGACTCGATGCGGCGAAGAAGATCGATGTGGTGCTGACTGCGAGGCTCGACCTTGAACTCAAAGGGAGCGGGGCGATTGACCATGCCCGGGATAGCCTCGAGAGTGACGGGAATCTCGTTGCCTTGTTCATCTCTAGCCTTGCGAACGTTGAACGCAGCCAGAAGCTGGACCACGGTGATGTAGACACTGGCGTCCGCAAAGAAACGACCAGCACAAGATCTTCGGCCGTAACCAAAAGCAACTTCACTAGGATCAGGGTGGTTGAAGGGCTCCATATAGCGCTCCGGCTTGAAGACCCGCGGCTCTGGGTACTCTTTCGGGTCGTTCAAAAACCACCAGAGAGAGGGAAGAAGATAGGAGCCCTTAGGGATGAGATATTCACCACAGACGATATCTTCCTCGGACTTATGCGTCAAGCCCATGGGCCCTACCGGATTCCATCGCCAGGCTTCTTTGATAATGCCGTCAATGTAAGGCAGGTTATCTCTATCGTCAAAAGTGGGAAGCCGATCGGAGCCGACAACTCGGTCGATCTCTTCCTGCGCCCGTGTGACAACCTCGGGGAACATGACAAGACCACAGATGACGCTGTGGATGATTGCCACTGTACTGTCGGAGCCGGCGGCATAGAGGCTGACGGCAGTCCACTTGATAGCCTCTTCGTCGGCCGCAGCCAGATTGATCTCGTTAGTGTCCGACTTGGCCATGTGCTTCTCGAGAAGATTGGAGACATATGAAGGACTGTGGGCTTTGTGTGCCATCTGGCGTTTGACGAAGTCGTAAGGGAGTTCCGCAGCGGCCTCGTTGATAGCCTTCCATTCTAGCGCAGTCTTCCGGTACGACGTGCCGGGGAACCAGTCAGGAAGATACTTGATAGCAGGGACCGCATCAATGGCCCAAGAAAGTGGCACAAATGCTTTGGACAGGTTCTCCATGGTGTGCTCGACCAACTCAACCAACGGGTCGGGGCTGTCTCGCTCAATCGAATAGCCATAGGTAATTTTCAGAACGATGGCGGCAGCCAAACTATAAAGCATGAGACAGTGCGTAAGGCAAGTACATATCGTAGGGGACTTACGTTTTCAAGTGGTGCAAGATGTCGTCCGGCCGATTGAACGTCTGTAGGATGAAGCGAAGAGATTCCTGCTCCTGAATGGGGCGGAAACCAGCAGAGAGCCCCTTAGTTCCAATCTCCTGGTGAACCATTTTCCGGTGAAGGCGGTACTTGTCGTCGTACTGATGGGTGATGAGAAAGTTCTCGAACCCACATAGCTGAGCAAAGTTGAGCTGAGGTCTCGCCGATGTCTTTTGGGCCTTCTTCCCCATGACAGCGTGGGCAGCATCCTTGTCATGGAAGATGACGAGCGTCGTCCCCATCACATTGATGGAGCTGACAGGACCGTAGGCATCTTTGTGCTTGAACCAGTGCTGATACTCGGGCTGGCCTTTGGAGGGGAGATCAAGTAAATTTCCAATCACCGGCAAGGGCTTTGGCCCAGGAGGGACGTTCTGTGTGAAAGTTTTGGTGCGATTTCTGAACGCCAGCACCACGAGAAAGGCCACCAAAGCCACGCAGCTGATCTGAAGGGAAGATAGTTCGAAAGCCATGTTGTACGAAGCTATCTAGAGAATGGGCAGTTGAGTTGTCAGGTCTACGTCTCAGATCTTTCAGTGTTATTTGAGTCCAGCGTCCAAAAAGATCTGCTTACATCCGAATTCCTCAAGGCTCGGAAGTAACCTTAAGGAGCATTACCGAAAAAAAAAAAAATACCAAGCCGACCAATGAATCAGGTTTTCCGTAGGAATCAATCTAGGGCTGGCCGTCATGTCTTTGCGAGCCTGTTTCTCTTAGAGTAGGCCTTACGGCGGATATTGCCTTATCACTGTCCATGTCAAGTGAAACGCAATACTCTGCCTGCTTCTCCGTCTCACTTGCAGTAGCTTCCGATATGTTCGGGGAACTTGCGATAACGGCATAAGACCCTGAACGAGCAGGTGATTGCGACACTAGGAACTAACAATCTGTGCCATAGTGCTTACTAGTGCGTATGACGCTGCTGTTATGGGGTGGTATCTGCCAAACGGCATGGTCAGAGTCTGACTGTTTGAATGGCGCGACTCATGAACCCTTCTAAGGGGATTGCTGACGGCCTGACTGCTATAAGCTACCCTATCGAGCCATCCACTGTTCCAGATAAGTCCATTTTCACCAGGCTCTGCCGTTGTGACACAATCAATATCCAGCAATCGTTGTAGCACACTTACTCTGCAGCAGAAATGGAAAGTGTTCTAGGGCTGGGGAAACTCCCCTTCAGTTTTCTGAAGACATTATATCTGTTCGGCAAATCTGACATCCCCGCAGCGGCTTTACCTTCTGTATGTGCTGGTGCTAACTCTCACATGCATAGGAAAGGCCACAGGCTAACACTGGGAGCAGATGGCTGTAGCCCTTGTGCTTGCTGCACCATGTGGCTTTTACCTGATAGTCAAGGGGTTTCTGTGGAATCAATTACATCTTCTCACGTTTCAGGTGCGTCCAGAAGCATTCTTCTTGAAGCAAGTGCACTCAAATGTTGACATGATCAGGTGAAAAACCAGGTTAGTGAGGCAATGTGACGACAAATAAGACAACAACGACAAGGAATACTTATCAGAGACGCCAGATCGACGGTATAGAAGAGGATAGCATAGCAAAGCCCCATCGACCCTTGCCCTCTGGCAGGATCACACCAAGACAAGCTACCCTCCTCTATCGCGTCCTCTTTTTACTGATGTGGATTGCCGCCATATACACAAACACGATCTCGTGCACATTGGTCTATTCGATCGCCATAGTAGTATACAACGAGGGAGGGCTGGCCGCTATTCCGGTAATAAAGAACTTCATCGGAGCTATCGGTCTCGGTTGCTATTGTTGGGGGACCACGATCATCTATGGTATTGGCTCTAACAATGTGCCTGCTTTTGCTAGGTTACATGCTGACCGACCACGTTTGTCAGATGGCGGTAAAGAGCTACATGGACTGAAAGCCGTCGCAGTACTGATGATAGCTGCCATTTTCGCTACTACTGTGAGTTGTCCCGGCAGCCAAGCAACTCCATGCTAATATAGCTATCACACTTGGTTAGGGCCATGCCCAAGACTTCCGTGACCGCACCGCCGATACAACACGGGGCCGCAAAACAATCCCACTACTGCTGTCCCAGCCTGTAGCTCGCTGGTCACTGGCCGTGATGACGGTGTTGTGGACCTTGGGGTTGATTGCCTTGTGGGAACCACCAGCGATAGTTACTCTGGCATACGTTACTACGAGTATGCGGTGTCTTGGCGGTTTTCTCTCCAGCTACGACGAGAAGGATGATTATGTCTCTTATTGCTGGTATGGGGTAGGTCAATCCTGTTCTCCGTATGTACGTCTTATCCATATCCGTTGACCAACGATACAGTTTTGGCTTCTTGGTAGTAACATACTACCCATCTTCCCTCGTTTGAGAGGCGAGCTTCCTTAGGGTTTGGCTGTTGTCGAACCGTACGGTGGAACTGGACCTTGATATTGTCAATAAAGTGGCGTGGGACTTAGCTGCAGATCAGGCTTAGAGTTGGGTATGGAACGGCCCGTACCCATGACCAACTTGGGTTCACCCATGTCTCTACTTACGGAGTAAATACGTGTGTTTTAGGTACAGAACGAAATATAGAGTGGTGTTTTGGTAATTTACTTGTAATCTATTTGCTGCACCTGAGGGTGAATACGACTAAGCTCGTAATGCGTGTATTGTCACGTGATTAGTACCCAGTAGGGCAATGTCAAGAACAAGAGAAGTGCTTCTACTCTGCCACCTACATATCCGAAGAATAGCTGGAAGTATATATAGAGACACTCAAACGGTCATTCCTACTGTATCTGGCGCTCCCAGTCTAGTCCCTTGTGTCCTATATATGAATCTCACGTATTTTTGGCGGGCCATGTTCAGAAATACTTTGAGCAACATATATTTTTGGCCATAGGTGCTAAGGATTGCGACAACAATAGGCTACGGTATATTAGACTCTTCCAAAATGTATTATATATACCGACAGTATGAGAGATATGGAGGGTAGTAAAAACATTCAAGACGATTGCCTACGAATGATTACAAGGGAAGATTATGGACAAGTATGATTAGTTTTAGACCCGTGGGTAAGTGTATAGGCAAAAACCAGGAGCCAGGGTACGGAATTCACTGCGTATTATTCTTGGAACATGATTAAAAGAACTTCTCTTATCTGGTGGCCATCATCAAACGCTGACTCTCTACAAACTGGTCACCAAGTCTTCCAACCTCGAGCTGGCCGTCAAAGGCTCCCTCTCAATTTCAAACTGCTGGTCGAGCCACTCAAAGGTTTTCTGTGCCGAATATCCAAACGCACCAATCTTGGCCTGGAGGCCTCCATAGGCTACATCGGTAGCAATCCACTTCTCTTTATCCACGCCGTCTTTCAGACTCGTCAAGCACTCGTAGACCTTGTCTGTCGTCGTGGCTGGATCGAAGTAGAAGCTTGCCCCTGCTCCCGTCACCAGTGTCGGGCACTTCACGTCAGCCAAGTATTCTGTGCCGTCCGGATTCTGCAAAGTGTAGGCGCCAAAGCTGCGCATAACATCTGCATCCGTCTTGGAGCCGGTAGCCCACTTCAAGTGGTTAAACTCCCATCGGGCCTGAAACTCAAGTTTCTTCAGAACGCTAAGTATTCCATTGAACATCCAGTCTGAGAGCCAGCCGCTCATAAAGCCATTGAAGAGCGGCCCCGGCATCCTGCCCCCCACAAAGCTCGACAAGCTGTAGAACCCATCCACGCTCACGCATGCCTTGATCCGCGGGTCTGCGGCCGCACGGAGGGCAAAGTAGCCCCCCATCGACGCGCCAGTGACGGCAATGTGGTCTAGGTCCAATTCGAGCTCGGGATGGCGAGCAGCCAGGTCGAAGAGGTGGTCCAGGACGGGACCCGTGACGTGTTCCCAATCCGGGCGCATTGGCAGCTTGTCGCGACGGAGGACGATTCCTTGACCGGGTCCCTCAAACGTGAGGACAGCATAGCCTAAATCCGGCCCGTACGCTGGGTTGACAAAATAGATTTCCTCCTGAGTCGAATCGCCTCCGCCCGAGTTGAGCAGGATGGGGATCTTGCGACCAGGGATTCGCCGGAAGGCGGGAGGCAGGTAGAGATACCCAGGCAACGTTTTTCCGTCCTCGTACGGGATGTCCAAGAAGATCGTCTTTCCATCACGATACTGGACGCCCTTTCTGAAATTGGCAATGGCTCGTTCAATAGTGGGAAGGACTCTTTGGTCATGTCCGATAGGGCCTTCATTGAGCATGAACTGCGCTGCGCGAAGGTAGTTGGAGGATCGCAGGTACGCGCGTCGCGCACCGACACGATCTCCAGCGGCCTCAGCTTCTTTTGCGATGGCTTCCGCCTTGCTACCAGTTTCGAGAAGGGTGCTATACCATGACTCTGGATCTTGGTCCTTGATCTTGGCTGCTGCTTCCAGCACCTCTCCGATCTCGGCCCCTTCATGTGGCGCCATGGCCAGTAGGCGAAGGAACTCGAAATCGAAGAAGGGCGACTTGAATAGCTTGTGTATAGTTGCCATATTGTCTTTTTTTTCCCTAGTATATCTAAGCAATGCCCCTTATCAAGAAACTCGAGGATCGAGATGTATGACGCGAGAACGATGTCTAGTTGAGAATCGTGTTTTCCCACTAACAAGTGCCTATTCTACTCGTACACATTGCGGTTACCTTAGCTGAATTATGCAACCCAGAAAGGCGGGTGCGCCGTAACTGAATTACAGAGAAATGGTGTTGTTCTATTGGCATTTTGATTCGGTTCTGGAGTTGATAGCCCCATCCCGAATTCGGTGGTTGTGATGCCACCAATCGTATCGGCCGTCGGACGGCCGAAAGTGAACATACAACGATCGAGGCTCCTGCTATACACAGCGGTTTGGCCCTAATAGGCGTCCAATATGCGATCTAATCCCATGTTAGTAGCCTAAGGTCTAGAACGACAACAAAAGACCTTACATACCCATCCTGGCACACATTTCGCCAACCCTACAATACTATTGCACTCCATCTTAGGCGCAATGGTCTATACACATTCACCAAAAGAGCCTATTGCCATCATTGGCACCGGGTGTCGCTTCCCCGGTGATTCGACGTCTCCTTCGAAGTTGTGGGATTTGCTCTACTCACCGCGGGATCTCACGAGAGAAGTGCCCGCCGAGTCACGGTTCAACCCCAAGGGTTTTTACAATGTCGACGGTGAACATCATGGAGCTAGCAACGCAAGCAATGCGTACTTCATTGAGGAAGATCCGCGGTATTTCGATGCGGGATTCTTCAGTATTGCACCGCGCGAAGCCGAATCGATCGATCCACAACAAAGGCTCCTGCTTGAGACAGTGTACGAAGCCATGGAAAATGCAGGACTTACCCTGAACGGAATGCGAGGCAGCTCGACTTCAGCCTACATGGGGGCCATGTCGGCCGACTACACAGATACCCAGCTGAGAGATATCGAGAACGTCTCCAAGTACATGATTACCGGAACCTCCCGCGCCCTGTTGTCGAATCGTCTATCCTACTTTTTTGACTGGAAAGGTCCCTCGATCAGTGTTGACACGGCGTGCTCATCCAGTCTGGCAGCCGTGCATCTTGGTGTTCAGGCCTTGCGCGCTGGCGAGTGTAAAATCTCCTGCGTGGGCGGCTCCAATATAATTCTCAACGCGGATTGCTACCTTGCTGCCACAAGTCTTCATTTGCTCTCACCTACTGGTCGGTCTCAGATGTGGGATCAAGCGGCGGACGGATACGCCCGAGGTGAGGGCGTCTGTGTCTTCCTCATGAAGACCTTGTCTCAGGCGTTGCGAGACGGAGACCGAATCGATGCCCTCCTCCGAGAGACTTGTGTCAACTCGGATGGCCGAACACAGGGAATCGCCCTACCTAGTGCTGAAGCTCAGGTCTCGTTGATGAGGACCGCGTATAAAAACGCTGGACTTGACCTGTCGAAGGCAGAAGATCGCCCACAATACATTGAAGCGCACGGTCAGTCACCGATACGAAGGATTTCTCGTATTGCTTTGGAGCTAATCATCTTTGCATTTGGCAGGAACTGGTACGCAAGCTGGAGATCCTAGAGAAGCATACGCCATTGCCACCACGTTCTTCCCGCCTGAAGAAGACCACAGCCATAGACCAAAACTCGTCGTTGGGTCGGTCAAGACCGTCATTGGTCACACCGAAGGATGTAAGTAGCGCCGTAATACATGTATGCTAGAAGAATTCTGGAGAACTGACGACACATAACACAGGTGCTGGCATCGCAGGAATTCTGAAGGCTGTCCTGGCCATGCGGCACAAGACCATCCCCCCCAACCAACATTTCCACAACCTCAACCCTAGTGTAAAGCCTTCTTTCAAACACCTTTCAATAGCTACTTCACCCGAGGCTTGGCCTGTAGTTCCTCCTGACACACCGCTACGGGCAAGTGTTAACGGGTTTGGCTCTGGAGGCACGAATTGCCACGCCATTGTGGAGAGCTACGTGCCCGAAATTCATGACAATGGCCCTTGGGGAGAGCCAAAAGAGCTGAGAGAGCTCCCCAACGGCATCGTCACACCCGAGACGGACTTTTCTCCTATCCCCCTATTATTCTCAGCCAGCTCAGGAACAGCCCTCCGTGCCATGCTAGAGAGGTATGAAGAGTACCTGGAGAAGACCGAGGTGTCTCTTCTGCGCCTGGCTATGACACTCAACTCCCATCGTTCCACTTTGCCGGTCAGGATCTCCATCCCTGGGACCTCCAGAGCCGGCGTTCTCGAAGCAATCCGGACGCAACTTGTGAAAGTCGGTTCAAGTCCTGGCGCAGAGATAGGCACCCGATCTTCCGTTCCGGAGTTTGATCAGGTGAGACGACCCAAGATTTTGGGTGTGTTTACTGGTCAAGGAGCTCAATGGGCAGGCATGGGCCAAGCCCTGATGGAGAAGAGTGCGCTATTCAGACAAGTCATTGAGATGATGGAAGAGGCAATGGCGCAACTCCCCGATGGACCAGAGTGGTCCCTGAAGGAGGAGATCATGAAGCCCCCTAAAACATCGCGGCTGGGCGAAGCTGAGATTTCTCTACCCGTCTGTGCCGCACTTCAAGTTGGCCTGGTCAAGGTACTCTGGAGTGCAGGAATAACCTTCAGCATGGTCGTCGGTCACTCTGGTGGTGAGATTGGTTCTGCCTATGCCGCGGGCAAAATCAGCGAGGTTGATGCCATCAAGATTGCTTACTACCGCGGGGTGTACACGAAACTCGCCATCGGCAAAGATGGAAAGAGGGGCGGTATGGTTGCTGTTGGATTTGGCTACGAAGACGGCCTTAACTTTTGCGCGATGGAGCAATTCGCCGATCGGCTCACTGTTGCTGCCAGCAACTCGCCCAAGAGCGTCACACTTTCCGGAGATCTTGATGCTGTTCATGAGGCCAAAGAATTACTGGACGCTGAAGGCGTCTTCAATCGTGTTCTCCGGCTCGACACGGCCTACCATTCGCCGCACATGTATCCTTGCGCGGCGCCTTATCTGGCTGCCATCGAGCGCTGCGGACTTGTGGCTGGCAAATCCAATGGAACTGCCTGGGCATCCAGCGTGTACGAGGATAACCGAATGATCACTCCGGCCCAGGATAAAGATATGGAAGCGGCCTATTGGAAAGACAACCTGATCGGGAGAGTGTTGTTCTCGCAAGCTGTTGAGCGTGCGCTGGACGAGGGTAATGGCGACTTTGACCTCGCTCTCGAAGTTGGACCCCATCCTTCTCTCAAAGGACCGACTCTCGAGACAATCAGACACAAGCTTGGCTCAGAGATTCCTTACTCTGGCGTCCTGGACCGCAAGTCAGACGACATAACGGCCTTGAGTGCCGCTCTTGGGTTCTCATGGCTGACATTGGGGTCTGGGGTTGTCGACTTTGCAGGGTACGCGTCTGCATTAGACCCGAGCAATGCTTCTATCCTAGAGGCACCTGCTCTGCCTGACCTGCCGACATATCCATGGGATCATAAGAAGGTCTTGTATCGCGAGTCACGTCTTAACAAGAATGTCCGCAACAGGGTTGATCCGCCTCACCCGCTCCTTGGTAGCAGAACCCCTGATGATACGGATTATGAGCCCAGATGGCGAAACTTCTTTATCATGGACGAGTTACCCTGGTTGCGAGACCATTGCGTCCAAGGCCAGATTATTGTCCCGGCGGCTACCTACTGCGTTATGGCTCTGGAGGCTGCCAAGGTCCTTTGCCGGGGCAAGAACGTACACAGTATTGAACTGTCCAATGTGGCCATATTACGCCCTATCGTCCTAGACGAGGCATCCGATGGCACAGAGACCTTGTTTTCTGTGCGCAGCGATCTTGATTCTAACAAGAACGAGAACGAAATTCATGCACAATTCAGTCTCAGCGCTGGCGCCATGGACGACAGGCATTTGAGAACAGCTGCCACCGGCCAGATTCGAATCACCCTTGCCTCGGAATCGCCCATCTTGTTCCCCGATCGACGTCTAGAGTCAGAGTTGGATCTGCTGCCGACCAGTGTGGACCGATTCTATGCGTCCATGGACGAGATCGGCCTGAGCTATAGCGGACCCTTCAGGGCCATGACGTCTATGCAGAGACGTTTGAACTTTGCATCTGCTACCGTGGCTGTAGATAGAGACCTGTCTGGGACGATTCCTGTTCATCCCACTTGGCTTGACGCCTGTTTCCAGACCTTCCTCGCAGCTTTCGCTGCCCCACGCGACGGTTCACTATGGACAGCTTTCATGCCCACTACGATCGGTCGGATGGTCTTCTCCCCGTCGAGCACTTCCCAAGTACCTGGCGCTTCGGTAACTGTGGACGCGCATATTATCGATTTCACGCCTGGTTATGAGGTAGCACTGCCGACACTGACTGGTGATATGAGAATATTCAGCTCCGAGGCCAATCAACTACAAGTCAAGATTGAAGATTTTGTCATGAGCTCATTCCTCCCTGCATCGGAGAGCGATGACAGGAGGTTTTACCTCAAGAATGTGTGGGGACAGGAGATGCTTTCTGGAGCTCTCTGTGCATCATCCGAACACGGCATCGCCGCCACAGAAAGCGAGTCAAAGGTTATTGATACCTGCGAAAAGGCTGTCCACTACTACCTGTCAAAGCTTAAGGCCGCCGGTCACCTCAACCAGTGGGCTGACAAGAGTCCCGGGCTACGTTCTTTGATCGGTGAGATGGAAGCTCGTGTGACTAGCATACCGACGCAATCTGATATGGTCTCAATGCTGGAAGAAGTCGGAGAGCACATCGACCTTGTCCTTGTGCGCACTATCGGCGAGGGTCTCCTCAACTCCCCAAGTGAGGGCCTTGGCCCAATTACCTCTTCATCGATGGGTGCTCTTATTTCTCGTTGGCATGATGAGGGCTTAGGTTTCTCACAACTCCAGAGGCATTTCGTGAGCGCAGCTAAACAGATATCTCATCAGCACGCCAATTTGAGAGTTCTTCAAGTCGGTCCATCTTCACTAGGGCTAATCCGTTCGATCTGCCATGAACTGGGTTGCGGCTTGGAGAGATATTCCGTAGTCGATGATTCAGAGCACAACATCGAGGAGATGAAGGCCGCTCTTGCTGCAGACCAGCTACGAGTGGATTTTACACAAGCCAGTGTCGAGAATGGCATCGAGGAGGTCGATCATCTGACCAGCGCCGGCCTTTTTGACCTGGTCATTGTTCACAAGGCCTTTACCAAGCAAGTCGCCGCTTTGAAGACTATCCGAAGTCTGTTGCGTCCTGGAGGCTTCATGCTCATGATGGCTGCCACTGGCACCCAGCTCCGCTTCCCCTTCATGTTGCTGTCAGCACTCCCTTCTCTTGAAGAAGACGGTCTGGCAGAGGCGAGATTCATCAACCCTACGCGCGAGGAGACTCACGAGCTTCTTCGACAGATTGGATTCTCTGGAATTGACTCAATTGCTCTCGACAATGTTCCTGACAAGCATACATTCTCTGTCGTGGTCTCCCAGGCGCTCGATGATCACATCACCTTCTTACGGAGCCCATTGACATCTCCCTCGCCTGCTCCCCTTAGCGGAAACCTTCTCATACTAGGCGGTTTCTCGCCAGATGTTGCGAAGCTTGCTACGTGTATACAATCAAAGCTGTCGGATGTTTGGCAGGGAGACATCATCAACGTGCGAACTCTGGCCGAGCTGAGTGACGAGGCCAGCAGCGTTGAGGCTGTTCTGAGTCTGACTGATCTTGATCGTCCAGTCTTGGACGATATCAGGCCTCCGACCTTTAAGGGTCTACAGAGACTCTTCTCAACGGCCAAAACGGTCCACTGGATTACTCACCAAGCGAGAGCTGACAATCCTTACCACAATGCTACCATTGGCATTGGTCGCTCATTTCAGTCCGAGAACCCACAGAAGCTACTCCAGTTTCTTGATTTGGACACGCTGGATGCAACCGAGTCAGTAATTGCACAGAGTTTCCTCAGACTCATCGGCGGCGTTAACATGAGGAATGGTAATGCCGCGGACACGACTCATCTCTGGACGATTGAGCCAGAGGTCTCCTTCGAGAAAGGCAAATACCTCGTTCCAAGACTCTTCCCAGATACGAAGCGCAACGACCGTCTAAATGCTCTCAGGCGCAAGGTGGAGACCCAAGCTGCTGTTGAAACGCATCCTATTGCCCTCACCAGACATATGCAGAGTGACGGCCAAGTTGCATATACAGCTGATGCAGTCCATCGCCACAGAGATCTCGCAGAGGATACAACTGATCCAGTTACTATTCAAGTGGAACTCTGCTCTATAGATCCTATCGTTTCCACAATTGACAACGGGGATCTTTTCTGCTGCATTGGACGCACATTAGAAGGGGCTCGAGTTTTGGGTCTGTCACCATCCAATGCCTCGGTAGTAAAAGTGCCACGCGCATGGACGATACAAGTGGACAAGGATAAGCTACAGGATGATGGTGCCTTGCTTATCGAGCTGCTGAACGAGATGAAGTCTCTTGTCATCGCCAGGTCTATCCCCCCCGGATGCGCTACCCTCATTTACGAACCTGGTGCACATCTTGCTGCTTCCTTGCGGAGGCCAGGCCGACCAGTTATTTCGTCCGTAACCTTCAAAGCCAGCTCAACAGGGTCAATTACAGACAGCGAAATTTTCATCGAGCCGCATGCTTCTACGAAGGAGATACAAGCGAAACTACCACAAAAAACTAGGATGCTCATCCACATGGGACGCGGAACCGAGACACGCAAGTTCTCGGCTCTCAGACAAGCTCTCCCGCCCCACGCTACCGTTGTTGCTTTCAACGACCTTGGCGGTCATGAAATAAAACCCCAGGAATTGCTTGCAGAGGCCTTGTCCATTTTACAGGGTGACTCGCCATCGGAGAAGATTTCATTCAACCCCAGTAGTGTGGTCAAAACCTCAGCGTTGGTCGCTGGGGGGTTCAAGGAACATGCCAATGCTTCTGTCGTTGACTGGACAGGCGCTCAGAGCATTACCCTTAGCCAGAGACCAGTGGACACTCATAACCTATTCTCTCCCAACAAGACATATCTCCTTGTTGGACTTACCGGGCAAATTGGTCAGTCCATGTGTCGCTGGATGGTTCAATGCGGAGCTCGCCACATCGTCGTCACAAGTCGGTACGTTATCTGTTGGTGTCGATTGGTGTATATAACTTTACTAACGATGAGCTGCAGAAACCCCGAGCAGCAAGGACAGCTTTGGAAGGAGGAATTACTCAGACAAGGAGTAAATATTGTCATTGAAGCAGCTGACGTTACTAAAAAGCATCACCTCAAGGAGCTCCGCAGTCGTATTGTCAGCTCTATGCCTCCAATTGGTGGCATTGCTAATGGCGCCATGCTGTTGGACGACAGATTGTTCATCGACATGCCTTTTGAGAGTTTCCAAACTGCCATGAAGCCCAAAGTACAAGGTTCCATCTACCTCGAGGAGGTTTTCTCTGGCGATGATCTTGACTTTTTCCTATTCTTCTCGTCCATTTCGGTCATGACGGGTCAGCGAACGCAGGCTAACTATGTTGCTGCCAACAACGTAAGTCTACAATTCTTTTTGACTCATGTTCCTAGGTGGCTGATTATTCTTAGTTCATGGTCGCTATGGCTGAACGACGAAGGGCCCGTGGTCTCCCTGCTTCTGTCATCGATATTGGCATGGTTGTTGGTATCGGTGTTATTCAGAGATCCCAAAATGACAAAGGTGTCAGCACGATGGAGAACTCGATCCGACAGATGGATTACATGCCTGTATCTGAGACTGATCTGCATCATCTCCTCGCTGAGGCCATACTCGTCGGTCAGAGTGATGAGTCGCCGGAGCTAATCACAGGGTTGGAGACATACAAACCCGTCACAGGAGAGGCTCCCTTCTGGCACAATAATTTGCGATTTTCTCATCTCATCACTGACCCTGATGCTGCTCAAGCAGGTGCAGACTCTCTTGGTAGCGCTCAGAAATCTTTGAAGGAGATGCTGCTCAGCTCGGGTGGACCAGAGGAAGCGAGAAAGGTTATGGAGAATGCTCTTTTGGAATACCTAGCATCCTCACTTAAGGTAAGTACTCCCCCATTCAAGCTTTCGTGTTGCTGACAACACGCAGCTGTCACGCGAGACAATTTACACCGACGTGCCCATAATTGACCTCGGTATCGATTCCCTCGTCGCCGTTCAGATTCGGAACTGGACCTGGGCCGAAGCCGGATACGACCTTCCAGTACTGAAGATCCTGGGCGGGTCGTCGGTCGCGCAGATTTGCGACGAGGTAGTCTCATCTCTGTCTTTTGACAAGACTTCCATCGCGGCCGCCAAGATCGAAAGTCAAGCAGCACCAGCCCAGAAGGTTCGCCCTTGGGATAAGCCGCCAACGGATACCAAGCCAACGGACGACGTGGTAGCCGCGCCCAGGTCAGATATGGTCACAAATGGCCACAACGGTTTGCCAAACGGGACACAAAAGCATCCTTTAAATGTTGCCGTGAGGCCCAAGCCTCTCCGAAGGGCTCATGCTCGTGGTAGTGCCGCAAAGAAAAACCCTCGCCCAACTCCGATCAGCATACAGCCGTTGTCGTTGGGTCAATCTCGGCTCTACTTCCTATCTCAATACATGGACGATGACACCGTCCTGAACTGCACCATATCCTACACCCTCTCCGGGAAGCTGGACGTGTCCAAGTTTGAGCAGTCTATCAAGAATGTGGCTCGACGTCATGAGGCTTTGCGCACTTCCTTTTACACAGACGAGAAGCAAGGAAAACCTATGCAGGGAGTCCTCGACAAGTCACCTTTCCAACTCAACGTTGTTCGCGGTGTCAGCGACTCGTCCGATATCGAAGACGAATTCGATTTGATTCGCTATCGTCACTACGATCTCGAGCAAGCAGACACCTTTGCAGCCACCATCTTGTCACACAGTCCGGATTCTCACACTCTGATCTTCGGATACCACCATATCATCATGGATGGGTTCAGCTGGCAGATATTCCAGAAGGACATGGCCATGTTCTACAACAACTCGGGCTCAGTGGAGTCGGCCAAATATTTGCCTGCTCAATACTCCGAGTTTACAGCCAAGCAACAACAAGACCTGTCCGATGGAGCGTACGCCGAAAGACTCCGCTTCTTTCAGGACCAATTCCGAGAGACTGTCGAGCCTTTGCCTCTTTTCCCTTTTGCCAAAGTTGGCACACGTAAGGCTGTGAAGCAGTACGCTGTTCAAGAAGTTGTCACTCACCTCGATGCCAATGTGGTGAGCGCGATCAAGAAGGCGAGCCAGATTTCTCGCACCACGTCTTTCCATTTCTACCTCTCTGTTTTCCAGGTTCTGCTGCACAGACTCCTAGACACAGACAAGATGTGCATTGGTGTGGTAGACGCCAACCGGTCCGACCAGAAGTTTGTGGACTCTATCGGATTCTTCCTGGAAACCATCCCCTTGTTGTTCGAGGTCGATAGCCAGCAACGGTTCGTGGAACTGCTGAAGGAAACACGCAGCAAGGCATATGCTGCTTTGGCACAGACTGGTGTTCCTACCGAGGAGATTCTGAAAGCATGCGGTGTCGCATCGTCTACAACAGAAACGCCACTCTTCCAAGTATGCTTCAATTACCGCATGGGGGCTGGGCGCACCGCTCCGCTACAGGGGGTGGAGATGAAATTCTTGGACTATGTTGACGCTCAGAATCCGTTTGACCTCGTTGCAACTGTGGATGAGCTAGACGACGGAACTGCCATGATTACCCTGTATCTACAAGATTACTTGTACGACCAAGAGGGTGCTCAACTGCTTGCCAGCATATACACAGACATGCTTGAAGAATTGGCAAAGAACACAGACCGTCTAGTTGGCTCCGTGTCGATTTCCAATGCGGCCTTGGAGGACGAGGCCATCAAACTCGGCACCGGGCCGATCTTGGACCTTGCAGCTCCTTCTGCTGGCACTCTGTCAAAGATTTTCAACACATGGGTAGACAAAGACCCCCACGCTCTGGCCGTCAAAGACACTACCGGCAAGACAAAGACATACCTGCAGCTCTCAGATAGGTCTAATGCTATTGCCGCGTCGCTACTAAACGCCGGCGCGACGCCTGCTATTCCCATCGGTGTCCTGCTTGAGCCCGGTGTAGACACGATCGCCACGATCCTCGCCATTCTCCGCATCGGAGCCGCCTACGTACCGCTCGATACCAGGAGCTCAGATGCGCTGCTTGCTGATATCCTGCAAGAATCCAAACCGGGAATTGTGGTCCATCACGCCGCAACCGCCCAACGCAGCAAGAAGCTGCTCGGAAGCTCCTCCAAAACCAAGGTGGTCACTCTGAATGCCGTCCCTCAGAAGACCATCAGAAAGATCCAAGACGTTTCAGCCACAGAGGGCCTTGCAATGATTCTTTACACTAGTGGTTCCACAGGTAGGCCAAAAGGGATCCCACTAACTAATGCCAACATCCGAACCCCTATCCTCGGTGTCTCGGAGAGGGTGCCACTTGGGCGAGAGGTGGTTCTCCAACAGAGTGGACAAGGGTTCGATGCTGCGGTCTACCAGATTTTCATCGCGCTTGCCAACGGCGGCACCTTGATCATGGCTGACAATAGAGATGATCCTGCAACACTCGCCACTCTGATGGCTCATGAATCCGTTACTTGCACCACCCACATTGTATCTGAGATGCAAGCTCTGTTGAAGTATGGGTACGATCAGCTTCGCAATTGCTCTTCATGGCGCATTGCAATGGTTGCCGGCGAGGAATTCACAGTCCACCTGTTGGACCAGTTCCGCGCGCTCAGCCGACCGGATTTGAAGGTTATCAACGCATATGGCCCGACTGAAGCGTCTATCTGCTCGTCCTTGGGCGAAGTGTCCTTGGAATCAACCGACTCAACCGAAACTAGCGTCCCGATCGGAAAGGCTATTGCCAACTACGGGACGTATATCGTGGATCAAGATTGCAAACCTGTTCCTCTTGGCTGGCATGGTGAGGTCGCGATTGCTGGGCCTGGTGTTTCCAGTGGTTATCTAAACCGCCCTGAGCTGACCCAAGACAAATTCAAGACATCGGAATCTCTGGGACACGGGTTCGGATCAAGTCCTATTTATCTTACCGGAGATAAAGGTCGAATGCTTTCAGACGGCTCCATCGTGCTCTCCGGTCGCGTGGATGGAGACGATCAGGTCAAGATTAGAGGTCATCGAGTGCAGCTCGGCGAGGTCGCCAGAGCTCTTGTCCAAGCATCTCGAGGCGTCTTTGCGGATGCTGCTGTTCTGCTGAAGGGAGGCGATACGCCAAAGCAGCAGCTCGTTGCCTACGTCGTCTTCTCCCGAACTAGCAATATTCAGGACAAGCAGACATATCTCCGTCAGCTCAACCAGGAACTCCCAGTTGCAGCATACATGCGCCCCGCAATCATCATCCCGCTGGACACTCTCCCGGTGACAGACCGCGGCAAGCTTGACACTAAGAAGCTGGCGTCGTTGCCTCTACCCAACATTTCGGTTGAAGACGGCGCAGATGAGCAACTTACACCAACCGAGGCGCGATTGCGAGACGTTTGGAAGAATGTCTTGGGTGACATAGCATCATCCATTCCAATCCTTCGTAGCTCCGACTTCTTTTCCGTTGGGGGTAACTCGCTGCTTCTGCTGACTCTGAAGGCTGAGATCTCTCAAACCTTCGGGGTTGAACTTCCGGTGTCCGAACTCTTCCAGGCCAGTACACTTGAGCTTCTCGCCGCGAGACTCGACGGTACTTCTTTGTTGGCACAGATCAACTGGGACGAGGAGACAGCCCTGGACGAGACGACATTCACACCACCCCCGGCTACTAACGGAGTCAACGGACATGGACCATCGAATGGTCATTCGAACGGAATATCTGTCCTTCTTACTGGCGCCACAGGCTTTTTGGGAGGCCACATTCTGCGCCAACTAATCGAACTGCCCAGTGTCGCGCACGTTCACTGCGTGGCCATTCGTCCCAGCAAGGACGACGTACCCCGACAATTGAGCGTGGAATCCCCCAAGATCATCCGTCACTCTGGTGATCTTGCACTCCCCAACATGGGCATGAGCGAGTCCGAGTTTTTGGATCTATTCAGGAGCATCGATGTCATCGTTCACAACGGAGCCGAAGTCTCACACATGAAGAACTATCGCAGTCTCCGAGCTGCCAACTTCTTGTCGACCATAGAGCTGGCACGTGTGGCTGTGAGCCATGGGATTCCGGTTCATTACATTTCCACTGGAGGCGTAGCGCGTCTGAGCGGCGCTGATGAGCAGCCCGAGGCATCGCTGGCCGCGTTTCACCCTCCCATGGACGGATCGGACGGATACGTGGCGTCCAAATGGGCCAGCGAGGTTTTCCTTGAAAAGCTTCACAGACGCTTCCAAGGGCATGTATGGATCCACCGGCCGAGCAGCATCACCGGCGACGATGTTCCCGACAATGATATTTCCCATAGTCTGCTCAAGTTCTCGAGGGAGCTAGGGGCTCTACCAGATCTCACCGGGACTGGGTTTTTCGACTTTATCAGCGTTGAAGCTGTTTCAAAGAACATTGCTGCCTGCGTTGTCAAAAGCAACGAAAAGAGTAGTGGCGATCTGGTGTATCTTCACCAGAGTGGTGAACGAGTTATCCCTGTTGGAGACTTGCAAAAGTATGTCGAGGAATTGGAAGGGAAGCCATTGCAGGTGTTGCCCCTGAAGGAGTGGGTGGATTTGTCGATTCGTAAGGGCTTGGACGAGGTTTTGGGGTCCTACATGTTGGCCTCCAAGGGAGTGATTCGGGTACCTCTGTTGCAAAGGGGTCATCCTATCCTGTAAACGCTTAAATGCTGTAGGGTTATTTATAGTTATAGAATCTAGTCCCAATATCTTTGATCCTCAACATCTTTGAACGTCCAACTCCTGTCCATAACCCCTCATACACGAGACGTAAATCTTTGCACAAGGGCACTAAACTTGATATTAAAGGACGGGCATGTCATATAATAGATTGCTATCACATAATGGCTCAGAGTGTTTCATATTCATTCTTTTCATTGGACAAGGACACTATCTGAGAGATAATACTGGCAAGTCTCAAGCCTTCTGGCCATAGGCAATAATCATCTCAACTTGACCCCCTTCGGTCTCCAGCTCTTCCTTAACCCGCCCCGGAAGCGTGTCAAACTGCTCGCTGGTAAACGAAGATGGCACGGTCCTGGCCACGCTAGTCAACGGCACAATGGGTCCAGTGACCCCATGAATACTATGCTGGTGCAACTCTGGCTTTGCCTTCTTGCCCAGCTTGACGATAACGCGCTTCTCCTGTACATTCTTCAAGCCGGCTTCTTCCAGCATGGACTTATTGTTGTTGGCAAAGTCACCGACACCGATGCCAGTAAACATCTCTGAGGCCATTTTGGCAAAGTCCGTCATCGCAGGGCCATTAGGTGGAGGACTGAAGGCATTCATTTCCATGAGCTGAACCCAACCGCCAGGCTTCAACAGAGTAGTGAGGTTCTTAATCACAGGGGCCGGTCCCTCAGGAGCAGAGCCCGCCAGACTGCCTCGGATGTGGACCAGGTCGAAAAAGCCCAAGTACTGCTGCGGCCATGGGTCCTTGAAGGAATGGGCGAAATAGGTAATGCCATCTGGCTGCTCTGGGAATAGCTCGCCTTCAACGTCGCTACCATAGTAGTCATGCTGGGCGGATTGCTTGCTCCGTACATTGCGAAGCCAGGTGCCTTTTCAACAGTGTTAACGCCATTGGAGAGCTTTTAGGGTTCATAGCTTACCATCAGCGGTACCAGAGTCTAGGATCTTCTTGCCCGGCTCGTTCATATCAAGGGGGGCCACCACCAGTTTGCCCTCCAAGGCATCCTCGTAAGTGGCATCTAGCGCTCTCAGGCGTAGCAGCTCGGGCTGGTGCCCGAGGTTCTTGGTCATTTCCATAAAATTATCCATTTTGATCTTATCTCTTGTGATACTGCTTTGTTGTGTAATGATCAATACAAGATGATGCAAGGCGGACAAGACTAGTTAAACTACACTTTAATCTCGATAGGGCCGATCCTGTACATGAACTAGCAACTTCTGTTGAATTGTTTCTACTTTTTTTTCCTTCTTCCCAGTGGCACATTTAGGCCTGTTACGTTATTCTGTACCGAAATGCGAACAGGGTGCATATCTGTATCGCCTGGCCGAACGGCGTCATTGCCGTATATGGATAACGTGCCGAATCGGATTCTTACGCCGAATAGGCATTTCCGGAGGCTAGGGATCCACGAGTGCAGCGGGATATGGAGGATTGCTTTGTGCTCGTGTGGGGCATGCCAAGGGAATTCGTTGCATTCAGTTACCCATTGCATGTTGATGTGCGAGGCATGGCGATGACCAGCCTGGTTATCCAGCATCTCGTAAACCTTGTCCGTTCGACGATCAAAGCACGAAGAGCGACTTGTGGCATCTTATCAAGTCATTACAGTAACAAACAAACGTGATGATGATTTCCTTGTACCACTTGGCGTGGTTAGCCTTGGTGGCCTTCATTTTGCAGTATGTTGCTGGGATCTGGTCAGACCGTCAACGTAGACAGGGCGCCAAGGTACCACCCGGGCCAAAAGGTACAGATCAAGTCAATCCAGGTTCAATCACTCGCTAATGAGACAAAAGGATGGCCATTTCTCGGAAGCGCGCCAGCCCTGGCTGCCGTTGACATTAATGGGATTATCGGCATCTTTAAGAAGTGGGCAGAGCAATATGGCTCCATCACTCAGTTCAGCGCCATGGGTGACAAGCAAGTAATTCTTACCGAAGAAAAGGACGCAAGAGAGCTGTTTGTCAGGCGGGGAGTCAAGTATTCCGATCGGGGAGCCCCCCATGCCGTGGAATACATTTCGATGAAACAGAATCCTGGTTTCAGGCCGAAAGACGGTGAGCAGCTTGCCCCAGTCACGACGACAGCAGGACTGGATAATGAGTAAGTACTGACAGTTACAGATGGATGGCGTCGCCAGAGAAGCATGATACAGAGCGCTATCAACATCACCTCCATCAACAAGTACCAGAGTCTTATGGACGATGAAGCAACATTCACGGTAAACGCATTGCTGCAGTCACCGGACTCGTTTCATGGAGAGTTCTTGCGTTACTCCTACTCGGTCTTGACGAGCTCGTTGCTCGGCTTCTCAGTTCGCAGTCCATCCGACCCTTTTATCCACCATAATGAAACGTTCACGGCGGAACTCATGAACTCGTTCCGTCCTGACTGCTTCCCGAGCAATGTGTTCCCGTTGCTCAGGAAGCTGCCTATGTGGCTTCTACCAAGCTTGAGAACTATGGAAAGGCTCCGGAAGGAGTATGTGGGCGAGATGTGGGCTTTCAGACGCAAGATTGAGAAGCTCGTCAAGGATGGCTCAGCGACAGAGTGCATCTATAAACACTTTCTTCTAAACCGAGACCAGTATAGCGTCACTGAAGAAGAGTCCGTTCACACTTTTCAGGCCATGATCGACGGTGGAACTCGATCTCCCCACAACAATCTACTAACCTTCATATTCCTCATGATGGAGTTTCCCGAGTGGCAGAAGAAGCTCCAAGACGAGGTCGACAAGGTCGTGGGCAAGGATCGAATGCCGAGCTATACGGACATTCCGAACCTGCCCACTGTGAGAGCTATCGTGAAAGAGACCGTCAGATACAGAAGTATAGTCGCAGAAATGGGTATTGGCCATTGCCTGCAAACGGACGATATTTATGAGGGCTACTTTTTTGAGAAGGGCACTGTATTCAATGCGATATTCGCGTAAGTTATTGAATGCCTGAGATAACAGTTATTAACCCTATCAGGTCTATCCTTATGGACAAAGATATCTATCCAGACGGCAAACTTTTCAATCCTGCCCGCTGGCTTGAGCCTGGTTACCCTACCTACAAGGAACCCCTGACCACGTATCCTAATTGTCAAGGCTTTCCAGCATTTGGATATGGTAGGCGAGCATGCCCAGGCGTGGACTTTGCAGAGAGGACCCTGGTCATAATGTTTGCAAAGCTGGGGTGGACGCTGAATATCAAATGGCCGATTGATAAGAACGGTAAGGAACTACGGGAGAAATTACAGTATGAACCAGTGCCAGCTCCGAGACCTTTGAAGTTTGGTTGCAAGCTTGAGGCTCGAGATGCAGATCGAACCAAGATAGTCGAGGAGGCAGCGAAGCATTTGAGTCTACAGTGATATGAATTACTTCGATATTGGATAGACACACGAAATTGATGTTACGACTAACCTGTCTGTGAAAGTCTTGTTCTATATCTATCATCATACTCCGTCATGGTCTATTCCAGAACCCAACGGCTATTGAAATCAGCTCTCTTGCTCTCGAGAGGGCAATCTCATGCCCTCCACTCAAGACGTGGGTCTCGACGGCTTCTGTCCCAAGTATCTCCGCCGCGTCCGACGCACATTCATCTCCCACAACAATGACGTCCTTCTCCGCCACTATAAGGCAAACCTTTCCACCTGGTAAGCCCGGTAGAGCATCTGTCACCCGTCTTCTGGCAAGCTCGTCGGCCAGGACTCTCCACGTCCGGTCATGTCGTCTATAGACTAGAGCACTGCGGAGTGTACTCAGGTAGGACCGCACAAAGCCAGCATTGGCTCCTAGCTGCCACCGGATCACATCTCCGACGGTAACTTGGGGTCGATCCTGTGCAATAGGCACATCATCAAAAGCCAAATCGTCCTCGTCCTCCTTTTCCCCAGGAACATCAGCACATGCTGCGCCGTTCCTGGGCTCTAAACTCTCCCGAAAAAGTCTGAGGCGTAGCCACTCGGGTATAATCCTAGCAGAGGAGTATAGAACTTTGTCTAATGGCTTCATGTGCGACGTGCGGATGAGGCCTCCAGGACAAACCAGAGTTACGGAGCAGAGCATAGTCGCATGGTAGGCGGCGAAAGCCACGGCGATCGAGCCACCGAGGGAAAAGCCAATGATGTGAAAGGCAGAAGTGCCAGTCCAGGATAGCGGGGAGGAAGAGAGAACCAGCAGGATTTGGGTGGTGTAGAGTCTCGCATCAAAGACGAGGTCATTCGGCGCATCGGAGTAGCCCCGACCAAACAGATCTACAAGTGGATATCAGTCACAGTCAAAGGGTCAAGAACAGATACAACTTACCAAACATCATAACCCTGTAGCCTTTGCGAACCAACTCTTTAGCCATATCACCCAACGCTATACAGGGTGTACCCAGGCCGTGCACCAGCAAGACTTTTTCACCATCCTCAGGGCCCCATTCGAACACATGGATTGTTCCATACACAGTTTTAAACTGCCGGCCTCCCGGGAAGGCATCGATGGGGTACACTGCTTTAGGGAATGTTTGTCCTCCTGGCACCGCCGGTCCAGTTCTCGCAGGAGTAAAGGTACGTTCTTCTGGCGTGTGTTGGATGTCCTCGAGGGACGCACGGATCTGTCTGTACAAGAAGACAGATAATGGTGCTGAAAGGACAGTTATGAGGAGTGCGAACTTGAAGTCCATGATCAACAATAAAAAACCGGCACACATGTAACTTTTGACATTAAACCTGTGCGGTCTCGTATCATTCTATATATAAGCAACAGAAAGGCTCCTCTTCTTAGGGCGGCGATGTCGGAGAAAGGCTGATCTTGATGCAGCTTAGCCCTTAGCTTGTCCTGCAATGGTCGGTCCTAGCATTTGATTGCCCGAAGCGGTAGCGCCGAGGGGTCCGAAGTCGTCTGTAATCACGAATTCCATAGCGGTTGATCATCCATTCCTTGTCTTTCGTCAATCAGTCGTGCTGAAGAGTCGAAGAGGGCAATTCTGTCAACTGTTTTAGGAAGCAAAAGGGTCACAGGGCCCAGCATTCCCTCCATGTCCATACTATATGATATCATATATCCTAGTATTCGTGGAGATACTGCTGCCCCTGCGTGGTATTACAATAAAGAGTTGTCCTAGCCATTCATTGCAAGGGCCGAACCTAAAGAGAATGGTTTAGTCTGGATATTTGGTGCAAGGACAACCCTAGTGAACGATGTGTTCAAATAGAGTAGTGTGAACAATTGATCAACCATATTTTGGACCATAAGATCTCAGTAAGAAAGGTGAGCAGAAATATGCACTGCCTCCCAACCATTGTCAGCATGACATTTAACCATCTTTCTCCATGATTAGGAGTTTAGTAAGGAGAAGAGCCCCATTTAAGGAAGAGTCTAATGATGTTCGGCACCGTATGGGTACCACGGGATGCCCTGTTCAATAAATGCATGCTAATCTACATTTTATATCGGATTCGAGCTCCAAAAGACTGCATAACTGCCATTGGGCCTAGGTACCATCGCTGTCTCAGTAGTTGGAGGAGTATTTGGCCAACTGACTACTTGGCGGCGGGTCTTCTATATTAATTTCCCCTTTTATGAGATCGGTCTCATTAGTTGATTATAGACCGTCCATTGACTAACAAGCGTGTAAAGCTTAAACGCAACTACGCCAGCCTGTTGGACATATCCCACACAAGTATCTATACGTACAGTTATATTCCCAGATAAAAGCACTTCCTCCGCAATGACTACCCTTCTATCGGATCATCATTAATTCTCGATTGCATCGTCCTGCGCTCGGCCGGCGTCAAACGCTCGTCACTCGCCTTAAAAGCTTCATACCGACGATGTCTCTGCAACGGCCGCCCATCCCCGAGCCCCAAAGTGCCCATCGGAAGGACCTCATCGCCATCCGGAATAGACACATCCCTCACAACACCTGAGATTTCATCCAATACCGGAATCTGATCCGGTGTCCGGGCCACCCGCAAAGGGAGCAGTTTATCGCCAATCGCGGCCCCGAAGCGCAGCATCGTGAAAGAGTCTAACCGTTCCGTCCACCGTGGATAACAATCCGCGTACAATGAGAGTCCCACCAACGGGATGATGTATAGGGCCATCATTACCGAGCCGACAATTATCCCTGCGAGAGAGATGGTGGGAATGTCCATCTCGGCTCCGAGATCCTGGTGTATCCACCACTGGCCAGGTGCGGACTCGAGCATTTGCTTGTTGGATAGGAAGGCTGCTGCTGTAAAGACCATCGGAAATCGGTCCTCACCTTTGAGGAAGTAGCCAAGCCATAGCCGGATGAGGCTGTCGGCATTGCTGCCCTCGTAGCGAAACCCCACGGGAGCATTTAGGCAGTTTTGTCGGGGAAAGGGGCCGTAGGACTCAGGCAGGATCAGGTTGAGAAGTGGAGGGACGTCGAGACAGATATCGCCTGCGAAGTTCGCTGTGGTGAAGCTGGCATTGATAGCCGTGAGTTTTGCAGCGAATGTATCTGGAAAAGAACCTGGACCAAACATTGCGAGTGCCGTCGTGAGAAGAGGGCCTTTGTTGACTGTTGAGATGGGGTCCCAGGACGCTGCGTCGAGGGTGTCGCTGGTGGTAATGTTGTCGCGACGGATCCGGTCGGTGCTCATATGAGTGTCATAGGTCTGGTAGTGACAGTCTGCACCGCAGAGGCTAACGGGATCTTTCTCCAGTAGTGGGCCGGGCTGGCCTTGATTGATGTAGTTTGGCAACTCGAAGTATCCGGCGGTGGTGTTGACTGTGATTCGGTACAGCTTGCCGCCGATCGGCGTGTCGCGGGAGTATCCCTGTGTGCTGGTGAAATTCAAATAGAGGGTTTCAGAAAAGTCCTGACGATCTCGCGTCTTCTGCCATGGTGATTTAGTCACGTTCGCAGGCATGCAGGCCGTGACCCCCCAGCTCTCAGGCCGTGCGTATACTGCGTACTTGGAATAATACTTGGAGTAAAAAGACCCAGGGACACTGTCGCAGTTCGACGGAAATTCGCTGGCAGTGATACTCTCGTACGTGGCAGTGGAGTTCACGCGAGGCGCAAACTGTCGCAGTACGCCCGTGCTGAATCCAGACGGAAGCTGAGCGTAGAACGAGTCGTTCAAGGATAGAATGTAATTCAGGGTAGGTAATTGAATCCCAGACGTGTTTTGCCACAAAAACGGCTGGACGGTGATGAAGCTCGCATCACTGAGAGCTCTGCGAGCCGTCAAGACGTCATTGCCTACGCGCGAGGCAGCTGTGTCACTGTATCTAAGAAAGGGAAGATCGGCTATGGTAGCCACCCTGTCCATGGACTCGGGGACACGGATAGTCTTTGTTTCGAGGAAGATTGACTGGATGGGATATGTCAAGCCGGCAATCAGATGAAGGACGATGGCAAGAACCAAGAATGTACTGCTATGCTTCTTCCATCCTCCAGAGACAAGGGCCTTGAACAGGGTGATATCCAACCATCGACGGTCCGCCAGGTTCGTGACCTGGCGCATTCGCAGGCTGTTGGCCGTCTTTTGATTCTGCACATAGATGACGGCTGCACTCGCGCATACGGCTGAAAGCCATGGTAGAGTGACGACGGTGATAAGGGTCCTGATCACCAGGGCAGAGCGATAAATTCGTTCATTCGGCACGTACTCCAATGATTTTGGATAGTAATAATTTTTTTCTAGAAGTGCCCCCCACGACTTGGCGCTCATGGGACGAAAGGAAAGGTAGACAATCGCAGCCCACGCATAGATTGCCAGCGCTGCATACAGAAGCGTGGGTATCAAGACAGTTGGCGAGCGATGAATCGTTGCGCTGTATCCTCGTCCAGGAATCTGGGTTGCTGGAGGTGCACGCGAATATGCTGGCGGCTCCCCGTCGAGAGATGTGGCAGAGTCCCGGGAGAGCTCATTCTCGGAATACTCGGGTGCTTGGTGGCTGGGGCTAGATACTGTGCTCAGAGAGAGTCGCCGAAGAGCAACGGCGCTATTAACTTCCATGGTGACGATGACCGCCCTCTCGCATGTTTGTAAGGAGGAAAGTGAGGGAAATGGGAGCGAAGATCATGGAGGAAGATTAGCCTTGTCCGTCTCGTTGTGGGACAGATTCAGCCTTCAGGGGAACTTAGGAAATCAGCCTTGTTTGACACATCCTAGAGACCTTGGCATGACTCGTTTAGAAGGCATTTGACCCTTATTCGTGGAGAAGATAGGCCAAGGTGGCTAACAGAAGCTAACCAAGGCGCTTGTTGGGGAGAGACATGTAGTCAGCGACTAGTGAGTGGGATTATCCATATAAGACAAATCAGGAGGTAGGCGTTGTGTTGTAATGTGCCTTTGTAGTAAACAGTGCCTTGAAAAGAGATTAGCTGGCTTTAATGTTAACAGAGACAGAGACAACTAATATACTGATGCTATTTTGACATGGTTCCTATTCGTCAAGCCGTCAAATATAGTCTCTCATATCAACTGCCCTCTACTACGATCATCAACATATTCGGTCATATTGCATCCAGGGAAGCAAGTATTGTATATCGAGTCTGAAAAATGTACCTCGCTGCTAGCCATTGACCAAATGCAGCCCAGCTTTGCTACACCCTGTTAACTATCCCTTTCGACCAATAGAGTAATCGTCATGGTAGCCGGGCGTAAAAGATCTCTGCCCGTTCTCGTATTCCATCAGCCGATCGATAATCTTGGCCTCCACAGCCTCAACCCCACATTCTTGCGAACAAAACTTTGAATCCTTCCTTTGGCCCTCTTGAGGACATTCTTATTTTGACTGCAATGGTCCGGTACCAATACATACCCCTACCACCAATTGGTGAAAACGGCCAGAGTCCCGCATTCACGCGCGTTTTGACGCTCTATCCTGGCACAGACCAGGATCCACTATACTGTACCCTCGACATTGTTGATATTGAGCACTGTCCATCGCCTCCTGAAGCCTTGTCGTATGTATGGGGCAGCGAACGGGCGCCTGTGCCCCTCTACTGTGGTGATGGCCTACTCGGCATAACCCTGAACCTCGACATCGCGCTTCGCCATCTACGTCTCCCTCATGCTCGTCGCAGACTCTGGGTCGATGCGGTATGCATTAACCAGGATGATCTGAGGGAGCGTGAGCGTCAGGTCGGCTACATGAGGCTTGTGTATAAGCATGCAGTTGCAGTCATCGCATGGCTTGGTCCTGGCATGCCCGAAACAAAAGAAGCCTTCGATTTCGCGAGAAGACTGTCCGAGTTGCAGAAGGATATGAATCAAAACGCGGCAAGTGCGTCCGACGGGAGAACACTCTACTCGATGAAGACTGAGGCCAACAGCATCCTGTTGGAGTCGCTCACTGCAGAGCCACGGGCGACGGATGCACTGGCTCGCCTTTTCGCAGGGCAGTACTTTGAGCGCGTGTGGTGTATACAGGAGGCTGTCGCCTCGCAACGCTGCATTGCGAAATGCGGGCAGTACGAGATGGGTTTCTTTGATTTGATCTCGCTGATGACCTATGTCTGTAACTTCCGCGGGGCTATTATGGATGCTCAGGGCCTGGATTATCCGGATGGTACGGTGTCTTTCTGGAGTACCTTTGTGTCCGCCAGACGGGAAGTACTGGTGTCGAGTAAACAGCAATACGTGGAGGGATCTATCAGCCGCATGTTCACTTTACTTGCAGGCATCCGCAACTTCAAGTGCACCGATCCCCGCGATCGGATCTTTGCTCTCCTGGGGATCTCGGACGAAGGATTGCAGCCCGTTCTGGCACTGACCCAAGTCGAGGGTGCACGTAACTCACGGGCCTTGTCGCTCCTTCAGCGCGGGGCCATATGGCTCTCTGAGAAGGTGAACTCGCTCGGACCGAATATCAACTTCCTCAGGCCTGCTGCCTTGAGACCAAACTATTCCAGGCCTGTCCGGGAAGTGTACCGAGACTTTACGAGGTTCAGCGTGCGCCAGCAGCCACGAAAGCTGGACATTTTATCTCTCGTACAGCATACTACATATCCGCTACAGGACTATTGGCCATCCTGGGTTCCTAAGCTGCATGAGGAACGCTCAGTGTCACTGTTAGCACCTGGTCTGTATCTTGCTGGCATTCCAATGCATGGCCACTATCGGTATTTCGCGGAGCTTCACGATTCTCCCCTCGATGGCAGATCAGTCGAGCCAGATGTGCTCCAACTGGACGGTTATCGTGTTGATCTGGTTGACGCCGTGAGCGACCTTATTCAGTACAAGTACACGGAAAAGCCGCCAATAGAAGCCATATGGTCTCAGCTCTTCAACTTTCCGTTGTTTCCGCGTCCAGGCTTCCAGTACACCGGGACAAGCGAGGCTCTAGATGTTGCTTTCTTGCAAACGATCGGTGCTGCCATGTTGGGGGTGATTGGCATGTTCATCAACCAGCCAGCCTCCTGGGAGAACTCAAGACTCGACGCTTGGGCCGCCTTGACGCGGCAGGTAAAGAGCAACAGTTTGGCGTGGCTGCAGGCACATCCCCCCGCACAGGGGTTATCCTACCCCGATCTAGTAGCAGAGGAACAATCAGCGGATCTCCCTGGCGATGAGAATGCATATACCCATTCGATTTGGCTCTATTCGCGGAAGAGGCGGATGTATCGAACGAGATCAGGTCTTGTCGGACTTGGTCCGCAAATGATGCAGCCAGGGGACCAAGTAGTCGTTCTATTCGGGGGGAGTCTGCCTTTTATCTTACGACCACGGGGAAGAGAGTGGTTACTCATCGGTGATACATATCTTCATCATGATTGGATCTTGCAGGGAAAGCAGGCCGAAATGGTCCGATCCTCATCGGGTGCGTCCAGGGTTGAGACATTCAGAATAGCATAGATCTATATCCAGCCAGCTATTATTGCTTGAATCAGAGCCCGAGCTAAGTATACCATGTAGGCTCCGGGTACTCATGCAGTAGCACATATCTGCCTAGCTCCCGATTCTTGTACGCCACCGGGTCATGCAAGGTGTGCGTCCTGAGATCCCTCCAGAACCTGTCCAGCCCCACCTTCAGCGACGTCGCTCGCGCGCCAGTCACCTCGAATATGCCGGATGTGACTCGAAGTCCGACATCCGTAGTGACCACCTTCACACTTGCGATCCATTCAGCCACCTCGCCTCGTTCCTCGGCTGTCACCTTGGACCGATCGCCTGAATGACGGTCGTACAGCGCAGAAAGTTGATCACCTGCTCTGTCGGCCAGTGCTTCTGCAGCACGCAGGTGCGCAAAGAAGTTCCCGTATCGTTCGAGGATGTAGAACTCATCTGTGGCTGCCTCCTTGTTGTCCCCGCCGTAGGGCCAAGGGCGTGTGGACGTGGTAGTGTACTTGGCGGCGAACTCGAGGGCGCCGATTGCGATGCCGAGGTAGAAGTTGCTGAAGACTAGTTGAATCCTAATATGGTCAGTACAGGCCGTGCAGAAGCAGTCCGTAGCACTTACGTAGGCAGGAATAAAGAGGCAAAGGGAATGGTGAGAACCTCTGCGAGTGGTCTTTTGCTTGCTGTGTCCCATCCCAATGCATCTGTCCAAGATGCACGCACATTTTCGATCTTAACACTCCCAGATTCTGTCAATCGCAGACCAATATTCTTCCAGTTGTGCGAGAATTGAATTCCTGGTTGATTAGTTTCCACAATGGCAAATATATGGTCCTGGGTTCCGTCCAGCACGCCTTCAAGGACCGTAAGGTCAGAAACCACTCCTCCTGTATTGAAGTGCTTGAATCCGTTGAAGACGATCGAGTCACCTTCTGCAGTTATCTTCAAGTCATTATCCCGAGGGTTAACCGCTCCTCCGACGAAAAAGTTGTTGGTGATGATCAGCTCCTGCAGACGGTCGGCTTGTTCGGCCGTCCCGACCACATTGGCGGTCGTCGACCAGAGGAGATGATATCCAAGAAGCATGCCAATGGACCTGAAATACACTTAGCCAGTTTTCGCATGTTGACTATTGATACGCACCCGTCCCCCTTGGCCACTTCCCGGATCGCCTTGTAGCCCACATGCCACGGCTGTTCTCCGCCGCCATACTTCTTCGGCCCGAGAAGCTTCAACAGACCGGAATGCTTCAGTAAGGCAACCTCGGCGCGAGGAGACTTGTTGTCCTGATCTCTCTGGGCTGCATCCTGGGCGAGAACTTCAGCCACTTCACGCGCTCGTGCAAGCCATGCGTCTGCGGAGTCGGGGAGAGCAGCCCATTTCTCCTTGTAGACGTCGTACACTGCGGGGTGTGTGGCTGGGACGGTTGTTTGTGCCATTCTTGGGAGTTCAATCAGATTATTTCTTTTTGGACGCTCTTGAACTTTGATTCCATGGCTAGCTGGCGGGAAAGGGACATGGGCGTATTTATCTCTCAGGCTTGCTGTTCGATTGCGGACAAACCTTCGGTATGGCGTGCTTTTCAGCAGAGGATGGTGCCATGCTGGACTGCTATGTACAATTGTCAAGCTAAGAATCTCATTCGGTCAGGAAGCAATTCGTCAAATGCAGCGGAAATGCCGTTATACCCCCGCATTGTTCACAGGCCCAAGGCCCGTTTTTCAGCCTACGGGACCACATACTATCGATAAAGAACCAACTACCTCAAATTTGGAAGAACCTTATTCACTTGGAAGCCCATCCGATTCAGCTAATAGCCAGCGTGCTTTAACTACAAACAAACCGGTAGCAGATTAGCAATGAAATCGCTGAATTCCTTTCCAACTGCACCAGCGAGTTCTGACCCCTGGAGAGGATCCACTAATTTCCCTTTCTCCCAGACAAACAACAAGCATATCATGAACGGATGTCCCAAGGAAGTTCAAAGAAAAACTGCAAATATGATGGTTGAAATCCTTGTTCCAGTCCACAGAGGACCGTCCGTCTACCTCGCCGTTCTTATCCATGGAACAATCAGTCTCGATAGCAGGAGAAAGTCAAATGTGGACTATGAGCGCGACGACTCGCGTTTCTTATACTTTCGCCATAAAATCTTTGCCCAATCTCCCCTGTTCTGTCGATAAGCTTCCCACAAGGGTCTCAAGCCGTAGTGACATTCGGCATCTGGGTCAACATCATAGAGCAACAGAAAGTCGACGATCTCGTCTTTCCTCTGGAGCATAGCATAGAGCAAAGGGGTTTGGCCCTCTGAATTTTTGCGGTTGACGTCGGCACCGTGGGCGAGAAGCAGCCGGACCATGGCTATCTTGTTGTCGAATATGGCAACATGCAGAAGGAAGGAATTCTGAGCGTTCGGGTTGGCTCCATGTTTCAAAAGCAGACCCAGCAATCGCTCATAGCCTAATTCCACGGCCATTAACAGCGGAGTGGGATCACGACTGTCCCCTAGTTCCACATCTGCTCCTTTTTCTAGTAAGATCTCGGTAATCTTGAAGTGGTTTTTCCTTACTGCTGCTTGAAGCGGAGTACCGGTCCAGGGACCACCTAGTTCTGTAAGCGCACCCTTGTTCAGTAGCATCTTGATAATCTCCGTGAATCCCTTCATCACTGCAATGCAAAGTGCCGTCATATTATCATGTCGCCGGGCGTTAGGATTTGCGCCTTTCTCGAGTAAAAGCCTGACCACAGCTTTCCTATTATTGGTCACAGCGATCACCAACGGCTGCCTAGGAAAGTTCTCGAGATTGACATTTGCGCCCTTTCCGATCAGGAGCTCGACAATAGCATCATGGCCATAACTAGCTGCTATGTATAAAGCAGTCGTTGCAATTCGAGAGCCTTCATAAAGTATGGCATCCGGATCAACGCCTTCGTCCAATAACAATCGCACCATGTCTGTGTAGCCTGAGCGTAACACAATGGTAAGAGGCCATTGAAACCATTTATTCAGTGATTTAATGCCCGCCTTGAGTGAGTTCTTGGTGGTCTGTTGGTTGTTCTTCTGCGCAGCCCATGCCAAGGCTTTTCCACCTCTTCTCTTAACATCGAACTTGTAGAGGACATTGTTGAGACGGATGTAGGCCGTGCGACACGTTCGGACGAAGGCGTTTATATCTGATGCCTTGTCGAGGGCTTTTGTGATCATGACGACCACTTCAGTGGGCAGATCAAGAAGGTTCATCTTGGGCTGCTGCTTGGAGAATAGCAATGAGATGGGTAATGAGAAGTGTAACGATGAGAGACTGGGAATTGCTGTAGCAAGCTTATGTAGCAAGCGCAGCTATGGTGAAGAAGATCGATGTATAGTAGGGTCTTGATGATGCTATCGGCCTTTAGATGTAGATGTAAGCTCTAAGAGGAGTGAGCAATCTCAGGCATGAGACCGTTGCCATGTACTGGGATGATCCTCAGTAAGGAAAGGCCTGGTAAGAAATGAGGAGATTAGAAGGATGGAAGGGACGGGGAGCTTAACGCGCCAAAGGACTGCATCAACACCTAGAAAATATCGATGCAGGAACGTTGAGTGACTGATAAGGAGAGCCGTGGCTTGAGAAATAAATTTCAGGTAGGGATGATGAGAGACACGATGAAGAATGGCTCGCACTTCTCATTTGTATCTTAGCAACTTCTCACATCTAGCTTGATTGCCTAATTAGTGAAAAGCTTCGGCATCATTTCATGCGTGGACTAAGCCGTTGGTTCTTAGCTTCTTCGTCATAGAAATCTTGTCTGGTAGCAAAGGGCCATATTTGCTTACATTTAAAAGTCCAATGGGTATCTTACTGAAGACAGTCCTCCCGTCTGCAACAGTTGAGAACATCTTCCATGAGACGAAGAGTCTCGAGGATGGCTGGACAACAACAAATCAGCGACGATGCAGAGTCTAATAAGGGTGATATAGCAATACCGATGTTCCATGGACTCCCGCATGAAAGATTCAAAATGACCTCCACACTGAGCAATAAAGCGCCATGAATCGACTTCAAGATCGACTACTGTCCATCATTGCAAGTCTTGTTGAATGGCGCTCTAGGGCTTGTGCCGTCCTTGTATCTGTTTCGTGAGTACCCTCTCTTTCATAGGAGTGTCATAGGCTTCCCTTACAGGGTACATTCTGTCAATTTATGAGCTGCGGTTGGACTCTTTCCATATGGGGTGGCGTTATACTACTCTGGCCGCGATAACCTCTGATATGTTCCCATGTTGCCCACCGCTTGCCATGGCAATGTAAGGTCTTTTTAATTCATAGCTTTAGGTCTGACATTGAAAGTCGCCGTCGCTTGCGTCTTCGCCGGGAGAGCTATGGAACCTGTGAGGACAACAGGCATATTCACCGGAGGGATGATGGCTCTTAAGACTGCTTGAGCAAACCTACCGCACAGGGACAGATCGGAATTTCTTCCTTGCGGAATACGGTGCCTTGATCAGAAGAGTTTCTCGCTAACCAAGTTTGATTCCGACTTCTTCGCCAGGGGATGGGAATGTTTGGATACAACAGTCATACCTGACTTTCCGGCTATTATTAACCCATGATAGACTCATAGAGAACAAGCAGACATGAGCATTATCAAAGGTAGCGTAGTTCACTCCCAAGGCTGTTGCTCTCCTCACCTAATCAAGCACAGATAGAGTATAAGGAGCTATATAATTGACACCAGGGGATTTTGATTAATTCAATTGCCACTCAGAAAACGTTATACTGAAACTATCATCATTAATAAAAGCGTTGAGATGTGATTTTCAAAGGAACATTGACGAAGTAATCGTGAGTGAAACGGAGAGTGATATATATTTACCATACCAAGTCAGGCTGGACTCCAGCACACCACTACAAAGATATATATAGATTCATGTCTGTGGTAGGACCACACCATGGCTGCTCTATGACTCCCTTCTGAATGAAGAAAGCCTACCTATGCTTGGCCTCATTTTCATTTCAAGGCGAGACCACCCGCCCTGGGATCAGAGTTTCTACACTACTTAGCATTGATATCTGTGGGATATCCTACCTCTCTAAGGCTGTCCTTCTGTCCCTTTCGGCCAGACAAAAGCAATATGCCTCTTAGAGAATACAGGCTGCGTATGCGACGCAAACGATTAGTTGCCTAGCACAGTTTACCAAAGAAGAAGACAAGATGACGATTAAGATGACATTCTGGTCATTGTTACTGGGTATCATCGACAGGTAACTGATGAATCTTCGTCTAGACACGCGAATAAGTCATGTCGCAAAACCATGTCGCTAAGAAGTAGGACAGAAATTGACGCGCCACCGCAAATGCCAGAATATTATGTTTGGATGCCTACGATATCCGTGGCCCATAAAATCGAGCCCATCCGCTCCGACCCAAGAAGCCGACAGATCTCCTTCAACAACCGAGCCCCCAAGTCACCCATCCACCACCGGTCGCGGAGGTGGTGCAAAACCGCGCAGTAATGGGCGAAGATTATGAGCGCTAGGGGTTGTTCCTCCCGGACAAGATCCAGGTACCGGCTGGGAATGCGGAACATCCAGCGCAGGGCGATCGTCGTCGGATCGCCGCCTTTGGTGAGCATTTCGAGCGAGTTGTCTAGGTTCGCGATGGTGTCGTTGTAGACGGCCGTCTCGTGCGCTGGGTCTTTTTTCGCGCTGACGGCGTTCAGGTTCTTCATGGAGAGGATGGTGAGGGTGTAGGTGCTGGGCAGTTGGTGGTACGGATCTCCTTGGGTGAAAAGGTCTCTGAGCGCGCCGTTTTCGACTTTGTTTAGGGTCTCGGGGCTGGGGAGTAATGCTCTGATGGTGTCGAAGAGGTCGAGGAGCTTCTGCAGGGAAGAAGAGGATGAAGGCGAGGGGTCATGACTCTCCGTTTGAGCGGTGGGTGTCTGGCTGTCGAGCGACGGGAGTACCGACTTGGAGCCCTCTCCGGCCAGCGCAGAGGATGCAAGGTCGCACATAAACAGAATACTTGCAGCGGAGAATGCTGCATTGGGCCCGGACGCTGTCGGGGTTTCTAGGACGTTCAGTAGCTTCTCCGTGGCTTGCGTGTAATGATTCCCGGCCGCCTGCAAGTGACGCTCGCGTTGCGGAGTACCAGCCTCACTGGTAGATGCGAGTTCTAGGGCGGACAGAGCCAACGTGCTATGCCTCAAGGCAGGGTGTTGGGACGTCTCGCGCCGGATAATGGCCTGCCATGGATGGTCCCCGCTTTTGCTGTGCGCGAGGGATTGTTGCGTGGACTTGTACCAGTTATCTAATAGGCACTGATCTTCGGGATTCGGGTCCTCGGACGGTTTGCCAGCCTGAGCCTCCAAGACCTTGCTCTTGTCATCCTGATCGACCTCGGAGATATTGGACTCGGGGGAATTGGATGTGGAGGGGCTGGCGGCAGCAGGAGGATATTGTTGGGCGGGAGGGGAAGGTGAGGAGTACGACGACGAGGACGAGGACGAGTCGTCGGAGGAAGAGGAAGCTTTCGCTTTGGACGGGGTCGCTTTGGAGGCCCGAACACCGGAGTGTGGTCGGCGTTGTTTCGAGGGAGCCGAGTCACCGTAACGACAGGATAGGCGATGACGCCTGCATCCGTCGCACTGAGGGCGAGTCTTTGAACACTAGACAGCAGGAGTGGTAAGTAGCCATGATAGGACCACAGTTGATAGGACCTGAAGACATCAACATACCTCCATCTGTAGCTCACTACATTGAGAGCATTGGAGCGGTGACTTTCGGAGTAGCCTCTGAGCGGGCATGGCAATATGGGTGCCAATGGCTAATGGCCTGAATGAGCCCGGCCTGCCTTTTCAACGGGCACCGCAGCCACCTTAAAGATGATCATGCCTTACAACTAAGAAGAAGAGGTGGAGTATCAAGAGCGAAAGAGTCTGCAGAGTGGAAAGGCAACTACTGGGGGAGAACAGGCCAACAAAAGCATCGCGTGGACCAGGGCCTGCAGTGGCATGAAAATGCAACAATAGTTGATCAGATTGCAAGGATGCAAATCATCTCCTGAAAGTGAAATAGCTTCCATTTCGCGCCTGGGGCAGGCATCAGATTGAGTGGACAAGGACCGCGACGACCAGGCATCTGATTTGGTAGGGGTGATCTCTCAAAGGGACAGGAATAAGGCAAACCCACTATGGAAGGGGTGTGGGTTGACCAAGATAGGAGGGAGCTGCAGTATGCGCATAATGCCAAGGGACCCACCAAAGGCAGTGTTACTTACTTACTACTTAATCAATTAGTAGGGTGAACTTGGCAAGGTGGGAGGTCGCAACGACCAACTTCCTAGCACAGTATATAGGGGGTTGACGCGGTGTATACCTGGCTGTCTCTGAAGTCTAGGTGCGAATTTTTGGGACAAGAGGTCTGAGAAAGTCGGATATGATTGGCTATATGGTGAATGCAGGAAGATACACTACGCCCAATGCGGAGTATAAAGCTCTTGGCTAGAATGAGGGGCGCTGATTGGCCGACAAGCCTTCAGTATTCAGAATCCCTCGCAAGAATACGGAGTAGCTCCGCTTATGATGCTCTTTCAGGGAAAGACAAGACTTTACCTCTGGGATGTCGCCGCCAGCATTGAGAAGAAGTAGTGAAGGAGACTATTGATTTTATGTGTCAGACTGAATGAACACTGTAGGGTCAGATGGATAGCCAAGGAACAGAAGAACTGTACTAGAGACATACGAAGACCTGCCATGAGGGGCTGTGCCCTGCACAGTACATGCATCAATGACCAGTCAGAAACTCCTGTTTCAAATCCAAACTCAATAATGCGAGTGGGGAGGAGGGCGCGAGTCTGGATTCATATGTTCCTTTCTCACATCCTATGATCCTAAACGACTGTCTACTGGAGGGCCAAGTGAAGGAGACGCGTCATAACCTCTGCTGCATGTGGAATCAGATCATCTGTTTGAGTACTGACACCGTCTGTACATACGGAGTTCTCCGTATGAGGAAGTTGGATAGTTATTCTCTCACTTCAAGCCAAGGACGGTGGCTTGACTGATACGAGTTCGGGGAGCCAACTGTCCATCATGTTCTCGGATTAGTCATCGATTTGACTTGGTTAACAATTATCTCCCTGTCTGTCAAATACCAGGACTGTCAGTTTGCCAGTGTAACCAGAAGTATCCAGTGCCACTGTACGACTGCTATCGAATGCTGTGCTTCAGGGTCGTGCCAAAGATGAGGCTCAGCTAATCAACATGATAGTTGTACAATCGCATCTCTTAAGGCTGATCAGTCTTCTACTAAATATCCTAGTGTCATCGACAGGTCGGAGATTTTCTCAACCCACTCTCGCGTGGCCTTGTTTTAGTGTCTCACGGACTGAAAAACGACCGAATTAATTGAGATCGTCTAAGTACCTCTCTAAGACTACTCCATTTATCAGTGCGCATAGAGTCACAAGCTATTTTGGGATGAGTCTTCTGTTCTCAGTAACTACTCCGGAGTATGTGCCATTGTGGCATTCTTCTCAAACTCCTTCTAGCCTATCGTATCCCTTTCTCTTTTTTCAGGCCGTGGCCCAAAACCTTGAAATCCCAGCAGTCGGTTGATTGGCCACGCCTCCTCTGCAGAAGGACATGATTGGTTTTCAGGACCAGCCCGAGTGGAGATCAAAACGACCTGTTGCTAAAAATTGGGCCAAAGGGGACAGACTAGTGGGCACTATCGAACAGGTCAGAACTGTAAGTGTGGTCGAAACCGGACGGGTGGATATTAAAAATTGAGGCCCTAAACCGTTTTCTGATAATGCAGCATGCTTAACTTTCTGCCCCCTGTAATCAATACAGGGATCTTTCCCCTTAATGCCGATTCTCCATTCTGCACATCCATTTTTCTGCAGCGCCTGGATATTAATCCCGTTCATGCAGACGATCCCCAGAGTGTCGGGGTGTCTCTATCGAATGTTCTTGCTACATCGACAATCCGCAGAGACAATAATTCTCCGACAACGCATCGACAATCGCGCATCGATTGAACATCCTACAATCCACCCACTGCAGGAAAGATCCTGCGCAGTAATGGGCCGTTTGGTTCCACGGGCACAGCTCTCAAGCTGTACCTAAAACCCTTAAGGTTGTCGCCTGCCATGTAACGTGGCGTTCCTGGAGGATGGCATCGCTTGTTTCCGAACCGAACTCGATCTAATACTTGTTACGTAGACCTGTCTCGAACCCATTTAATCACCCACGGACCCAGCTGGACGACGGCAACTCTGGCCCCGATTGGCCTACCCGTCGTGATTCTCTCCCGGCTCTTGGGAATCGTTTCGTCCGCAACAGCCGGGCTAAGGCCATATCCAAGCGTTGCCGAATAATATCGAGTCAATTAACGGCACTAACTAGGAACCATATCTACTCCTCCTGGCAATGAATTCTTCTTGCTCGCACCCCAGCCATCATAGCATCCATCCACTCCTTCACTTCGCTTCCACTGTCGTTCATTTCTTGTTTGTACCCAGGTCCACACATTCTACCAGTTATCCAATCTCTCTACGATGATGATGAAGTTTACTCGGGGTATTTGAGCCCTCCCACGGCCCACGTCCAACCGCGGACGATCATCCTTGACAGGGATCGACATTCTTTTTCACAGATCTTCCACCCCCAGCTATCGTTTATTTCCTTTTCCGGATATGTGACAGCAACCATGCTGCTCGACATCAACGCCTCCACCTTGTCCGCCACAGGTGTGCTGTGCATGCTCTTGTGTTTCATTGTCAAGCTCTTTGAGACCTCGCCAGTGCCCAAGGACATCCCATGGGTCCTGAGTAAGAAGGGCTTCCTGGGCCGCGCTGCTGAGCGCTTCCTCGGCGTCAACCCCATCGGCTTCATCCAAGAGGGATATGAACAGGTGGGTTTTCTATTTCCATGCCGTGCGATGGCGCCGGATGTATACAGAAGTGGTGCTCGACTGCTGACCTCCGTTGCTGCAGTACTCCAAGAATCAGGAACCCTTTGTGATGCCTAGTGTCAATGAGGGCGATGAAGTCATTCTTCCCAAAGAGCACACCAACGCCGTTCTCTTCGCCAAGGAATCTGAATATAGCTTCAAAGCTCACATTAGTGACTTCTTCCAACTCAAGTACACCAGCTGGCCCCTTGCTTTCGCTGAGAGATATGAGTTCTTCGTCAAGTTGGTCAGCAAGGACCTGACCGACACCCTGAAATCCAAAGCTGTGGCCGAGTCCCTCGCCGAGGAGGCACGTTCCTGCCTCTCGGATGTCTGGGGCGAGGACACGGACAACTGGGTCGAGGTTCCCCTGTACTCTTTTATGGAAAAAGCCGCGGCTCGGATGGTCAATGTGCTGGCGATCGGGCCAGGCAGGAGCCATGATAGCGGTCTACTCAATGCCATGACCAACTGCTCCAATGCCATTGTCTTTGGGGCCAACGTCATCAAGGCCTTTCCTTCATTCCTTCACCCGTATGTGCAGCGCCTCAGTGTTGATAGCATTTCTTCTAACTGCAAACAGCATTATCGGTCCGATTGTAGGACTCGTTAACCGCTGGCAAGAGCGAGTGTTCCACGCGCGTATGAAGCCTATCATCGAGGCCAAGATCAAAGAGCAGAAAGAGGCCTATAACTCGGTGTCCCTGCAAGAAAGACTCAGGACAAACGTACGTCCCTTTAGAACTGACGTCATTTTTTGATGTGTCTGACATCGTCTAGGGGAGCCTTCTCGACTTGCTCATCCAAGCTGGCCTGCGCAGCAAGTGGCCTGTGGAACTTGAGACCATGTGGCTGGCCTACCGAATCTTCATGATCAACTTCCCCGGTGTACATACAAGCGGTATCTCCGCCACGAGCGCCCTTCTCGACATCCTCAGCTATCCCACCGAAGAAGGGTTCATGGATATGCTGCAAGCGGAAATCGAGCAGATTGCGGCCACCTCGGACGGCTCATGGCCTGCCGCTGACCTGGAACGGGCCAGTTTGTTAGAAAGCGCCATTAAAGAGTCTCTGCGCTTCAACGGCGTCAACGCCGTCTCGCCTACAAGAAAGGTATTCTGAATTCATCGTCACGCTATGAGACACGCTAATGCGATCCCCCAGGTCGTCGCACCAGAAGGCGCCATCCTCCCCAATGGCGTTTATCTCCCCTACGGAACCAAAATCGGTATCCCCCAGTACGCCGTCCACCGCGACAGCGACCTTTACCCTAATGCCAACGAATACAACCCCTACCGCTTCTACAAGGAAAACGCCACGCCAGAGGAACGACGGCAGAACCTCATGACCAACACCAGCGACACATACCTGGTCTTTGGCCACGGCCGCCGACAATGTCCCGGCCGCTGGCTCTTCGCACACATCTTCAAACTCCTCATCGCCGAAATGCTCCTCAAATACGAAATCAAGCCCTTCGCTACCCGTCCCAAAATCCACAGTAAGTGGCTTGCTAGTATTCACTTCCGAATGCGAAGCTAACGTGAGCAGGATGGGGACGCTTCCAGTTACCGCCTCTGTCAGTAAAACTGACGGTTCGACGCAAAAAGAACACGGTCGCTATTTACAACTAATTCCTGTCATAATATTTCGCCGGCCCCCTTCGTTTTTGGCCAGCCTCCGTTCACTGTATATATTTCGTTTTTCTGTGTTGTATAGCGACGTCGTTATCGATAGATGGATACCAGCCAATTGCAATTGGACACCAAGATTTCCTTTTTGTCATGTCGGTCATGCCTTTCTTTGGATTCGGGGCGGATTCAGTCGATTATCTGTACTTTGAGTATGTATGGCAAAAGCTTTGTATATAATCTATGCACAGTTGCTGTTGCTGTTTCCTTTATTTATTACTGGGCAATAGTCGAAATATGGAGGCTTTCTGATACTCTTGAACAAACGTCGCACTCCGGCATCTATAAACAAGAATCTAGTAAAGTCACAGATAAAAGAGATACCAATGAGTCATCCGGGCGCAGAATGCAAGTGTCTGGAGTTCAAGAACCAGGTCCAAAATCCCGCTCATTTTTGGGTCTTAATGACCGTATCACCTTAAAACTGAACGACGCCCGGTTAGGAAACCAACCAAGTTGCGAAACCTGGATGTCTGCCTTGGGGAAGTGTCTTTCGAGCTGCTGGGCATGCTCGTATGCGCGCCCTTCACTCAGTTCGACAGAATCACCAACATGCTCATCGAGATCCAGGAAGCATCCAACTCGAAGCGACCCAAGTGTTGGAAACAAAGGCGCTTTATAATTCTGAAGTTCTAGTACATGGAACCCCCCACCGAGGAAACAGGACTCGAGCCGCGGACAGCATTTTGCCAACGCTGCGAGGGAAGCTGATGTGACTTTACTAGGAAAGGGGTCCAGGGACAGTGTGTCCAGATCCGGTAGGCCACTAACCAGACGGTGGAAGTCATCATCACCAAACTCAGCGGTTCCCAGGCGAGGCTTGCGTAATCCTCGTAGTCTTAAACTTATCAGATTGCTGAGTCTTCTCAGAGAGACGAGGTCTTCCGGTACAATGGTCATGTCACCATTGAAAGAGATCTCTAGGGTTCGCAGTTCCGTCAGTTCTGAAAGAGGTCGTATTCTGACTTCCGTTTCTGGTGTATCCCAGTCCTCTGTTGGTCTCAGTGTCACGCTGAGCTGCATGACAGAGCCAAAAATCTTAGCCATCGACGGGACTGCGTCTTGGTTGATCTCAATGTCCAATTCCTTCAACTGTGGAAAAGGCGATTCAACTGACAATGCATCCCCTAACAACTCAGGGGTAATTTGTTCCAGACTCAACTGCTCGAGTGTTGAAGACGTGGCCAGAAATTCAATGACCTTGGAGTCTGTCATGTTGTGATGATCCATGGTGATGTGCAGGCTCTCTAAATAGGGGAGACCACTTAAAAATGTAAGCAAATCGGTCGGCGTGATGCAAGGACCGCAGCGCCAGAGCCTGACCGTCCTCAGCTTAGGACATTGGTTCTGCACGTCAAGAAAGAAGTCGGCACTAATGCTCCCCTCCAAATCCAGCAGTTGAAGACCAGGATTGATGAAGTGCGTTAGATACCGGCAGTCGGCGATAGTCTCGTGATCATCCTCCAGCGTGACCGAGAGCTCTTTTACATTATGGAACACAAGATCTTTGAACTCCTCGTAAACGTCTTTGGGGGATCCGGCCAGGTCAAGTTCCTGGATCAGGGGAGTGTACACCCTACGCCGATGCTTCGGCACTTTGGCAAGATAGATGTCTCTCTGCGCTTGCCAGAGGCGTGGGATGCCGAGATTGAAAAACTGTCGGTTGACTCGGATCACAGTCGAGAGCTGTGATAAATACATCTCGTCCAATATCGTCATCAAAATTTCTGGTGGAAGTTGATCCAAACTGCGTGCCATTTTGGCGCGGGATCTGCGAAGCGGGCAGTTTCGAGCTGTCCAGTATAGTCTGAGAAGCAGGTAGGACCATGCTGGAGATCAGAATCCTGAGAATCAGATTCTATATAGGATTAATTCCGCTCACTATCAGTTGTATTCTCAATTGACACGTTCAGCGCGTCAGTCACGTGGTTATCTGTTCGTGTTTGGAGTAGATAGACATCTTTGAATTGGCGTATCAGAATCCAGTTCCTGACTAGCTGGAGTTGACGTTTCCTAGCTCCGTGCCTGGACAGTGTGATATCGGCACCTCGTCCTAGTTAAAGCACAACACTATCGGAATGCGTTCCCCAATGATTTGACAGATTGATATTTCACAAGAATTCCAATTACCCTGAGGGAAACATTCGACCTTGAACGGAACAATATGATCAGTGAGATATGATCAGGAGGTAAATTTTGGATGAGTTGATACTGTGAATTCTACCAGCAAATTGTATGGCGACTGTATCTGTTTCCCATCCTTAGCGGAGTGCGTAGATGCGAGTCTTACATGACTGTCACCTGCCTGATTGGGTTACTGTAACGCCTAGATCAAATGAGACAACATTAGCGCAGTGTGCATTATTCTTTGTCAAAGATGTCCCTCTTATTTGCTTGTCAAGTATCAGGGTCTCAGATGATCAGACCGCTATTCTATATTGCAGAGCGTCTCTGCATGGGGACGTCATCTAAGATGACTTCCTGCGTCTTGTGACACTTGTTAAGCTGCAACTACTCAATCGCCCAATGTATGTTCACCACAAAGTGGCGCAACTGAATGCTAGGAAATACAGCGGTGTAACGTCACCATTTAAGCAGAAGACTGATTAATTATTGACTATCCCATTTTGTCTCTTTCATCAAAGAGCAAGGACTTCATAACAATACTGAAAGCATGTGGTTTAGAGTTCTTTCTACTCCATCTGCTCGATGCTTTTGTTGAATATTCAACTTTACGACACACAACACCTCAATCATGGCGGCGGAAGCAGAAACCCCTAGGCTGGAAAAGGAGTTGCAAAGCTGTTTCCTTTGATGCATGTGTATATTAATCTGTGCAGATACCTGCGGTCTTCCCGTCGGCACCCAGAGCTACTCCATATTGGACTATGTACAATGCCTCGATCGAAATATATGTCTGTACTTCAGAGGCCTATTCGTTTTACAGAGCAATGGTAGTGGTCATATTCGTCTAAGACACCCAAATGACTACGCCAATTCCCAGTTTATAGCGACTAGCGGCTCGAACAGCACAGGCAAAACAGGGCCCCCCTGCTCTACAAACAATGGCATTTCTTCCTCGTTCTGCACACCAGGCGCGAGCCATCAGTTCGCATCCACGTCCCGTGGCGTTGATGATTATGACGCTATCCGGGTCGATCGTATCTACCGATTGCTCTTTCAGTCGCTCGACCGTCCAGATATTGTTCTGATACTGGGATACTTCTCGCAAGTGTAATTCATGATTCCCTCGGGGACCAAATCGGCAGGCGGGCAGACTGACAAAAATGGGATTCGTATACAGAGTGTAAGCCACCGTTCGTTCACTGCCATCCATCTGGAAAACAATGCGGGCTTGGTAGTCGGTCTCACGGTCCATTCTCTCTTCTCTCATCTCCACCCCGAGAGATAGTGCTGGGACACTCTTCGGTGACGGCAAGGCTTGGAGCTCAATGGCTTTCATTTCACAGACGCTGGCCTGTTGGACTGGTTCCTCTGGTAACACCCACTGATTCCTGTCCGTCATGGCGGCAAGATATGGCTCAATCTCCTCGCCGAGCTTCATGCATCGAGCTTCGTATTCGACATTGCCACCCTGCAGCAACACCGCGCTGTCATCCCATTCAGAGTTGGTCGTAAAGGGCGCTAAGCGTCGAGCGTGAACACGGATATGCCGGGGCTTACTGGCGTCCAGAGAGGAAATGAACCGTACTGGTGGGCACGGGCCAAGCCACCCATTCAACGATCTAACTCCTGGTAAGCATCCCAGAATGCTTCCCAGCGGGGTCCGAACTCGCCAGTAGGAAGCCTGCGGTAGCGAGACTCCGCAGTCGTAGTACGGGGCCAGTCCAATTGTGTGGCGGATGGATCGACTGCAGATAATCAAGGCGCTCATGATCTTGAACGCGAACCATTTCCCGGGGAGCATCATCCCATACATCCAGTCATGCAGGTGCGACGGGATGGTCTGTCCGCCAACAAGATTTCCGTAGACGGTTTCCGCATAGTTGCGAACTTCCTCCAGATACGGCCACCGCATCCGTTCAGCGAACAGGACGAGCCCTTCGGTCTGCTGGGCATGAACCCGCGAATCCATTGCAACCGTTCTACCAGTCAAGTCCCAGTCCTCATCCAGAAAAGCGACATGGAGCCTGCGCGCCCGTTCTTTGTTCTTCTCTTGCTCGACAGCGTTCATGTCGGCCTCAATCTTTGCATTGGCGTCCTCGAGACCTTGGCGCATTGTGTCCGTGACGTTCCGTCCTGCGAGCTCGATGGCACGTTGTAACGCCTCCTTTGCCCTTTTCCCCCGTCCGAGCCGCAGATGCGCTAGTCCTAGGCGAGCCCACGCTTTTGCATATGTCGGATCGAGCTTCATGGCGATGAGCGCATCGTCTAAGGCTTCCCGGTTCTTTCCCAAGTCATACAGGGCTCCGGAGCGGTTGTTACGGTAAACGACATTACCGGGATCGGCCTTGACAGCTTCGGTGTACAGCTCGACGGCCCGCTGATGCAGTTTCTTCCTTGTGGCCTCATTCCCTTGTCTCTTGAAGTCCTCGGCCTTGGACTTTTGGAGAGAAGAGACAGTCTTTGGGATACTCGAGGTATCGACGCTCGTGTCCACTAGCCGAATCTGCACATTCTGGAACCAACGATCCGCAATAATGAGGGAAGCCAGGACCTTGGTCGTGAATCCGCGGACTTGTCCCTCTGCATCGCATGACAGACGGCGTGCCAGTTCATTGGTGATGATCATCTGTCGGAGAAAGTTCCAAAGCCCAATACTTCGGTCTGTGGGAGCCCTCCATTCTTCTGCCACGCTTGCTTTGGTGGTGAAATCGGCGATGACATTCTGATTGTTCAGGAGGCTACACAGGTCGGCAACAACAAATGACGTGGGTACAATGCCTTTTGTCGCAGCAAGTGCCAGCTCGCCCGTGAATTCCTCAAGGTCTGCCATGTCGTGCCAGGAGTTGGAGTTACTTAAACCGACTTGGCTGGTATCCTGATACAACTCATCCAGACGACGCAGGATCTTGCTGCCGTCAGGGAGGGCTGGCAAGTCGTTGTATATAACAAGAACGTCCATATCTCGCTGTTTACCGAAGAGCACCTCGTAATCCCAGCATTCCAGACCAAAGCCGTCACAAGTGACCGTGCCGTAATAAGCACTCTGATACTCGGGATCGCTTTCGATGTCGAAGAAGACGTAATCTTCTTCCGTGGACATGGCGAATTTGGATCTCATATGCTGCATGTGAATGAATTTCTTTTTGTGATATAGTTCTACACGCTTTGCTCAGCATATAGTCCAGTTGTACCTGGAACAAAAAAGTCTGCTTACCGAAAGATGGATGCGGCGTCCCAAGAACCGTCATCTTATATGCCCAGCAGGAGTCTTCCGGATCCCAGGTTTCCACTGGAGGATAGCCTTCCCAACTGAGATGCGTAAATGCCCGCCCCAAGGCGTCATCTGGTTTTCGTAGACTGACACGGAGTGCACCCAGGTTCTTCATTGTCTCGAATAGCACGGCCCCGTGTAGTCTCTTGGACAGCTGGACTATTTCTTTCTCCCTTGGCCTGGGAATCTCTCGGACTTCTTCACCATCGCCTTGTCCAACAGCCCAGCCACTGTCATCCTCTTCGTCGCTCTCACCCCAAATAACAGTGTCATCATCGAGTGATACTATATCCGATATGTCTGTCACGGTAGCACCAAGCGTCTCCAAACGAACACTGGCACTCTCAGAGATATCCTCGTACTCCCCGGCAGTTGCTTCTTGCAGAAGACGCAAGTCCTGGATCTGGTCACTGCGCCCGATATCCTGTCGCATCGCCTCCGCCGCTTTGATCTTGACGTCCGGGAAGAGGGTTTCGAGGTTCTCATTGAACCCCTTGATCTCAGCCACCATGGACTGGAACTTCCTCTTGTCATGGACTGCCCACAAGGTCTTGCGAGCCAAGGTCGTCGAGCGCTGTCGCTCCTTAGCCGATCGTAGCAGAGTGTTATACTCGCGCTTGAAAACGGACCGCAGGAGATCGACTTGCTTGTCTTTGTGCGACTCACTCGGACGCAGACCGTACTTGTTTTGCAGGGCCTCCGAGTTCTCAAAGATATTCTGTATACAACCCAAGACTCGCATCACCATAGTCTGGATCTCTGTGGATCGTAAGCGGGGATCAGGAATTATCTGGCTGTTGTTGAGCCCCGCGAGGCCCACTGCCTCTCCCCACGCCAGAAGCCGGACGCGTTCGACCTCGAGCTTGATGCGGAGGACCTCGTAGTCCCAGCCGTATTTCCTGCTCGTGTCGACAATTTCAAATATCTGCACGCATGTTTTCCATGCTGTGGCGACGCTGATTACCAGGCCCGCCACGTCCGCCATCGTCAGTTGTTGATAAATGACGAGTAGGGGGAACCCAGTTTGAGCCTGGCACGAGACAACTATCATATAATCCCCGCTGGAAATTCTCTCTATCTTATCCCTCGTGTCTATTCGCATTGGCCTCACGCGAATTACAAGGCTGAATCGCTACCCCAACGAGGCTGGAGAGCCCACACAGAGGGACGCCCTCATTGGCCAAATACGAAGTTATACTTTCGGTCTGAGGAAGCGATTGGGAGGTGATATTTGTGAAGTAACCTTCTTTCAAGTAGTACATGGCTGTATCTTCCGTGTCCGTTCTCATGTCCTTTGGTTGGCCTGCTGGCTGATTGGCAGAGCGCTGGCCATGGCTGGAAGTTGAGCTGGTAAAAAGGGCAAAAAACGTAACAAATAAGCATACACAGCCATGTTCTACTTTGAAGATAGTTTGCCGTTTTTTCCTCTTCAGACCAGTATACCCATGGAATAAATGCGTACTCTGAGAAAGGTGATTGTTGCCACCGTCCTGGCATGTCTGTCAAAAGAACCGAGGCAATCGACAGCGGAATCCCGTACAAGGTTGTTGACCACCTGGTCTGATGCAGTCAAGTCTATCAGGGCGCAAGAGTCCAAGCCGTCCAAATTCTGCCATAAGCAAGATAACAGTCTTTGGGGCGAAGTGAGTAGCTTAAGAGTCTAACAGGCAATCGTAATGGTGTCTCAGCCCATCAAATGACCCAGCTGTGACTCTGTAGCTATAGAGCAACTATTAGATAATGTGCCATCTTTCCAAGTGGCAGTGCGTTAGATAAGGAAGAGAGAAAGTGCGCCATGACTATGGGGATGTGCCCTGCTTAAATGGAGTAGGCGTGCAAGGGAGCAGGAGAACTAGCAAAGCAGTGAGGTTTTGGCACCCCGCTAACCGTATCATGGTATACTTAACCGGATAATAGTATGAAGAAGGTATATGCAGGGACTACGGAGTAAAGTAACCTTGTAGCCTGCTGTTAGGTTGACCTGATAGAAAAACCATGCGCTCCATAAATCTGCCCCTAGTAGGACGACCTGCCCTGCTTTCACCGAATCTGCGGGGCAGGGTGCTATTCTCTACTACGCCCTGTGAATAATTGATTAGCTATTCCCAAGGAGGCCATGTGTTGTCAGCCAATCAATGAGTTGTATATTACCTTAGTGCTTACATCGGGATTGTCGAAATCCGGCCCAATTCCGACCGACGGCTATATTTCACTTGCAAACCTCGTGTTCAGTCTCACGTATGATTCACTACTTATCATTCAAGCCATTGAGTTCCGATTTTGCATCAGGTCTGACCGGACTTCAGGCTAACTGGAGTTTCAAAAGCCCGTATCAGGCTTCATATCTTCTCATGGATGACGCAACAAGCTATGTTCCGGCACCGTATGGCCGAGCTTGTGTTAACTGTGCTCGAGCCAAATGCAAATGTATCGTTCCAGAGGCAGGGGGTATTTGCGCAAGGTAAGTTGTTGAATCTGGCTTGGTGAGCGTAAAGTAAAGAGTCATTCTAGATGTCATCGATTGAATAAAGAATGTCGCCCATCAGCCAGAGTCCGGAGGACTAGACGAAACACATCCATAGTATCAAAGACCGTGCAGCTGGAGCAGAAACTGGATGGCATACTCTCCCTCCTCAAAGATAATCGCTCGAAAATGATGTCTGAATGCCCTAGCCCGGCAATACTCGACCAGGATCGAGTTTCTTCAGGACGTCCAGATGCCATGCCCCCTCTCCTCACTCCAGAGGGCGGTACCAGTGACTCTCCTGGTAGGTCTGTTACTACTTCGGCAGGGCGAGCAGAGGATTATTCCCCAGATACAACCGGCTCTCTGGCAGAGGAAGCTCTGAATTCATTTCGCAATGGTCCTCTGGAGTATCTACCATTTGTTCATATTCCAGCCAGCGTTAGTGCCGCAGAACTGAAGACGGAGTCTCCATTTTTATGGTATTGCATCTGTGCAGTGCAGTGCAAGCATACTGCGCGCCAGACTGCTCTCAGTGTCGGCATCAGAGAAAAGGCAGCCCAGGCGCTACTCGTGGACTGTCGAAAGAATCTGGATATTCTACAAGGCCTATTGGTCTATCTAGGCTGGTATTTGAATCCCGATCGACGTGATTTCCCGCCACTGACTACTCAAGGATTACTCTTCGCTGCCAACCGCAAAAATATTCTCTTTGTACATATATCCAACTGGCAATATCTGTGATCTTCGACTTGGGCCTTCACAAGTCTCCGCCTGATGAATCACATCCTGCCGATTGCGATTGGAACGGTCCTATCTCCCACCTCATATTTCCTGCTTCCAAAACGCGGAGCATGAATGAGCGACGAGCCGTACTCAGTTGCTTCCTCCTAAGTTCATCGTATGTAAACCTGATCCTGGAATTTCCTGCTAAGTACTGAATCCGTCACCCATGCGCGGCAGTATATCGCAATTCTTGTGCAAGCCGGATCCAATGCGTTGGACAGCACACATGAAAGAATGTCTGGAGGTCTTGACTGAGAGAAAGGAGACCCCCAACGACGCAGTCCTTGTACAGCTCGTTCGGATCCAACTTGTCGTCGACAAGGTGATCAGACGGTCTTGGGACGAAAGCGGAACCACCGCGGAGGGTTCAGACAGCCCCCGGTTGCCGACATCCTTTTTCATTCGAACGATGCAACAACAGCTGCAAAGTATCACAAGTCGGATTCCACCTGAACTAGCGGACAACAGTGAGTAGAGAATGATGAATATCGCACAGACATCCAACACTGACATGTGATGCAGAGGTTGTGCTTTTCCATTTATACCAGGCCGAAATGGCCGTATACGAGACTGCGATGTCGAGATCAGCCATACAAGTCGAAGACGTGGACGTCACTCGTATCAGCCATCTATATGCATGTCTAGCAGCAACCAAGAATTGGTTCGATCTCCTTCTCACCATCAGTCCTGAAGAATATGTCTCCCTGCCGGTAACGATCATCTTCCAGGTCTCACACTGCTTGAGTACCTTGTTCTATCTTTCTACATTCGACTACCCGGGCTGGGATCGAGAAGCTGTTACCCGCACAGCTGACCTCCAGTCCATCTCGCAGCAGGTAATTGACCGACTGGATTCAGTGGCCGAAGCGGCAGGCATTCAGAACCAAGGAACGGATGGGGATTTGTGGAGCAAGTCGGCCAGGATCCTTCCTAAATTACAGGCTAGTTGGGCGTCTAAACTCCCGAACGCTGTGGTACCAGCTGTGAATGCAGGAGGACAATCGTCAGCTCCTTCTAGTATTGATGAGGGCTTTCTCGAGGCATACCTCAATTGGCCGGATGTATGGTTGATGGAATCACTGATGCTGGGGAGTCAGAACGGAGTGTGATGGTTTAGCTTAACGTTTGATTGTATTACGAGTCAAATCTGGATTGCTTGAATGAATAATTTCTTATCGATTTGGTCTCTGACCTATGTTGATTGTCGCAAATCCCGTCTCAGCGGATTCACCCCTGAACGGGGTCGGAGTCGGGATTGGCCCAACTCCGTCCGATACTGTGGTATAACAATGAACCTTTCTCCCCAGGCAGAGGGAGCTGCTTCATGCCTATTCTCAAGTCATCAAAAACTATCACCAGGATTCTTTCTAAAGATGCGCACAGAACTGGAAGGGGAAGACCGGTCTGCCGACAGAAAAAAGGAGCCGCCTGTCGCACAGAACACTCATAATACCCCATCTATGGCGTCAGAGCTATCGGGCGCTAAACAAGAGCCCGAGATTCTTTCAGCAGACGCTGGAGAAAAACTGGCCAATGCTATCGCCAACGCTACTGAAGAACATCCGGAAAAGTGGATTAAAGGCGTTCCCCTGCTCATGGTAACCTCGGGGATTACTCTGGTCATATTCCTGATGTTACTGGACATGTCAATCCTGTCTACAGTCTGTCGTTCCAGTTTGAAATTGCTGAACATTTCTCTAATCTCGAATTAATAGGCCGTACCGCAGATTACGAATCAATTCCACTCTCTCGAGGACATAGCCTGGTACGGCAGTGCTTACACGTTGGCGAGGTAGGTCAAATATCTTATGTTGACGAATGAAACTCCAGATCTCTGATCCAAACTGCTCTGACAGCTCGGCCCTTCAACCTCTTACAGGGAAGTTTTACACCTATTTCACCTCCAAGGTAGTTCACCTCCTACTCGCTTCGTAATGGACGACTGATTTCCGTGAAGTGGGTATTTCTGGGCTTCTTCGCAGTCTTCGAGCTAGGCTCCTTGATATGCGGCGTCGCTACCTCGTCGAAAATGCTCATTGTCGGCCGGGCTATTGCCGGAATGGGATCTTCGGGAATGTCCAACGGCGCTCTGACGATTGTTGCTGGGGCTGTCCCGATGCATAGAAGGCCATGTATGAGTTCTTTCAGGAGAAGTTGGTCAATGGAAGCTGACATTTTGAGAAGTTATTGTTGGCATCATGATGGGACGTATGTACAGCCTTGTCATAACACAGGAAACACAAACTGAATCAATTTTCGCAGTGTCACAGATTGGACTGATTTTAGGCCCTCTGGTCGGTGGTGCGTTGACCACGTATACGACATGGCGCTGGTGTAAGATGACCGGGTCCATGCTTGATACAACTGGGTCTAATGCTTCATATCAACAGGCTTCTACATCAATTTACCCATTGGAGCTCTAGTTGCTGCCCTCTTGGTCTTCACCCGCATTCCCGAGCAACGAGAAAAGGGTCGAGCGATTGAAGTTCTGCCGACCTTTTTCAAGACGTTCGATATCCTGGGGTTTGTGCTATTTGCTCCCGCTGCAATCCAACTCCTGCTGGCCCTTCAGTACGGAGGTAGTCAATATGCATGGGACAGCGCCACAGTCATCGGCCTGTTCTGCGGTGCAGGCGCAATGTTCATCATCTTTTTGGGATGGGAGCACCATATGGGGAAGGATGCCATGATTCCATTACACATGGTTCGCAACCGGATTTTCTCCTGCAGCTGTGTGGCTATCATGGCTTTGTTCGGAATGACAATCACTGTGTCGTACTATCTGCCGATATACTTTCAGGCAGTGAGAGACAAGACGGCGCTGGTTAGCGGTGTTGATTTGTTGCCGAGTGTGCTGTGCCAGATTGTCATGGCTGTGGTCTCGGGGGCTCTCAGTAAGTCGGCCATTTATTGTTTGTCGTCATTCTGCTAATATTCTCTTGACATAGTTGGAAGAATAGGCTACTATCTACCATTTGCGGTTCTCGCCGGAATACTCAACGCTGTCGGGTGTGGTCTTCTGTCGACCTTATCACCCACCACTCCTACACGCGAATGGGCTGGCTATCAAGCTCTGACAGGATTTGGTCGAGGAGCAGGAATGCAGACCGTAGGTCCAATAATTCTGCTGATCATAATGTTGACGTGTATCTGATGACGCCACAGCCCATGATAGCCGTTCAGAACTCCGTCCTGCCTGATGAGATGTCAACTGCCATGGCCATCCTAACCTTCAGCCAGACCATTGGCGCTGCCATCTTCCTGGCGGTCGCAGAAGTCCTCTTCTCTCACGGTTTGAGAAGTACCATTCCGCAGTACGCCCCTAACGTTGACACCGAGACGGTGATTGCAGCTGGTGCGACTGGTTTCCGAAGCATTGTGTCTGAGGAGAGCCTCCCCGGAGTTCTGCTCGCTTATTCAAAGAGCATTGGGCATATTTTCTACCTGGTTGCTGCGCTGAGTGTGCTGCAGTTCTTCTTTGCATGGGGAATGGGCTGGAAGAACGTTGGCAAGCCTAAAGAGAACAAGCTGAAAAGGGAAGAGGAAGGGAAGATGAATGATTGAAGTTGGACATCGGCGTGATGTGAAAATAGAGAAATTCCACTCATCCTATGAAGATTAGCTTTCAGATGTAGTATAGAGGTTTATGTCATTGTGACGTCCAATCCATTCTTTTCTGCATATATTTTACCACAATAGTCAGCCTAATTCGTTCTAATAAATAAAAGATTAATGAAGCCTTCAGGGATCGATGGTGACCATGTAACTAATGGAAGCCAGCTGTATGTGACTCTAATCTGTTCAAGGACCAGGTTCTTCATGAGGCAGAAGCCAATCTCCTAGTCGACTTGCCAACACTATGGGGTATTTTGTGAAGATCCTATCCTAAACTGTCCTCCATCTCAGCTTCATGCACTAGCCAATGCGACCCTGCAATAGGGGTGATCGGCCACAACGGGTCGATCACAGACAGAAGGTCCAGCTTTTTGCCCCATTTCCCCAGTTAGGCAATTCCTTTTGGTCTGCGGGTGTGATCATGGGTTGGCGGAGGGTAGTATTGCAGAATGTTTCATCGGGTTACTTTGCCGGTGAGTTTGCCGGTGGTACAGTTTCAGGGTGATTTAGCTTATGCGCTGAAACGCCGGATACTAGGTCCAGAAGCAACATAAAGCTTCGCCTCTCCCGGCAGGGTCCATCTCGATTTCAATAACAATCAACTGCATTATCTTCTCTTGAGAACAGCAATCTTCAAAGATGCGATATCTTGCAACTGCTGCCGTTTTGGCTGGCGCAGGCCTGGCCTCGGCCTATAGTGTCCCAGCCAACCTACAACAAATTTACAACAAACACAAGGTAACATCTTCTCTCCTTCTCTATTGCAGTCTGCTAACATTCTAAGACCGGAACATGCCAGAACAAGCTGCAAGACGGTTTTTCCGATGGCATCAGCGGCCCCGGCACCTTCGCCTACTGCGGCGACATCAAGGGGGCGATCTTCCTTCACAGCTCCGCCAACGGCGGCCAGTATGATAACATGGACATCGACTGCGATGGAGCGAACAACAGTGCCGGCGACTGTGCGAATGATCCCTCCGGCCAGAGCATGACGGCGTTCATGGATACTGTGCAGCAATACGGCATCTCGGATCTGGACGCCAACATCCACCCGTACGTGGTGTTTGGTAACTCGGGCAGCTCGCCGACCTTTGATCCTCAGCAATATGGAATGGAGCCGCTGAGCGTGATGGCTGTGGTGTGCAATAATCAGCTGGTACGTTTGCTATCAGCTTGTTGACATGAGACGAATGAAACTGACTGTTTAGTTCTACGGTGTCTGGGGTGACACCAACGGTGGTGTCGCTACTGGGGAGGCTTCCATCTCGCTGGCCAAACTGTGCTTTCCCAATGATGGTATCACCGGTGACAATGGGCATGGCGAGGACGATGTGCTCTACATTGGCTTTATGGGGAAGGATGCTGTCCCCGGTGCTAGTGCTGCCTGGACTGCTCGCGACACTTCGACTTTTGAGGAGAGTATCAAGGGTCTCGGTGATCGCCTTGTTGCTAAGCTTAGCGCTTAAGAAGGCCTTGTTGGGATATAGTGTAGCTAGTCGATTTGATACATGCGTGTCCATAGTCGTACATCGTGTTTAGAGTCTGTTACCACAATTGACTCCGGGTCGGAGCAGTTTGAACCCCAGCTTCTCCATCCTCTGCGAATCAAGCATGCCATGATGGTCATAAATCACTTTTGGAGACTCCATCTCCCCCGCAATCTTCTCCCAGTCTAGCCGACCCTCTTTAAACTCGTCCCAAGCGGTGTGCAGGACGACTGCACCACAGCCGGAGCAGGCCGCGTGCAGGTCCTCCACGACCGTGACGGCATCCAAATGCCCACTCATGAGGCCTAGGGCTCTCTCAATCTGCTCCTTTGGCACATGCTGATCGCAGATGTTCACCTTGACGCCAGAACATGTCAGTTCCCGCACCAGTCGCGTCGCGCTCATATTCCCGATATCGATCGTGTTCCACTTGCTCGCGAATCCAAGGATGGCGACATCCCTCCTCTCCTCTGCCCGGGGTAGACCATCGCTGATGCGTCGTGCAAGGCGCTGTACCTGATATGCCTCCATCCTCACCACTGCCGTCCAGTACTCTGCCACCTCCGGTAACCCCAGCTCCAGTGCCAAATAAACCAAGCACCCGACGTCCCTGAGCAAGCTGGATCCACCGACCCCATGCCCAGTCGCAGACAGTGCCCCTACAGTCTGCTCGATATGCGTGATGTTTGCATTTGTGGGCTCGCAGATTGCGCGCAGGGACTGGATGCTGCTTGTCTGCTGCGCTAGCATTGCGCTCGCGGCGATCTTACCTAACTCTGACGACCAGGCGTCCATGGTGACGATGCGGTCCTCGGGAACCCATGCATACAGACCTTTCAGCGCGGTTAGTGCCTCGGGCGACATATCCTCGGAAAAGATGTGGCCGATGATTATTCGGACTGGATAGAGAAGGTCGCGGATCGCCGTCCCTGGGACCAGAAACTCGGGGTTGGAAAGAACTTCGAAAGAGGCGGATGGGGAGGCGGTCTTTTTGAGCTGTGCGGTTGTAAGCTCTTCATATTATCGATTGAATTGAATTGGCCACGCACCATTTTCTTGATTCGAGAGACAATTCCGCTTGGCCCTGTGCCCCGGTGGACGATGATCTTGTGTCCGGTTGAGACTTGGGCGATGGCCCGGATGGCAGTTTTCAGGATTGTCAGGTCGAGGCCGGGGGTCTCGTCGTCGGATGACTGAAAATTAGTATAAATCTCTGTGCTGATTGAAGGCGGGAAAAGCTTACGTTGTCCAGAGTATCCACGCAGAGAAAGATGATATCCGATGCCGCTATTCCAGCATGGATGTTGGTTGAGAAAGTGATGTTTCGCAGTTTCCGTATTCGCGGTTGACACATGACAGGTTCACGCATTTCAGCCTGTTGATCAACTTGCTTCTTTGGTCTTTCAGACGCTACGGCGTGGTCCTCAAAGACAAGCTCCTCCAGACCAGGTTCACAGACAGGCAAGCGATCCGAATTCCACGCCATGATAAGACGCGGATTGTCATCAACAACATGGAATTGGACATGTGTATTCTGCGACGCGAGAACAATCGCCGTCAAGGCTCCTATGTTATGTCAGGCACGGCACTGCGTGGTTTCTAGAGGCAACTAACCGACAGGTCCAGCACCGATGATACAGGCACTGCGAATGGATTCAATCTTTCCCTCGCGCACCGAAGACTGTCCATCTCCGACACTCTCGGAATATGTATGGCCTCCGACAATTACTCTAGGACTTTCTCTGGCGGCGATTGCCCTGTATCGACGACGGGAAATCAGCAACGTGATGCCAGCCAACAGCACCAGCAGCGGAAGGAAGGGCATCGTGATCCAGATGTTGGGATTGACAAGAACATTGCCTAGTCTTCATCGTCTCCTCGTGATAACTACACAAAAAGGCGCAGATGCAAGAGAGACACGTTCCAACGGCGAACTGGTGACCCTTGCTGGGTTGTCAAAAGAGCGGTCTGTCGTCAGCCACTATTGCCGAACATTGCATGAATGGGTCCCGTGCAGCTATTTTTGAACAAACAGCATGATCCTTTGCCTAATGCAACTGTATAATTGGATGGCTCGAGGTTGGTCGTCCACGTTATGTCGTCTACGTGTCTCTGTCGGCTGGCGAACAACCGGTTTGAATGGCTTATCTACAGGCGCACTCGATATTAAGAGCATACGGGATTAGCTTGGCTTCTATGATTACAATTCGGGATTTGACATAATAATCCTTGACTTCTCAAAAATCGACCCAAACTGAGGATTACGTGAATTCTTCGCTTAGACGCTGGAAGAATGTATCACCAGCGCGCCAAGGATATCGCCAAGGATATCGTCAAATCTCCAGCATTGCAATTTGTGCCACAAATCAATGATTCGTCTACACCCAATGGCGATCGTTCTAAGCATGCAAACCTGCGCCGAGGCTAAGCCACAGGACAAGTCAAGCCTCAGTGCGTGGTCGAAATACACCTAGAACGCCGGTGGACTTGCTTAGTGCTTACCCCCCCTCCTTGATTCAATTATCCCAACGGGACTTCAATTGCCCTCTCAATCAAAGTTTACTGCCCACTGCTACGGCAAGTACACCACTATCTAAAAGAGAGGATAAAATGACAGTTAACAAACTCCCCCGCATCGCCTGCTTCCACGGCGGGGGCTCAACAGCCGCCATCTACCAGGTCCAATGCGAACAGCTCGCTCATCTCCTCAAGAACGACTTCCAGCTCGTCTTCTTCGAGGGCCCTTTCGAGCGCAGCGCGGGACCAGGCGTTCTGCCCGTCTTCGCGGACTACGCGCCATTCAAGTCGTGGTTTACGCAGGATGAGCGCGGGGAGCGGGCCGATGGGAGCGGCTACGACGCGTCCGGCAACGATGGGGTCGAGCGCGTGTGGAGGTTGATGGAGGACGAGGGCCCGGGTGGGGAGTGGGTGGGCGCGATGGGATTCAGTCAGGGTTCGCGTGTGGCAGGGGGGTTATTGCTGGATCAGCAGCGGCGGGCTGCGTTGGGAGTTCCGAAGAAGACGCATATCGAGCTGCTCTTCGGAGTGCTGTGTAACGGAGCAGGGGCCCCGATGGAGTCGGATGCGGCTGAGTGTATGGTTCCCTTGCTTTTGATGCTTTTCAGTGCTTACCGAGTTAGATATGACGAAGCCGGATGAATCTCCTAGCCGGATCAGCCTGCCGACGTTGCATGTCCATGGGCTTAGAGATCCGTTCCTGATGCTGGGTAAGCAGCAGTTGCAAAACTGTTATGATCCGAAAACGGCGACGCTCTACGAGGTGGACTATCATCATGCTATGCCGTGGGCGAGACACGAAGCCAGGCAGCTGGCTGATCACATCCGAACAATCTACAAGAACAGTTCGAAGCAATGATATTGACGGCTCACGGTCACTACGAATTAGACGGTCATGGGGAGGAATAGACTGATACAACGGACTGATAGATTTGTTTCTAAATATGTGTCTAGGTTTTTGTCCTGTCTTAGCTGCTACATCCTACGAGTCTGGCTGCAGTACTGCTATTGAATCATATTCTATTGAACGCCTGACGTTGGTGTCGACGAAATCTAGTACGTCCGTAACCATTTCCATTTATGTCGGGGGAGCATAAGATAAAATCATTTCATTCATGACATCGTACGAACCATTCCAGCGAAGTCTCAAAGAAGAAAGCGGCAACAATCAGGCAGGTGTAAAGGCAATCACAACCGCCAGGGCATGTCAATGAAGAGCATCCGGATCAATAACTTTAAGCAGACAGGAGAGACACCACCTTGGTCCAAATCGAATCAAAGGCCTGGTAAGTATTTAAATTGCTGAGGTAGGTCTGGCTGGAGATGGCACGCAGCTGAGAGAGCAAGGTCGAAAGATTCACGGTGTCAGGAACATCGTAGACCATGGATGCAAAGCGACTGGTGTCCTGGCCCTTGATTCCCTGGAACTGATCCGATGAAAGGGCGCGCACAAACTCGCTGTACGGTGACTCGAAGATGACTGTAGCATCGGGAATGCTGAGGTAGGCGGTATCCGGAACAGTTCCTGGATTCGTGACGACCTATCTAGCGGTTAGCATGTCGGACTCAGAGCTGTCGGCAGCCGTCTTACATGGTTATTCGGACCCAGTCCTTTGCTTCCTCGGATGAACGTGGCCAGTTGCTTGTAATAGGTGACTGCGGCGGCATCATACTCCGAGGGTGCCTCGTCCAGGAAGATGCCGTGCACCGCAAACGAGGAGTTTCCGCTGGCAGACGGCCATCCGGCATAGGTGTTGATTTCCTGTTTCACCTCCGCGATATCGCGGGTTCCCTTGCCAGTACGGACATATCCAATCACCAACGCGTTGCTGTAGGCTGTGAGTCTGGGGACTGCGGCCAGGAAGTTCTCGTCCGCCAGCGGGGTAGAGCCGGGACCGTTGTCAGGATTGATGATTATGGTGAACTGGACGTCGGGATTGGAGTTAATCCTATTGAACAGACAGGTTAGAGTTTGGCTGTGACGTGAGGAATTGAAAGAACGTACAATTCTTCCATAGGTGACCAGGCTCCCTCGGCTGGGTACAAGTACCAGGGGATCATGATGTTTCCTTTCGACGCGCTGGTTCCAGAGGCGGCCGTTGCAGAAGCAGTGGGTGTTGCAGTAGGAATGCTAATTGAGGCAGGCTCGGTAAATGCTGAAGCATAAGCGCTTGTGCTATAGGCAGCCCCAGCACTGTAGGTGCTTTCACTATCCTGGCTCACGGAAGTGTGAGAATGCCGCCAGCCTCTATCAGCCGAGTGCTTCTGATCCTCATGGGGACGATAGGATGGGATGCATGCGCTGTGTCCTTGCTGAACAAGGGTCATGCATCCCATTAAGCCCACCAAAACACGAGAAAAGTTCACCTGGAACATGATGATTGAAGAGAAGTAAAGGAATGACTGAAGCTAGTACAAAGGAGTGACTGAGAATTAAAAAAGGGAGGACGCTTGCCAGAAGCTGGTGAGTTGAATCCTTCATCATTCACCCGGGTTGGCAGCCTCCATATATACTCCTTGAATCCATAGATTCGAGGCCTTTGAGGATCTGGATCTGAAAGCCAATTCTAGATCAAAGGAGCAGTGGACCATCAACGGCTGCCCTGGATTGGGCCGAACGTCAGCGCTAACATCGGGCAATTTCTGGAGCTGAAACAAAATCTCCGCCACGGCGCTTTTCTGATCACTTCATTTGCATCTCTATAGAAATAATGCGGACTCGCTTGTCTACTTTTTGACCTATACAAGACAAAGAAATCCAAAGGACCGACATCCTAGTCCAGAGTCCCTAATCAGAATCCATGACTGCATCCTGCTCCCATTCTTTGTGACGCCTGCATTCAGTTGATGTATCATACTACTGTCCTGCAGGACATCCGTCAGCTCTTCCGGTACAACTGTGACTGACTCCTTAATCTTATTATTGCAAGTCTGTGGCTAGAGGATCCTTGCACTACTTATGAAAGTTGGTGTCCCTCGCCCCATTCAAGGACAATATAAGCGCCTTGACGGAGTAGGCACATGTCTGAACCCTGAAACTTCCCGAAGACGTAATGTGAAAGCTGCATTCCCCTCCTTGTTACTATAGTTGATACATCATGCGCCAACAGACGTCAAGTAAAGCCAGGGAGTCCACGAAGCGGTAAGCATATATGCAGAAGCGTTTGGCCATCACATCCAAGTCACTTGCATCAGCCTCATGCTTTAGCCTGGGAACTTTATCGATTTTGATGAATTTCAGCAGAAAGATCGTGTAACCTGTCTCGAAGACGGTGTGCGCTAGGCACTGGAGCGACTATCATTCGTTAAGTGGGATTAAGGTGACGGTGCGAATGGTGTAGGGTATAATATTCTATATTTCGTTACTAATCAATAGAGGTGAATCTGACACTATTTAAGGGCCCAGTCTAGCCCCACTACTCGTTATCCAGAGCTATGCTGATCAATGCAGTGCGGGAGGAGCAGCAATAGCTCGCCTTGGTATCATAAAATCGAGGGCCCCAGTGCAAGACAAGTCTCCAGGGTTATATTGTGGCCTATAAACAGAACAGGCTATACCACCTCAGCATGCACAGGAGTATCCGCAGGCTTCTCAGCCTCGATCACACTCTGCTGGCGATGTTTCTCAATCTCCTCGCCAAACTTATCATGAACCTTGTGCGACTGCCATGCCTTGACATTCGAATCAAACATCATATCAATCTCTTCAAGGGACCGCCGCGCTGTCTCGGGGTACATGAAGAACACATGGAAGGTCATGACCGTGCAGAAAACGCCGAAGATGATGTACGTCTTCCATTTGATGTTGGTGAAGGCGGGAGCAACGAAATAGGCCAGCGCAAAGTTGAAGATCCAGTTGCCGGCCGCCGAGAGGCCGACGCCCTTGGCTCGGTATTTGAGCGGGAAGACTTCGGAGGCATAGATCCAGGCGGCAGGGGCCTGCTTCGTCAGTATGATTCAGTCTCAGAAAAAGAGAGGAAACTCACCCAGGTCAGACCATACACGCCAACAAAGATATAGGAGCAGGCAATGACGCCCTTTCCGGGTGCGCCCTTGATCTGCCAGCGTAGGTTCTTGTTGCCATCGATCTCATCGACTGGGTTGCCGTAGGAGGCCATGATACCGGCAATGGCATAATGTAGTGCCATGCAGATGATAGAGCCGGAGAGGAGAAGCAGTCGGCGGCCGATACGGTCAATGTATGGCAGAATGGCGCCGGTGGTGACGAGGAAGATGACATACTGGATGGCCGACGAGTAGAGGACGGTGTCACCGGGCTAGATTCATGTCAGCCAATTGCTCCCCTATAATAACGCCGTTGAGCAAGAGGAATTACCATATTGGCCATCTGGAAGATATAGACCACATAGTACATGGCCACGTTGCCACCGAGAAGCTGCTGCCACACCTGGACGCTGACTCCGCACATCGTCCGTTTCCAAACCCGCGGACCAAACAGCGCAAAGAAGGAAACGTCTTTAGCCTCCCGTGCGATCCGCACTGCTTCCTGGACTTCCTCCCATTCGACCTGTACCTCGGGATGGTTGCGGTCGCCATTTCCATGTAGCAAGGCCAGTGTATCCAGACTTTCTTCCCAGCGCTCCTTGCCGGCCAGCCAGCGGGGCGATTCGGGGAAGAAGAGCAGGGCAACCGCCAGGACAAGCCCCGGAATGGCTTGGACACCCCAGGCAATGCGAAAAGCAGCAGGGGAGTGTACGCCTTCGGAGCAACCGTAGGAGACCAGGTACATAATCAGTATACCCCATTCGATGGCCCACTGCTGGATGCCGACGATTCGGCCACGGATACGAGCGGGAGCCAGTTCGGCGAGGTAGACGCAGACCTGAGACGAGGTGATGCCCACTATGGTCTGGTGAGTTCATGTCGAGTCGTATTTGCTGACATGCGGGAGAATACCTGAAAGTCCACTGACGACACGACCGGCGACTAGATGCGCCACATTCTGTGCACTACATTGGATGACAGCCCCGATGATCCAAATGATCGAGGCTACGAGAAGGGCTTGGCGACGTCCAATGTGATCGGAGATGAAACCAGCTGCAATGGCACCGGCGAAGGATCCAGCAGACATGGAGGCAGTGATCTATGTCGCGAGTCAGTCAGTTTGGCCGAGAAGCGGACGGACCTGACATACGCCTCCTTGCAAGTTGGAGTCGGGAGAGTTAAAGTAGTCGAGGTACTGGTGTGTGCCTATCCACGCGCTCATGGAGCTATTGAGAATCAGCTAATGCCGATGCAGAGCATAGGACAGCACATCTTGAGGCTTACCTGACATCGAACCCGAACAGAGCACCGCCGATAGTGCCAAAGGCGGCCAGGACTGTCATCTGTCAGTAGTTGAGCGTCATTGTCTAGCTAGCGGGCGTACCGTATATGTTAGAGATCCGATACATCATGCCAGAAGTGAGTCTGCGCTGACCTGGTGAAGCCGTGGAAGTGACATCGGCTCCGAGTGCACTGGCAGGTTATATACAAGTCCTGCAGACCTTGACGACGGCATCTCCAGGCCGGGTTCCACCCCCGGTGGTCCGGGGATGGTGCCAGAATTGCAGGGCAGCCGAGTAAAACACCCCGCAAGAAGTAACGATCGGCTAATCCATGGGAAAGCCGAGAATGGAGGAGTCCGGGGATAGGACCTGGAGTCTTGGAGAGAACCGAATGGACAAATGATCGGCTTTGGGGAGAGGGAGAAAGCAAGGCCGAAGTGCGTCACCGGTGGAGCCAGTTCCTGTGATCATCCAGTCGGTTATTTCGAAAACGGGGTTTTTCCCTCTTTATCCCTTGACTGCGGAAATTAACCGATTAAAGGGTTGTCTCTCCGAGCACATTCACCTCATGCGACATGAACACGAGTATGTTGAGGGAAAAAAAAGTTGATGGTGCGTCACAACATCAACTAGCCGAGATGTTGTGTCATAGTATCATAGTATCAAACGCTTTTATCCGGGGTAGGGCGCCCCTTGCCTGCCATTGGCCTTGACAGTTGATACTTTATGCCTTCCATTCTTCTTTCCCACTCAGACTATGTCCTCTTTGACCCAAGTACCGAGAATAGCCTGACATCTCGAACCAGCAGCATCGGGATGATCCGCAACTCGGTCGGGATGGCACTGCAGCTTCACTGCCGGCAGCTAACGACGCCACCGACGACAGCGTTTAGAGCCAACCGAGCCGTAGTTGTTGAGTCTTTTTCTCGCTAGTCTAGAAATGGGATGTGTGACAATAAGTTTATCAGCCAAGACGCATCGTGGCTGTTGATGTATCCCTGTTGTTGTTACTACGACTGTTTGACAGCTGGCTTGTTTCGAAAGAGATGATGGTATTTTGATGTTCAAATTCCAAAGGACTATTTTACCGATAACCGACATATTCTCTATGACTTCCACTAATCCATTATGGGGGTGGGAGGTTCGATCCCTCAAGACACTACTGGGCTGCTTCAATCTACGTCACGAAGACCATCATGAATCAAAAAAGATCATCCACAGTCATGGCTGGGTCTATGGACTGTTCTATTCCGTTTCATATTGCTCCCATCCCATCAGTCGCTTCGCCTTCTCCGTTGTCCAGAACCCCTGACTGCCCGACATATCAGCCCGAATCTCCGCATCGGGAAAGTACTTTCGCGCCAGCTCCTCCGACGGTATATCCTGCGTAGTCGTGGGAGCAACAATATTGAAAATCTCGCATCCCTCCCAATTGTCGCATTTCTCTACGGCCAGCAAGCACGCCCGCGCGGTCGCCACGGGATTCACCCACCCCCAGAGCTGCTTCACCCCTGCATTCTCCCAGTCATTCTCGTGCACCTTTTGTACCCGTTCCAGCGGCGACACCTCGTGGATCCGCAGACACGCGATCTTCATCCCGGGGAACCACTCCGCGAAGGCTTGGGCCTGGATCTCCGCTTCGCGTTTTGCCAGGGCGTACGAGTCCGTGGGATGCTGGGGTGCCTCTTCGTCTAGAGGGAAGTAGTCGAAGTGTAGCGGTCGGTTGGAAAAGGCGAGCCCGATGGCGTTGACCGACGAGGCGTAGCAGAACCGCTTGATCCCAACCTCTGCGGCGGCGCGGAGGCCGTTGAACGCCGAGTCGACGTTGTTGTTGTGCACGACGTAGTCGTCCTTGTTGACCGGGTTGGGGATGGCGGCCAGGTGAATGACTGCGTCGCAGCCGCGGAAGGCCTCGACGGTTTGCCGGTAGTTCATGGCCACGTCCGCCGTGCGCATCTCGGTGTTGGGGATGTCGCCAGTGGGGGGCTGCTCGGTCCGGTTCACCTGGACAATGGCGTGGCCTGCGTCTACGCACACCTTTACGGAGACGCGTCCTACGCTTCCGCGGGCTCCAGTGATTGCTATCTTCATTCCGGCTCGTTGCAGTCTGAACAGAGGGTGGTTTGAGGTGTCCGGCGGTCTGTTGTACTGGGATCGACGACCCCAGCGATCAGTTGGTGACATGAGAATGAAGATCAAAAGTTGCTCCTGGGCGTATGATATGGTTCGACAGAGAGAATAATCGCATTCCTGACGTCAGGCAATCACATCAATCACATCACCATGGGGTCAGTAGAAGATCACGCAGTCTGTAACCTGACGATGTATCGGGGAACACGTCGGGACAATGTTTTGGCACGCAAGCAGCCATGACAAGTCATCTCGTGACATTATGTGTCTTCCCATACTCTTCGAATGTTCTTCCATGCGACGAATTGAGGAGAGTTGATGAACTTCTCCGGACCTTGGTTCCGTACCAATGGATCCTAGGAGAAGGTAGATGTTGACATGCACAAAATGACTTTATTGACAAATATAGCACATTGGAAATTATTGAGTCGCCGGAACATCTATAACTGAAAGCTTCTGATATTGTAATTCTTTGCTATTGAACTAAGTCCTGGTTAATCGTGGAGAATATATACCTTGTCAAAGTTGCTTCACCTCAAGCTTGGTGATAGTCAACACGAAACTATGTCTCATGATCGGGAATATAATAACAAGGGTAGTCCCAGATTGTCACTTGCAAGATGAAGAGCACAAGAGAGACCCTGCGACTGTTGAGAAGTCGAAGAATCGCAGCTGAGGATCACAAAGGGACCCACAACGGCAACCTCAGGCATCAATTTGTTCGGTCAAGGTTAGTAAGTAATCACGTGACACTTCTCTTCCGAAGTTCCTCCTTCAGTTCAGGCCGAGCGCTGAGAAGCTCTCAGGCACTTGTGAGTGAGAAAATAACCTAGAAGAATCTGCCCTAGAATTCAAGCTGTGGAATTCTCCACAGGATCTCAAAATCCGTATAATCTGTCATAAGCCAATGTGGAGGCCCCGCAGCGAGGGGCAGAGGTCACGTGACAATGTGCGGGACCCTCGCTAATTGGAGATTTGCATGACGAGTGTGTTCGAGGCTCATGGAGGCTTGACGGCGAGCAGTCACTGCGACAAGCGAGCGTCTGTAACGAATCCAGCTGGAAGAATTGCATTGTGACGTTCTCCACACAATGATCCTTAAAGAGACAACCCGGCTGGAGCTGCCGGCGGCGGCCGACATGCACGTTCACCTTCGCCAAGGCAAGATGATGGAATTGGTTGTGCCGCAGATTCGCAAAGGAGGCGTCGATACCGTTTTTGTTATGGTTCGTCCTGCCTATTTCTGGAGGACATGGCTCTGGTGGTCGACTGCTAACTCCGACAGCCCAACCTGGTCCCTCCCGTTACCAGCGTTGCCCAGGCGCTGGAGTACAAGGCGCAGTTGCAGGCCATTGAGCCGAACGTGAACTATCTCATGTCGCTGTATTTGAATATACGTCTCTCGTCTCTCTTGCAGTGAGATAGTCTTTGCTGACTGGTCCTTACCAATCCGTTACCCCCGAGACCATCAGAGAAGCTGCGGCGGCTGGTATTACCGGTGTCAAGGTGTATCCCCAGGGTAGGTCGACCACCTCTTCTTTCCAGGCTGCTTGTTGACGTGTGCAGGCGTCACCACCAACTCCGCAGCCGGCGTGCGCGACTATGACGAATTCATTCCCGTCTTCGCGGAGATGGAAAAGCACGACATGGTCCTCAATCTGCACGGCGAGGTCCCCGGCTCGCCCGGCTCGGACATCACCGACATGAACGCTGAAGAAAAGTTCCTCCCCACCCTCAAGATGCTCAATGAGAGGTTCCCCAAGCTGCGCATCATCCTCGAGCACTGCAGTACCGAGGCTGCCCTGGAGGCTGTCCGCTCCTGCTCCTCCTCTGTTGCGGGTATGTTTTGGCTTCTGTATCGGTCTATATGCGTGCGACTAATGACTGATGTAGCGACTATCACCGCGCACCATCTGTACCTCACCCACCACAGCTGCGAGAACCCGCTGGCCTTCTGCAAGCCCCTCCCCAAGACCTCCAAGGACCGCGATGCGCTGCTCCGCGCGGTCTGCAGCGGCGACCCCAAGTTCTTCTTGTATGCACCTACGCACCCCCTCTTTATTTCAAAGCATTGCTGACGTCGTCCAGTGGAAGCGACAGCGCCCCCCATCCGCGGATCGCCAAGCAAGGCGGCGCCGAGGGAACGGCCAAACCGCCTGCGGGTGTTTTTACCCAGCCCTGCGTTGTGCAGTATGTGCTTCTGGCGCTGGAGGAGGGCGTCGAGCGGGGTGTCATCGCCAACGAGGATATTACGCAGGAGAAGCTGGCGAATTTCCTCAGCGTCTATGGACGCCGGTTCTACAAGTTGCCCGAGGCAACGGAGCGGATTGTGCTGGAGCGGAAGGGGGAGGTCATTCCCGAGAGTGTGAAGAGTGAGGATGGGAGCGTGGAGGTGGCGCTGTCCCGGGGGGGAGATGAGGTGTTTAGTCTGACGTGGAAGAGCTCGTAGGGGTATTGCGGTGATCCAAAAGACTCGGAGAAGCTGGAAATACAGGATATTCTTATGAAATGGGACTGCAGATAACTACAGGTACTGACTACTACATACATCATGACATAAGCCTCGGATCAACAGAGCTTCTGCCGTTAAAAATGCGCTGCCGCGGGGGTGCGTTCCCCGTTGACGATGGGCTCTGAGCTGCTATAAACCACCGTCAGAGTTGGTTGAACAGATTCAACTGCGGTATGTAATTGTGAATATGTGCAGAGGTGTCCTATACACGACTGGAAACGCAGTATATACAATACAATACAATTCTACCACGACTTACTCGGTCTTTGCGGGCAGAACGGGAAAATCGGCCTCCACACCATCGATACCCTCCTTGGGGGGACCAGCATAGTTGCGGTAACCCCAGACCAAGTACCAGAGCCCAGCAATGGCGGTGAACCCGACGAAGACGACACAGGCGTAGTTCATGGTCTCGAGGGTGACGACCTTGTACGTGGGCATACAGAACAGAGGAATGGCCAGAACACTCCATGCTGTAGACCGTTAGTAGGGACTCTGCGCGACCGGAGCGAGCGACTTACCCAGCGCAACCACATTGCAGATACTGCCGATAATACCCAGGTTGAATCTGGCGTTGGCAATGTCCGCGCGACGACGGAAGAAAAACGAGACCGCAATCGGGCAAGCGTAGCTGAGCGTCAGGAAAATGACACCCACGCCGGAGAAGGCGTTGAATGCGGCGGTGGAGCCAAAGTAGATGGCACCGAGCGCAATCTCCACCACCATCCCCAGCATCATCGCGTTGAGAGGAATGTCCAAGCTCGTGTTGACGGTCTTCCACCACTTGGAACCGGGAATACCGCCGTCACGCGCAAACGCCCAGGTGCAGCGGGAGGCCGCCGTCACACATCCCACACCGCAGATGATGCCGAGAATGAGCAGAGGGAGAAGCAGCAGGAAGGCTCCGGTCGAGCTGCCCAGAGCATCCTTCAGGATCACGGGAGTGGGCTGACCGGAGGCCAGGCTCACCAGCATCGTGATATCGGGCAGGACAAAGGTCAAGGGCAGCAAGAAGCCCAAACCGGCGACAAAATTCAGCACGATGGTCCATACCATGGCTTTGGGCACCTGAATGGCAGGCTCACGGACTTCCTCACACATACTATACAACATTAACGGGACAGATCATAAAAAGAGAAAGGAAAACTCACGAGATGATCATGCCAGTTGCCGAGGTGGCGTATGCGGCCTGCAACAAACCGATACAGAAAGACCAGCCGGCGGGCCAGCCGGACTGGGGCTCAAAGTCGGTGAATACCCACTTACCAGAGTGTCGACCATGTTTGGCGACGACGAGGACGCTGACGATCAGGGCAATCAGGCCGATCAGGGTCAAAAAGATGGCCGAAGTCTAGATGGGAGACGACGCATGAGAAGGGCGCATTGGGGGAGTCAAAATACTGGATCGCGACTGAAGAAGAAACATACCTCCAAGATGGGGAGCCATTTGTTGCCTAGGGAAGAGATCGCATGGGTCAAGAGGGTGATGGCGAGGAAGATGAGATAGATCTGGTAGGTCTGTATGTCATCTACAATCCCGACACCGGGCGCGGATTCGAAGACATTGAGACAGGCGACGAAGAATAGGGTAGTCCCAAAATTTACAGCCAGGGTAATGGTGATGTTGCCGAGGACATAGGCCCATCCACAGATCCAGGCAGCTGCGCGACGGCACCAGGCGGGCGATAGGGCAAAGGTTTGGTAGTAGACGCCACCGGCAGTGGGATAGACGGAGGTGATCTCGGCCAGCGAGATGGCTACACACAGGATCACGAGGGAAACGATAATCCAGCCCCAGATGATGTTGGAAGGGCCTCCTGCCGCGAGTGGGTAGAAGAAGGTGGTAGCCAGACCGTAGGGGACGGAGGAGAGAATAAAGCACATAAAGGCGACCTGCAGGACTGAACGGTTGCGGGAGAGTTCTGGAGTATAGCCCAGATGCTCTAGGATGGCGTCTGCCGAGGCTTTGTCGGTGCCAGTCTCCATGTTGGTGGTGGATGTGGTGGAAATGGTGGAGGAAGGAGGGGTTCCGGGGCTTGTCGCGTGGGGTAAAAGGATATCAGGTAGGTCGATGGAAAGAAACGACGTGGGACACAAAAGATTTGTCTGCGTCAGAGAAGCATACTCATATATACAACGGTCCGGGCTGGTTAGACTGCGTTGGGCCTTGAATAGGGAGTATCGTGAGAGCTGCGATGGACAGAGGGCGACGCTGACAGTTATTAAATGATTAAGGATGAAAAAAATTTGAGGAAGCCAAAAACAGCCAGATTTAGACTCTGCCCACGTGAGAAATAGCGCAGAAGAACAGAAAGAGAATTAATTAATGTCTTAAGCAAGGATACAGCGGGGCATGATTCGACGAAAGCAAGGTTTGTGAGGGACTTGGGCTTAAGAGACAGCCACGAGGGAAGAAGGGGATGATTGGAGCAGAAAGAGCCCGACACGGCATGAATGACGACTGTGGAACACGCTCGTTTAATTGCCTCAAGGCCATTTGCTGCGTTCATGGCTCCAGTTCCACCTGACGGAGGCTTGGAGATCCACCGTGACAGTCTGGTCTGGAGATAGCCGATGTGCATTGTTGCTTGTATTTTTTTGGGTTGAGAGTACGGAGTAGGGAGCAGATAGGAATAGGATTACCTATTCAAGGAAAGATTTGAGTACGGACTAATAACTATCGAGGGAACATCTTGTAACTATCTGTTAAGTCACGTAAGGGAATAATATAAGAGTCCCTGGACGATTTTGCCTGTTTGGGAATAGAGTTGCACCCAGTGTTTTAGTCTGAGTTTGAGAGGAATAATGAACCACGTTACGGCTTACCAGTACTTATCTAGGACTCTAGGACTCAGACTAGGACTGGACAGTAAAAGTATCTGGCAGAGGGGACGATTTAATGGCGCATGGAAAAACTCTGCTGATTTCTGATCGTATCGAGCCAATCAGATCCCCCCAACAGAAGCGGACTGCATGGACCAATCATCAACCAGAAAGGGCAGTCTTGATAGTTGCTAATGGATAGCCTCGGCTGCACCGTTGAGACATTAATCAATTACATCAGTGAATCAAGTGAAATGCCAAGTGGCACGGTATACAGAGTAGATAATGAGCAGGTTAAGAGGGAACTAATTTTTCTCTTTCTCCGCTCGATTGAATACCATAACTTCTGACTACCAACTGTCCGTTAAAGGACCATTATCCCAATAGCAAGAATCAACAGTGTCATCCATGTCTCGACATGCGCGCGGAGTGACCCCGTACCAGAGGCACTGGTGACGGCCTGGAGCGCAGCGCTCTTCACCGTACTTGAACCAGCAGCGATCGTCGCAGTGGAGGTCGCCGTCGAGGTCGCAGTCGAGTTCGTTATCGACTGTTTCTCCACTACTTTCTTCGACATGCCCTTACTGAACAATGGAACTGTATCATTCTTGGTCCATCCGCACTTCTCGACAGTCGGCCAACCATACAACGGATCCTGCCAATCGTCGAAGAGCACGCTGCTAGGAACCAACTCGAAGCGATTGCCCTGCTCGTCCATGCCATTCATATGAAGACCAAACTGGTAGTCGACATACGGATATTCATGTGCGACCCAGAAATAGGCCAGCGCGCAGGTCCAACTGCAGTCACAATCCGGATAGTAAACACTGCTCTGGCCGATATAGCAGTATGATCCGTCACTAATGCAGCAAAGAACATGTCAGTACGAGTCCCTTCGGTGGCGTATCAGCGACATACTCATCCTTGGTGCAGGATCTCATCAGGGTATATTGCAGGATATGTCCCAGCTTCACCACTGGCACAAACACCTTGGCCCCGAGGTCTTCCCAGTCTTTAGTCTTTAATGCTGCGTCGCTGGCCTTGTTGCAGGTCTTCTCGACGTTCGCGACATACGCCGACAGAGACGACTGGCAGGTGGCCGTGCAGGTGCGGTCAAACGAGGCCGAGTCATAGTCGGGGAGCCACCACCGGTCTTCCTTGGACACGACCAGTGCGAGCAGAAAGTCGTCGCAGTCGATGTTCGCACTGTAGGCGTCCTTGCATTCTTGCGAGGTGGTGCTGGACAGGCTGGCGGTGGTGTAGTTCCAGTACTTGGTGGGGGTATTCAGGCTGAAACTCCACACTGGGACAACGCCAATCGCCAAAAGGAGTGGAAGGAGAGAATACATTTCAAGGGCGGTTATCAAGTGACCCTCTGAAGGGCGCAGATTGACTGGTAAAGAGTGACTTGGTTAAACTGAAGGACAGTGACTACATGAACCTGCGTCCGTACATGATGGTGCCAGATCAGTGATGAACCACCAGGGGCACGTCTCCTACTTATGACCGACTCAGGTTACATCCTGTCAACAACCTGGTTGATGACTCGGTGCCGACTGCGAAGCGATGAACTAGGCCAGAGTCCGCTGGCTCGGCATGAACTGGTGGCTTTTTTAGCGATGAGCGAATGAGCGAATGAAGCATCCCATGGGCCATTTCCAGTCATCTTTAGACAGGTATATTGCATTTTACATAGAATCATAGTAATGTATGAATTCATAAGCATAGTAGATTTACTCTGACTCGCAACATCGCAGTATCCAAACAACCGAGTCAACCGACAGGACCGACAGCAGGATCAACAGCAGATCGATTGAGCCAAACGATGCGCTGAGCTTGGATGAGTTGCCAAGAGGCTCTCATCAAACTACGAGTCACTAAGAGGCCAACTCCCAGGGTCCAGTGGGTCTAGCGCCGAAATGTATTCCATACAGAGGACTCTGTTTTCCATAGTTGGTGCATGTCTCATTTTTGTTGTCCTTGCGTGTTGCCCCTTTTCGTTGAGCCGCACAGTTCCTGTTTGTTCCGTCGAATCGTGGCCTTTGCCTGCACACGCCCGGCCTCAGATGCTCCATCGAGGTTTCTTGGCTAGTTGATCTTTCCTCTGAAAGGAGCTTGGCTCATCTGTTGCCAAGATAGAAGTCAATTCTACGTAACTAGACAGAATGGGGGACTATGAATATCGAATGTGCAAGGTATGCAATCTATGACTGATGTCTACAAATACTCCAGGATAATGCTATCCCACATAAAGCCATGCCACCGGCTGGCCTTGCTCACGGCAAAGTCAATCGAGTTCCAGCCAGGCTGCAGTTTCCCTTCGGGGATTTCAAACTGGAACAACCGCCACTCGCCGGCGGTCGTGGCCGACCGATACAGACAGGGATCGTTTGGCAGAGTGGTCAGGTTTCCGATTGGACTGGCCGCATCGCCATTCAGGAGAATCGTCGATGTGGTTCCCGATGAGTACCCGGCCAGGGAGACAGTCAGAAGAGCAGCCGAGCTCTTGGCCGCCTCGAAACGGATCGACCATGTTCCCAACGCGGCCTGTCCGAAGCACCAGTCCGCGGGCTTGCTCTGGCCAATGGTATAGGTCAGGTTCCCAGGACAATTGGCAACCAGCGCGTGCTGGTGCGGAGCGCCGCCGTACTGGAACCCCAGCGACTTGCGGTCAAAGTCGCCGACCTGGAAGATCCTCGTGCGCGAGGGGACCTCCCATTTGAGCGTGCCCAGCTTGGCCGTGTGCGACTCTCGCACCGTCACGTCGTTCTGCAGGAAGGATGTGGCCACGTCGGCGAGCTGGCCGCCGTTCGACCATGCTTGCAGCCCGTAGTCGCCGGTGCGCACGTCCTCAAAGGTGAACCTGCCCTTGTCATCGGTCTGGCCGGTGTAGTAGTAGGTCGTGCCCATGTCCAGCGCCGTCTTGTTCGGGCGATTGTCACCCAGGAAGACCGATGCGCCCGCAGCAGGTCGGCCGTCGGAGAGAACCAGGCGGCCGGAAACGGAGCCACGAGACTGGTAGGCTTCATCCTCGAACCATTTGTAGGGCCATGCCTTGAACTCGTCAGCTGCGCGGGCGGCGGCGTCCGTTTTGGATCCGTCGTTCTGTTCGCCGTGTCAGCGCACATCTGATAGATTTCTGATGACAAAACAATACCAAGTACCACAGCCACGGCCCCCAGACCTTGCCGTCCGGAAAGACATCGTTGGACGAGACCATAAAGTGTGTGCCGTGGATCATGTTGAGCTGCACCGCATCGCCGGTCGAGCTCTCGCGATGCACCATGAGTTCCTGCTTGAGATGGTTCCCGTTGTAGTAGTCTTTGCCCGGATTGATGTACCACGAGCCAAACTCATCGCCATAGACCCCGTAGTAGTCCTGATCGCGGATCCACGCCGTCCAGTCATACTTGGTAATGTAGGACCCGTCGGCCAGCTGCCACGTCTCGTCCTGGACCTTGGTGCCGCTGGCGATCTCCGCCAGCGTGGGAAGCGCACCGTCTTTGATGTTTGTCCGTCCGTTGGGGAAGCTCGTGTTGTCCAACCGCCACAGCGTCCGGAACTCACCCAGCGTGGGGAGGGCATGGTTGACAAAGTACTGGTACGCGCCGACCAGGTCTTCGAAGATCACCCAGTGGAAGTCGCCCTCCTTGGCGGTGAATTGGATATCCAGGAAATCTTGGCCCTTTGTTTTTCCTTTGCGATAGATTTTCGCTGATGTCCAGTTCAGGTCGGATTGCGCGCCGTCTGTCGTCGCTGTAGTTGGTAAATGGTCAATTGCAGTGGCAGAATGTCACTCACTGTAGCTGACATAGTGGCCCACAGCCTTCCCTACCAAATCCTTGCCTTTGTAGTAGAGCTTGACACCGTACTGCTGCCCAATGGTGACATTCCACAGATCGTTTCCGATGATATGCGTGGAATCGTCAACCTTTTGCAGAAATGGACCTTTGGCGTGTACGCCAGCCGCCAATGTCAGACTCAAAAGGGATGAGAATCGCATGCTGATCGATTCCTCCGCAGGGATGCAAGGATGATTCTGTCCTTGGCAACATCAGGGCAACAAGTATTTGTACCCCAGATACTTTCCCCATGTTTTAAGGATGCCAAGTTCCCTTCGGGGGAAGATTACCACGAAATGCGGGGCGTGGAGACCGAGGCGCCGATGCTAATTGTATGAATGATGCCAATGGTGGAATTATTCCCCCATTTCCCCGGATTTTTATTCTTTGGCTAGGCTTGAGGAGAGGTATCATTGATTAGAAGAAATCCTGGAAAGTCTCTTCGGGGTATTTGAGAGCGTCGTTCGCCAAAGAGGATGCACTTGTCCCGAGCCTGCTGCTGAAGCCGAAGAAGTGACCATTTCTGATAAATTCTATTCATAGCAAGCAGATCGAGTAGTCCTATCATAAAGTCCGCATAAAAATACACTGTCCTTATGCATAGGCCCGGGTTCAGACGCATCCTGAAGACTCGTATTGCTGACGTGTTCTTTGCTAGCCCGAGGCTCTAGATACGAGAATTGCTATGAATAGTAGCGAAAGAGGCCATCGTCTAAGGTTAAATAGAATAAGCATTAATACTCCATCAGAGTGTCCACTTTGCTGTTTGGTGGACTCCATAACGCTGGCTGCTCCAGACTCCAGAGACCCCAGTTATATACCAGTGATATCAAATTATCGATCACATGCCCATGACCGCTACGCAGGAAGACTGGACGATAAGGGATAGAGAAATCTACCAGGGAGAGGGAATAGGATGCCTGATCAGTGTATCCTGCCAGTAATAAGACCCCGCATTCCAGGGGCCCGACTTAGGCTCAACTTAGATTTTTGAGTAATCCAGGGAATGACCAATGAATATGAGGGATTGTCGATCAGACTCCCAGTGCGGCCGAGTGCACGTGGGTTTCCATTCCATTTCCCCATCCGTCTCGTCCCCGACTTTATCTCCTGCCCCAAACCGATTCAGTCTGGATCTCCGGCTCAATCTAGAGCGCCGTGGCCCATATTGCGTTCAGCCTGTCTCACTCTGGTCCATTCTGTCTCAGCTGTGAATGTTCCACCCTCAAGGCGAAGCACATTTGAAATTGGACATCAGTCTGTAGTCGTAGGTCTAAGAAGTACGGAGTACATCTAGATAAAATGTACTCGAGGATAGGCCTGCATGAACAACACACCCTGCATTGTCCCTGGTATTCAACTCGGAGTATTACCCCCGGTCTTGTCCAACCTTGCCCTGTTCTATTTTAAAATCGAGTCCTCGTCCCTTGTCCAGGACGCTCTAAGGCAGGAGGCAGAACACATGAGCCGTCAGATCAGAATAGCAACCAAGCGCACGACACCAGGACAACTACTTTTCGTATTTGGGCGCATCGACTGCGTTATCCTATGGTGAGACGCAGCTGGAGGATCAGCCAACGTTACATTCCCAGCAGCCACACAACCCTGTTCAGAAAGGTTCTCCGTGAAGGAGCGTCAGATCGAGAACCGACCTGATAAGCGATACGACGGGCTCCCGTGTCCCCAATTAATTGCATGCATGCTGAGTGGCAGACTGGCGAGGGTTATCTGTCAAGCCTACTTGATAACCAGCACGCTAGCACGGTCAGACCAAAGGGCTTATCGCAAGCTAAGCCTTTCAGCCATCTTATTGGCAGACAGAGCATGCGTTTAGATTGAGGTGGTGTTGTGCTAGAAAGACTGTAGGTTCTGTTGGCCGTCTTTATATTACTCCTGCTCCTGATTGTTCTTGTCCTTCCCGTTGAATCACTCTGAATCTTCTTGATTCTATCACTTTTGCTGCTTTTTACCTTTCCACATCACCATGGAGGCTCCCACCTACGAGTCTTCCGGTAGTAGCCCCAATAGGACCCATGAAAAGGAAGGAGGTATCCATTCGACTATCGCTGTCGACCACGACCATGGCGCCGATACCGACCTCCACCGCTCCCTAAGCACCCGCCATCTCACCATGATTGCGCTGGGCTCGTCCATTGGTATGGGATTATGGCTGGGAAGTGGTACTTCGCTGGTCAACGGTGGTCCTGCCGCCATCTTCATCGGATACCTGCTCAGTGGAACGATGATCTGGGCGGTTTCGCATTCCATCGGTGAGATGGCCGTTGTCTATCCGCTTCCCTCGGCTTTTGTGCAATGGTCATCCATCTTTATCAGTGAGCCGGCTGGATTCACACTGGGTTGGAGCTACTGGTTTCAGTTCTTCATCACCTTGGCCAATGAACTGCAGGTTTGTCTTCTTCAGTCTGGGTTAGGGTTCGATCTGACTGGCCATAGGGCGTGGTCACCGTCCTCAACTTCTGGACAGACAAGGTGCCTACCGCTGCGTGGATTAGTATCTTCTGGGTAGTCATCGTCTTTATCAACGTCTGGGCTGTCAAGTTTTTCGGGGAAGTCGAGGTCGCTGCTTCGTCGATCAAGTTCTCCTGGATCATCATCGTCATCATCTCTTTGATTGGTATGACTTCAATCTTTACCGTTGCGAACATCATCTAATCCAAGTAGTTGTCTCTGCTGGAGGCGCCCCCGATGAAGGCCCCATTGGTTTCCGCTACTGGAACGCCGAACCGTTCACCCACGGCTTCAAGGGCTTCCTCTCCGTCATGCCGACCTGCATTTTCGCCATGTCGGGATCCGAGAACACTGCGCTGGTGGCCGCCGAGACGAACAACCCCCGCAAGTCGGTGCCTCGTGCTGTCGGGTCGATCTGGCTGCGTCTCTCGCTCTTCTACATCCTGGGTTCGTTGATGGTCACCATCACGGTCGATCCCCACGACCCCAACCTGTTCGGTGCATCGGGAACCAACGCCTCCCCCTTCGTCATTGCCTACCGTAACGCGGGACTCGTCCCGCTGGCGCACATCATGAACGCGGTCGTTTTCATTTCGGTGGTCTCCACGGGAAGTATCCAGGTGTATGCCGGTTCTCGTACACTGATGGGTCTTGCACATCTGAAGATGGCACCAAAGGTACGTGCCTCCCTCGCCATCTCCTCGGTTCTTAGCTGACTCGGACAGTTCTTCGGCAAAGCAGACAAAGTCGGCCGTCCCTGGGCCGGTCTGGCCCTCACCCTGGTCATCGGCGGCGGACTGGCCTATCTCAACGTCAGCAATAGCGGCTCCGAGGTCTTCACCTGGTTCTCCAACCTCACTTCTCTCCTCACTCTCTTCGGCTGGGGCATGATCTGTGCGTCGCATCTCCGCATGCGATACGCCTGGAAGGTCCAGGGCCGGTCGCCGTCGGAGCTGCCGTGGAAATCCTGGACCTACCCCTTCGGCGCCATCTGGGGTCTCTTCTGGTGTGTGCTGCTCATCATCGTCGAGTTCTACCTGAGTGTGTGGCCGCTTGGCGGGAAGCCGACGGCGAAAGGCTTCTTCGCCAATTATGTCAGCGTGGTAGCGATTATCGTCATCTACATCGGATCCATGATCTACTACAAGGGCCCGCTCCTGAATGACGCGAGGAAGATCGATCTGGATCAATTCCGCCGGTTCTATGTCGATCCCCGGGATGAGGAGGCCAAGGCTGAGAAGACGGGAGTGAAGAAGTACCTGTCCAAGGGCATTGGATTTGTTTTCAACTAGGTAGCCCCATGCCTGCGTGTAGTGTAACGGACCACATAGCATTTGTACAGTCTCATCCCAACCAATGATACTCATGATTCCTCAATGCAATAATGAATGCGCGATCGGACGAGGCAAGTGTGGTGGTGGAAAGTGGAGGTGATCAATGCATCTTAGTCAGATTATCTCGTAGTAAAGTATAGGGGCAGTGTATGAGATCGATGGCTATAACCAGGTAAATACGAACTTCGATCTTCACAACTCATCTCGCATCTCAACGACCTGACTCCTTATCAAATCAACTATTGCTCCCCGGCTAGCATACCAATGACAACAACCGCTTCTTCGGCCACCGCCGGGAATACGCCCGCTCCGATTGGGCCCAGGGGGGACTGCCGATGAAGGATATGGAAGGACTTACTCGATACGCTTCATGTACAACTAGATAAAGGCTGAAGGTGCTAAAAAGATTCAGATGCATTTCCAATTCAAGGTTAAGAGGCTAGAGAAGGGAAGATTGTGGTGTTTTAGCAGGAACATCTCTGATTGATTGTCAGGAATATGTACAATGGATATCTCTGATGCATATTGCCAGCCGTGTGAACAGCGAGGTCTCAAGCATATCGAAGAAACAATGCTGACGGTCTTTAGATTAGGTGTCAGCACTAATATAACAAGTGCTCTCCTGATTGGCTAATTGAACACAAGGTGTCAAAGCTCCCGTTAGTCCGTGGTATCTGCCTATGATTGATCGCGGATATTGCCACCCAACGACCCGATTCGGATACGAGTTAGTCTACTACGTAGCTTACTGTTTTGCTTGAGAATCCGTAGCTGCTGACACCTTCCTCTAAATAGGACAAAATGTAAGCATTCAGAAGAATCAAATACACTTATCTAATGATCCAACTTGCTTGTTCATCAGTCAGGCCACACTAACCATGATACCCCCCGACTGGCCGCACCCTCCTTTCGCGGAGGATCAGCCATTTCCGCACCTCATTCTCATCACTCATGTCCTCGATCGCGGCTTCCAAACGGGCTCCGCGCTCGGAGTTGCTGTTGGAATCGTGAATAGCTTGCGCTCTACGACCCCCAGCCTCCGCATGTCGGCCAGCATTATCACGCGCACGACCGGATCCGGCGCTTTCCTTGGCTTCTGCAGCATGGCCATCCTGCTTCCTATTCGTATGGCAGGGAAGGAAAGAATCGAATGGCAGGATCGGAGCTGGAGGCTCCTTGAGAATAAGGGGCAGATGGAGGTCGATAATTGGAGTACGTGGGGGATGCTGGCGGGGATCGGAACGACTGCCGCGATCATGAGGAAGAATGGAATGCCGCTGCGAGGGCCAGGGTTGACACATATCGTAGGGGGAGCAGGACTTGGGAGTTTGGCTGGCGTTATTGGGTATATGGGATGGAGATATGGTGTGAATGGAGGGTATAGAGATTGAATATGGAGATTTCGTCCGTGTTTATCTAGTTGGGGTGCTGTATACTGTATGAACGGATATTTCAGTAGCTTTGCAGGAATTCACTTATCTCACCAGGGTCTTAGGTAGTAACTATTGCTATCATGAAGGGGTATATCTACATGTAGGTGGGAGATCTCCAGGTCATGGTGTCGAGGTTCAATCTTCTATAGCGACTTCTCTGCAAATCTTCACCTACTCCAGACATCGAGATATTCTTTTTCTGGGTCAGGATAAGTTGAATGGGTATACATGAGGCCTGTTTATTGATGCGTGCTAGCCAAGTCTGGTGCATGCCGCCGAACCATGATGTTCAATATATATATGTATGTATATTTAGGGAGGGAAGCCGTGATATACCAACCCACAACGCCAGAACACATGACATGGTAGAAGCATGAAGCTTGCCTTACTTCGGCCTGCGAAAGTCTTCGTTTCTTCCGGGATTTAACTCATACAGGATCTTTCAGAAGTCGTGTGGTGTTTTGATTCTTGGAGTGCAAAGTTGTAGGGAGTAGGCGTACTGATCCCAGCCATAAACGAGAGCATCCAAGGCTGCTAGAATGGATTATCGGAGCAAAGATCGCTTTAATAAACGACTTTTGCCTAACAGTCTACGGTCGGCAGTCCAGCATCACAGACGTGTTCCTAATTCTCTTGCACAGCAAGGTCCTTTTTGCCTGGATGCGTGAAAGCACTGTGTAGGTAATCTGACATAATTAGTAATTCGACATAATTATGTGGATAACCACATGATCGATAAGCACAACTTATCAGTTTGCTCAGTTTGCATTGGCAAGCCACAAATGGAAAAAGGTGGCATGAATGCGCTGGACACTGCCAACTTGTCAACACCCAACCTGTTTTGAACATTCACCTTTTTGTTTCATCTTTCTGACATGGCACTCAGTCTACCAGTTGATGTCACCTTCTGGACAATGCTTTTTGATACAATAACATTAACAAAGTCAAAGTGATGCTATCGACAATGATCCATCTCCGACGACGCAGATATCCACACCCGACCGGTGTTGGGCCCGCAAGGCGAAGCAAAGGTCCCCACTGGTACAAACAGCGGTGAACTGCCTGGCGCGAATCATCATTGCGATATGGCACGATTTGTTTGACTTAATCGGCGCGTTGGCCGCTGTTGGCTGGTTGCTTTGTTTTCTCTTACCTGTCCGGGAAGTTGTTTACAACGCGATGCGGTGCACGTTCTTTGAGCTACCTCGGCGTCGTCTCTATCTGGCAGCTTGCGATGGGTAGCTATGAGGAGCTCCCACCTTTGCTGCATGCTCATTGGCAGCCTGGAGAGAATACTCAATCAGAAGATAAAGACCGAGTGAAAATTTGCGACCATGGGGCTTCACAATATCAGACTAAGGTTTTGGTAAACAAAGCCAAACTGGTGCGATCAGAATTTTCATCAGGCCTAACGCTGGTATTTAGACCTGCCTTCATGCCCTCCTTCCGTTCTTCTCTCCATCGCACACAGCCTTCTCTGGCCTAAGATGGACCTGACCGTCCTTCGCTCCATGTCGTCGCGGTTTCCGTGGTCGCTTTCCTTTTCCTCCCTCCTAACCCCCCGCAAGCCCCAGCCGTCGGCATCGGTGTCGGTCTCGACGCAGACCGTACCATATAGCCGACCGCCGTCTGTCAATGTTATCACACCGTCTCCCGAGGAAGAATTACAATCTCGTCGGGAGATCGCGCGAAGGGATGCGGAGGACTGGCTGCAGAGCCTGGTTGGCCAGGATAATATCAAACGCCGGTTGACTGAGATTCAAACATGGATCAGCATTTGTCAGAGACAAGGGAAAGATCCGAAGCAGGAGTGGTATAATATTGTCCTCGAGGGCAATGAAGGAACGGGTAAAACCACTGTCGCCCGCATATATGCCAACATCCTCTTTTCATCCGGCATCATCGACGTGCCGACCCTTCGAGAAATCTCCGGAGCCGCGCTGGCCGCGCAGGGACCCAAGGGACTGAAGCACCTGATCAGTGGCATGGTCGACGCTGCATCCCCTTCGGCACAGATTGTTGGAGTCTTGCTCGTCGAGGATTCTCATCTGCTTGCAGCGTCCTCCCCCACTCGCTGTCAAGAGATCTTTGATGCTCTCTTCGAGGTGATGGAGCGTGGCACCGGACGCGTCGTTGTCGTCCTCAGCGGTCCTCCTCCGCACATGGAGGAGCTTGTGCGGTTTCAGCCCCGACTTGAAAGGACAATCTGTTGTACACTGCGCTTCACCGACTTCAGTTCCAATGACTACCTCACTCTGCTGGGCCAGTCGCTACAGGAGCGTTACAATGGCAAGCTCGAGGTGGCCGGTGGCCTTGACGGTCCGTTCATGCAGATGGCCGCTCGGCGACTTGTCCGTGCGGCTGCCGGAAACGGTCCGAGAAATGTGCAAGCGGTGCAACGTCTGCTGGACACCATCACGCTTCGCCACCTCCAATCGCATATGACCCAAGAGGAGGACAATCTGGAAGAGGTCGATACCTTTTTCTTCTCGCCGGAAGATATAGTGGGTCCCAGACCGGTCGATTTACTGGCCCAAAGTCGGGCTTGGGCAGACCTGCAGAAGCTTGTTGGACAAGAAGCGGTCAAGGCATCAGTCAGTGAACTGCTGGACACGATTGAGGAGAACTTTTGGAGGGAAGCCCGAAATCAGAGACCCTTCTCCGTTCGAGTCAACCGTATCTTCGTCGGACCACCAGGGACTGGCAAGTCCACGGTGGCGAGGCTGTATGGGCAGGTGTTGGCAGATGTGGGTCTTCTGAGCAGCGGAGAAGGTGAGTTGTTTATATTTCAAATTGAAACGCAGCACTAACAATAAATAGTGGTTGAGATTCGTATGTCGCAGAGACCTGACGTCAAAGACCTCCTGGAGTCCAGCATCGGCAAAGTCCTCCTGGTCGACGTGTCTGACCTCGATGATTTGTCCCATAGTCTGCTGGACGCTCTCATCACTCAATTGTCTCTCGCTTCTCGCCACGATCGGTGTGTGATCCTGGTTGGAACTCACAGCAGCATTGAGCCTTTGGTTCAGCAAAAGGATATCTTGAAACTTTTCAGAGAGCATCACATTGTTCGTTTCCATTCTTTTACGAAGGAGCAGTTGCGGCAGATTCTCGAGATGAAGCTGCACGATGAGGAAGCCCATGCTACCTCTAAGGCGCTGGATGACGCCGTTGAACTTCTCGAAGTTGCTCGCATGCGTAAGGATTTCAACAACGGAAGAGCAATTGCTCACCTGCTCGGCTCAGCTCACTCTGCGTACGAACGCAGCCGGTCCCAGGGTGACGTCACCCAGCCACAACTCGATAGAGTTCTTGTGCCTGAAAATTTCAAAGGTGATCGTTTGTGTGGCAGACCAAAGTTGGATTTCCGCGAGGAGTTGAAATACACCCTTATCTCGGAAGATCTTATTACTCTGTTGGAACGCTACCGGCACGACCTGAAGGCTGCGTGGTTGCTGAATGCTGACCCAAGTCGGCGTGTTCCCCTTGCGATGATCTTCAAGGGCGCCACTGGAATCGGAAGGAGAAGCGTCGCACGGCTGATCGGCCGCCTATACTATGACATGGGTGTGCTAGCCTCTGACAAATTGATGGAGTGCTCTGCAACAGATCTGACCCCCTTGGATGCCCGCAACTCGTCGACTCAAACGCGCTCGCTGCTGGAAAGTGCACGTGGAGGTGTTTTGTTCGTGGAAGATGCTCACCGGCTTAGTGAGATTGAATCCGCTGCTCAGACGATCAATGACCTGATTTACCTCCTGCCCAAGTACTCTCGCGACACTGTGGTGATTCTGGCGGGATCTGGCCCTGAAATGGACCTGTTGTTGTGCAACCAGCCCCGTCTTTCGAGCCTGTTCCAGGAAGAGGTTGTCTTCAAGAGTCCTACACCCCGTGAGTGTCTCCGTCTGCTTGACCAGCGCCTCGAACAGGAAAAGATTCCTGGCTCACGGCCTTTCCTCACCGATACTCGGACCGAAACCTATCGCGAGTTCACACGCGCCATGCAAACGCTCTCAATGTTCCCTTGCTGGAGCAATGCCCGCGATATTGACGTCCTGGCCATGTGGATGGTGTCTTCTGTTTTGCGCGCAGTCCCGCTGGACGGTGACTCTCTCTGTGCTCCTCAGTTGACGGAAGAACAAGCCATGGCATGCGTCATCAAGATGTATAACCTCAAGCGTGATCGTCTTCGTTATAACCAGGACCCTAAAGTGAAATCACTGCCACGCAACCTCTCGCAGCCGAGGTCTTCTCCTTCCATCAGGAGCGGCGTCAGGTTTCCCGTCTAGGGATAGCTTGGCTTGACCTCCCGACCCATCTTAATCTCAACCTTCTTTAACGCGACATTGTTATGATGACTTAATGTGTTACGTGTCATGTACCCGACTGTCCTTCATTATCTTGCATAGGGGGAACACACTGCTTTTTCATGCCATGATGTCTTTCGCCTCCATGGGGCCAACATTCACTTTTGACGAGTATCACGATTCACATATTTGCTGTTCTGCTATTCACACTGATTAATGATGTACTACGACCTGAATGATTGCATTTGATGATTTATAATGTGTATGAAATGTCATAGTCTAGAGACTGCTATTCCTTCACTCTCTTCGTCTACGTTCCAATTTAGCTCAATCTGTTTCAGTCAGTCCATGCTTTGGTGCTGATCCTTCTACTACTTTCTGCATGACTTACATCTGCAATATGATCGTATCCCAGTAGCTTAGGCGCTAAACCTGGGTCTCTCCATGCTAGCGCCTCACCCTCGGGAGTCGGAACCATCTGCATCTTGCGGTCTCTTTCCTCCTGTTCAGGTCCCTCGTGCAGATGGTACAGGTATTGTTGCACATTTCCACGGTCTACGACCATTTTCGTCCGCTGCTTACGGCACTTTTCAAAGACTGACAATGCATGGCGCTTGCTTCGCAGGTACTCCGGGGAAGTCTTACCGACACTCGGGCTGTTTGGAAGTCGAGAGAGACATTCGCCGAGAACGGCTCCGTCTTCAAAGGCCATACCTGCCCTGAGCATTCTGTTAGATGGTACTGACATGTCAATAGAATATTGCATACCCTGAGGCGAGATATGGAAGTGTGGCATGGACCGAATCGCCTATCATAACCCATGATCCTGATGGATGCGTCCACTCGTGGTCGCCAAAACGTATGCACAATCGCCATTTGTAGACGGATTGGCATAGTTTGAGCAATTTCTGAATCCTTTGACCATGAGCTAGGGCTGTCATTGAGGGGGAAACGCGTTTACCGTGGATCCCACCCTTCAAATAGGGCGCACATCTCCTGCACATTACCTTCCACCGTCGATGCCAGCGAGTCTTCCGGAATATCATCGGGCACCAGCAAGACCATGTTGAATTTCTCGCCGCCTCGCAGGACATAATTCACTGAGCGGTGAGCGTAAGTAGTCCGTACTCCAATCATCGACCGACTATACTCACCCGCATGCGCATCCGGACCAAGCCAGTAGTTGACTTGGGGATCTGTTACGAAGCCTGCCAATTCGGGATCCTTGAGCATCTCTTCTGTGGACAAAAGCAGCCGATACGCCAAATCACCCGTCTTGATGGGCGGCTCGGGATGACCCAGCAGCTTCTCGACCAAGGTCCCAAATACTCCGTCGGCGCCAATGACCAAATCTCCAGTCCACTCTCGCCCATCGGCAGCGATTGCCGTGGCGGTCGCCTCGTCGCCGCTCACCCGGACATCGACAATGCGCGCATTGCAAGTGAGCTGTGCTCCGAGCTCCAGCGCTCGATCCAGCAAGCAGCGGTGCAGGTCCGCACGATGAAAGTCCCGATACCAGGTGCCGGGGTACTGCTTCTCGGACTCGTGGAAGTCTAACGATGAAATGAGATTGCCCTTCCACCCGAGGAAATTGCAGACACGGGGGCGGGTCATGTAGGGCGTCAGCGCATCATCTAGACCCCAGTGCTGCAGGACGCGGGAGCTGTTGGGGAGGACTTGGATGCCGGCGCCTACTTCGCCGACTTCATGGGCGGATTCGAGGACGTGGACGTCGTGGCCGGCTAGAAGGGAACTGATGGCTGCTCCGAGGCCGGCGAGACCGGCACCGACGATGATGATCTAGCGGGTGCTTAGAGGTGAAGTAGACCAGGCGTGGAGTGCGACGTACCTGCAGTCTACACGACTCTACGCGGGTTTCCTTCTGCTTGATATGGATTGGGGGTGCCATATTTACTCGTACTCTTTGAATGTAGGATGTATAGGCTTGAGATCAGTAAATTTATTTTCATTGTCACAATGCATCGACTTGTACAGCAGTATTATGTGGCTTGATAAGTTTGACCACCCAGACATCTCAAAGATGGGTTTATCCTGCGTTACCTTGCAGATGTACTGCATATTCTCCAATATTGTTACTATCTATCTCTCGAAAGAAGCCATTAACAGACCAACAAGAGTGAGCTGAACAAGAAGATCGATTTACATCATCTACCATCTATCCTAACACGTCTCGGATGCGCCATACCCCTCACGATCCGCTATCCGTCCAGACTCACTAACTGATCAGTTATCCCCAAGGAGAACTGCTCTGGTAACAGGAGCTGCACGAGGACGCTCGAGGATTGGCCGAAGCAGAGCTGACGTGGCGATCTTGATGTCATTGCGCCGGAAGAGGCATTTAACAGCACCCAACAGGAGCACAGCTGGACTGCCTGCTACAAATAAGGGGTCGGCTCACCTTGCAGAAGCACAGCTCATTTCTGAGTTTTGATAGGGTTGATGGCTCCTTGAATAATCATCCAAAAAGGCGTCGAAAAATTCCGCCACGACTTTGGGAATGCGCTGGTACGGGCATCAACCACCTCCATTTTCTCGAATTTACATATGAGGAACACGGAGTCCGCGGTATGTCAATGACTGGGATATACTTTACAATCATCGCCAATAGACACAGCATGAGGGTATTGTGCTGGTGCCAGTATGGCCAGCCACGTGGCCGTTCGGAGTCAGTTATGCAATGCAACTGTGGCTTCAAGGGTGCTGTGTGAGCTATGTGTCCTTCAATAGCCAAAGGAGTCTCCCCATGCGTAGTATAATCTGAGGAAAGGGTAGAAGATGATTGACGAATGAATGAAGGAGAATCGAGTGGATTCTAATTTACCAGGATGTGTGCGTATGGAAATGCAGCTTGCGTAGCTGTGAAATCCTGTATATTCAGCATGTCATTCACTTGGAAGATGATCACTCCCATTTACTGGCATGCTGAAGAGGAAGCGATGAATGGGAGAGTGGTGGAACTGGAGACATCGTGACGGTGTTTTTATCTGGCCAGGCATAGCGCGTACGGACCGGTCGGGATATCCTAGTTGTTACCGGAGAGTTTATGACATATATATCCTGTAACATAGAACAGCATGAAAAAGATTGACCATGATGGGATAAGCAGGAGCGGGGGTTGGGCCAGCACCCGATCAGCCCATCCGCAGCTACACCAGTAGACCACTGGGGTGCGGAGAAAGATTACCGGGATCTATCACGATACACTTCACCTACCTAGAGCTTAGACAAGGTACAAGTGAGATCTCGAGCATCCTGTTGTCTGATCACGACAGCTTCATGGCGCACCCTCCCCCTGATGCGTCCACGACTGTAGTGGTCGTGGGCGCTGGTCCATCTGGACTGATGCTGGCGTGAGTCGACTGCCTCATTAATGAAACATATCTCACACTAATAGTTGCAATCTGGTCCGCTACGGCATTTCCGTCGTGATCCTAGATGACCGTCCCGACATGACATCGGCCGGCAAGGCGGATGGCATGCAGCCCAAGACCATCGAGACATTCAAGCAGCTCCGACTCGTAGATTCCCTACTTCGTAATGGTGTTCGCGTGTACGATGTCTCGTTCTGGGTATGATCCGTCCCCGTATCAAGTGTTATATGCTGACTGAGTAGGAATCCACCGAAAACTCCCCGCTGCACCGAAAGGGTCGACAGATACACTACCCAGATCATCTGGTGGGAGCGGCAGACCCATATATTCTCCTGGCGCATCAAGGAATGATAGAAGAGGTGCTCATTGGGGATATTGAAGCACGCGGAGTGCGGGTTACTCGCAACGGCCGCTTTGTAGCTTGTTCTCGTAGCCCAGACCGGCAACAGTTGACTATCACTTACGAAGATCTATCTACAAAAACAGAGAGGACGATCAGCACGGAATACCTGGTCGGATGTGATGGAGCGCGTTCCAAAGTACGCGATTTCATTCCTGATGCGCAACTCGAAGGAGAAATGACGAACGCTTCTTGGGGGGTATTAGACGGTTAGTATCCTTCCCAGTTGCTTCGGATGAGCACTGACAGCGACTATTCAGGGGTCATTGATACGGACTTTCCGGACCTCTGGAGCAAGGTGGCTGTTCGATCGCATTCGGTTGGCTCTATTCTGTGGATTCCTCGGGAGCGCAATATGACACGGTTGTACGTCGAATTGAGCTCCACTGAGGGAGAGCGAGTAGACAAGGCCAAAGCAACGCCAGAATATGTCATGGCCCTGGCCAAGAAGGCGATGGCTCCGTTCAAGCTAGAGTGGAAGTCAATCGGTACGTCTCTGGCGGATAGAGGTTGTGGATACGGTTGACAAGATAGAATGGTTCGGGAACTACGTCGTTGGCCAACGAGTTGCCAGACACTTCAACGACGAGGAGATGCAAATTTTCATCGCTGGCGATGTATGTGGTCACCATGCATTTGATCATCAAGGTTACTGATCTTCGCAGGCTGGACATTGCCACTCTGCGCTGGCCGCCCAGGGTGCCAACACCAGCATGCACGACAGCTTCAACCTCGCTTGGAAGCTCAATCTAGTCTGTCGAGGGCTAGCAAAGAAGTCCTTGCTAGCCACGTATGAGGATGAGCGCCATAAGATTGCCATGGATCTCATTCGCTTTGATGCAGAGCACTGCAACGCCTTTGAGCAAGGTGAGGCCGCGCTGGCCAAGAATTTCGATGACAATATCCGCTTCATCTCGGGAGTCGGCGCAGAGTATTCAAGGGGCCTATTGACAAAGATTCAATCTAATCTAGTCACTGGTGGCGAGCTCCGCCCTGGGGCGCTCCTAGTACCGGCAAAAGTGACTCGATATATCGATGCCAATCCGGTCGATATCCAGTTGGATATTCCGATGCTGGGGCAGTTTCGAATCTATGTATTGGTTCCACAAATACCGTCCATGAAGGGCTTCCTTGATGCATTTTGTGCTCGGTTCAAAGACCCCAGGTCGGTTTTGGGTCGGGTATCTGCTCTCGCACACCAGTCATATAAGGAAAAACCGCGAGCGAAGGCTGCATCTGATGATTACATCCAACTAGACAGATATACAACTGTTTCCCACCTTTTCACACTGTCTCTTGTCACGAAGTCATCAAAATCAGAGTTTGAGATCAGTGATCTGCCGGATGTCCTTCGGCAGAGTCGATGGACCTTGTATCTGGATGATGCGGATGAGAAGCAGTGTACGGACAAATGGGTGGGGAAGTTGGATAGTGATCAAGGCGCCATCATCATCGTTCGACCGGACGGATACGTGGGATCCTTGAGTTTATGGAGGGAGAAAGGAGGGGACAAAGCTGCCGACTGGGTAGAGGAGTATTATGCATCATTTCTGATATAGAGGCAGATACGTAGACAATGTAGCTGTTATTCTCTCCCGCTTCTTATGCCACGGATACAAAGAAAGGAGTCTCGCCCTCTTTCGCCTTAACCATTGCCTTCTTAACTAACGGATCTCCCACAGCCAGACGTAGTCTCTCTGCCGTAGCTGGACTGTCCAATACCAAAGGTTCCAGCACCTGGTGATCTTCCCGGGCACTTTTCAGCGCCTCCCGTAGAGCAAATAACACCGTGGATCCCAGAAACAGAGGTGGCTCGCCGCATCCCTTGCTGCTCTGAATGGATCGAAGATGCTGCCATGAGACTCCCTGCAAAAAGCTCACATTGAATTCCTGGGGGATGTCTCCGAAAGCGGGGATTTTGTAGTTACCAGGCCCACGAGTGGCCAGCTGTCCATCACGACTCCATAGAGACTCTTCCATCGTGAAGAGTCCCTGTCCCTGGATGAACGCCCCTTCGACTTGACCATAGTCGATAGCAGGGTTAATCGATCGTCCCACGTCCATCTTGATGTCGGTGCGTAAGACGGTGTGGTCGCCTGTCAGAAGATCCAGTTCTACCTCGGTGCATGCAACGCCCTACATGATTAGCATTGTCTCCCGAGTGGACCGTTCGACATACCTGCGTGAAGTAATAGTACATCGGCTTCACCGTCTTCGGATCGTAGTTTCCCCACTGGTACCCGATCTTGGGCATTTTCCAAAACCCGCTTGCTGTCAAGTTAACCCGATCCAAGTAGGCAGCATGCGCAACGGTAGACATGGGTGCGTTCGGGCCAAACTTTTCGCGATACGGCTTCAAGCGCTCGTTAAGCTGATCACAGGCGTCCTTAACCGCCATCCCGTTAAGATCGCTTCCGGATGATGCGGCAGTTGGTGAAGGATTTGCTGTCTGATAAGACGAGGTATCTTGCGTGTAGACGTTCTCAATAGGGACTCCTAGTTCCTCGGCGGCAACCTGCACCATCTTGGTGTAGAGACCTTGGCCCATCTCTGTGCCGCCGTGATTGAGCAAGATGGATCCATCCGCGTAGATCCTAATTGACGCGGCGGCCTGATTGAGATGGACGGCCGTGGCAAACGACAGGCCGAACTTGGTCGGGATGAGGCAGATCCCTCGCTTCCGCCATCTATGCTGCGCGTTGAACTTGTCCACGGCCGCGCGTCGGTCGTCATACCGCGCCTCCCGTCGCACCTGGTCCATGAGCAATGGCACATGCCAGTCTTCGTCGATCTGCTGCAGGAATGGCGTCAGTTGGCCTTGCTTATAGAGATTCCGCCGGCGCAGCTCATCAATCGGAATATTGAGGCCCTCTGCCACCGCAGTCATGTAACTCTCCGCTATGAACATAGCCTGGGGACCGCCGAAACCGCGGAAAGCGGTGTTACTGTGGGTATTGGTGCGGCACACCCAGCCGCGGATATGCACATTGGGGATGTGATAGCAATTATCCAAATGCGTACAGCAGCGGTCCATCACAGCGCCACTCATGTCTAACGAGAAGCCGGCATTGTTGTAGCAGTCCGCGTCCAGGGCAACTAGCCGGCCGTCGTTCATGACGCCCACTTTCCAACGGCATTGCACCGGGTGCCGTTGGCCTGTGGTCATCATATCCTCGTCCCGATTGAGCATCGCACGCATGGGTCGCCGTTCCTTCTTGGCTGCGATAGCCAGTAGACAGGCCAACTGTACGCTACGGGATTCCTTGCCGCCAAAGGCCCCTCCCATGCGCTTGACCCGGGCGTTGATGCGATGGCTCGGCACTCCAGTGACCAGGCTGACGAATTCCTGCGTCTCCATTGTATTTTGTGTAGAGGACCAGACTTCCATCGTCTCGTCCTCCGAGTGTGGAATTACCAGCGCTGCATTGGTCTCGAGATAGAAGTGCTCCTGCCCGCCTACACGCGTCGTTCCGGTGAAGACCTGGTCACACTGAGCAAACATCTCCTCCATTTTCTCCGGAGGAGCACCCTTTCTCAGCTCCTTGCCATGGGGGAAGAAGCTTCGAGCAGCAATCGCTTCATGAATGGTTAGAATCGCTGGGAGATCCTCGTAGACCACGCGAACGGCTTTGGCGGCTGCTTGCGCTTGCAGCGCGGTCTCCGCGTAGACCATGCCGATGGGCTGCCCATGAGCCACAACCTCGTCAACGGCGAAGAATGATTCGTCACGCTTGACAGAACCCCAGGCATTCGCCTCCGCAGGGATGCTGTAGTGGTCGATGTATCCTACCGCCAAACCGGGTTGCAGTGCTGGCGTCCAATCGACCGAGATGATCCTGGCATGAGCACGTTGAGATAGCACCATCGCACCGAATAGTTCGCGGTGCTGCGGCGGCATGTCGTCCACATACTCAGCTTCCCCGGTTGCGTGCTTCAGCCCGGATAGATGAGGGATCTGTTTGCCGACTACACGTTGCTCATGAGGGTTTCTGTTATCGCGTGTGCCGTGGGAGATTTTCCGGTGGATCTCGTCCGTAATATCTGGGTCGACCTTGCCTCCGATGTGTAGGTCAGAGAGGACCTCGTTCCAGAACCGCACGAAGAACGAGAGTGCCAGAGTCCGTCGATACGTAGCCATGCCACCGGGAACACTGTATGGGAGATTGAAATCAACCAGAAGGGCGTGCAATGCTTCCTCCAGGACCTTAGTGTCTCCCCACGGTTTACCAATGAGAGACTTGCCGGCATTCGATGCGAGAACGGTAGTAGGAGCCATGCCTCCGTATGCTAGAGCAACCTCTTGAACTAGCGCATGATCATCTAACCTCACGCGGAAACCGGCGGTGACAATGGCAATATCATCGTCCTTACGTTTGGCCTGCTTGTAGGACTTGGTGATCTCGCGTACTTCGGGCGATGGGATCGGAATGCGAATCTGGGTGATGATTGCTCCCTCCGGTAGCGCAGTCTTGCGATACCCAAGAAACATAGAGTTCATAGACTGCAAATGTTCACCCTGTGTTGTGCGCGAAACGACAGTTGCATTGACTGCGAGAAGCAGCGGACTCATGTCCGAGATAGGAGAAGCCGTAGCAATATTTCCAGCAAGAGAGGCCGCGTTACGGATCTGGCGACCGGCAAAATATCGCAGAGCCTTGGCGATGGCCTGAATAAGTGACGCCTGGGGCTGCAGGAGGGGAATGAGACGATGACATTCGGCTTCAATGTCACTTAATGACGCTGTACCGCCAATGACCAGCTCAGAGATTGTTCCAGCTGTGGAGACGGTGCTGATACTCGCTAGCTCCTTGAGATTCCCGATGAATATCGACACTGGATGGTGCGCGTCCTTGAAGCGAATATCCACCTGCACCTCACTGGCGCCATTGACCAGGCTGGCCGAGGGACATGCCGTCTTGATCTGGATGAGCTGCTCAAGGGTGGTAGGGCGAATCCAGGCCTTTTGCTCATCGCCATAGTACAAAGGAAGATCAATATGCTTGGACAGGCCAGGAGGGTAGATGAGCTCTGTTGTCGGTGTGTATGGAATGAACTCGAATTGGGGTGCCGATGGCCCTACCTGGGATGACATGCTGGTCCGCGAACTTTGACCACAACTACTCGGACTAGATGAGCAGGATGACCCAGGGGTATCGCGACAGCAGCCCCCTGGACGTCCGCAGGATTTTCCGCTGCTCTGCTCGTACGAATCAGAGGAGATAGTCAAGTCGCTAGATGCGGTGGGACTGGATCTTTCGGTTGGGCGCAACGGAATCTTCAGATCCTGCTGGATGAACGACTTGGCTGCTTCTAAAATGGGCTTGTATCCTGTGCATCGGCAGAGATTCCCGTCCAGATGGCCCTTCATCTCTATGTCATCCTCGCACAGGCTGAACTCGAGAGTATCGGGGTCGAAAGCGTTGCGGATGAGGGCGTACAGCGACATGACTATGCCGGGAGTACAGAAACCACATCTACACTATTAGCGTCTGCTTTTTGTTATATTTCCGCTCAAGACGCACTGGGAACCATGCAACTTGCCCAACCGTTCCTGTAAAGGATGGGGATGGTCGACATTGCCCAGTCCTTCCACGGTAATGACATGTTTGCCAGCCACTGCCAGGTCAGCCCTGAGCCTCATCTTTGAGACAGACACTTATGCTTACCCCCGATCAATGGATACAAGCATGCATTCACGGCCAAATGTCGAGTTCGTCGGGCATTCCGAATGTCGCGTGTTTGCAAGACAACGGTACAGGCACCACAGCCACCTTCACCACATCCCAATTTCGTACCTTTCAAGCCATGCTGGGATCGAATAAAGTCCAGTAATGTCCAATGTGGGTTAGGATTCTGCAGGTCTATCCTTGTCCCGTTCAGATAGAAGGAAAGAGTGGAGGAGTAGGGGCGGATCAGTTCTTGTAGCTTGGGATCCGGGCAGTTAACTTGGGTCATCGTTCTTCGAGTGCAGAAACATCAGTTCGTTCATGAACAATTTACAGAAGAAAATACACAGTTTATCTGACTGTCGGCAGGCTACACAGGCCGATAAGGAAGTGCCAGCGCATACATACATACGAGAAAGGAGCTGACGCTGTTGGTGTATCATCTGCCGATCTGCATATCGCCACAATTACCCCTCCTCCAGTTCCGAGAGCAGACATTAGAATCAAATACTTAAAAGTATCTCCAAATTAAATGGCAATCTCTATTCTCGATTATCATCAACAGATGCACGGCATGCATGGTAGTTACATTGCTCATGCTTGATGAATAATGTGTAGGAGATTATCCTTTGAATACTACTGGATGGCCTCGATGCAATCGCATTACCACCAAACGCCATTGCCACTTCAGTGGTAGTCTTCGACAGCAGTATGGACTCTCTTTCAACTATTAATACCCTCTTCAAGCCGCTTCAACTGTGAGACGTTTTCCTGCACTCGGTTGCGATCTCTGTCGAGATGAAAGGTGTTTATGTCCCCAATGATGTGGATCTGGAATACTACGCCCAGCGCGTATCCCCGGGACGATTGACGCTCACGGAAGCTAGCTCACGAGCCGCCGTGTAGGTATTATCTGTAAGTACGGTGAATGTGGACTGAGTCGCTGGTATAGGCAGCATAAATCCGGAACCCTTGCAATCTTCCCTCCCTAACAGATACAAGGACGGAAAAAAATGACCAATGCAGTTCATGGGAAGGGGCCCTAACCGGCTGCCAGCTCGGACAATGTCGGACGAGCAACTGTTCCCTCCTTCATTGGTGACCGTCAACCTTTCATCTTGAGTAGCACTCGAATCCGTGGGAAGGCCCTTGGATGGAACCAAATACACGGCGGCGGTGAAGCGAGCCATCGAAGCCGTGTTTGACGGGGTTGAGATACATGGCATGTCTCTGTCTAGTGTGCGTCGGGTTGAGTCACAGCCGACCCGTCAGGGGCGAATAAAACATCCTCGAACAGTTCCTCCATAATAACGCCAACGTCTGGACAGACGAGTACCTTGACTCCATTGCTAACCGCTCCCGCTTTGTCCTCGAACTCATCGAGCCGACGAGCGAGGAGATCGGACTGGCCGCATAAGCGTTCGTCTCTCGCCCTACAGCTACTTCCAGAACATGCGCGACTTTGACCCCCTTGCCCACTGGGTATATCTCTGTGACAGCATGATCACCCTCCCAAAAGGGTCACGGCCAACCTCCTTGCGCTTGGTTGAACCCGAGGATACGTGGATTATCCAGAGTATTAGAACATTGAATAGACGAGGATCAAGCCATACCAAGTGAGATCATTCTGCCAATTATTCTCTGTAGTGAACCAGTAGCTTCATTGCATCATGCACTACGACGCACCCTACAGTCCCCAGCTGTTGCGTTATCCCCGCCAATAACCCATTTTCTGATATTTCCTTCCGATAACAGCCAGATAAGATGGATTTGAGCATGCAGTCATAGCTACAATAAGGGACGTCATGCCTGCTTTGACTGGCTCAATGTCGCCATGATGCTGTCGGCTATGAAAAGCTCGACTGGTCATTGAGGCTAGATCCAGGCACCAGGAAACTGAGACGCATGGACGTCGCTATCTGACTTGCACAAGGTCTAGACACTGGCAATGAATCAAAGCGGTTTGGAGACATTAGCTTCATGGTATACCGCCCGAGCGCCTAGATGGACATTCTCGTGGCTCATACTGGGATAACCAACTTCGGGCGCTGTAGGTTGCGCGCCAATAACATCCAAAACTCTGATATAAAGTTAGTCCTCCTCCTTCAATGATATCACCCGCAAGGCCGTGCGGGGGAATTGATCGGGTTGAATGCTCCCTCTGCTCTAGACCCTGAGGTACGATACCCTGTCTCTTGAGTGCGCTGAGATGTAACCCACCCGATAAGCCAAGAGAGCTTGCTACCACCATCAAGCCAATTGCAGCTCAGAGCTTAAACCACCCCCATTTTACATGGTGGAGAGCCATAGGCAAAAGTGGGATAAGGTTGCGGTAGTGTGTATATCCCGTCGCTTCTTGAGCCACTATTCGAATATGAGCTGATGGATTGGTTCACAGCCCATTACCCCGCATTTTCCGTGGCATCTAGAGGGAGAAAATGGCCAAGAACACGGAAAAGTCCGACGGAAGTGGTCGTCCAAGGTACCTCGGAATAAGGGATGTGGCTTGGTTGGGCCCCTCGGTATCTAAGCTTCTTTTCCAGGACAGTTCCATGGGGACTAGTGCTCTTTCATGGTTTACCGAATGTAAAGGGCTCATTCGTCGCCGTCACAAAGTGTAGGAGTCTGTATACCGAATAGGGAGGAGATTGAGTGACTTTACCATGACGCGTGCAGACCGTCCGGACGGAGTGATGAGAGGATTTAAAACGCAGATTTATCCCTGTTTGTTATTCTCCATGCTGAGTCTGCGCTCACCGGACCTGGTTTCAAAATAGCCATTGACTGCTCCATCCATCAAAATGAGGAACCATATGGCCGCGGGGTGGTTTTACTCCCCGAGTCAGATAGGCCGGTACATCGCCACTCGATTCACCAGTCTCAAACCTCCAAGGGTAGGATGCTTATTCTCCATTATATCTGGTTTGATATTAATTGAAATAATCCAAGAACAAAATCCGCAATCCTATTTCCGTTCTGCGAGAGCTGACCTCCCACCAATGGCTCATGTTCCTTGTTGGCTTCTTGGGATGGACCTGGGATGCATTCGACTTCTTCACCGTGTCCATGACGGCGACTGAGATTGCAAAAGACTTTGATGTCTCTGTCACCAGCGTTACCTGGGTAAGCCAAGTCCCCCTTCATCTACCCTTGAAGCAGACCATTGACATTTGTTTCGTCCGCTAGGGCATCACCGTCACTCTGATGCTCCGATCAGTCGGCGCGTTGATCTCTGGTTTCTTTTCGGATAGATACGGGAGGAAGTGGCCGTTCATAATCACACTGTCAACTTTTATAGTCCTTGAGCTTGCGTCTGGATTCTGCCAGACTTTGCCACAGTTTCTCGGTGTCCGCGCTCTATACGGAATAGCGATGGGAGGTATGATCGCCCGGATAGACCATATCCCTTGCCGTTCTGTTAACAACTCCGTTCAGGTCTCTTTGGCCCGGCTGCGGCCACCGCTCTCGAGGACCTCCCCTACGACGCTCGTGGAGTACTATCAGGCTGTTTCGAGATGGGATACGCTATTGGATACCTCCTAGCAGCTGCATTCTATCGGGCCCTGGTACCCACCACTACCCACGGCTGGCGCAGTCTGTTCTGGTTCGGCGCTGCTCCCCCAGTCCTCATCATCCTCTTCCGCTGGATGCTCCCCGAGACCAATCACTTCCAGGTCATGGTTGCCGAGCGCGAGGAGCGCATCCGGCAGGCTCACGCAGAGGACGACCATGTCCGCGCTATGGGCCTTCGGTCGTTCCTGAAAGACGCAGGCACAGCGTTGAAAGAGAACTGGGTGCTGTTTATCTACCTCGTCGTCTTGATGACGGGATTCAACTCCTGCTCTCATGGAAGTCAAGACTTTTATCCCACCTTTCTGAAAGACCAGGTCGGCCTCAAACCAACCCAAGTCACGGTTATCACGGTGGTGGGTCAAGCCGGGGCCTTCGTCGGCGCCAACTTCTTCGGTTACATCAGTACCTTCTTTGGCCGACGTTTAACCATGATGGTAACCTGTATTATTGGAGGGGCCTTGGTTCCTGTGTATGTTCTGCCCCGCGACATGAGCTTGATCGCCACTGTCTTCTGGGAGCAGTTCTGCGTCGGTGGCGTCTGGGGGCCTATCCCGATCCATCTAATGGAAGTGAATCCCCCTGCCCTTCGCTCCCTTCTCGTCGGATTGACGTATCAACTCGGAAATCTTGCCTCGTCTGCATCGGCTACAATCCAGTCAACCATCGGGTCAAGGTATCCCTTGCCCCCTACTGCCGCTAATAAGAAGCGCTTCGATTATGGCAAGGTTATGGGAATATTCCTGGGAGCCGTCTGGGCATATATGCTGTTCTTCCTCTTCTGGGGTCCTGAGATGTCCGCTGAAGAGAGAGAAGAGGAAGCTGAAGCGGCCAAGTACCTGGAAAAACTCCGTTTAGAAGGAGTCAGCCTGGCTGAAATTGGCGTCTTGCAAGCGAGAAAAGTCAAAGGACCCGAGATGCCTCTTCGAGATCACGATGTCGAGGAAGGGGACAAGGTCGTTACCGAGCACATCGAGTAATTGACAGCGATTATGGGCATGGTACTGGGTGTTTGTATGTCCTGTGAGGTTCATTGTAAAGGAGAGGTGAACAAAGACCAGAGTTTTGTATCAGGTATCGAACTATGTACAAGCAGATACGCATATGTCACATCGAGAGAATCCATAAACCATTTGGTACATCATAAAGACAAGGTATCACAAGTCGCCAACACCTCATTTCCCTGGCGAGAGCAACAACCACTGCTTGGTTTCTGGATCCAAGCATTGTTGCTCTGCTTCGTTCCATTCCTTGATGACCACATCCGCCTTGGCCTGCGACCGTGGCGTGATGCGAGCAGGAAACTCCTCTGGCATACAGACAAACCCTTGAGTCAAACGATCTGCGTCAGGCAAGATGGGCCGCCCCCTTTCATCCAATGCTGGTTCCACGTTGAAAGCCCACATCATGCGCGAGATTCCCAAGAACAGGCTGCGCTCGGCAATGTGGATTCCAGGGCAAATTCGGCGACCAGCACCAAACGTGAACTGATCGCGCTTGGTGGCATCAGGGTTAGCGGCTGCTTCAGCCAAGGTTTGGCGATCATCTTTGTACCGATCGGGGTTGAACACCCGCGGGTCGGGGTGACGCTTCTCGTCCATGTGGATGGCCCACACGTTGTTCACGACGCCAGCCCCTTTGGGGATAAGATAACCCATATACTCGTCATCTTGTGTGACGGCGTGCGGCACCGCGCCGAGAATGGTCGTTGGCATCCAGCGCAGGGTCTCTTTCATGCAAGCGCGAACATACTGCAGGTCCTGCTCATCCTCCATTGTCGGCATGCGCGGTCCCACGACGCAGTCAATCTCCTCTTGAAGCTTGCGTTGAACGTCAGGGAAGAGTAGCATCGCCTGAACGAACGCATACAGAGTGCTGGAGGTGGTGTCGGAACCGGCCTCCAACAACGTCCCGGAGATGTACGCAGCCTGGTCGTCACTGAATCCGTTCGACTTTTGGGCCTCGGCCAGACCGACGCAAAAGCAGGGCTTAATCTTTCCGTCACAGATGTCCTGCTTTGCTCGCAGCCAGTGGCCCACGTACAGAGCCTTCTCCCGTTGGTGAAGTTCCTTGGCTCTCTTCTGCATCGGGAGGAGAAAGTCCGGCAGCATTCTCAACCACGGAAAGAAATCAATAAGGGCGGCTGTTCCCGTCTGGTTTATCTCGGCAAACTCAGAGAAGCCGTCGAAAAGCTGTTTCATTTTCTCGTCCTCGTAGGTCGGCGTGCGCCACCCAAAGACCATAGTCGTTGTTAGAGCATTGGAGTAGCGACGGATGCTATATAGGAACCGTTCTGGCTGAGTGAGAAACTCATACATCATCTGTTTGTTCTCAAGCATCTGGTAGGGAACATAGGACTTGGCAGCGGTCACGTTGAGGAGGCCATGAACCATTTTTCGAAACTGTAATTTGTCAGGCTCATGAAGCTAACTGGTGATTGAAGGGCACATACTCCTCGCCAGACTGGGGTGTATCCCTAGCTGGGGTCAGCACTGCCAGCACGCTTAGCTGTTGGGGCCATTGAAGACCTACCATCATAAGCAATCGAAGGCCTCCGCTGCATAGCGTTTGGCCGATGTACATCTCCTGTCTGTGCGAGTACATCGCACTTCGCTTATCCAGCAGGTCTTTGACAGCCTGATCGCTTGACAGTACGACCATAGTTTTGGTCCCGAGAATCAGACTGTAGACGGGCCCGTAGTCTTGTGCCCACTTCTGGAACTGCAGATGGGCATCGCGAGTGGGCATCTGCCAAGTGTGAGTCGGCATTCAGAGACTGTGAACAGCATACGATCTCACCTGATGAATATTACCAATGAGAGGTAAGGTGGGAGGTCCAGGAGGGTAGTTTTTGGGCCGTTGACCTATGGATAGGAGACGAAACACCAGAAAGACAAGGGCTCCGACAGCCCCAAGGAGCGCTAAAGACAGCATGATATCCGATATACGCTTCGAGTCTGGACTTGGCTGAAATCAATCAATGTCCAGAAGTATCCCTGCAGTGAGGCATAATCCATAGTCGTAATTTATAGATGTGAAATCTGGGGTTTGATTATCGGTTATCGAGTGGGATAACTCCATGTCGGAGGAGGAGGTGGGGGTCGGGTACGGGTGGGATGACGATCGGTACATCCCACTCGTGGGTTTGGAAATCGCCATTGGTCGCAATATGGTGGCATATTTCAGCGACTATGTTGGAACGGCAGATCATAGTTCACTCAAATAATAGAACTGCTTGAGTCGGTCAATCCACAGCGGTGGGCATGTCGCCGAGGTGCACTCTTTGAAACTCCGAAATAAGTTCATTGACTTGGCGCATACTCGTTTGATCGTATTGCGACAAGATCGAGTCACTCTGTTCGCTGTCTTCAAGCACAAATTCTCCACTGATTGCCTTGTGCTGCTCTGCCTCTGCTACAGACAATCGATCGACTTTGACACTTGCGAGAAGCCAGAAATCGCCCGCGTGGCGACAGAATCCCACCCTCTTCCACATGTTGTCTGCGTTCAAATTGCTTTCATCCACGGTCGTATGCGGCAACTGCCCGATTGTTGTGGTTTCATGGAGGTGCCAAATATGCTTGAAGTTTTGCAGCGCGGTGTGGGTCCGTGGGAGCAGGTGCCCTGCGCTGAAGAAACTCTGGTATTGGAATACCAAGGAGTGAATGCCTGCGCATGTCAGTATTTTGGAAGCTGAGAGCTCGGCTGTGAAAAGGGCACAAACCGGATATGATCGTGAAGAGGTTCAAGGGCCCCAGGGCTGCCACGGCTTGTTGCATCTTCAGTGGCAGGTCGTCTATGCACAGGGTCTCGAACAGTGCACGAAAGGAAAACTTCCAACAGAGGCTCGCAGAAGGCATCCAATTCCGAATTGCATCGTAGCACTGATCGGCCGTAGGTGCTTGGAAACAAGACTCGGGGGCTGCCACATGCATCTTCATTTCCTTAACAACCATGCGTGGCGGCAGATTGTTGAATGTGACAAACGCTGTATCCAGCAGAAAGACCCAGATAAAAGTCCTAGCAGTGAAGGTTAATTCAATCACTGTACTTCCATTTCGGTTGACAATACCTGATCAACTCTTCCCTAGCGACAAATTCATTCCAGTCGAACTCATCCCTGTGCTTCGCGTTGTAGTCGACATGTCGCGCTGTCGTGATATCAAGATCACGGACGGTCTGGTATTGATCAGTAAATCACCTGCAACTCCAGTCTAGCCGGCTTACCGAAACGACGGTGCTAAAGCGATGTCTGCGAATGCGCTTCTTGCTGGCATCAGTGCCTTCCCAATTTTGGTACAAGCAGACCATATAAGCGGCCTGCAGAGCTTGCATTTTCTGTCTGTCACGAACAGGGTGGAACGGTGAGACCGCATCCCGGTTGAAGTCCTCATCGGCAAAAACGGCTTCTTCTACACAATTGAACCACATCCGAGCATTGTCGTTATCTTCGAGGTTTGGCGAAACACAGGCGCCTATTCAATTCCAATCAGCACCGGCCATGTTCAGATGGGAGAGAGCCTGCCTTACCAATGATCGCCATAGACGCCAGAAGGATTGGCTTAGAGCTCGCCGGGTGGAAACTTGGTCGATGGAGAAAGTTCACGTTTGGAGACCAGATCGACCAGTAGAGCTCAATGTACTTCCGGAGACTCGTAGGAGAGAAGAACTGCAGACATCGTTGCTCGATATCTGGAGACCACGAGACGGTCACACAGCTATTTCGCGGCTTTATCATGACGACCTCCTTTATTAGAAGGGAAATCTGATGTGTCTGCAAGGCCAGCGGGTCATTAAACCATTGCGATGAGTCCGCGCACGAGTTGTTGCTATCTTGATTGCTCGATTGGTCCACGTTAAGGGTCCAAAAGGAGTCTGTGAGCCGTTCTTTCTCCTCGATGGTATACAAGACATCCAATCTCTGCTCCAGTGTTCCGCATTCAAAGGACGAGACGAAGCCAGTCCGACTGGTGAAAGCGTCGAGGAAATGGAAGAAGTAGTTGCGGTCTGCGCTCGCCAGAGAGGGATCCTCTAAACCTATACTAAACAAATCTTGCCATGTCTGGTCGGGGTATTGAAGAAAATCGAGATCAGGGCACGCGAGAGTGTCAAATGCGGTGCTATCCAGCTGCTCGGCGTCTCCAGTGTGGGGCGTCCACAGATCAACACTTGCTGCTGCCACATTACTACTATCAGCACCTAAGGGAACTGATGTAGAAGCTATCTCCTCGACCGCCTGGGTATCATTCTTCGGTGTGGAATATGCGCACTCCACTCCCTTCTTGGAACACTTCTGGCACGGTCGGGCGCCGTTGCAAGCTTTTTTTTGACGCGCACAGCGATCACAAGCGCGCTTACGAGTCGCTCCCTGATAAGCGCTAGAAATAATACGGTCGCATGTTCGGAGGTGTCGTCGCAGGACGTCGGCTCGCTGGAACGTACTCGGACAGGCTGGACATCGATGGGGCCGGTCGGTGGAATGGGAATTGCGATGTCGTTGGAGATGCTCCCGTCGCTTGTAGGATTTGAAGCAGACGGAACACTGATGAGGACTGATGGCTAGATTGACATGAGTTGGTGAGGTCTTCATACTGAATTCATTGGTTCCATTTTCTTTTTGAGATCTGATGCGATACCCAAGAGGTCGCGGCAGATGAAGGAACGGATGATCCGAGACATCTGGGGAAGCTTTTGCGGGGAAGCAGGATGATTATGTAATGTCAGCATAAGAAATTGCATAATGCAGATTCGACCAATCATAGGCAATATTTGTGCATATGCCCTAGTAATACAGTCGTCGCAGTACTCTGACATTAGAACTTGTCCAGTCTGGCTTCATTTTCGGTGACGAACGTCTTGGTATCTGCTAACTTATATAAAGCCTTGAGTTGATGGAGACGTCTTACTTGCAAGTTTGTTGGTAGCGCATCAATTGTAGCGTACTTGAACTATACATTGTTGTGCATTGTAGATATGGGATACCGACAGGAAAGTAGGCAACTGGTTATTGAATCTCTTTATATACTATGCATTCTAGACTCGATCTGTGACAGGACAAGGCGTTCATTCTTCTCTGCTAAGGCCCAATTCCTTTCTATGATTTCTTGTCTGTGAGGACTCCGGACTCGAAATGTGGCCTTGACTGCAGCGGGCGAGGATTCCTCGGTCGGTGGCTCCTTGTCTGCGTATGTGATATTGAAACCCCAAAGCAAACGCGAAATAACAATGAACAAGCTTGACCGAGCCAGGCGCTGACCGGGACAGGCTCTCCGGCCAAACCCAAAAGCCGACACTGGAAGATCCGGATTCTCTACATACCGTTCCGGGTGAAAGCTGGATGGGTCATTGAACAATGCGTCGTCCATATTCATTCCGAATTGATTCGCAATGACTGTTGCACCTCGGGGGATGAAATACCCCATGTATTCGTCGTCTTGTATTGCCGCATGTGGCACGGCAATAGGGGATATTGGTCGCCATCGCAGAAGCTCAGAAATGATCGCATTGATATACGGCAGACTTTCCATGTCGTCAAATGAAGGCAGCCGATCTGCACCCACCACCGAATCCAGCTCTTGCTGTGCCTTGCGTACCACGTCAGGATACAAGATGCTCACCATGACAAACAGCTCCAGCACCATTTTGGTTGTATGAATGCCTGCCACATACAGTTCCCCAAGCGAGTAACATACATTGTCCCAAGGGAGCTGCATGATATCCGGTTTCTGTGCAACTTCTTTGCTCCAGTTCCAGCACTCTGCTGCAAGAGCCTCCTCGCAGTATTCGCGATACACAACCATAGTCTTGTCATGAAGCCGAGCGGCTTCTGTCCTCCATTTCCAGATAATCCGGGGTAGACGGTCGAGAATGGGGAACAGGTCGATCAGGACGGTCCAGAAAGACGCCCCTTGCAACACAAACCCGGCCATTTCGTTGATTTGCTCCAATCTTCTGTGATCGTTGTCGTCCTTGCCTCTTCCTTTTCCGTACACCAGAGTGAACATCACATTCGACGTGTATTGATGAAAGCAGTGGGGAAAGTCATTGGTCGAGAGAAACTCGTGCAGGAGATGCTTGCTCTGGATATCTTGCAAATAACGATATGCATTGGTGTGATGAGCACTCAGCAGAGAGCCATGCAGACGCCGATTCAGCCTCCACTCAGGGCCATACGGCATGAATGCTGCCGCCAGTCCCTTGTTGAGGTACTTTTCCATCCATACCGAAGGGGGCCGAGAGCTGTAGATGCTGCCTCGCTTCTCCAGCAGATCCTGTGCGGCTTGGCGGGTTCCGAGGACGACAAACGTACGGCTTCCAATCTTGAAGCTAACTAGAGGGCCATATCTTTTATTCCATTTTCGAAATGTGGTCGCGATATCTTTCTCAGGAAATGGTCCGGAGAGAAGGGTGGGCCCTGGAGGCAAAGGGAGTCGGGGTGTTCGAGGGCGTACGAGATGAAAACAGCAGTATACAAGAAGAACAACGGCCAGCAAAGTGGGGGCGACCGATTCCATCCTTGAGAGCTTGGACTATGCCCATGGAAGGACTCTCGTGGGTCTTGGCCCCCTTTATATCGGACTTGAAGAATAATATGCATCAGTGGATAAAAGCCCGCTCCATTACTATTGATCCAAATCAGATAAGATACGTAAGGTTGCAGGAGCCACTGACCAGGTGGCCGAGCCTTGGGATCGAGACTGACAACTACTGTATCTCAAGTGCCAAATACATCAGCTTGGTGAAATGTCCCGGCGCGACAAGTCGATACATTCCTGGCCCCAACCCATAAAAGGCCAATCAACGGACAAGGGCTAGACAAGGACTGGACAAGGAACGGATGACTGTTCTGCACAAGGTTGATCGGTCGCCCATTAGGGCGCAACTCACCGCTTGTTGGTGGGCAGGATTTTGTCTTGCCTCTAACACGTCGTGCTTCTTTTCCTGTACAGCCAGCGCATAAAACTCATAGCTGTTGTGCTAGCCGACGGCTATGCAACATAAAGCCGATCAATCTCCTGCCCTACCAGCCAAAAAAAACTCAGGCCGATGTAGCAAGTGTGTGCTTGGAGAATGTCTGTTGTTTCCTTCCTGCTCTACACGCCGGGATTTCAGTCCCACTGCCACGCTGGTGATCGGCACTGTGTGTACGGTCTGCCCGAAGATGGCGTCAAAGCGGGGTTTGGGAGGGTTCCATGCGCCTCCATTGAGCGGTTCTTCGACAGTCGACGACGTCGGTTGGTTGCGTGATGATACCGATCCACATGTCTCTGACTTGAGCCAAAGGAAGGGATGCAGTACTTCATAACAGCAGTACACAACGGGTGCTTTCTGGCGGACAATGACATACGCTTTATGATTATTGCGGGATTTGGCGTCGCAGCAAAGGTAAAGAGGTTCACCAGACTCGTCATGTACACAACTGCATGTGGCGTCCTGATGGTGGCGTTGAAGTTGGTAGAAAATTCGTCACCAAGCTGTAGGAACCGCTCCAGTCGTCATACCCATGCGGCAACGACAATACCAGGCCGGACATTGTACAGACAGTCCGGGAAATCATTTTGGTAGGGATGGGCCGAGGAGCTGTAAGAGAGTAAAGGTAGGATTGAGAATTTCCCAGTCATAGAGACGTTCTTGAAGAGGTTAGGTTGAATTGCACAAAGGGTATATTCAAACTTGTCTTCACTATTGTAGCTATAGATTATCCCTTGAATTTGCTCAACCTGCATTGAAGCAACTGCAGTCGGCGAGTGACCCCGGAGGCAGAACACGCGTTGGCAGACAGACGGCAAGTAGTAGTGAGCTTGTTCAGGAAGTATCTCAGATATCACAGCATCTCCTCTTCGGCCACAACCACCTTAACTTTCATCCCCCAGCCCTCTCTCCCCCCGATCCAATTCTTCCTCTTGCCTACCTTGTGGATCTTGCGAATGTCTCGCTCCAATTCGGACTTCAGCTGCGTGGGGTCATACGGCACCTTTTGTACCGAGAACTTCAGCTCGATACCTGTCTTATTCCCGTGTTTGCCCAGATTACTGGCCCATCGTGCCTCGGTTGCGATGCGCGGTCGGGCCGGGTCAATCATTCCAATGGGATAGAGTCGGGCGATCACCAGTCCCAGCTTCCCCAAGTATCGGATCCACCAAACCTCCTCGGGGGTCAGCAGCTCCCGCAACCGGAACTTGAAATCTTTCTCCCGCGGGGGCAGTTCCCCTCCATATCGCTCCTGCAGCATCAATGCCAGGCACGCGCGGTCCGTATGGGGGATGCCATGAGTGGATGCGAGGATGCCGGCGCTGGTGCTGTACAGCGCAGCAGTCGAGGACAACTCCTTGGACATGGCGGCGTGCACAAACAGCGAATTGGCAAAGGCCTGGATCAGGGTCCCGCGGACAGATGCGGGAAAGGTCCTCTCCTCAGTGCGTGCGGGGATGGCGCCAAACATCAGGAAGGCGATCACCTGCGCGGACGGGCTGGCAAACGTGGTGGTCGCTACCTCTAGCGGATCCTGCTGTCGAACAAAAGGGGGGAGGTCCCGGAAGAGAACGCCTTCGCGGACGCCGCCCTGACAAAATTGAGCCTCTTTGATGCCGTATGGCACCGCTTTGGCCAACACATTGACCAGGAATGCGACCGAGGGGACCTGTTCTCGACGGCGATCAGAGACGCGGAAGATGTCACGGGCGGTCCGAGCGACTTTTTTGAGGGCTTCGGTGTTTTCAAAGTCCTCCTTGGGAGCGGAGTAGCCGTTGATGATAGAGATGGGGTAATACTGTCCGCGAACCTGATGAAGGTAAAGCAGGAGGTATCCCCAACCACGAAATCCTCCCCCCGACAGGTAGAGAGGGAAGCCCCCCTCGGTTCGAGCTTTATCCACCAACGTCTCAGGAATCTCGAGCTGCTCAAAGGCCTTGCGGAAATTGCTCTCCATCTCGCGGCGGAATGCCTCCTCCGCCTGAAGCGCCTCGTCTGGACTCTTCCCCTTGCGTAACTGACCGAGCTTCTGTGTCAAGGCAGCTGCTCCGTAGGGAAAGCTGAATGAGCCCTTGGGGCTGATGCGGACGTTTCCCGCATGGGAGACGATCCAGGTCATCTGCATACTCCCTCCCCCCAGATCCATGGCCAGGCCTTCGATGTCGGAGAAGCTACTGGCAATCCCCCACGCACCGATTGTTCCTTCAAGTTCTTTGGGCAGCGTTTCCACCGAGGCGTTGGTGGCGCGTCGGATGGCATCCACAAACTCGTTCGCATTGAGGGCGGTGCGCGTGGCTTCGGTCGCGATAATGCGGGTGTTCTCCGGGGGAACACCGATCTGCGCACACGTAATCTGGAAGCGAACGATCGCACCGACTACCGATTTGATAACATGCTTGGGGATGGGGATTTGACAGCCGGTATCATCGTCAAACTGGGCGTCGTAGAGGGAGATGTTGACCCGTCGCAGGTAGACGGTCGGCAGGATGCGCGCGGTCGGGGAGGAGAGGTCGGAGACAGAGCATCGTATCCCGTTGCTGGACAAGATTAGAAGGTTGGCACGTTGGTTTAAGTCAAAAAATGAGATGAAAATGATGGCTCACCTGCCCAGATCGACTACGGCGCGAAGATGTCGTCGCTTCGCAGAGGGCTGAATGAGCGAGGAGTCCGGACGGAGAAGGGGCTGGGAGACAGAGGGCCGGTCAGGAAATCGATCACCTCCTCCCATAATAAAAGGAATACAGCTGCCCTGGAAATCAAGTAGCTTCACCAAATGACCAGAGCCACGGTGCTATGGACACATAGCGAAGAAATAGTAACAAGAGGTCTCAAAATGAAGGATTCTTTTCATCTCCCTTGTGCTTGTGACGATGGCCTGCAACGTGTTCTGACGTCAGCCATTCTGTGAGTCTCACGTCTCTGAGCTGCAGTAGTTGGAGCTTTTCTTTTTGTTGTCGTTGCTACTATTCGGTAAGATCATTAGTTAGATGGGCAAGTCAGACTCATCAGTCCTAACCAGGTCCTCAGGTGACGGCCATTGTCAGAGTGATTGGCTATGGTTGTGCATGATCAACTGCATTTTGCTGGAGGAGAGACATTTTTGCGGAAGGATGCCGTAGAGCCATGACATATGGACTCTACCTCTCTACATCTCAGAGATGGTTTGGACTAGTGTTTATTAAAGTCGATTTCGCTCTAGTACACCCGAAGGTAGTGTGCATACAAATATAAAGCATGCCTAGAGAAGTACTCTTGGCATGTGAAAATGCCTACTCTAGTTTAACTTGACCAGGCAAAGTGTTATGTAAGAGGGGCCACATTCCAGTCTAAGGTAGGCTTGGCCAAAAGCAGAGAACCCTCTGAATTGACTAATGAGAACCACAATGTCAAAGAGATGCATTATCGCTACGGATTTTTGTTGAAATGTGATCAGAAGGAGTGAGTATCCCCATTCTCTGCCCCGCTATAGATATCTACCAGGTAGTTTGTGAGTGGCACTTCAAAGAATATGCTCCGCTTTGCTCTGCGAATAACAACAGAGACCGGTGGACCACGTGACGTGACCGGATCCGGCGCACGCCACAGACGGCATCCCTCGTCTTGGCTCTCTACATTTGAGCCTGAATAATAATGATCTTCAAATGAAAGTTGAAACTGACCCTCCCGGTCTGCTAAGAGTTCACCGACCGGACCCGGCCCGGGAGAGAGCCGGCCAAGTGGACCCGTAGCCTCATCGTCAGCCTTCCTACGGTATCTCGGATATGACTATCTACGAGGATTGACTCGGATCACAGGCAGAAGATGCGATATGATACGTACTGCAGACTCCTCGGTAGAATATTACAATGGCCGATGATAAGATGCCGGATGGTTTCGGTCGGCGGCTTTGAACGCCGTGTGTGATATTATAGTATACATGGAGTTCTTGCCATTGTCGAGTGTACCTTACGGGGGTGACAAAGATCCCGAGATATGATGTCGGATCATCGACAAATATGCCATTCAGTATTCCCCGTAATATCCCCAGTAGATGCTTCTTCTCTATGCGGGGTTTTTTGTAACTCCATGGAGTACTCCAGATATCATGCCAGATTTCACTCCTTGTACAACTTCTAACCGGTTCATGATGTCTTGCCCCAGGAATCTGGAGTAGTACTTGTTACGCGATCAAAATCCCTCAATGGCCTTCGTGGATGCGGAGTGCCCCAAGAACATGTTCCAGAAATGCCTATCAGACGGCCAGAGGCAAATGATGATGTCGAATCCTCGTTGTGAGGGTTGCTGGCCAATCCGAGGCGGCGATATCATCCATGGACGATGACGATGATCCACTGCCCAGTGGAGCACAGGAAGGGATCATCTCAGCGATCTCATTCTCGCACACAAAAATTTCAGTGTGTGCAGCTGGCTAGCATCGGACTTCTCATACGTAATGTCCATGACTGATATTATCATAGCTGCAGAAATAATCATGGCTGACAGATATCAACCGCAACCAGAGAGAGAACTCCGTAGAAGTCTCACGTATGGAGTAAACCCGAGATCCATCAACCCTACCGAAGTTGCCAAGCGCCAGAAAGAAAAATATAAAAAAAAAAAAAAATCCGTGAAAAGAGGAACACTCGGTTAGCCTACATTTCTTCTAGAAGATCTGGCTCATCCCCGTTTTTCTTCTTCTCCAGATTCTCCTTCATTCTGGACCTTGCTTTCCTTTGACTTTCTTGTTGTCGTCTACAGAGTACCGCCATGACCGTCTCAAGGGATCTCGAGGCCCCTGCCGTTGTTAACGACCCAACCGCCGACGATGCCACCATCGAAAAGAAGGAATACGCTGATGGGACGCCGGCAAATGACCCTTTTGGAAATGAAGAATGCGGAGAGGTCAAATATCGTGTTATGTCGTGGTGGTAAGCTTCGTTCTTCGTTCCCTCCTTGTCCGTTTCCTCAGCTAACCTGGTTGCAGGCAATGTGGAACATGTAAGGCTGCAACATATCTTCCTGTTTTCTACCATGTGTCTCTAACAAGAGATAGTGATGGTTGCTGAGAATATTTCCCTCGGGATTCTGTCTCTGCCATCAGCCGTGGCGACGCTGGGGATCGTCCCGTAAGTGTACCATGAACAACCTCGCATTTACGATCATCCTAACCACGACCACGCAGAGCGGTGATTCTGCTTCTTGGGCTGTCCGCGATCTCGTGGTATACTGGCTACGTTATGGGACAGTTCAAACTCCGGTTCCCCCAGATCCATAGCATGGGAGACGCCGGAGAGCTGCTGATGGGCCGCTTTGGACGGGAGTTATTCGGCATCGGTCAGCTGCTGTTTTTGATTTTCTTGATGGCCAGTCACATCCTCACCTTCAGCGTGCTCTTCAACACCATTACCAACCACGGAACCTGTACCATTGTCTTTGGGGTGGTTGGATTGGTGGTGAGTTGCATTGGAGCCCTGCCGCGCACGATGGGCAAGGTGTATTGGATGTCTATGGCGTGTACGCATTCCTCCTCGTCTATTGATCCGCAGATTCGGCTGACAATGCACCAGCCTGCATCAGTATTGTGGTAGCTACCACGGTGACCATGATCGCGATCGGAGTGCAAGCCCCAGACCATGTCCACGTGGATGCGACCACCGAGGTTTCTTTCCAGAAGGCGTTCCTTGCCGTAACCAACATCATCTTCGCGTACAGTACGTCCTCATGACATCGCTTCATTTCTATTCTCACCAGTGGCTAATTCCGTTAGTTGCCCATGTCGCCTTCTTCGGGTTCATCTCGGAAATGCATGATCCCCGGGACTTCCCCAAGTCCCTGACTATGCTTCAGGTGGTGGACACCAGCTTGTACATCGTGACGGCGATGGTCATCTACCGCTACGCTGGCCCCGACGTGGCGTCTCCTGCTCTGTCGTCCGCTGGACCTGTGATGAAAAAGGTCGCCTACGGCCTGGCGATTCCCACCGTGGTGATTGCCGGTGTCGTCTTTGGCCATGTGGCGTGCAAGTATATCTACGTGCGCATTTTCCGAGGATCCGCCCACCTGCACCAGAACAGTTTCCTGGCCATCGGGTCATGGGTGGCCATCGGGTTGAGCGTCTGGGTCGTGGCCTGGGTGATCGCGGAGTCGATTCCTGTGTTCAACGAGCTGCTGAGTTTGATTGTATGTCCATTCACTTTTAAGTTCCCTTGGGCTTTTACTAACGAGATCTACAGAGCTCCTTGTTTGGAAGTTGGTTCAGCTGTAAGTCACCGATATCCCCCAGCTAGGTTTTGAGTAACTGCTAACTTGGATAGACGGATTGCCCGCCATCTTTTGGCTCGTGATGAACAAGGGCCGATGGTTCTCAACTCGCTCCAAGATCTGTTTGACCATCGTCAATATCCTCATCCTGGCGTTCGCTTGCGCCCTGGTAAGCTCATCAGTCTTGTCCCTTCCCCAGGAAGCAACTAACAGAGACTAGTGTGGCATGGGTCTGTACGTTTCGGGTAAAGCGATTCATGACAGTTCATCCACGGCAAGCTGGACTTGCGAGAACAACGCCACCTAGACGTCTGATTTGAAGGGTATTGAGATGGATGGCGCATGGATATGAATAGAACACATGAATTAGATATTGCAACCCTTGAAGAATCTGTAAATAGATTGTGATTATCCTAGAGATTTGAGCACATAGAAGAAACATATATTTCCCAACTGGCCTGGCTAGCTCAGCAATGATGCGTTCTCGACGGTATGCCCATATTCCGCACACATACTTTCGACGCAAAGGCTCGTGAGCATGTGCGACAGCGATCAGCAAGTCCCCCCGTGAATGTTCACAGAACCAAAGGATTCCCAACCGACGGGAAGATGGACGCAAGTCTGGTCCGAGGCCTTGGAAATGCGAACGCCTTGGCAATCTCTGCCCTTGTAGAAGCTGGCCGTGGCCCTTTGGAAGTCGAGTTTGATGCCTTTGATATCGTAGTTGCGGTTCATATTGGTACAGCCGCAGGCGGTGATCCTGCCGACATAATCGCCCCCGCAGGACGCGCTGGTGTAGGGATAGACGATGGTGGCGCTGGCCGAGGCCAGGAGAGAAGCAATTGCAAGGAATTTCATCGTAGAGGAGGAGAACGCTAAGATCTTGACAGGATGGGGGATGGAAGAGGAGTTGGGGTGGAAACTGCTAAGCGGATATGCTCGCCTTTATATATTTTGATCTTAGACGATATTAGCCTACTCTGCGAGTTTAACCAGGAAGGAGGTCACCTGCGCATTTGAGATAATTCCACCAAGGATGTATTTTGGACTGTTCGTATTTCTGCATGCCAAGTGAAGCGATTTGCTGAACACGGAACCTGATGCGGAGATGGCTTAACCATCACCACCGCGATGTAACGCTGTCAGCAGTGAACACGGCGCTGCTGTCCAGTTTTTATATTGATTGGTGATCTCTGGTCTGAGCCATGCTGCCCAGCCTCCATCATTGCAGTGTGCAACTTCGGAGTATTGCCCGTGTTGGGAAGACTCAATCGCAGTGTCCTCGGCTTGGTCGATATGGGCGATGGGAAGACCGAAATAAATCGTCGTTTGTCGGCCAAGGCGTTTATTGGTATTGATCACGGGTCAATCAAAAGCGCCGCAAGTGTCTATTCAGGCAGTTGTGACCCGACAGGAGGTGTCTGTCGTGACAGCAATGTTCTGTTTCTGCGTGTGGGAGGCGCTATTGGGAAGAGGCTTGCTTCCCTTCTTCTCTTCCGTATATTTTGCCGGGAATTGAGTATGCAGGACTTTGCACAGTGATGTGGTCTGTCTGGCGAAGCGGTCCAGTAGGCTGCTGCAGGACCACTCTGATGAGCCAAGAGTCAAGCGTGATCCATATTCAGCTTGATTGTTGTCGCTCACAGTATGTCCTAGGAACTCCTGTACGAAAGGCAATGACCGTAGCTACCGATGCTCAGTGGTCCCTGACCAGTGCTGCATCGGCGCATTGGCCATATGTTCCTTGTTATGTTCTTTCTGCATAATATCCATCTGGACAGACGTTGAGCAGTACCGGAGGAACAGTTTGATAAGCCCGAGGGAAAAGGGGGATATAAGAACTACTTTAGGTAATATCGCAGTGGTCAACTTAATGCCGGCGGGAGTCGAGGCGCTCAATTAGCCAACATTCTCCTACCGGATGAAAAAGAGTGTTTACGTGTCATTTGTCTTGAGGATGCATGAAAAATCTTCAAATATTCAAGAAATCTCAATCTAGTTTACAGTCACAGCAGGTACACTTGCTGGTGATGGCCCAGCCAGCTAACAGACACACAGAATAAAGAACGACAGGCGAGGTAGCGACAGAAGAAGTAAAGAATGTCCACAATGCTGAGCATCCAGCTGATTGTGATTAACAGGTAGACCCGGTAGTCAGGATGCGCTTCGCCTCCTGGGCATAAGTGCAACCATTGTTGACGTTGGCGTCTGAAAAGCCGGCGGCCCACATCATGACACCCCCGAAAGTTGGCTTATTCTTGTACTTGGCCACAAGCGAAGCCAGAGCGCTGGGCTGGAGATAGTACTGAGCACCACTGGACGTTCCCGTCGCACCCAGTGGCGACGCAGGGACGCCAATAAAGATCTTGGCGTTGGCCGAGGGGGTGTTGGCCAGGTTGGAGACCCATTGGTCGTAGTTGATGGGGCCATTGACGGAGCAGCCGGGGTTGTTGTAGAACTGCACCCAGAGGTAGTCGAACTGAGCGTTGGTGACAATGACCTGCATGTTGGGCTCCGGAATGGGACACTGTGGCGCACCGGTGATGTAGTACTTGTTGGAAGGATCCGAGGCAAAGTTGGAGCGCAGCTTCTTGATCAGGTACTGGTAGTAGTTGTTTCCAGCGTAGCTTTCAATGTCAAAGTCCCAGCCGTTGACAAAGGTGCTTCCAAAGGGTCGAGGCACGCTTCCACTGCCCTTGGTATTGCCATAGGCCTCCCAAAGGTTTTGGCCGATCGTCTCCGCCTCGGCCTGGGAGGAGAGGGAATACGCGCCGACGGCGCCTCCGAGGGACAGGATGACCTTGACGCCGTTGGATTGGCAGGTCTTGATGGCCGAGGCTAGAGCGTCGCAGTTCTGCGGCTGCCCAGAGGGCGAAATGTAGCAGGACTGGCCGATGGTACCGGAGGCGATTTTGTTGCCATTTCCGTACTCATACAGGAAGGCCAGGACAATGATATCGATGCCGGAGGTCGACGTGCAGTAGGCCGCCAGATCGTTGTTCTCGACAGTGCCGCCGCCGTTCTGGCCCCAGTACACAACGTTCTGGGCACCGGACGCGCGCGAGGACATCTGATGGGGCAGGGCAGATACAGTAGCAGCCATCAGGCTGAGGGCACTGACCACTTTGGTAAAATACATGGTGATGAAGTCGATGGGGCGAGAAGCCGGAATACAAAGAGTGACCTAAAGTAAACGATATAGAGAATGACAAGAAGAGAAAGGACAGATTCGTCAAGAATCCTGAGGGGAGGGCGAAAGGACTGTGTGTGTGCGTTGGAATGATCGTGAGAACGAGCTGCGAAGGCGACGACTGTCTTATATCCCATTTCCAACTATGCCATATCCTGCTGCTGTCCACCAGCAATTGCACGCGACATACATCCGAGCAACATCCTCGATACGCCATCTTCTTCGTCTGCATGCGATGGTAACTTCATGAAGTAGGATAATGTCCGTACAGCGTTGCAACTGGCGTTGAAACTGCTGGAGGGAAGCATGGCTGAAACGCTCTAAACACGCATGAAGCCTCGTGAAAGAATCTTTCAAGGAAACTCCATACGAATGCCATAGAAATGGCCGGGCCTGAATCGACAGAGAAGGTGATCGGCGAAGCCGATGTAACTGTGATGGCTGTTGATTGATTAAGCTCATGCAACGTGCATTGGGCGTGACTTGGCCTAATGACTTTGACCAATATACTAAACAACATATGCCGAGCTAGATTTTGCCCCGACTGGTTCGGCGAGAAGGATGGATGTGGTAAGCTTCGTCTAAATTGCGACGCTGTAATCTCCGCGCTGGCAAGCCCGTCCGCGATGGATGACTCTGATACGCCCGTTGTCGCTGCAGATAATGTCCAGTTTCGACACTAAGGAAGAGTTAATTCATAAAAGCCGACTAGCAACTACCGGTGCTTCAGAATCAGCCAGGGTGTTGGCCCCCAATAATTTAAAAGCTGGGGAGAGTTACATTGGTGTCGAGGCTTGATACAAAGGCTGAAGTTTATCCAGTGCATGTTCTTGGGCCATATACAGTAATTGTTCTTCAAACTCCCCCACAAAGGTCTAGATGCCTGTGCCTGACTATAATGCAGTTTGACGTTCCTAATCCCTGCATTCAGTAACCAGCAGAAAATACGTTGAAAACATGGTATACTTAGTAAAAAGGGTTTACTTAGTATCCCTAGGTGTGGGATGCATATGTTGGCGACTTATTTTGGTACAACTTCCGAACTACAGTGGGGTGCAAAAAGTATTTGACCTCCTTACCACCTACTATTCTGCCAGCAGCAGAATACCACCAAACGCGTAGATATCCATTATCCATTACCTAGATATCAACAACCAAAATGGGCTGTAAAGGCAAAGAATTAACCCCTCGATTATACCCACGAATCTGTGAGTTAAAGAGCATTATATAGAGCTATTTCAAGATTAAAGCCAAGCATCCTGACGTTCCCCTTTCAACTATTAAATCAACTAACGAATGAAAACGCGTTGATAATCTATCAGAACCATATTCTCGACGTCCTTGTCAGTTTAAGGTGCAGAGAGATCATCTCTATAATCCAAGGTAGTCTTCTCCTCATCTAAAGTTGCAAGATCTTCTTACTGGGGTAGATAATACTGTGAAAAAGAGGGCATTATATATCTTCTTTAAGAATATAATCTTTATAAATAGAGATAGCTTTGTCAACCAGCTCTTATTGTATAGCAAGCTTTAGCATGTCTGAACTGGGAAAATTAATATCAATACTTTATTACACTGGAAGATTGGGCATGTATTAAATGGAGTGATGAGTGCTTATTTAAGAGAGGTATTAGTATCCAACATTCTAACTGATCTGGACATTCTAATAACCAAGAGATTAACTCTATGAATATAATGTCCGCACCAAACAGACAGGGAAAGGTGTTAAATAGATGTTTTAGGCAGGCTTTGGTGAAGATATATATACAGGCTTGGTCCCTTTAGATAGTGATCCAGAATCTGCATAAAGGGGAGTAACAGGCAATTAAGCATGGCTTCCCGAGTTTATTAAGCCTGGTGATATCTTCATGTAGGATAATGCCTCAGTCTATACTGCAAGGATTGTGAGAAGGGTGCTACCGTGCTTGATTCCTTACAGATTAAAGTCATGGTTTGGCCTCCATGGACCAAACTCTCCTGATCTTAATCTAATCAAGAACCTCTGGTCACTTGTGAAGGAGAAGATCTAATATCTATATGCTTATCCAGAACTGGAATATGCACCTAATACTAAGGAAACACATCAATTGCTCTTGCAATTCCAACAACTGCGTCAGTTCTTGTATAAAACTTAGAGTCCACCATTGAATCGACTTTGAAAATCATACGGAGCTAGTCCCATTATCCTATGAATACTATGGCCTAGATTGGCCGCCAGATGGCTGTGCTATTTGCCAAGTCACGGATCCGGCAACTTCCGAACTCCGGCTGTCATTTCTGTCAATCTGTTCATTTGTATCCATTCTGGGGTTATTCATTGACCTGAGATAGAGTATCTAGGCCATAACAGGAACGAGTGGCTTGCCAAACATATTGCAAGACAACCGAAGAAGAAAAGGCGTCTCTCGGCTTGGCCCTACTTCTTCATTCTTCGTCGACCGTCGGCGCATCTCGTAGAACCTCAAATATCCCGATTAGGCAATTAGTGGGCCAAGAGTACCGGCGGGCAGCCAATCGGCCGACGCGATGGCATCTAGACAAAAGCCACACCCTCACCGACTCGTGCCTTCAGGGGAACACAGCCAAAGAAGATGTCTTCTCAGGAGATAAATATTTCGACTTCAGACTTTCGTAGAGCCCATTGTGTTGACCCGAGCAGTCCAATTTCGACCATGATGAGTGTTCTTTAGAGTGCAGAATTGGTTCCATTTTGGGAACAGCAACAAACAAAGCCGATTGGAAGTACCCCTGATCCACGAAAATAGCCCAGCCAATTACTGCAATGCTGTCCAAATACGAGTATGACATCCGGGAGCTTCCACCAGACGACCGCATTCGGTGCAGTGTGAAGTACAGGAACGCTCTCTATCTCATTAGCAAGGCGGCCGTCTGGGCCTTTCACCTCTACTTTCTCGTGCGCTTGTTCCTGGTCATCACGGCATCCCAGCAGACATGGCAGATATGGCTCATGCTTCTTGTCGAGTATATATTCGCCCGTAAGTCATCGACGAATCAGGCGGTGTGCGCAATCTCGTTATGGCAACTGACTCCAGCCAGGCATGCCCCGAAATGATCAGCTCCTCACGGTAGCAGCAGGCAGGTCGTCGCAAAGCCGTCCCCGAGACAGACTGCGACTCCATGGCAGCGACCATCTGCCTCGGGTCGACGTCCTGGTTCCCTGCTGTGGAGAGCCGACCGATGTGGTTTTGGACACAGTCCGCGCGGCCTGCACTATGGACTACCCAGTCACTCATTTTCGAGTGCTTCTGTTGGATGATGGGGCCTCCCTTGCGCTGCGTGATGCCGTCACAGAACTACGCTCCCAATGGCCTCACCTGTCATACCACACGCGCGGACAGCACTCCGGCCGCGTGTTCGCCAAAGCCGGAAACCTCAACTATGCGCTCTTTTCGTTGCAGAACGAGGTCCAACCCGAGTTTTGTGCCGTTCTGGACGCCGACTGCATGCCCACCTCCGATTTTCTGCGAGCCACGCTGCCTCATCTGCTGAGAGATCCTCAGGCCGCTTTGCTCACGACGAGGCAATACTACTATAACCTGCCCGACGGTGACCCGCTGCAACAGTCTCGTGTGCACTTCTACACATGTCACAATTCCGAGCTTGACCGGATGGGAGCCGCCATCGATGCGGGATCTGGGGCCGTCTTTCGGCGGAAGGCGATCGTCGATGTGGGCGGCTATCCCACGTTTTCCTTCTCGGAGGATTGGCAGCTGTCGCTCATGTTGCAGGGCCTGGGGTATCGTACGATGCAGGTGCTAGAACCGTTGCAGATGGGGTTGGTACCCTCGTCGCTGGATGGGCATATCGCGCAGAGGAACCGATGGCAGATTGGCCACTCCCAACAGCCATCCGTGTTGTTGTCCTCCTCGGACCAAAGCATTCCCCGGCATCGGCAGTGGAGCATTGCCCTCAATGGAGTGTCCATCGTCTTGGGGCTGGTTGGGTACATGGTAGGCTTCGCGGCAGTTCCCGTCCTCTGCATTTCGGGGCGTCTGATTCCCGCGGCATCGCCCTTGTTGGTCCGGATCCAAGTTACTTTGGCAGTTTTACACGTCGCCTTGACGTGGACGCATGGGTTGATCCAATCCGCCCACACGGGCTTTCGCATTGGCCCATTTGCCCATCTCGAGAACAGTTGGCTTGCAAGTGGTAAGTCATATCTGACAGCCCGACGTTGCGAACAACACTAACACAATTAGCCCATATTTTGGCGATCATTCGCTTTCACTGCGTCTCGAGCAAACCAAAGGGCTCTTTTGTCACTGGGAGTAGCGCGAATTCGTGGAACCGCTTCACGGCACTGCCGATCTACAAGAAGCTCCGCAAAGATTTGCTGGATAACGGGCTTGTACACAGTCTCTTCCTGTACCTTGCGACTCTCAGCACATTTCTGTTGTCGTTCTATGCGGCCGCGAGCAGCAATTATGCCATTGCTCCCAAATCATTGATCATGGAATTGCTCACCACAGTGGCGTGGCCCCCTCTGCTGCATATTGGCTATCTCACTGCCAGCAACCTGTGGGTCCCGGTCGGATATCTGCTGTGTCGGCCGGAGTACCCCGAACGGAGATCCATGATGGCCGTTAACGGCCGGGGCGTCTTCTTCCCTCAGGCGGATGTCCAGATGAAAGTCCTGCATCAGAGTCGTCCTCCTCTGGGCTCCTACAAGCATTATGTCCTGGTGCCTTTTGTGTTGATTGCCGTTCTTGTCGCGGCGACCGTGTTGTGAGTCTTTGGATATAGCAGTTGAAAATACAGAAAGAGAATGAAAGAACAGACCAAAGAGGGTTTCTGGTTTCTGGGTTCAGTAAAGCAATTGCCCAGTCAGGTCAAGCAAACTATCACGCCTACATCTATCGAATCTTAATGAGTGATGCTTAGTATCAACAAGTATGAGTACATCTCAAATATGGCATTATATCTATGATCGTGAACAATAAATATCAAGGGCGCATATCCAATGACAGATTAGGAGTCATATATACCGGTGATGATCACACCCTATCAGCCAACAAGACCTCATTTTCCTCACTCTTGCGGCTCCAGACCCTCAGAGCGTCAATATACGCTTTGACAGTATTCCAGCCGATAGAGTAGAAAAGGAGGCTCCATAGAGCGATGTTGTATCCCAAGATCTGCAGGAAACTGATGGGTGTGTGCCAGAGAAGCACCGAGATAGCAATGAGTAAAATATTCTTGGGAATGCTGATCAGCGTCATCGCTAAGCCGGACGTTTTGCCAATCTTTGTGGGTCAGCACGGATATCGTCTGTTTCTTCATCGAATAAACTCACCAATAGGAAGATTGAGACATTAAGCATGAACCCCATCACAGCACTCAGTGTCAGAACTGTCCACCCAGCCTGCGCGATCGAACCCCATCCGAACGAAGCGTATTCGGCCTGCCAGGCCACCAGCGATGTCATGACAGCACACGCAGGCGCAAAGTAGTAAAGGCTGACCAGCGGGTCCATCTTCTGGCCACTGTCGGATAGAAGGATCTGGACCATGACGAGTCGATTGGCGTCGAAGACTAGACTGGCGAACTGGAAACCGAAACCCAGCCATGAGAACTTGATCTCGCCCGACACGGCCATTGCGACGCTCAGTGTTATGATGAGAATGTTGATGAAGGCTCCAATTGAGGGCTTTGCGACCTTCCAAGACCAGCTCGTGATAAGTGTGACAACAGGGCCAGCCGCCTAGAATCATTAGCAAATCGCCTTTAATGTAGAGAAAATAAAGCACCTTGAGCATCTGGATGAAGGAGATATTCAGATAGAGATAAACCACATTGCTGCAGACTAGGCTCCCGCAATATAATAGTCCAATTGGGAGTATTGTCCGACAGTATATCCGCGCATCCATGGGTATATTCCTCCGGCCATCAAGCAGCCTTGTCGTCCGTGCAAGGACTTGGGTGACAATGGTCGCAAACACCGAATGCCAGCATGTTAGGATGATAGCTACAGAATCAGCAACTGATCAGAGGCTCAAAAGATCAGTATTAGAGACTCACGGTAATCTGAGACAAGTCAGCTTAACATACATGGGATGTGGGAACAGTCAACATACGAAAGTCTGTGGAATTGATAATCCATTTATTCAGTAGAATAGTGGCATTGGACCAGAATATCCATGATAGGACATCAAGGACCAACTGCCAGTTCGACTTATGGTCGCCATAAAGATCATGAACTGCCATGGAAGCGATGACGCTCCATGGATAATATACAGGATGATTGTCGACTACTGTGTGCGCAATAGAATTCATTCTCCTCTCGCCACGGGCACGCTTATATACGTCTCTACCGACCTGCCTGGGACCGACTACTACGCCATCAGGCTGAATCCACATCCGGGAACAGAAGACAATAGCAAAGAGAGCAGAGTGGAGTGATGGACCTCGTTATTGGAGGGTGATCGATCAGTGAGTGCCAAATGCGGAAGTCCCCAGAGATGAGTGCAACCCTACAAAGTGGATGACAGCAATGTCTGAAAGAGGGCATCGTAGAATAGTCAACTATCAACGCAGACAGAAGGCGTCCCGGACGGCTTGCTTTAACTTCGCGTTATCGATATGTTACTTGCCAATGCGGACTTTTTGTATAGAATAAAAGCAGCAATATGTACACGGAGACTGCAGCAGATACAACATGGCTATAACGTATGTAATGAAAACGCGAGTCTAGGACTACCAAGAATGAGTACAGTAGGTGATGAAATAGCTCGGCCAGGCGTCGACCTCCATGATCCGTTTACACTCGTCCGCATCGAACCGGGGGTTGTCGTAAGCTGCCAGACAGACCGAGTCTGCATCGTCCGCCCAGCTGAAGGGATAAATCTGCTGTCGCGGAAGCAGGATCAGCGCGTCTCTTAGTTTCTCATTGTGCACATATTCGTTTTCGCAGAAAATCGACCAGGAAGGCTGTCGCTGCTGGACCCGATCGCAGACATGCTGCCTCAACGATTCGTTTTTGAAATTCTCGTAATAATGCTTGATCATCAGACTGAGAACGCCTGGCCCGGTCAGGCCCTCTACGGACCCATCGCCGGTTCCCTCGGGATGCTCCATCAGGAAGATGATGTTCATGAGCCAAAACGGATGGCCTGGAGGAGATGCCATCCACCCGTTAGGCACCGCTGCCGAGGCCATGAGGTCGCCGCTGTGAGCCATTCGTCCCATGAAGGCGCGCTGCACAAGGGGAGATTCATAGGGGCCTAACGAGGACAGAGTCTTGTGATGCGATGCCAGCGAAGTTCCATGGCCGGTGAAGAGCGGTTCAACCGGGATGAGGGCTTCAGTATCTACGTCGGCGTACATTCTGCAGCATGAGAATCCCATCAGCGTCAATAGTACTGAAAGAATACATCTGGAAGGAGAAACGTACCCGCCAAAGAGATACATGTAAAAGTTGCGCACGAGATCGGCTCGCATGATCTCTTTCGGCAGTCCTGAATAAGTATCCCAAAACCACGGAAAATAGGTCTCAACTAGCATGTTGTTTGTCTCATCATCCCACAAGACCCATTCCCAGTCTGGATTCTGTTTCCGCATGGTCTGTACCCATGACTGTGCTCGCTCAGACATGTTGCTCCCTGCGGGAAACCAAGTTTGATGGATGATCTTGGGAATCGTGACCGGGTCCTTTGAGATTGGGCGTGAAAGAAGGCTTCTAGCTGACACCGCGCGAGCCGTTGACGGCTTAGAGAAATGCGATGCCAGCCGGCTGGGAGATTCCAAGGGAACCACTGTTGTACGGAAGTGGAATAGAAGGAGAATCAAGATCGCGGCTCCAAAGGCGCACTGATAGCGCCGGCGCGAGCATTGTGCCCTCAGCCAACGAAGTAACGACGAGGATGACGGAGAGTCCGAGTGCATGATAACGGCTTGTTCCTGTGCTGGTCCAGAAGAGTTGGTGATGGATAATGAGGATTCTACAGGGCTTTTGGAGGATATCACATATCCTCACCTATCGGTTGGCGGTGATTTCGAGCGTGTTACATATTGTACTTTGTCAAGAGTTCGGTTTAGGATCCCTTGGAGTAATTCCAGGGAATACCACGGCTACCAGAGCAATTGGGTTCATTAATACTACCTACCAAAGCCGGACTTTTGTTTCAAAAGTGGCTATACGACGGCATCATCTCCCTGAATGCATCATGAAAACCGTGCTCCACTTCTTGTATTATAGTAACCGAGTGCCATGAAGACAGTGTCTGAACTCTAAAGCTCATGGCTCATTCCAGTCACATTCCTATGAATTACCATAATAGTCAGCAATAATCAGCTAGACATGCCAAGATCCCAATGCGGATCCCTTGGAGCCAACAGGATCTGCAACTCTTGTTGTTGGAGGGCGATTGCCAAATGCGGAAGTACCCAGAGATGGAGTGCAACCTTACAAAGTAGGATGACAACGACGTCTGACGGGGACATTATTGCCAATTAAACAATAAATAAAGTTAGAAGGTTGTTTGATATAGTATCTCCAGCGTGCAATTGCATTCGAGGCGATACGGAATAGGATCAAATATGTACACGTTGAGACTGTGGTATAGCCTACAACATAGCCATAGCATATCTATAATAAAAACACCGAGTCTAGGACTGCCAAGAATAAGTACAGTAGATGATAAGGGTCTTTTGAGCTCAGGAACTAGCGGATAGGACTAGGATGTCCGCATTCGAAATCAACTGTCATGTAGGTTACCACCTTAGTGAAGGACAGTAGCATGTTATTTTCTTGGGGAGATGCCCTCTTACGTTTAAAGTCAATGTCTCTCCTCTGTTCAAGGGACGGTATATGGCAACCCAAGTACAATGGTTGTCTCACTGGCAGCAAATGTGAGTCCCAATGGTGAAAATGCCATCGAGCAGCTGAAGCCATGGCCATTCAGCTGGTGGCTCAAGTCTCCACTGGATCTTAGAGAAATTTTGGGACAGAAAGACAACAACGGGTACGTTCATACTCCTTCAATTTTCACATAGACTGACTAAGACCTCGAAGCTCCAGAGCCCGCCTGGGGATATGGACCATGGTAAATATTGTCTCTACAGTCGCAATTGTAAGCACAACTGCCTGACAACCCCTGAAACTTACTGATCCATGCAAGATATTCACCAACAAGTCTATTTTCGTCAACGAGTCATTCGGCAACTGCCAGATCGCCTTTGCATCTTACCACTTTTTCGTAACAGGGTTCACCCTCTGGATGGCATCACGTCCTTGGTGCGGGGTCTTCACTGCGAAGCGAGTGCCAGTCCACCAGACTCTGCACTTGGCTGTACTCATGTGTCTCCAGGTGATACTGCAGAATCTCTCGCTAGCGTATTCATCGGTCATCTTCCACCAACTCGTGCGACTACTTCTGACACCGCTTACCGCGCTCTTGAATTATCTTCTGTATCGTGCAAGGATTCCCACGGCCTCCATCATACCTCTGATAGTGCTGTGTGGCGGTGTCGGGACCATGTCATACTATGACGCACTACCCAGGACAGACGGCAAAGTCACAGCATCTTCAAAGGGCGCGGTTTTTGCCTTCACCGGCGTCGTTGCCAGTGCGTTATATACAGCATTCGTCGGACGCTATCACCGGAAATTCGAAATCGGCAGTGTTCAACTCCTATTGAACCAGGCTCCACTGAGCGCGGCTATACTTCTGTGCATTGTTCCTTTTGCAGAGACATTGCCAGCAACTGCCGGCCTCTCGACATCATTATACGTCTCTATCATGGCAGTAATACTTCCTTCCCCAGACCCCTCCTATTGCACTGTCTTGCTACAGCGCTAAAAATGGCTAACTCGGTTTTCTAGAGTGGTATCCTTGCATGTCTGGTGAATCTATCACAATTCATCATCATCGATTCTGTTGGCCCTGTCAGCAGCACTGTCATTGGACACTTGAAAACTTGTATCATTGTCGGGTTGGGATGGGCACTGAGCGATCGGCCAATTTCGAGGGGATGCCTCGTCGGTATCCTAATGGCCCTGACAGGGATGACCTTGTATGTGTGACCTTACCTAGATCGAATGCTTTCAGATTAAAGGCAAGCTAATCTGTGTGGTTTTTACAATCAGATACATGCGTATAGTGCTTCGCAGCCACTGAAGAACTGTGAGTCATGTGCGAATTGTCCAATGCGGCAATTGATATGACCGACGAAACCGTTGCAAAGTAGGTGGTGGTCACTCTCCTTGAATGCCTATCCTAAACAAGGTATTAATACATCATATTAATATCTGCAATACAATCAAAATGAAATCGTCACAAAACCAAGACTACTCCCAAAATATCTGACGTTTCAAAGTAGCGTAGCACTCATGTTACTATAAGACCAATGTGTGTGGGGCACCCTGCATTCAGTGAATTGCTATTCAAGGGAACACGAACCGCAGCCAGTGAGCGTTCTAAGCGATACACCCAGGAGGATGTAATTAGATTAGAGAATACCTTTGCGAGAACCATCCTCGACACGCAGACGCTTCAACGTGTATGTCCCCATTCTGGCTCCTATTTCACAAGCCACGGGGTAGAACTGGGCACAGTCTCAAACTATCTACAACGAAGAGAAAACCAGCCATATGGGCTCAAATCACAGGGAATGGCAATCGATCAACGCAGTTGCTTTCGTCTTATAGATTCTTCCATATACAAAAGTCCAGATTAGCCAACCAAGACCCCCCTGGGATAGTAAACTTCCGCTAAATCCAACTCCGTTATGGCGCCTGTGTTTTCATTCTTGTGTTGCGAATATACCTTCTTTTCGCCCGCCACCAGCTGATGGATGTTGAGCCGAGTGCTGTAGACCATATTCCATGCTTGAGCCTCATGGAATGCGGTATCATCACCACCGTTGATATCAGAGTCGCGTGATGCCGGACCAGCGTGTCTATACGTGCCGATCAAATTAGGAAACGTAGCAAAGCATTTCAGCTGCCGACGACCGTTAATGCCGGCGCACAGGTCACTCATGGCATTATCGACAGCACAGTCAAGGCGATCCACGGACAGCGCGGCAAGGATTTTCTTGGCCCCTTCCCTTGTGACGGCATATCCGTACGTACAGCAGCCCATCTCGGCCCGATATAAGAAGCGCGTCGACCCGATCGGCAAGTTGGGATACTGTTCTTTCCATGTATCCAGTGGGCCGCCCCAGCCGTCCCGCTTCTCGACACTGGGGACGGTTGGGTCCTCTGGGATGGCGAAGAAGGTCGTCTCATTGGCTCCGGGGCCCGAGGCGCAGCCTCCGATCCAGAGGATATCCCAGTTTGTGCCATAGGGGGCCTTTTTGGGTGCGGTTTCCTCGCCATTTAGCAGGCGCACCCCACGGGCAAATTCGCGAAGTTGCCGTTTAATGGCCACGTCCCAATCCGCGTCGTCTTCTAGGATAAGGGCTGTCGTGTAGGAGTTCTGAAGGACCCTGTTCAGTCCAATTCCGTTAGTCACGGTCTGGGGAATGGGTATGTCTGGCGAGAGTGTGCTGTATTACATTCTCAGTGCATTCATATGTGCGCGCCAGCAGGCCACGGCAGTGGGTTTCAAATCAGTTAGGTTAATTCCCTTATCTCCAGGTTAGCAGATCAGTAATAAAGTGCGGATGCTGGCGCGTACATTAGGTAGGGATCTGGGATCCAGGTCGTCAGGTCGCACGCCATCAATCCAGTCTACCTTAAAACCAGCAGCGAGAGATGCTAAAGTCAGAAAGTCCCGTTTGTCAGTCCGTTCTTTCAAGCCGATCGCATAGATATGCTCGAACTATAGACCAGTCGGGTTAGATAGTACGAAAGTGCTATAGGATATAAAGGGACCTCACGCCTAGAGTCTCGTTCTGAGTATGCGAAAGTATGTCATCGCTCAGGACGTCGCGACTGATGAACAGCCAATCCCCATTCCTGTAGCCTGTCCTGACTACCGGCCAGAGGAAATAGACGCTGGCATAGAAAACAAGTAGCCCGGGGAGAATCTTGGTAATGTGAAGACGCCGCCGGGGGGTGTGCAAGATCATGTTGCCAAATTCGCGCAGGGAGGTTTCGAGTTAACTGTGACTGCTGAATGGGATAATCGACGGCATAAGCAAAGGCCCAGTAGTTCTGTCGACATATCTTCCCGGGCTGTGATCTCTTTGGATCTTATCCACGAACGCAGCGAGGATAGGCCAAAGTGGGACCGATACTGCCTTCGGTTCTACCATTCTGTGCTTCAATCAACTACTCGAGAGTGACATGTTCACGTGAGGAACCTGGGACGAAAACAGCTGCTGTTATAGCCCTTAGTGATTTTGTTCCCAAGGTCTCGGATTTCTGTTTTCGCACCGGGTATGTATGGAAAGAACCAGCAGTCAAATGACTTATTTCGACGCGGGTTGCCCGAAAATGGGTTGTCCTGCGGTATTCATACTGCTCAATGAAGCTAACGACGACCATTAATAGATGCAGGGCTCTGCGATTCTTGAATCAAAGTACTCTGAAATTCTAGGGTTAGTTGATGGCCATTATTGTGGCATTTGAATGCCTCCATCGTTCCATACCAAGCAATTACGTTAGGCTATTGTTCGGCGGCATTATACACACTACAGAGTTGCTGAGACATATCCTCAGTCATGGTCTCTGCCAGCTAGCTGAGAATAGGTTTGACCCGGACCTTTCAGTAAGTCTGAGCAAGCCCTTGTGAAATGTATATGCGCCTATTTAGGAATCCTATTACCCTGTTTTGTTTTCGTCAATTAGGTGGTTTCACTAGCGGGCCCGCTCTGACTATCCTCCCATTCAATGCAACAATGGCTTTGCAGGTAATAATAAGCACAGTGAACAGACATTCTGGATAACTATTTTGCGTCAATGCGGGTTGAAACCGTTTATATCTTGTTCACCAGAACCTTCACAGGGACAGGGGTAAAGTCGCTGGAACAATATAAGAATGAACATTTTGACGCCTGATGAACAGTGAAATTGTCCCTCTGAAGAAAAACTGAGAAAAGAATATCCTCAGCAATTAGTTAGGAAATTCTGGGAGGGCTCAATCCAAATTCCACAGCCCGTACCGAAACATTCCTCAGCGTCCACATGCCCCTTTGGTTGAGCCCCTTGCTCTCTGTCATTCCACAGCCGTAACTTCTGCCCTATTTTTAGTTCATCACGGCCGCTGGTTTTTCCCCTTTTCAGTTTCTTTTCGGATTTTGTTAGACCATTATGCCGCTTTCGGTGTCGTTGCGAGCATTGTCAAAAACCGGGTTAGCAGTTCCACAAGTGGATGGCTGAAGGGTTCTGCATTTACATTGCTGGTGAGCAAAACATTACTTGATTATGACACTCGCATGACCTGAACGGACATATGAGCACAGTAAGACATGGTCTAGGTGTTAGGCGTGTCTCAGTTTGACAGAACCTGGCGATAGATATAAACCCCTGTCCATCTATTGGAACAACTGCTTTATGCTTTCATGACAAATCTTGTATGGTTTGCACTGCAGTGGATTTCCATTGCGCAGTAGCTATGTTTCTGACTGATTGCCAGTAGATTCCAGTACAATTTCATCTAGAACAGAGGACATAATAGCTATAACAGGATGATTTGTACAATTCGACCACGTAAATCTCTATCCTTGGTTGGGCGTATATGAACAATGGCTTAATCATCCAGCATATGGATCATTTATCTCCACAAAGCCGGCGTGACACATATCCCTCGTGACGGGATAAAGCAGCCGTGCGAAATTACTCTGCCGTTCCAGGACATATTTCGGCGTGATATGCTCGAAGCCCTCGACCGGATTTCCATTCCGAGCAGGACTAAAAGCATGTAATATGTATGTATGGGAGTAGTCGTACTCCCATGACGGAAAGTCCTGCGGCCTGTCCCATCGATCCGCAATTCCTTCCTCGTAAGACGGCAAGGACTTGCAATCAGTAGCGTTCTCCAGATTGTTTTCCGTCTCATTGTGAATGCCGTATAGCAGGATGTTTTCAGATGTGGTCCAGCTCCCAGGCCCAAATGCATCCTGCTCCATGATCAGGACTTCTCCGGGCAACCGCGCCAGACGCTGGCCCAATCGCGTCACGACTGAATTGCTGTGCGTTGTCCAACCCCCATCGTAAACCTTGTGCATCTCGGCTTTCCACATCTGGAGCAAGAGAGCATCCTTCTTGGCCATGAAGGTCCCGCTCATTATCTCACCGCCGGCTTGGCGGCCAGTGACCGAATTGAAGCCGCTCTCCCTCAAGACCTTAATATCGCGAATCGGGTGTGCATCCCAGTCAAGGTAGATGCCGCCGAACTCACAGACGGCAGAAACGCGGATGAAGTCGGACTTGTGCTCAATCTGGTCAATGGGCTTCCCGTTTCCAGCAACAGTTGGCGGTTCAACATGGTTTATTCGCAGATTCGGAGTGTTGAATATAAGCTGGCTCCACTTTCCCGTCCTCCCTGCCCGGGCATTCTCGATGCGCTTTGGATTAGCATTGGTGTGGAGATAGATAGTATCGGGGTGCCAATGCTGCAAGACGGAGTAGAGAGAAAGAAAGTGTTTGAATTGGAACGCGAAGTCAGCGTCAGCATCTCGTAGGATGTATACATAATGGACTTGGTTAGGAATCGCGGAACTAGTAACATTGACAGTTGTAGTGGGGGCACTGCAATGGAGGAGCAGCTGACTATTGAATTTCCAAACATGTTCTCTCCAGAGAATCAGGATGGCGAATATGAATGCAGCCACCAGGAATGTGTATCCTGAACTAGGGCGGGTATAGATCATTTTGAAAGTAAGGGGGCAAAAGGACAAGGAATCCTTTCAATTGACATGAGGGCAAATATATCATGATTTGCAGTGCCTGAGGTCCAATGTTTGCAGAAATAGTAAGGCAGTAACAAGGCAGCCTGCATTCAGTGGTCTCAGTAGTCCGCAGGACCAAGATGACAACATAATGCACCGGGTTCAGTAGTTGCAAAGATTTAGCCAAACCAAGCTCTGAGTCGGGAAGCATTATTACATCGACATTCTTGCTGAGGCGCCACGGCTACCGTTGGCAGTGACCTTGGCCAAATCCGGAGAGTTCAGATAGCGTCTTGACAACAATAGGTTTATATTCACATTCCATTTGTACAGCCAAATATGTGAGACATTCAGCTTATATTTCCCAGCCAATTGTAGAGTGATTTCTGTGACTTAATCGCATGATCACTTTCAGTTTGTGGCCACCTTCTGGACTGAGAGTACCCAAGTTGATTTAACCTGGCAATGCAACTTTGCCTGCTATTTGTTTTTCAGGTTTAAAGTATAGCCTTAGTTCCTGCGGATTTAACGGAACGCACGACTGGTAGTTATTGAGAGAATATAGATTCACGGAGATCAGTTTTCATGGAGATCAGTGATGTACGTTGGACATTGGGGACTGAGATGGCTGTCAAGGGCCTGTGGAAAGACCCATGCTCCCACATATTGTTTATATGTATGATTATTTCGTCTAGGTCCCAGGAAGTGTCTGTTGTACTGCACCTCTTGCATCCCGATATAGCCTCTGGCAAGACTACCCTCGTCTGGCCATTACAGCACGTCCCTTTCTCTTACACCACGGATAGGACGATCAAACTACGACAGCTTAAATCCTCGCCCGAACACGGTTTCCAGCCTCTACGATATAACAAGTACACATCGGACATAGGATGGGTCCACTGAAGCATCAACGGGCCTCGTGATTGACCAAGAGAGGCTCTGGATCGGACACCAAGTTTTGACAAAGTGAGTATACGAAGTGACTCTGCCGATTTGGAACCGGCCTGTGTCCATTTTGAGAGGGACCGACACCGTTGAGTCCAGGAAGGTATAGGTACCTTTGTCGCAACAAGAGATTTGCCAGTGCCACTGGGCAGGGTGCGAACGTCAGTTATTTGACCCGGATAATCCGAAAGAATTATGAATGTCTGTAAAAGCCTTGCTCATTTACCTCTCATTGCCCGCGCTTTGAGTAGCCAGATGGAACTGCTGATGATCGTAGCAGCTTGGTAATATGTATAAAGCTGGCCAACGTCCTAACACCATATTCGCTGTCTTTCTACCTGGAGGCTGGTAGTTGGCATGATTGCCAGGGGCAGACGGCATGTTTACCAACCACACACAGGTACCTGAAAGATGCCATTTATGGTTTGCAGCATTGTTCAGCGAGCCTCCCCACAGAGTACGAAAATGGAAATATGTTTTGCGTACTATTTGTCTACATCGGAAACTTCCTTATCAGCCGCGCAGCTTTCCTTCAATCTCACATACCATCTCTTTCTCATCCTATCCTCCTCTATCCTATTACCGGCTTTCTCACACCAGAATGAAGCTCCATCACTTCTTTCTTCCCGTAGCGCTCACAGCTACTGCAGGCGCCCAAACCCTGAACGTTGTCGCACATGAGGACGACGATCTCCTCTTCTTCAGCCCCAAACTTCTCAATGACATTCAATCTGGCCGGAGGGTCCGCACCATCTTCATTACCGCTGGAGACGCGGGCAATGGTGCAGACTATTGGACCTCTCGGCAGGAAGGGTCTAAGGCTGCGTACGCCCAAATGAGCGGTAATGACAACACCTGGACACAGTCGGACGCCGGCATCCCAGGCTTCAACATCCCATTGTTTACATTGAACAACAATCCTAGTATCTCACTTGTCTTTCTTCAGCTACCAGACGGTAACAACGGAGGAGAGGGCTTTGGATCCGGAAGCCTGCAGCAACTGTGGCAAGGAACCATACCCTCTCTGACTTCCTGGGGCGGATCCTCATACTCCAAGGGCGACTTGGTGAATGTGCTGAGACATCTGGCCGATAAATTTGAATACGACCACATCAACACCCAGGACTTTGTCCATGATTACGGAGACGGAGACCATAGCGACCACCACACCACCGCTTATTTCGTCCGTGAAGCGTTCGCTGATTGTGCCAGCAGCGCGTCGATCACCGGTTACATGGGCTATCCTGTCGTGTCGCAATCGGCCAACATAGATGGAGAGCTTCTTCAGCAGAAGAAGGCAGTTTTCTATAATTATGCTGGTTATGACAGGAACACATGCCATAGTGATGAGACCTGCAGCGGACGTGCTGAAGCTCTCTGGATTCAAAGGGAATACGTCGTCAGTGAATTGGACCAATCCACCTGCAGGAAAGCTACGGGCAATGGCCCGGTCTCTACTGCGGCCACCCCTTCGGCATCCCCAACCCATTCACCTGAAGTGATTGTCAAGGCCGCTGCAAGCATGCCAGCGTCTCCATCCGCTGCTATCCAATCTGGGAACCCCTACGTACAGTTCAGAGGAGATTCTGCGCATGGCATGGTCATTTCCGGAGTATTATGTGTCTCCGCCGCTATATTGTCTGCTGTTGCCCTTCTTTAAATCTGCATCTGTGGCTGGGATATTTGCATGAAATGATAGCCTTTAATCTTTGTCTGGCACTGTCATTGGCGACGCGATATCGAGATATTAAGTTCTTAGTAGTTTATGGGATCCCCAGATAGTTTATCTGCCTTAGGTTCTGCTAGTTCCAACATATGACATGATTCTCGTGTCTGTATCTGTATCTGGACCCGGGGCTTGTCTGGACGGCATTTGCATTCGATCCTCCCGTCTCGGCCGACTTCGACTAATGGTCCCAGTCTAACGTAGGAACCCGGTGTGATGAATGATAACTACTGCAGCTTGGCAGGGTGACAGTAAAGCTTTAGAAAAAGTTCACTGGCCAGTCGGAGGCTGACTGTAAACAACCCCAAACACCAAACTCTGCCCCTCCCCGGTTGCGTCCCTGCAGCCCTACCAGCCTCCTGCGTATATTTTAGTTATGTTGTTATACCTCCCGTGGCAAACCTCCGGCGCAGAATAGCATGGAATTATTGCCATGGCAGCTGGTCCGTTGTGCTTCTCTCTCCATCTTTCCAATCTAAGGCGCTCCCAAAGTCAGCGGTCAGGGTCGTTAATAAACAGCTATATAACTCCATATATCTACTGAAATCAGTTCATTTCTTATACGAACAAACCTACAAGTAAAGTATAAGGGTAGAAATAAGTAAAAAGGATGGATGGTATGCCAGTCCGTAACCCCTGCATACTGCATCTCGGGCGTAGTCTCCCACATCAAACATAATGAAGTGCAGTTCAATTGACTGGTTCGATTCATCATTGTTTGCCGATACCGTGTCTCACGTAGAAAATCTGTCTGTTCCAATTGCCCGACGGTCATTCAGGCCAAAAGTAATATATAGAGAGATATGGCCCTCTTTCCTTCGTGTATGCAAAGGACAGCCACGCTTGGTAACGCGTTGCCTCTTCCAGATCCTTACCGGGACTGCAACCCAATTAGCAAGGTAAACGAGATGTGGCATGGAAGCCAGCTGTCAACTCACTAGTATGCCTGTAAATTCTCCATAAACACCTCTGCTTGCTCTGGCATGTCGTAACGCTGGAAGAAGGCAGTCAATGTATGCGCTATCTTGGTTTCTGGAATCCCTGTGAGTGGCATATAGAGCTTGGGCGTTGGGAGGACCCGGCCAGCCTTCATCTCATAATTCAGCATAATGGGCAAGAACGGTTTGTCCAATATGCCCGATGGACTGATTGTGCCTTCGATGATACCCAGGTCTGTCCAGAGCTCACGGATGATGTCCAACCCAATTGCGGTGTTCTCATCTGTCAGTCGTCCGCCCAGCGTCCAGTGTTCTTCCGCTCTGGCGAGGGTGACGAGAGGGTCGGCGATGTAGACCTTAAATCGAGTATGCGCAGGGTCAACAAGGTCGCAACAAAGGAAAGCCGCATCGATTTTGCTTTGTTGAAAATGTGCTTCGATTAATCGACACGAACTATCTAGGTGGCCTTCTTTGTCGACTGCCCTTATTGCTCCAAAACATGCGCTGGATCCAGTCTGACCTGTGGCTGCACATTTGATACCAGGAAAGAAGTATTCCTTGACAATGATGCCAGTCTTCCTCAGGTCCAATGCCACAACATACTGGGTCTTCACCTGAAAGTTTGTGAGGTACTTTGTAAGCTGCTCCTCACTCAAGCTCCGCTCATCTTTGGCCGTCAGTGTCAGATGCTCGCTGAGGGAGTGATGCAGTTCTATGTTGACGCTTTTGACGAGCAATTGTAGCTGGGAGAAGAACGCATTTACCGAGGTCCGGTTAAATCGATCGTGGCCGACACTCGCCTGGTAGCGGACGGGCTCAAAGGCAATTCGCGCCGTCGATCCTGATCTCTGGAAGTTCTGACTCAGTTCGACTGTCATATTACCACCCAGTGTGCATCGGTATACGTCTCTTCCTGGTGTCGGGTACGGGCCAAGCACTGGGACAATGACCTGGGCGAAGAGACACAGGTACTCATATTGCTGATGGATGCTATACTTCCCGTCGACGAGGAACTTTGCGAGCATGGGCGCGACATGATGCCAGTGCTGGTATTGATCTATATCCGGGAAGAGAAGTGCCTTGCTGAGTGTATGGTAAGCCATATCTTTAGGGATAGAAGCCTGTGACCCAGATTGACCCGTTTGCTTGTCGACGGCGGATGTGTCCGAGGCAGATATGCCGACAGGAGAAGCAGTCATCTTGTCGTCCATTTGCGATTCCATATAGTTAAAATGTAATCACGGACAGGAATACTGCGCCGTCTCCTAGGAGTTACTTTTAATATATTGTGCAATATGAAGCTCGAAGGACGAGCAAATTAGATGGGAAAATGTGAAAGGAAAGAAAGGAAGGGCAGACCCAGCTCTTTTTGTGATAAGAGGGACATCGGTCCTCTCAATTCGATGGCCATGAGCGGGGAATATTCGTGGCGCTCCGTCACGAAGCCATGTGTACCAGTTGTATCTCTTGAAGGTGTGTAATACTCTTTGACATGTTGGTGTAATGGCCAGAAAAGTCGACTCCAGCCAACCAAGGACTTTTCCAAACAGGATGCAGTGGCAGTGTCGATCAATAATGCAGGTGAGGCATGGCGGTCACTTCACCCTCGAAATACATGGATGCGTGCACAGCCTATGGGGAAATGATGGATCATATTTCGGAATATTACACATCAGCTTCGTGCTTTCCGGAATGATTGTCTCAAGGTCCCAGATGAATTCCTCGCGATCGGCAACTTACGTGATTGGATCATACCGGACCCCATCGGAGGGGCTTGCAGTGGTGTGTGTGATAACTCTGCAGCTAGGAGGTTCATCTCGTACATAAAACCTCCCCATTGGGCCAGGCCTGTTTGTTATTAGGATTTGAACCAGGTATTTGTCCAATAGTGCAACACCGATCAATAGATTATTTGTCGCCGGGATAATGTAAGTTACATATGCACAATCAGCTGGCAGTCATTAAACCTTATTCTTCAGCTCGGCCAAGTCAGTACTGACGTGGATGAAAACTTCTAAACTACACATCAATGTGGCTAAGAGATGCCTACTTTACCCGTTTGTGTTACATGAAGCGGTGATATGATGCTTATTTCCTCGGGTTCAGTTTTACTCTGCTGTCATTTTCTACCAACTTTTAAAACAAGCAATTCATGTGTTCTGTCCAAAGCAGAGTCCCTTATAAAACCACACCTGAGCAATGCAGGACTAGAACAATTGAGTGGTCTCTGGACAAAGCCTGCGGAGCGGCCTGGGAAGACTGTGATTACTCTATAAGAGCAATGTCAGGACGATAGAAACGCGCCTTCCAATGAACTAGCCACATAGGCAAGTCATTATACGGAGTACTGAAATACACCCTTCTACTCCGGTTCGCTGTTCCACTACATATTACAGCAATCACTGCATTCAACTCTTAGCTAGCGCCTCGTATCTGCACCCGCGGACCGGCGAGAAGGACTGCTTTCAAGACAGTCTTATCAGTCGACATGCTCGTCTCGCAAGACAGTATCTAGTGGCGCCCGACATCGCCTTCCCTATTAGGAACATAGAGATGCGCTTTCAACATCTGATCACATGATGCGGGTTCCAGACCAAAACTAGATTTGTAACTTAGGTTCGTGTTTCGGAGTCTAAGATACTTTTTAGCCGTATATTGTCAAAGCTCCGAAAACAACCCCTCACCCCTCTTTTGTACTCTTGGTAAACAATGAAAGGCGGTGTTTTTTTGGCCTAGTGGTGTAGATCATGGAGTCAGCATGAGAGTTAATAGCACCGAGATCCTCTGGGCAAGTTGGGAATCCTTATTCAACTTCACTCACAAACCAGAATCAGCGTTTTCTTTAATGAGAGCTGGACCTCATGTTTCTAGGCCTATCTGTACCTAGTGAGAGCGTTATAGCTGGTGAGGATTATAAATAATCCTTACACCGTCGTCATCCTAAAAGAGTATTGTCCGCTGCAAAAATTATTTGCCATGGTGTGATTCAAAATAATGCTCGCGAAGCTAATGAGACACATTCCTAGAGTGATGATCAGGACTAGAAATGCGAACAGTACCGTAGAGATGCATTGCAGGTTGCAAATAAAGCCTTAATCCATCCGTCTTCCTCATTACCACAGCCTCTACTCCTAGTTAGGCGCCGGTAAAGGATAGACAGCACATCAGGGGGCCCTGGGAAACTGGACTGCGTGCTCCTGAGGTGCTGGTTTAGGTTCGGGCACCTGGGGTCAAAGTAGCTTGTGCACATGACACCTGACACAACTCGGATGGATCCCACCTCAGGGGGAATGGTATTAAGGTTGATGATGACATACTGTTCTGTAGAAAGGATTCCCTGTGACAGCCCTGAGAATCCCGGGTCAGGGTATATAATAGCCTGCATAAAGCACATTCTTGGCCAATCCGTCTCCCTCAACGCGAAATGCAGATATAAAACAGGAGACTGTGGGTTACAGAAGTGGTAAACATAACAGAGAGGAAGCAATAGAGCAGCATAGTTGCTAGTTCTTTCCGCTTCGCGTGCTGGTTGGTGCTAAGCTTGATATATTGCATAGCTCTGTGTGTGTGTCTTCCTCTTCCTTATATGGCATGAGACGGTAAGAATCTGAATTCATAATAGCTATGTTTATTTCTGCCCATGCGTAATTAGGGTCAAACTAGTGAATTCATACCTTCGGTCAACGGGATTGAGGAGAAAGTGACAGGGCGGGAAATAGCAAGATTCTTCTCGATCGCAACAGTATGAAAGAAACGTCTGGCTGACTGCGGAGCTCGACACCCCCAAGGTAGCTCCTGCAGTATAGGTTTTGCAAGATAATATAACCCTTTGGAAAGATTGCAGACCTAAGATTCATTTAATTACAATGAATCTTCCAAATTCCAGGCTGCGAAGCCCCTCATTGAAATTGCGTACCTTTCATACATATATTGGACGGGACAAATGTAGTGATAATGCAACATAGCGGTTTATTTATCTGGTAATATTGTTCAGCATTCTAAATCATGTGCTTAGAATATATAAAAGCAAATCTGTGTTTCCAACATGGAAGGCGATGTCGGGCGCCACTGGAAGTCTGGCTACAAGGACCCATCTAGTCGACACAAGCAAGATATGTATTTTCGCACAAGATCTGTGTCGGTTAAGAGGAAACCTGGTAGTATTCTGGCCTAGGCAACTAGCGTTCCCCGTCTTAAAAATTGGAACTGCCTAGAGTGGAGTCGAAACTGAACTTGCTGGGGGGTATAAACAACTAAAGAAGGTGTTTTGTTGTCTGCTTTGCCAGTGGGAATGAAGTGGCCTGTTGCTCCCTCATCTAAGGGCCCAGACTCCAAGAGATGAATAGCATCAGAGGGAAATCTGGAGGGAAACACCTGTTCGCAATCAATGATCTCCTTAAAGGGATCCACTTCAGGTTGGATCGCGTTTCAGATCCCGATCAACCGTCCTACGCGAAGTATACCGACTTGGCAATCACATGGATCGTCCCGAGTGCGGCTTTTGCAACGGCCGACACTACAGCCGAGCCTACAGTTCCACATTCGACAATCGACAGCATGTTTCAGTCATAAGGCTAGCCAGTGCGCGAACCGGAATCTTGCTGACCTCCCCACATCTAATACTACTCTACGTTCCTAATTTTAGCATGCCAATCAGGGCAATTACTACACATTACTCTTTTGAGTATAGGTTCCTCCATCAGGCAAGCCAAAAGGGGACTTTTGGGAGATCCAAAACATGGTGAGAAAGCTAGCAAACTTTACTGGCAGACCCTTGTAGATTTACACTGGGAGAATGTCGCCAAAGATTCTCTATTTCTGAGTTGACGAACGAGAAAATAAGCTCCTGGAGGTATACAGTGCGTCGTTGGGATGCTGCTACTGGCCAAAGAGATTTTTAATGACTTATTATAATTCAACACAGGACATTTACAACAACTATGTGCATCCTTTCTAATCACGAGTAGAGGTTATCTAAGGCGCAGGATACGCTGAATCTGAGGAAGACTTGTCATAGATCTCCGGCAAACTGTGGGTCCCCTGCAATTTACCTAATGGACCCTTGCCCGAGTCTCACTCTCAAACAGTATCCAGAACCTGGCCTGCATGATCTGCCCACTTCATTGGACTTTTATCGTCATGAAACAAGGAGTTGTACTCATGACTGACCTAGTTTGGGTAGTTTCGTCGATCAACCCTTCGCTACCCTCGCTTAATGAGCGAGAGGCCTACAAGGACGTCTACGTTTGGTTCATGGACAAGTCTAAGCAAGCAGGAGCTGGCCGCATCACATGGTTGTGTTTCATGTGTTACTATCAACAGCTTTCTCGCACAGCATTGTGGATTTGGTATAGAGTTAATGCCTCATGGGCATGAGAGATAGGGGATGAACCGGCATGAATAAGAGTATATAAGGATGTCCGACGTCCTGTTCCTTCCAGTATCAAGTCAAACAATCCAGCGTTCATACTTTGGTCAAGAAGCTTCCACTATTCTCTCTCTCTGTCCATCTCACTTCATCAATATGTTGATCAAAGACATCCTCACAGTGACAGCACTGCTTGTGAGCCAGGTTAGTGCTCATGGTCTAGTCACCCGTATCAAAGGCGCCAATGGCGTCAACATGCCTGGCCTGACGAGTGAGTTCAACCTTCTCCCTTTGCCCTAGGTCGCAATGATTCTCATATTAACGGTGTTTAGTCATTGATGGAGTACCACGTGACTGTCCCTCTGCGGCATGTGGCGGGCAAAAAGACACGGCAATCATCCGAGACGGTGAAATGGGAGGTATTAAGGCTTCGCCTTTAGGCCGTACTATGGGCGCTGGTCCGGTGAATGCGGCCACAGTCATCAACAAGTTCTTGGGCACTGTGGCGGAGAAGCGGGGTCGTGTTCCCCCCTCGGAGAGGCGTACGAGATTGCTTTCCAATTGCAGCATCAATGAGGCTAATATGTTCTCAGGTCGGCAATTGATCAACGATGCTGCAAGTGTAATTACTAATGCTGGTGGTGCTATTCTTAACGGTATTTCTTCGCTGGATGAATCAAGACGAAGCAGAACTGACGTTGCGCAGGCGCCCAAGACCTCGCAGACAAAACCCCGCTGGGTGGGGCTATCAAGAGTAAGGAGCTCCATTACATTCAGCAAAACCGAGGCTGATCTAGGAAACAGGTGCCCAGTCCGCTGTTGATGATGCTCTCAGTATTGTGCCAGGTCTGAAGTCTGGTGCTATGACAGCGCAGGGCACCAGCGAGAATGGTGTTCAGCTATACTCTGGCAAAGGTGCCAGCACGGGTCTTCCCACCGCATCTGCGGATGGCGTTGTCACAGTCATTTATCATCAGGTAGAACGCTACTCCCGGAATGAATGGTCCAATATTGACTTGTATACTCTAGGTAAACCAAGACGGCGCTGGACCACTCACAGCCGACATTGATCCGTCAAGTGGAGGAACCAACCCAAAGGCATTCGTGTCGGCCCAGGTGATTCAGAACATCCCCGGTGTGGCCGGGTTCTCGACCTCCAGCACCATGGACTACGAGGTCAAAGTCCAGGTGCCTAAAGGGATGAAGTGCACTGGAACAGTCGGTGCGGCCAAGAATGTCTGCATTGTGCGTATCCGGAACACTGCCATCTCCGGGCCGTTTGGCGGCTCTGCTGCATTTACGCAGTGAGGGGCGGTAACTTACAAACGGTTGGCCATGTGCTCCGGTGTGCGTTGGTGATTTGATTTATCGTGATTCTTTAGCCTCTAATCAATGTACACTGCGGTTATATGTTAATAGAAGTGAACCCTTAATCAAATAGTCTGGAGATTCTTACAGCTAAACAACTACTATATATACTCCACCTGCAGAACCAATCCGTTGAATTGGCCATCTTATGCCAGGTAAGCGCAGAAAAAGACATACTCGGCGGATATGTCTTTGAGGTTCTTAGCCATGTCCTCAGCTGAGGCTCAGAGGTCGAGAGTAGCATGTTAGATCTTTGCGTTTTCCCCTCCAGGATTTCTGGGAGAGAGGGAGTAGATCTTCTCATATCGGGGGTCTTTGCATAAATGACGCACAAAAGCGCTCCCGTTTATGCCTAAAGAATATTTAGCAGACCATCGGACGATGTATGGACACATACCGGTTGCACCAGTGACAATTGCGGATGGCATATCCGAGGAATCAAAGGCGAGGTTTAATAAATTATTTATAATTCCACGAACAGATAGGAGAGATTAGATGGCATGACCATATGCAGGGTAAAGCTTTATATGCATGTCTGATAGGACTTCATGGCAACAAGCAAACCCCGCCATGACAAAGTATGATATCACCCACTCGATATGATGAACACCGGGCAGATAATCGGCAATATGGAATGAATGTCTCTGAAGTTTACCCTCGGGGAGAATACTGTGGCCTCAGCGGGAGGCCTGAAGCCAAGCGAAATGTGTGCGACCTTCTCTTCGTAGTCAGAGTTTCCAAATCCCAACCACAAATAAACTATATATATGTATCCGGTCGACTCTATATGCCATGTTCAACCAAGGTGATCGCCGATCCAGCCCTTGAGCTTCTGTAAAGCAACGTATCGTTCAGACAACTGATTCTACCTGTCTGTCAGAAAATCAGCTGCATAGTTGCTGCGACCTCACTGACATGCCTTTGTTTGAGCATCCATCTCTCCATATGTCTTCCCCTGAACTTCGAATATAGGATCGAAGGCTTTAAAAGATTAGTTCATCAAAGGCTACAAATTCAACATGCCAAAACTAACCAAAACCATTGGTCCCTCTGGGCGTGACAATCTGCCCGTCAACCCGACCCTGGAATAGCACAGGCTCAACGCCCGGTCCAGATGAGAAAGCATACGTGCAGATAGCAGATGCAGATTTGTCCTCAAATGCCGCTAGAAGCTGACAGAGCCCAGTATTTCCAAGTGCAGAATAGAACCATTTTCTGTCAGATAAGCAGAGGTCAGAGTTCACTGAACAGCAGACGAGCCAAGAGACTCTTTTGCTCACATGTAGGGACCTGGCAATCCATTTAGAGCATGAAATTCAAGGGCACTATCCTCCGTCAAAACCGGGCCTTGCGTCTGTTCAGAGTCAGTCATTGCGCTGGATACCCTGCTCCTCTAGAATAAGGGGTGTTCTCATACCGCAGTAGCTGCACTACGGCACTTCTCCCGTGCAATTTCTTCTAGCGAGCCCTGGATCTCGGGAAGCTCGATGACATATTGTCGGAGCCGTGCTGCGTTTCCAAGTATTGCTTCGGCTTCAGCAAATTTCCGTGGATTCCCGGTCACAAAATGAATCAATTGGGGCTCCGCGTGGATCATTTTGGACTGTAGCGACTGGTAAGGTGGCACCTAGAAGAATAGAATATCTCAGTGTAGGAAGCCTTGAAACTATCAACCAATCTCTGGGCTGTGCCGATGTGCTACGATTGGCCTTATGGCGTCTGGCTAAACACAGCAGAAAGAATTGCGTCTGGCAGGTCGCCCACTCACATATCATTTAAAACACTTCATGTTTGCTTCGCTAGGGCATGCAATATATACAGGTGCAGGCTCCAATTCAGATTGACGTTTGCATATGCTCGCAGATCACGCCATCGAGTACAACACCAATAAAATGCCAGGCACATGAGGGGAAGATCACATGGCAAGGATTCGGCTAGCTGTATTCTTGTCTCCAAGCTTGTCAGCCTCTTCTATATACGTAGCGACGTGTTTAGTACTTTCAAAAGCGGTAACAAGTCACACGATATCAATGGAATTGCTAAGTACAAGGTGCTTTGTGGTTGTCTCTCTCACGTCCTGGTTTGCCGGCACGGATCGTGAATATCAGGTAATTTAATAAGGTATAGAGTACCCTGACGATCGTTGTAAGAGGGGATGATCTGAGTTGATAAGGATAAGGACCAGGTCCTATTCGAATGAACCGGGAAGTTGAGCTGAACCAGTCTCTTGCGAGCATTGCGAGGTTATGTTACAGCTTGTAGAAACCCGTATATGGGCTATAACAAACATGCGGCTACTTAATACCCCGTCCTCGCCAGGCAGCCTCTGGATGACGTGGGCAGCCTTTGGTCACAGACGAAAAGCCAAAACGCCCTTTGATCCACCCAACTATACGACACAATCGGCTAATAAATGGGCCTTAATGATTTTGCCAATAATATGTGCTATATTTCAGTCCCGCGGGTGATGGTTCATTTGATCTCAGGGAGTACTTGAGAACAAGCCAGGATCCAAGCGAAGTGTCTCTACGGCTTTAAAATGGACATTCTGGACAGAGGGCCGGGAAAAGGGTCAAATTTCGATGCCAGGGTTGTGGCAGATATCAGTCTACCTCTTCCATTCCATGCATAGTCACTAACCACACCACAGGCCATTGAGCATGTGACGATGGCAAGACCGAAGTTTGATATCATATCAATGTCTTGGTCCATCAAAAAGAATGACCACAAAGCGGAGAAGGGCAGAAAGTCTAGCGTCGAGAGCATCATGGAATCGGCCAGTCCGAAGAGTATAAGGACTACAGGACAGGATGTCACAGTCAGGAGCGATGGGAAGGCTTTCGTGGAGAACTACAACAGTCCGAAAACGGGCTCGTCCGTAGCCACCGCTTGGCAGCCGGACTCGCAGCCCTCATTATCCATTTTGTGAGCTTGGGGGCCATCTATAACACCTATCAGAGTCAACATGGTCGTGTAAGTTGGCAGACGTACGATCGCATCAAGAGGTATGGCTTGATGACCAGGGTTTTCGACAACATGAGTGATTCCGGTCCATCTCTCCGGAGAGTAGCTATAGAAAATTACTTCATAGAACCCGACAACGACATAAAGAGAATCAACTATAGGCACGCAAGGTTACTGACTGGAGAGGAATTCAAGAAGGGGACATTGCAGCAGAAGTGGGCTAAGGTTGCTCAACTAGCTGGAGATCTGCTGTCTCATGAGAGGGAGCAAAGTGTGGCCAAACGATGGAACTTGCAAATGATAAAAATGCATCCCTATGTATTCTTTCTAGGGGCCACGAAACTACTGCCGCATTTGCACTTGCATCACAGTAACTGGACACAGACAATTATTGTTGGAACAACAGCAACATTGTCATGTGTGGCTACGGTCTACACTGCTATAAGCAGCCTGGCACAACAGTGTGGTAGCAAACATGAAACGTTGCCAGTTACATCTATGAGGAATTAGGAGAGGGAAAAGCTGATCAATGACTATGGCGACCCTCAACCAAATCCTTCGCAGCAACCTTTCTGCATTCCTCCAACACCCTCAATTGTTCGGCAACCTCACCCAGTCTGCTAATGACTTCCTTATTCCCCCGGGTGAAACCAAATACTACGTATGGAATCCCGACGTCGTGGCAGAACTCCTTCACGTACGGCTGTGCCCAGCGCAAGTTATGCCTTGGGAGACGAGGGAACAAATGGTGCACGACTTGGAAATTGAGACCGCCATGCACGAAGTCCAACCACGGCGGGCAATCGACGTCCATCGTCGTCCGCACCATCTTCTGAGCAAATGACTCGTGGGTGCCCAGGTCGGCGCTCGACATGGCGAAGTGACTCAGCGTAAGTTGTACGTGTAACGAGGCGGTGACCATATGTGAGATGAGCAGAAACACGATACGGGACGACCACGTCGGGATCGAGAGGTATAGCGTGCGGTAGCCGTACCAGTACCAGAAAAACACCTGGCCGGCCATTTCAAGGTAGCGATGCCACCATGCTGCGCCTTTCCGAGGTGCTTGCGCCGGGTCTAGGAGGTATGACCATGCTAGGCGGTACAGGTTGAAGCGACCGAATAACAGTATGGGATAGTAAAGGTAATGCTGGTACTTGATGAAGAACCGTGCTGCAGCATCGAGATTCATATCGCGGTCGTAGTAGCTCGAGCGCAGGGAAGTAAAGAATCGAGAAGAGATGGCGAAAAATGGCATGTGCTGGATGTCCGGATCGTGCTCGGGTGAGTTAGTTACTATGTGATGCACGTTGTGATTCCGTTTCCACCAGCCGACTGATAGACCACCAAGGAAATCTGCGACAAAAATCCCGATGCAACTGTCCGTGTGGAATTCATGGGTTATACTTAGATGACCGGCGTCGTGGACGGTGAATGCAAGCAGGTGCCAGAGTAACCCGAGGAAAAAGCCCGAAAGAGCAAAGTAGGAATGGTGAAGACATGTCAAGAAGAGGGTGAAAAGAACCGAGTATCGGACAAATTCGACGGCGTAAGAGCCATATGGACAGTCGTAAAGTCCCTCACATTGCAGTTTTTCGTCGAGCTGGCGGTACTTTTTGGCGATCTTAGCTTGGGACCTTTTATCCAGAGGATATTTCGAAAGATCGGATGATATCGCGTGTGCAGTTGATGCTTCCGCAGATCTAAATTGTCCCAGCTCCGGCTCTGATGGGGATAAGGATGATACTCGAGAAATAGGGGTATCGTTCCCTGCACGCCTCAGACGAACTTCGTCTCGTGTCTCATCATTATCGAAGACTGATGGTGGTGTCGACCCTCCAGATGAGGTGAGATCTTCGGCAGATAGCACTTCGTCGTCGATGTCCCTCGAGGTCAGCGTTCTGAATACCCCTCCCTGTATCGGAGGTAAGAAATTTTCCCATCTTCCATGTACTCTTCCTATGATATACTTCTGCATATGTGTCTGTGCTTCCTTTGAGTGCAACGCTGTTACTTCGTCCGTTGCATCCCGGCCAACCATGTGTAATATTGATTTATCGCCGCCTGGGTGATAGGGTAGCCACGCGTCGACCTTCAGTATCTGATCACCCAGTATGATTATTTTTTGCCCATCTGCTATCAATCCCTCGATTTCTCTCCGAGACCACACTCGATTTTTGCGTGACATAGCCGGCGCCATAGGCCAATGGTAGCTGCAGGCGAACTAAAGATTGACTTCAATCCCAGACAGATGATGACGGAGGATGCTTAGCATTAGACGGACAGAAATGAGGTACTCGCATGTAGGTCGTATGATGCCGTTGTTTGTTCGTCCCTCAGCACTAGGCAGTCGGTGTCAGCCTACAGAGTCACGTGCAGGTTTCTACTATGTATTCTCGGAACAATGATTGGCTGTTAGGTGACAGCCCTTGCAACTACGTGAAGGCGGCTTCCCGGCCATTTACGGTCAGCAGCGGTTCTATCAGCCAACCCTCTTTTGGATGCCGGGTCACTTACATTTCAAAAAAATGGAAAGATTGGGATATGAGTACACAAATTACTATGTAGGGGAATTGATGGAATAGGTATCTGCATTGATTGGTGCAGATTAAATCATCCTCCTCATTTGGTTGCAGGGATGAGTCGGCGATTTTGTGGCTAAATTTCCGCCTAACACAGCAGTCTTGTATCAGTACATCAGTGTGTGGATAGGTAGGTCACTGAGAGCCATAGGCAAAGGTGTCTTGTCAACGAGAGACAGCTATGCCCGAGTAGCTTTCATACACGGCCCGAGGACAGGACGACCTTCCAATTGGAGTATGACAGGAAGCGTGCATATTCTTAGCCTCCGAGCATGAAGAGCAAAGACTGACGGCAGAATCCTTGGTAGTCTCACCTACTGTACAACAGAAGTAGGAGGCTCGGCTGAAAATAGCGTCATGCGAGTTACCAACTCAGCCTATTTCCTGAGGAAGCATATTGAGATAGTTATGCTTCCGTTAACTCGTATTTCAAAGATGGTAAGCGATCCACTTGACACTTACAGTAGCGATACCACTTGTAAAACTGCTTGAGGCCTGCCACTAGATTGCAAGCCCCAGACAAGCTTCAAACTAGTGCTTGGTAATGACCTCCCATTGGATTCCTGACCTGTAAGCTTCTCTGATCTCGTAACAACCCACTGGTATTGACCTCGTATTCCAGTCGAGCAATCATATTCATTATTATTCTTCTGCCTTGATAACGTTGCCAGCCGCATGAGGAGGACGTGTATATTTAAGTCGCGCACACTGTCATTTAATGTGGTCTTCTGGTGAAATGTCTCGTCCACTGCAGGCAAGACTCTTTCTGAAAGCCTTCTGGACATGGCATTGTGGAACACGAGCGTTTCAAAGTCCCCTACAGGGAACAGATTGATAAAACTCCTTTTCCTCGTCAGTTGTGGCCTGGTCGCGACAGTAACAGGGGAGCCCAATGTTTTCTCTCTTCCCCTCCACAGAAGTGAACGTCGCTCGGTTGTGAAGCGCGACCATGCCGGGGTTCTACTGGAAAATGACTATCCCTACGGACTGTACTGGGTAAATGCGACAGTGGGGACCCCTGGGCAGTTAGTGCAGCTTCAGATCGACACTGGTAGCAGTGATGTATGGGTGTTTGGTCCGCACTCTTGTGTCCAGTCCACGTCCCCTTGCCTTGGTGGCTATTGTAAGTATACATTTGCTTGCCCTCTCCCCACCACCCCTTAACAAACAAACAAACCCACCCAAGCTCCGGTCCACACAGTCGTCGCTGATTCGCCGCCATTTCAGATGATGGCTCCCAATCAAGCACATATAAGTTGATCGATCGAGGCGGGTTCAATATTACGTACCAAGACAACTCGGGAGCCAGAGGGGACTATGTCTCAGATAACTTCGCGATCGGGGCAGTAGGCATCAAGGACTTGACTATCGCGGTCGCTACAGAGGCGACGGGCGCTGGCACGGGCACAGGCGTCATGGGCATCGGGTTTGACTCGGACGAATCCATAGTGGCCAGTGGTGGCAAGCCCTATAAAAACATTATTGATGTGATGGTCGACCAAGGTCTCATCAACTCGCGTGCCTACAGTCTATGGCTCAATGATGTTGGTAAGCTGCGAATGCTGTGTCGGCTGGATGCGTTGAGCCCGAATTATAGCTGATTTTTCGACTTTCAGGTGCTCAGACAGGAACTATTCTGTTCGGCGGCTATGATACGGGTAAATTCAGGGGCAAGCTGGTCGCGTTGCCCATCCAACCCGACCAAACTGGGCAGATCACCTCTATGTCGGTCGCGTGGACATCTCTATCAATTACAGATCCCACGCAGGGCACTCAGACCCTAACGGGGAGTAACTTTGCCCAGCCAGTGATCCTGGATTCAGGGACTACCTTGACATATATCCCTCCCGACCTATATTACCAGGTCGCCTCTTTTGCTAATGTCATGTCTGCCCAGAACAATGACGGCGGTCTTGTCGAGTGCGAGGTTATGCAGTCTTACAAAGGGACCCTGGATTTTGGATTCGATGGCGCTGCAGGGCCAGTGATCTCCGTTCCCTTCTCAGAGCTATCTTTCCCCTACACAGACCAAAATGGGAACGCCGAGAAATTTGACAACGGCAACACTGTCTGTCAATTTGGACTTGCACCGGCTGAGGAAAACGCCCCGCTGCTATTTGGCGACACCTTCCTTCGCTCCGCATATGTCGTGTATGATCTGGACCGTCAGCAGATAGCCATTGCTCCTACCGTCTTCAATAGCGACATCACTAATATTGTGGAACTTGGCCCACCTGGATCCTCTGCAACCCCCACTTGGCATGTTGCGAATGCGATCAGCGTCCAGCAGATGGCGACAGGCCCGCCAGAAAAACCAGGGTTATTTGCCGCGGGCACAGCCACAGTTCCGATTTCTTTCACGCAAACAGCCAGTGGCTTCCATCTCTCGGGGTCCAGTATCCCTCCTACTAGCGGGCCTTCTCAATCAAGCGGCAGCGCCGCCTCATCGGGTTCGACCGCCAGCGGTGGCGTCCTAGCCAACGTCGCCATCGGCTCTCTGTTTGTATTTATAGGTTCTACGTTACTTTTGGTCGCATGAGTAATGAATCTAGTTGCATTATTGTTTATTATATAGCGATAGAAGAAATGCATTCCATTCGACACCAAAGAGGCCTGGGAAAAGATACAGCGCAACGCTAGGCCTCCACTGGCATTCACCCAAATCCGGAAGTTGACCCATACAGCAAGAGGGCTATAATACCTATACGCAAATAATCTCACATCTGTGCTGCCTGCGACATATAGCCCGTCTTGCTGCCAAGCAACCCATAATCAAGGAGGGAACGGGCGAAGTTGGACCTCTCTCATGAAAGAGACTAAGTAAGGGTAAATCCGCCAGTTTCGGACATCCTCGACCCGAAAAGAGTGTATCGTGTAGGTCCTCGTCTGGGGACGCCCATAGCAGGCTCAGCATATGCATGAGCCGACTGAGTGGCGGACGCGCACCAGACGGCCAGATTGACCTTGACCACAATGAGCGGCTCAATGTTGACGGCGTCGTAGATGGGATCCTCGGAGACCTGGGTGCTAACTTCAAGGGCTAGGATGCCAGGCGAGACCGCAATCCAGAGCCTTATTTCTTCCAGTGAAATAGTTCAGTTGTCAGAGGAACTAGCTATGTACAACCAGGACCGCGTCCATTCCTGTAAGTTGAGTGTCCGCGTACCGTCAAGTGGTTCTTGATGTAGTTCTTGTCAGGGCCATTTTCTCACAACCAGTTCCATGATACACAAAGCACCTTTCTAAATATCTTAGATATCAACAATGAAAGATAATGCAGCATAGAATTACGTACAACAGGTGGGATAGAATTTCAGACGTCCGATACCCACTGTGTAAGGATAGAGGACTCTTTCGATCTGGTCTTTCACCAAATCCTATACCACTGACGTAACTGAATCACGAATCCATCTCATCAATGCCGTACCATCCACCTCATAGCCAGTTTGAAGTATAACCCTGTTGTAGTGTATAGCTCAAAGCATATTCATAACCATGGCGCCAATAACGCCAGATCCCATCGCAAGACCAATGTGCGGCATATGGCTGGAAGCATGGCTTGCACCATTGCTGGAGGGGCCAGAAGAGCCAGAAGAAGTATAGCCACTATTTATAGGACAGTAGGTTTGTTGGTCATTGGGATTGTTGCAATGCACCCCATCAGGACATTGTACATAGCCAGGACCAAAGCAACCCTGGCACGTCGCCTTGAACTCAATGCAGGTGTTTTCAAAGCCCCCATCAATGCCACCGGAATTCGGCCGCGTTATCAGATGAGGTATGTTGGACACACGAGCTGACATTAATGCGATGTCATCCCTAACATCCCATCTGTTGAGTGTCGTAGTAGCGGAGGTCAAGGAGGCGAATATGAGTAGAATAGCAAAGAAGATATTTTGCTCTATCTTTATTGTTGGCAAGTGGTCTACCGTAGGGACAGGGAGCACGTAATCCTGCTGCTGACAGCAATAATTCTTAGAAGAATTAGAGAGTGTATGTATGTCTGATGGATCATAGAGCAATGTAAAGAGTGAAAAGAGGCGTCAGAAACTCCTTAGCTCACCCCCACCACCGAACCTCCTCACCTGAAGGTGAGAAGAGAGGATGATCATTCCGTCAGCCTTCCCCAACATTCGACTGAGGCATGTATGAACAGCTGATAGTTGGCGAACAATAGGAGCCAAGACAAAAAGCACTAGACTTAAAACTCAAAATACGATAAGCGAACTTTTGCCCAGGAAATTGGCCTTGAGTTCTTATACTGTACGTGGATCTTATCGTCTATAAAATACTCTGCAGTCCGAAAGACGATAACGGGGTAAGACCAGCAATGAGGAATTCGCCCATGGATCTGAGATTTTCCTTTTTTTTCCCCCTTGTTTTTTTCGGTGGACTCTCAGTAGCAGTAAAGCGTTGAAAAAGTCGTCTATATGATGGCTTGGTCGTTGCTTGGAAACCGAATTGCCCGTGGGTATACGCAGTCTTGTACGTCAACTGAGAAAGGCTATCAATAGATTTACAATTACGGATATCAAGTCCTCAGACAGCAAGGTTAGACCCTAGGAAACGTTGGATTGATTAAGCCACACTTAGAGGTACAACATGTGACTGGGGATAGCCTGGGCTTAATGTTTATCTTAAATACCACCTTCTAAGGGCTAGACTGGCCCACTTTTGGTTAATGAGAGACCCTGGTAAGGACTTTCTGTCCCATTAGTTGATTGTGTGAGATACACTATTCACGTGATATGCTCTGGTGTCGAAAACCTGTCAACCATTCGGAAATCCGAGCTCCGTAATGAGTCCGGAATCAGGCATCAGTGTCTTATCACGTGATTAGGCCTTCAATTTCGCCAAGCCCCCAGGCCCCAGCCCCCTCTTTTCCCATTCTCCCTGGCCATTTCTTCTTCACCTTATCCTTTGACCATCATCATCATCCTGTAAAGAAAGTATTTGCTCTTTGCCGTTCTCGCCGTCAGTCCTGCCATTCCTGTGTCTTCATAGGACTCTCCGATGTCACTTGTTGACTTCGGTTTGGGCACGTACTCATGACCAGGCCGCAAGAGCTCTTACCAATTTACTCACGTTCTTATTATCATTATTCACCTACATTTTACGCGAGTCAGGGCTGCTCAACGCCGGTCTAAAGCCCGGGTGGGAGGGCTACTCGATTCATCGAGGGTTCTCCTTTTAATCCAGCAAATGTTGCAACAACACAATGACCACCGCTTCGCAAAACCCGCCCTGGGTTTTGAAGAAGGCAGTCCTTGTTTATGCACCTGTTCTCAATGTTTCCTGTCTTGCTCGCCTTCGTATTGTTCATGATCAAACTGCCAACCAAGGATCCATCTCCCTTTCGATTACGGCCTATCTTGCTAACCTGAGCGGCAGATCACAGGTACTGACTTTGAATATCCCCCCAGAAAGAGTCGAAAAATGTGCTTTAGCTCAGAAAAGTAATGACAACCTCTGTTCATCTCATTTGGTTTCCATGCTCCCAGCGCCTGTCACCACTGTTTCGGCCGTCTCAACACTGAGTCTGAGCCTCGGTACGAGTGGCATTGTTCTTTGTCCATCTGAAATGGAGTCTCTAAGCGCAGCCACACCAGGAGACTTGAATTTCCACTCATTTGCAAAGATCTGTCAATCCAAATTTCTCCGTCTACACTTTTCCAGGCGACAATTTGTGAATAGAGAACTTGATAAGCTGGAAACTTTCTCCTGTGCCCTGCGAAAAAGAAGTCTTCAGACAGTGGCTTTTAACCACACTCGCCATGGCGTGGTCCAGAAAGATTGGCGTGTCTTTAGTCTGTCGCCCGATCCTCCCCCATATTGTCAGGAGCCCGTGTCCGAGCAGGTGAAGCAGGTGGATCCACCCCTATATTGTGAGGAGTCCGTGTCCGGGCAGGTGGTTGGAAAACGGCGCAGAGGTATCTTCTCATCTTACCGTCTTGGGTACTATGTCGTTCAATAGCTTAATCATAGTATCTAGACCCACAGTCAATGTCACCTAACGATGAAAGCCGAAAAAGACTGCTCCTTCCATCCCCTCAACCGATAGGCTCTCCCACCGAAGTAAATACACCAAGTACTCTCTCCCCGTCACCGTCCTCGATTCGCCCAACTTGCTTTACGCATGCTTCGTCTCCTGGCCACACGGAGATTAAGAGACTTACACTCCTTGAACATGAGCTCCGTGGTGTTTCCGATGACCTGATTTGCGAACTATTGATCCGATCAGGACGCAAACATCTGCTAGCCATACCAAAAGATGTAGACCGTGACCGGCCATGCGAGTTTGAGAAAGTCAGCTTTCCCGGAGCTGAGATGATTGAGCACCGCCTCAAACGATATGTCGATGAGATGATTGAGCGCCGCCTCAAATCACACGTTCTTGACGAGATTTTCGATAGTGCTGTGAGCGAGTGTCGTGATCAGATCTACGACGAATGCAAAACGAACGAAGCCGAATTTCGTGAACAGGTCGATGATGGTAACTCCGAGGTACGCAATACCGCGAGTGAATGTATGAATGAAATGAAAGAGCAGGCGCAAATGTACATGCATGAAATTGAAGAACAAGCGCAACAGTACATGAAGGATATTGAGGATCAGGGAATTGAGGTTGAGATGTTTGCGAAGAAAGAAGTCGCAAAGCTCAAACGATGGTTCAGTGCTTTTGCTCAGTCTTTACTTGATAGCAAGTCAAGCCCTAGCCATGAACTGGGTGCTAATGCCAGGCGCAGTTCCATTTAGACTCAGTACTAGGTTTATACCCCTGAGGATTGTCGTCGTGCTGTTAGGTTCTTCGTTAGTCCACGAGAAAGGTGTGAATCTCGATCGCTATGCACCTTGCCAGACCAACCTGACCTCATGTGGTGAGACACGTCAGCAGCAATGTCTATATGTCATCATTATTGCGATAGTAGTGATACTCGTAAGATGGAAGAAGAGGAGTACAAATAGCACGACAGAGAAGGGATACTTGCAAATGACAGAGCTGCCAGGGTGCAGCTTGCCTGATGAGCTTGGTGGAAGTCCAAGCCGGAATGAGTTGAGTGGTAGTCTGGGATATGTTTTTGAGCTTCATGGAATTAATAGAAACTTGTTGAAATCGCTAGAGACCTGAATATCTTATTGGCCATACTCTCACCAAAGAAGACAAACTAATCAGGCATTTAAGAGTCTGGGTACTTTCATTTCCATTCTATCAGTCTTAAGGCTAGCTGATCCTAATAGACCCCCTCATGTTATAATACATGACCCAATGCCCACTAGTCCTCATCATCTCAGAGCCCTAGCACAATGTGAGCAGAGACATTAGAGGCGCTTCTCCCCACAACATTACTAAAGATACAGCATGAGACGAATAGATTCCGCAAGTTTCCTCATACGCACAAGGACAGTGGCTAATCCTAATGGTCCTTTAGTAAATTGTAAACATGAGGTCCTCAATCCAGGGTATCAACAGTTCACATAAAATGGTACAGAGATTAGTCGAAGTCAATAGCTGCTAGTAGTGTTGAAATCCAGATACTCCCGCCAATTATCCAGCCATTGCCCAGCCTCAAAGGAGGGGAACCGGAACCGATACCACAGAATCGACACGGTGAAAGTGATTAACACACCCGTTAGTGCTGAGACCCCCATTTCATCCAGATACCAAGAAACCTTAAGTTTCTTACTCAAGGTAAGCCACCCCCTAACCGCTAGCTTAAGCAAGGAATGCAGAGTGCGACATATTAGCCAGAACAAAAGTAGGAGCCCAACTTCTACAATTGTTAACTGGGATACCCAGACCACATAATCCTGTCCCTGCGGGGTTGACGTATAGGTTGACGTATAAAAAAATAAAAAAATCGCTCCTCCCCAACAAGCACCAAAAGAGACCACTACTGTGGAGGTCAGCACGATGGGATACGCAACAAAGGTTCGCCCCAGTAGTTTCGACAGGAACGTGAGTAAAGCACTGGCTATAGCACCAGAGAGAATAAAGAGGAGGGTCGCCGTTAGGATCAATATGACCACGATGGCGAAGGTTAGAATGGGTAAAGAAATGATAAATCTTAGGAATATCCAGCTGCCGGTGGACGAGAGTATATTGGCTTCCAAAAGGGGTTGCACAAGGTCGAGATAGGCCCAATATACGAATATTGCATGGAGTGTACACCCCAATTTCAAAAGGACTCTATCGCAGTAATTGAGAGCGTGCTTCAAGGATGAAAGCCGAGCTGATGTGAAGGGATCATCATATTTGGTGTTGTTATCCTTTGCGACTTCCAGGTCAGAAGGGTTGGTTCTGTTCGCAGATCCTGTGGGCTCCGGTTGGGGGACCGTAGAGCCGTCAATATCATTTATGCCTTTCACCTCATTAGCGGTCCGGTCTATAGCGTATTTCATGCTCGCTGATTCTAGCGACTCACCTTGGACGTTCCCATTCATAGCTTGGTCCTCATCGCTCGCTTCATGCATGGTGTCTTCCGTACCTGTATGTGGTGTTTTGTCGTCATCGTCATCTCCAATAAATGCCTCCAATTCGAAACCGGTAGCATCCTCTAGTGTTTCTTCAAGCAAATGCCTGGCAATCTGCATTACAATCTCCAACACCAAGTACGAAGCAATGAACATGCATGCCCAAGCCATTGTCCATCTGATTTCTCGCCACGAACCAAATACATATATCAGTGGCAATAGGCTGATAAGAAATGTAACATGCCGTGATATCATCGTGATTGTCGTGCGTTTTTGACTAATGTGATCAGTCTCGTATTTGTCAAAGTAATCCATTCCGATGATAAGCATGGCTTTGCGCGGGGTAACAGTCGCATAGAGTAAGGCGCAATAGGCTAGCAACCGCAAGACAAGCGCCAGAGCCCCAAGGGCGCAAATGAAGGGTGAAGCTCGGAGCCATCCTACATTGTTTGCAGGAGAACCGAGGACGCGGCCGACCGGTTGAAACATCGTGTTCAGGGCGAGGAGCGGCAAGGGCTGGAAGGCTTGAAGCCAGCTTATCGTAGAATTTGTTGCCGACATGATTGAGCCCGCTGGCGGGTTAGTGCGGCCAGGCGTCCAAAAATCGCAGAATCCGACGACCTTGGGTTTCAGTCAGCAGGTTGAAAAGTGAAATGATTCTGAGCCGTCCATCTAGGGAGTCGCTACGAGATGGAGAAGCTACACGTGACCGACAGCTGGCAAGAGATGACTTGCTTCGGTGTATCGTTGCCTCACGGTGCTGACCTAAAAAGATAAAGTAACCTTGAAGCTTAGTATGCTGACTCCAAGCATCGTGAAACCATGTCAAGCCATCCCCGCTCGACTTTGCGCGGACGATTTCTGTTCAGGGTTGATGGAGTATCCCTCTGGGGTAAATCGAACGTGATTTACCTTGCCTGCAGTCATCAAGGCAAGAAAGGAAAAGATACTTCATATTAAATCAGTTGTGATGGCCTTAGCAATAATCAGTGATCTCCACTTCATGTGATACCTGGCTATTAAAACAGCAAGGAAGAAAAGCTCAACCCATTTACTGGCCGGTAAACCGATGATTCTCAGTCCAATAAAGTGACTACTCCTCACATTTGGCAGCCTGGTAGGAAATCCGAAACATCGTGCGCGAGCAGGTGAGCATCGTGCGAGGGTCACCCCTGCATGGTCACCGCGCTCAGCCCCGCCACGGACCTGCTCACCCAAGTCGCGCGACCTAAGGGCGGCACTGCTCATCTACTAAAACAAGAACGGCAATGGACCTGGCTTCCGTAGTTTTCTGCTTGGTATGCATAAGACCTAGACCGTTCATGTTTCATCTTGGCGGCCAACTGGAGACTAAGTGGACTTTAGAATGTCTTGTAACCTTCAACAGAGAAACCAGGTACTCGCCTGGAAGATCATAGGAAGTAGGGTCTAAATCATCTATCTGACAATGGAACATAAAGATGGTAGCAGGTACATACATTGCGATAGGCTCGACTTAGGAGCGAGTAACTCTAAAAACACAATGTGCATTTGGCAGGTACCTGAGACTAGCTATATACAAGGGTAGACGCCAACAAATATACTCTAAAAAACAAAGAATCCCAGAGCCAAGATATAACGGACATTTTTGCCTGGTCGTAACGACTGCATACTAGACATCATCCCATGCTATTATTCAGGCCGCAATCTCTTTGAGCGAGGCAGTGGAGGCTCCGTAGCGGTAGGTTTGTGGGATTCCAATAGGCATGGGTCGATATTTGCCATCTCAAGATCTACAGAGGAAGCGGGAGTGTCGGTACCTGACCGGTCGTCTAATTCAAGAGGAGTTGTTTTGCTGTTGATGGATGAAGTATCACTGCCAGCACGCCGAGGTCTTTCTGCGAGATGGTGCAGTTTAATATGGACGTCATAGGCCCAGTGCAAATTCAGATGGAGTTACGCGTCTTGATAATAGAAAATCTGACCAGATATTCCCAGTGCCAGGAATATATGAAAAAAAAACAATATGAATGCCATTGTAGGTTTTGACCACCTTGACTTTCTTTCTCTATCCTTCCTTCGCATCTACGAACCACAGCAAGATCCTGCAAGCGTTAGCGACGAAGACGAGGAACCCACTGATGAGAATGATTCAACAACACTGCGTGAGCTATCGACTGCCTATCCAAAAGAGCGACAACTTTCCAAGTTTTTAAACTCGGTAGCGGAAACGTTTTCACGGGAAAAATCTATTTCTCCAGCGGGAGGGCAGCAACATATACGACGCAGGGGTAATACAACAGGGAAAGGAGCGCGTCAAGTTTCTGCTTCCGGTTTGGTTCTGGCGAATCAACAACCTAAGGTTTACATCGCGAAAAACAAGGGTACGAACGATGAAGACAAGAAGTTGGCCAATACTCTAACAGTCTGGATCCGGGCTATCGCGACTACGGGGAAGCGGCCGGCCATCGAGAAAGATAAGGTCTGGACGGGGCTGTTGAGCTACTACAAGCAGCGCCTAGATGTGTATGCCGCACAAATATCGTCCGTTGCGGTGGCGGAAATCACTGGCGCCTTTGCGGAAGGGTCGAATGCAGTTGGGCGCGCCCGGGAGCTGCATAGCCTGTCTGCTGAATACAGAATTGACAAGTCCACTGATGTACTCCAGCGCATGGTATCTATCGCATACGATCTACTCTACGAACCGAATCCTGCCATCCTGTCCCCAGCAAGTAGAGAGGGGAGGAATGCAATTTGCTTTTTGGAACGTCTAAAATCAGCATACAAAACATTCAAGGAGACCGCCATCCAGTTTCAAAAGTCATTCGTGAAGCTGAGTATCGGTTGTCTCCCAGTACCGGATAGTATGCGATTTACAAGGAGGGAGGTTGAGGAACGGATCCAAATTCTGGCTGGGAAAAAAGGAATGTCTCAGCTACGCATTGGGTAAGGATCCTGAGATAAGAACTCAATGCCATGCAGAGATTTAACTGCTTCTGCATCTTGAAAGTTATACCTCTCCTGAGGAGTATCTATTCCCGTATCTAGGGTCAGCAAGACATGTTGGCTATGTCATCAGTTTCTGTCTCGGTATAAGAGCAAGAAGACAGCAAAAGGGGATTTCTACCAGACAAGGGGCTCCCATGGACGAGTTTACCCGCTTTGGCACATTGGACCGCCGGCTGACCCACGCATCCAATTTTATCTCTCGACTACACTTCAGGATATCCAAGTGTTGATGAATGAGCTCCCAATTGTCCCTCGTATCCGACGACCGGCCCAGGCAGAGTCTTCAGCTAATGTTACAGTCGCCGGAGGGGCGGTCAAACGACGTGCGCTTAAAAAGCAGAGAATTATGGAATCCACAATGGAGTCAAAAAATAGCAAAGACGAAATGGGAATCTTAGGCGACTTCGTTTGCTCCAAAGAGTGCTTCAGGATCCCGGCCAACGGAGGGAAACCCCACTTTGTCAGGATTGATTTCTACAGGTGTCCACAAAACTACATCGGCCGCGAGCCTCCCACTTGGTGTATTCCGGACTTCAGTGCATATTGGAGCAATTGCAACTTGGAGTGTGTCAATCGCGTATTCAAGTTGAACAAACAAGAACCGACGGAGCTGAACGGAACGTACGTCTTGTACCGGTGTTGCAACAATGAGCTCCAACCGAACCAGTGCCTGATGTCTCTGCTGGGAATCGAGTCTCTGCAGATTCAGGAATACTTCTGGTATGGAGATGTCTCTATCACGCGCTTTCATGAAGAAGGTAAAACTTTTAAATTCTTTGTGAAGACGTGTCTAGGGCCTTTTTGGCTGTACGACCCTGATTTGGTCCTACTGGGAGAGCAAAGAACCCGAAAACGCTGTTCTGGAATTGCAGGGTACAGAGGCCCAGCAAGAAAAGCTTAATGCCGATAAGCAGATAATACTCGGAAGAATGTAGGATACTCACCCATCCAGATATGTTTCTCTAAATGCTAATGTCTTACGTTTTCCAAGGCCAGAAACGAGCGAGAGATTTTGAAACAGCTGCCGTGGATGTTAGAATATCTGGCTATTACCACGTGCGACGATGACGCTTTGGTTGATTCATCTGTTCGCAAAAGCAAGGATCACCCTGGAACGGTGGCGGTATCAGTGGTGCATCCGCGGACTGCTCTGGAGCAAAGAGGCTAGAAAGGATTTTCAAGTAATGGCCTCTAGACGGCGAGGAAGAAGTGGTCCCCATAGGACCAATATTATATACACTGAAATACCATCATCCGATATTCCCTGCACCAAAAGCTACTCGCGCTTGCTAGTAGCAAAAACTTGAGAACCCACTGCTGTATTCAGCTTCTTCAGCCCTACAGGAGATGGTGAGTGACTACCTCTCCATCATATCACGGGTGACATAACAATTGTACTATACGCAAAACCACATCATGAATATCCTGGGCCAATTAACTGGAATGTTTATTCATTAGCCATCGTGGATTTCGATGGCCCCCGTCGTCTGCAACTGCCTCTCCTACCACTTCAACCTCATCTCCTGCTGTATACCTTGATTTCCCGTAAATTCATTCAGCATGAGTTTCGGGTTTGGTAGCGGGGAATTTGTTACCGTCATCAAGCTTGCATCACAGATCTGAAAGGAATCTGTCGAGGCGCCTGGCCAGTCTAAGAATATCTCTGATGAGTAGGTGGGTAGAGCTACTCTATTCGTCTCATTGCTGATTCGGTACCTCCATGCAGTTAGGAGCCTAGCACTCGTGATACCCGTACACGCCTTGATAGGTAGATTGAACACGCTAAACCGAAATCAGTCATCCCTCCGAATATCGACCGTCAACATCCGAAAATCGATAGTCATCATCCGAATGCAAGACAGCCACTAATAGGAGGGCCGTTATATAGAGGCTTACTCGACTTCTGGTACTTCTAGGGAAGAGAATGTGATCTTTCAGAGAAAATAGTCTTAGATATGGTTTTTGGAACCTTGTACACGTTTCCCGTAAGTACAATTGCCAATAGTCGCACACGTTTCCCAATATATCTATACACGTACATAGTACTGACAATCCGACTCCCCTAGGGCGATCACTGCCGAAGCATAGCCATCAAGGCCGTCGCCAAGGCCAATGGTCTCGACCTCGACTTTCGCGAGACCCCCAGAACTCCCGAGCATTTGAGTGTCAGCAAGCTCGGCAAGGTCCCTGCCTTTGAAGGTGCGGATGGCTTCAAGCTCTTTGAGTGCATGGCCATTGCTCTCTACAGTTAGTCAACTCATGTTGTTGGTGCAAGCCAGAACTGACGACACCCGCTCAGTCACTTCTCAAGACGAACAGACCACTCTCCTCGGAGGGAACAAGAAGGAATACGCGGACATCATCAAGTGGATGTCTTTTTTCAACAATGAGATCCTCATTCTTATGACTCAACAATTACTGCCCCAGCTTGGTGTCATCCCCTACGACAAAGACCAGGTGGAGTTGTTCACCAACATGACCCAAAGATGCGTTGACGTGGTCGAGGAGTATTTGCAAGACCGCACGTTCCTCGTTGGCGAGCAGCTATCACTTGCCGATGTGTTCTGTGCCGCAAGCATTTCTCTTGGGTTCCAATTCTTCTACGGCAAAGCATGGAGGCAACAGAACCCCAACGTGACTCGTTGGTATGAGATGGTTTGCCATCAGCCTATTTATGCGGCCGTGACCGACAAGTTTCAGCTCCTAGAGGAGCCCAAGCTGACAAACAATCCGCCTCAAAAGAAGCTTGAGACAGGCCCCGAGAGTGTTGCTGCTGTTGCTTGAAAATATGCAGACTAAGGCCCATATGGCGTCAATATAAACGAAAACAATACTTCTCCAAGGCACTTACGGGAATCAATCTATCGGGGAGATGGATGCTATGTTTATTCTGGGGCGGATTTCTTCTATCGAATATCCTTCCAGTCCATTCCAAATGAAAATATTCAGGCAAACTGCTCCCTGCGCAGCAGCATGTAAAACACATGGTCGAGATTCCATGCCCTACGCTTTGAGCAGTCCAGGCAAACCTTGACTCCTGACCACATCCCGTAGGCCAGTAGCACCGGCAGCAATGATAACTTGGGGGTGATGACTTGGGGGTCGACATTAGGTGCGTCCTTTGGAATCAATGGCTTGAGACAGGCTGAAAAAATCAAATGCAGAGCAGGATGAAGAACGGAAGAAACAATTGGAGAATGGGCTGGACAAGGCGGCGGGGCACGAAAAGGCCAAGAAAGACGGAGCTGACACTAAAAGAAGCAGGATGATACCTAAAAGGAAGCCGATGAGGATAAGTCCATGGAGGATTTGGAACCGAAGGCAGGAGAGGTGTTCGAATGACTGCAAAACAAGTGATAGTCCGAGTAACAGCTACGTTCTCTTCATTATATTAGAGCTGTTGAGTTAGGTGGATGGAAGTCACTTAGGCCCCTGCAAAGACCAATGCTACTACTGAGTAAACTCAGTCTAGCTCCCTAGGGTTCTGAAGGAAGGAAAACTATTGAATAAATTGGGCTGCGATTGAAAGATTGAAGTCGCAATATACGCGCAATTCTGAGTCAAGCTAGCATGACATACATGGTGTGGGTTCAAAAAAATATCCCAAAATAAGACTATGAAGAGCACGTTTTGAGAGTTCCAAACCTAAAACTGCAGACTACGTGAATGCGCTCTGGTTGACTCCAGTGTCTTTCTGATATTTATACGAGGCTTGATCCTGTCAGTCCACCACCATTAAGGTCTGCTAGTTGTACTGCATTCAAGGATTTGAATCCTTCCAAGGTAGATAGCTCGATCCCCAGGAATATGCTATCTTCAAAGCTAATTCGAACGTTCACGAGTGCCTCAGGCTTATGGGGCCGATTCCAGCCGCTGGAAAGCCTTGGCCCTTAAGGTAATCATTTGAGATGTCGGCTTCACTAAGCACTAATAGGCGCGCTATAGTGAGTCGAAGCATGTAAGATCTAGTGATTGCATCATGTCTCATAAGGTGGAGGCAAATACATACGAAATTAGGAACAATATCATATTAATGCAGTTCTTTTTAAACAAGGTATTTGTTGCATTCATTACAAAAATAATGAATGTGATATTCTCCAACTATACAGCTATTTTATAGCGATAGAGATCTTTCTAAACGCAGGTCCTTCAGAGACATCTTGGGGTTGACTGCTTCAGAAGGAGCAACGGATGTTAATAGGTACGATTGCAGGAGTTCAATCCTTCGACTGCCACCCACCAGCATGCAGATCAAGAAGCAGTCCAAGCAGAGGCTACAGCCGCTGATCAGCTGACACGCATTATCCAAAATGTCCCACCATCAACGACAATATCCAAAATATGCAGGTAAGAAGCTATCTTTGCAGGTCTACTGGCTGGAAAACAAAGTGATTCTCTGGACTTAGTTAATAATTTGGCCAGATACTTAGATAAAACACCAGGCTTGGCTTTTTTCTACAAACAGAATAGTGCGGATATTGAAAATCTCCGCTAGGCACCTAGGATTATCAGATACTCCGATTCGACGATCAACGGCAATAGTGGGTCATCAAGAACTTCCCCTGAGCAGCTTCGGGAACCATTCAATCCGACGTCGAACCGACTTACAGCAGTCGTTCCTGTAAGTGGCGCACCACCCTTCTCCCCCGTTATCGATCGCTCATTAAAAGATCAGCCCGCTATAGACAATGGATGTGGCTCTCGAGCTTCTCGATCCCCTCATTCTGGACAAGGCCTATGCCTGGTTGCTGCCCTCCGATCCTCACCTCGCCGATCCGACATCGCGGTGGTCTCGCGATAACATCTATCGCCAAGTCATCTCGATTCTCGTCATCACACAACTCGGCGCGACCTCCCTTTACCTCTTTTTCAGCGCGCTCTCCTACTACTTTATCTTCGACCGACGGCTCGAGTACCATCCACGTTTCTTGCCGAATCAAATCCGCCAAGAGATTAAATCATCGCTGTCCGCCGTCCCCTTTATCAATATTCTCACCCTGCCCTGGTTCCTGGCTGAAGTCCGTGGCAAAAGCTTGCTGTACCGCTCGGTGAGCGACTATGGCTGGCCATGGCTGGTGGTCTCGTCCATCCTGTACATAGCCTTCAACGATATTGCCATCTACTGGATCCATCGCCTAGAGCATCACCCCAGCGTGTACAAGTACATTCACAAGCCACATCACAAATGGATCGGTCGGTCTTTTGCAGAACGTTCATGTACCAGTAGGTGCAAATGCTGACGACGTCATAGTCCCCACGCCATGGGCTGCGCTGGCGTTCCACCCGCTGGATGGATATGTGCAGTCTCTGCCATACCAGTAAGTATCCCTGTCCCCCGTCCAGGTGATTCTTCAAGGCCATCCTTCTAACCTTCCAACCTTCCAAAGCGTCTTCGTCTTCATTTGCCCCATGCAGCGACACCTGTACATGGTTCTCTTCGTTGCAGTCCAGATCTGGACCATCTTCATTCACGACGGTGACATGATTTCGGGCCATTGGACGGAGAAATTTATCAACAGCCCCGCGCATCACACATTGCACCATATGTACTTTACTGTCAACTATGGACAATATTTCACCTGGGCCGACACCTATTTCGGATCGCACCGGGCCCCGGAGCCAGCACTGGATCCGCTCCATGATGCCCTCAAGGTGATGCGGGCCAAAGGCCTCATCGATGAGCAGGGCAACCCAATTAAGAAACCAAAGGGGGAGTGAAGGGTCTTTGATGTCCTGAGAGACCAGATATTTTTGGTATATATGCATATGACCATTAGACAAAGAGTCATTTCCTGTACAGCTAAAATTTAGAGCAATACCTAATGTTAGAATATATTGATACAAGTTTCATCCTTGTTTGTCTCAATGCTCGCGGAAGGTGGCAGATTGCTCAGGATGATGAAGGCTGGGCTCCTAACGGGTACCATTGCCCTGGCTGAAAATCAGACGGGAGACTGCTGCAGCTAAGCCGTTCAGCCGGCATTGAGATACTACTTAGGAGTCAATAGCGTCTCGGTGGGGTGGATTAAGCGAGGGCCATTGGTTCATTACCACAAACACTAGCGAGCAAAGTATATAGTAATGTCCCAATGGTTTTGAGGTAAGCGAGCCACATAAGGAAAGCTTGCCCCGAAGGAAATTAATTAAGCTTATGCTGACGGCCAAGCTTGATGACGTGGCTTTGGGAAAAGAGAATCATTCGACTGCACTAGGGCAAGGAATCATCGTATGACCGAGCATAGCTGTAGAATAGCATTCGCTCGGAGTTTCTTTCTGTCGTGTCTAGACTCCAGCCTCTGGAGCTTTCAGCCGAGCTATAATAACAAGTGGGGTCATGACTGCTTAACATGGGGATAAGTATCCAAGAAATCTAGCGAGAATCTGTGCAGCCATTTAGGATCGATTTCGGATGTTCGGAGTTGGGTGGACGTATGCCTTAGTGCTTATCAATTGCTGGCCGCCATCATTTGCTTATGGCGAGCGCTTGATTGTAGCACAGGATTATCTATATAAAGGTGAAAGGCCACCTCCAGTCATCCTATAGTCCCTCCTCAAGAAGCAATCAGTCATCATGCGCGCCACGGCCTTTGCTTTGCTGACTGCCCTCAGTGCATCGCTTGTCCATGCTCAGGGATATAGTAAAGAGTGTTCTAATATCTATCTCAATGAAGGTTGGCTAGTTGCAACCTGCCCCACGGATGGCGACAATGGCAGCATCACTAGCAGCGTCTATCTGCCGAACAAGATTGCCAACATTAATGCTGTGCTCGAGGTGAGTGCTCGACTGTCAACACTGCTTATTTTCTCTAACCTAGACTAACACAAAGTGCAGTGGACCGTCGAGTACGTCCGTCCTCATCTGTTGACCAGCATCTACTGACAGATTTCGCAGCGGAGCTTACTGGAGCTCCTGCAAGGACTGCTCGCTCACCAACAGCGGGTCAACACTGCAATGCTTGTGCAAAGGTTCACCATCTCCGTACAAAAACACAACATTAAATCTAGGCAAGGTCCTCAAACATACGTTGATATATCCACTAATAGCCTTGCAGAGGAACATATCGCCAACTATGAAGGGCACCTCCTTTCCAACCTCACCGGGGCCGTCACTACTGTCCCAGCGGATTCCTCGCACCCAGTGCCCTCGGACTTTGAGATGGAGCTTGAGCTGTCAACATTGAATAATTCATGCGCCAAATATGGAGGAACCATCACATTGAACCGCCCAACAAGCTGCTACTATCTCAACATCGGAGTAGAGTACTCCTGGGCATGCGGCAACTCGGTGAACAACCACGGCTGGGAGATTGTAGGGTACTCCGATAAAGATTGCAAAAGTGCCCCGGTTGCGACCTTTACACAGGAAAACCAGGGCACCTGCTTGACATTTTCGACAGGTGTCAAAGGCTTCTCGATGACTCCACTGTGGAATGCGGACTAGATTAAAGATGGATCAGGGGTTATAGCCTTCTATGATTGTTCTCAGAACTTTGTACAAGTAAGCAACCTCGCCTGCGTCCAGATGCTCCCAAATTGCTTGAGCTGTAAATAAAGGACAGTGATGTCATGGTTAGTACTAAAGCAGAGACTATTATCTAGCACTGTCCTTAAGTGTCTATGAAGATTGAGGAAGATTAGCAGTGTGAAAATAGTTAAAGTAATTGCTGAATCCACACTGAGGCAGAATGTACTATCCCATTAGTCTACCAGAGAGGCAATATCCAGACATGTCTTAAGAATATATTACTAGCTTAATAGCCAGTCATCTACTTATTATTAGGTGCAGTTTACAACTAAAAGGGGCAATTATGCCATCTATAGATAGAAGATAGTGATTAGCCTTAAATAGTGGTTAATAGGAGTCTTATTTATGAATGCATTGTATTAGGGATTAAGCCAGCCTAGCAGAAGGGCGAGATGAAGTATAGTTAGCTATCACTTAATATTAGTAACTTATCCCACTATCCCCTCTTACCATCATAACAAGTGCATATGGATAGCTAGACCAGCCTAGCACATGGTGACAACAGTAAGGTTATGTATATTATTTATCTCACCTCCTGCTCATAATAAGAATGAATGATGCCTTCTATATTTGATGGTCGCATTCGTTACGAATTTTCATATTCGCAGGAATCTTTGTGTTAAATATCACGATGACAGGGATGTTCTGATTGAAATGCGGGTCTGTGCTTATATGTGTATATATGCAGTCCATCTACCCCTCATGATGAGAATAACAACTTGAGACCTTTGGACCTACTTTAGCATTTCATTATACATGAATATTCGTCCGTGATTATCGACCTGAATGTATTTAAGTAGCGTAGCAACTAAAGTATCTTGTTTCCTCGCTGCCGTGAATCTGCACTCCTACTCATTTGAGGAGAATACTAGCCACGTCTCGTACAGCACACGGTCTAGCTGCTGCCCCATTCGAACGCAAATATAAGAGCCATTTAACAAGTAGATCCTCTTTTAATTGAGTCAATTCATGGCTATTGAGCAGGAATCAAAGTGTCAGGTTTCCCAAGCGCTCGATTCCTCGACATCCAGCGAGCTAAGCCGTATAGCGCCGCTTCAGAATGGGCATTGGAGCCTTAAGGGATCTCAGTTTCTGTTTGTAACGGGAATATTGCACAAACAGATGTGACACCTGGTTTCACGTACCCTCAGAAAGATTAGATTTTGTGCTGTCGATGCAAAACCGCACGGGGCTCCGTACGCGGCCCGATCTCATTCCTTCTCTTAATGCTCGCATCACTTTCACCAGCGCGCAGCCGTTCTATAAGTTCCTCCGGGTCGAAATCAGTGCCGAAAGGGTTATCCATAAATTCCTTTGACATCATGAACGTCGTTGCTTCTTCGGACGTGGAGAAGTTGTCAACCTGAGTTTCGATCATGTTTCCGTCCGGATCGCGATAGTAAATGCTCGAAGTTGGCCCATGGTTCACCGACCACACCGGCATTATCCCTAATTTCTTTCGCTGCCGATACGCCACGGCCAAAGTTGTCAGTGAATCATAGGAGAAAGCAATGTGATGTAACCCCGAGGAATTAGGCACTTTTGGACCACAACCTCGCGCAGCAACGATTGCTATACGGTGGTGTTCTTCGTCGTAGGAGATAAATGAAATGAAGTCATTTTCAAAGGACGCCTTGGCACCTAGAAACGTCTTGTAAAAATCAACCATCCGAGAAAAGTTGGTGCCTGTTCGTAGCACAACATGTGCCAATTTTGTGGGAGGAGACACCCGCGTTCCAGGCTCATCAAAAATGTCCGCCACCATTTTAGCTAAAGGCCCTTTGTTCCTTTCTTTGAAGACTCAGAAAGACGACTTAGTAGAATAAAGAGGTGGTTTAAGAAAGTTAACAGGATAGCTGAAAGAGGGAAGCCACGGATTTAATTTCTTTTGCCCTAAGCATTATAAGCATAGGAATTTTCTCCAGGGAGAGCTACTCCGGTTGACCCCGGCGGTATTGTTAGTACAGTGGGACTCGCAGCTATCCCCTAATAGTTAACGAAGTTTTCTAAATAAATGACAGCCTACTCTGATAGGTAGAAGTCAACTATTCAGAGGATCAGGAACAAGATATTGGCCAGAAACCAATACACCAATTACATGATCCCTGTATAGCTTGTGGATAAAAAAATACTAACAAAACCAACGGAGTCAACAGTAAGTCCGATCAATGTTAGATGTTAATCCGATTGGGCGGGGCGGAGGATCCACCAGGTCCGAGCAGGATTCCTTGGCTTCTCTCCAAACCTTAAACACACGCCCGACGAGTGGTCATGTTCGGACCACTCCAAGTTCCGGATGCATATCACAGATTATAGGCGCTTCAGCCGTCATGGTCGACAGTTTGGTCGTAGGAGAATGAGTGACCGACCTTTAGATGTATAGTGGCCATTCAAAACTATTTTGGAATACACTCCTTCCAACCACTGCCCCATGTCTTCCGCTTACCTATAACAGCTACTGCCACCTTCCTCGAGTATGGGTAATTCCTCTGCCTTTTAACTTGTCGGTCTATCACTTTTTCACTCTAGCAGTGGCTATGCGTCATCGTGTGGAGGGAGTTGTTAAAAACAACGGCCGACATAAAGACTATTAGGGGAATTGGTACAGGAATCAATGGTTAGGAGTTTGACTAGCAGAAAAGCAGGTGGGTTTTGTAGCATGTTTTAAATCCTTTTGAACTCTGACTGTACGTTCGACATTCCAATGTCTAAATTAGTTTGTATTTTATGGTATATGGCGAAACCATCCTCTGAACAGGTTCAAACCAGACGTATTATTCTCAGTACCCCAAACGGTGTACATGCTAGAATAGGCTGAAATAGACGGTATTCGTGGGCCCCACTCACCCGGATCTTGTTATCGTATCAGAATTCCTGGCCATTCAGAACACCCAAAACACATATTAAAGGCGATAAATTACAACTTCATATCTCAACAATCATGTTTAGTTTGGATAATATTGAGTTTCCACAATTTAGAAAAACTACTTCTAACATACTGGAGGAGTACTGAAAGCTATTTTAACTTTTTAAGTGGCCCTTGAGATATATATATTTATATCGCAAATGTCAAAATTATTTGGTATTTAATGGTGACGTATCGAAATAATAAACTTAATCGATGATTATCTAGATATCTCGTTCCTTGTGTCCAGGAGATGAGCATTCTCAAAGTTGAACGCAAATAAACACCTGGTGGTTGAACTTTCAAGGAAGTAAATATGGCATTTAATATGTTGTTTAGGAGTATTCGGAATGGCTGGGCGTTCCGAATGGCTTGGAATTACGTTCGTTAGTTAGTTAGGTTAGTTAGTTACCTCCGCTGAGTAATACAAGGCTATGCCAAGTCCTCAACACTGGTTTCACTCAAATGCTGCTTGTTCTTTCTACTTTAGTTTGTATCACTCAGTGCTAAAGGCCAACATGGAGCTCTCGTTGTGTCCGGAAGCATCAGAATCCAAGAAGACCCGGGAACGATTATTCCGGGCATGCGATGCCTGCTACCGGAGAAAGGTATTGTTCCTGAATTTGCCATCTTTTGTAATGAAGCATGGTTGATCATTACAGATTAAATGCGACTTGATCGGTCCACGATGTGACTGGTGCGCACATCACGGTGTTGACTGTACCTTTACTAGACCTGGGCGTCGGGCATGGAAACCACAAAACGACCGCAGAACCGAGTATGTATTCAAAGCTCTCATAGTTCTGCCTTATGTTATTCTAACCAAGACACGGTAGCCGTAATGGGAATCCAAACTCAGCCAAAACCGAGACAGTCATCTCTACAATGCCAGTTCCCGTTGCCCGAGAAGTCATGGAATGTTGTCATCCCGAATTGCCAGACCGCCGCTCGTTATTGCAATGTGTCGATCGGTATGAAGAGTCTGTCTTCCAGCTTCTATTTCCGGTTATTGACCCCGACTTATTCCGCCACACTGTCGATCAAATTTACTCTGAATCTTCGCCAAACCCAACGTCCTGTAGTGCAAGGGTATCACTATTCTGCTTTTTTCATTTTTTCAATGTACTGAGGCTTGGACCTACCAAAGCCGACGAGTACGGACGAGATCTGCTAGAAAAGTCCCGGATTTTCTTTCATTCAATTCTCGCTGAACCAGCATCTATCGACGGCATCCAAGCCTTAATCATGATGATCTTCCTCGCGCCTCTTTCTGGTGATGAAGAACTCATCATGTCCTACCATTCTGCCGCATTGAGCATGGTTTTTGAGATGGAAGGTCATACTAACCTGAGTGTCGCTGCTTCCATGGCGAGCACGCATATACGGAATCTGTTCTGGCTTTGTTACACAATCGATAAACGATCCTTCGTAGGCCATTACAGACCGCTTTCGCTGATTGACGACACACTATGTGATCTCTCTCTGCCTGCGGGGTATGTGGACAGGCTTCTACAGAACCTGGGGCGTTCGGTGACCTCTACGGGGCCATTTGAAGGTGCTATCTTTCCAGTTGATATTCGTTTGAGCATTATTAAGTCCAAGATATTCGCGGCATTCTTATCACCTATGGCCCGCCAGAAACCAACGCATGAGCTCCTGCGGGATATTCGCATTCTCGACAAGGAACTTGAAGACTGGAGACGCTCATTTCCTCCCCATTGGAACCTTACCCTTTTTGTTCCGGACACTAAACCGAGAATCGAAAGCGCTTTTTTCTATCTATTTACTCTCCGGCTTGATTACTACTGGTGCATAACGAACATTCATCATGCATGCTACCAGTTAGCGTCATTGTCCTCTGTATGCTATAAGCTACAAGAATGCATCGATTCAAGCTTCGCGCTTTCTCTGGAGGCAAGTCGGTCAGCACTTTTTCATCTACATGTTGCCAGTAGAGAATTTTCAACTGGCGCACTTGGGTATGTAACGACTCATATTAGCGGTCGCTTATATGCTAACCTCGTTCCGTCCCACATAGGTTCGCTGTTCCCTTTTGCCTTCCAAATTTCTACACGGTCTACTGCAATATCTTGCAGGATCCTCGAAAGCCAGAGGTAGTAAGAGATTTAGAGCTCATCCAAAACCTGTGGCTGGTCTTAGAGTCGGTCAATAAGTCTCACCAAAGCCGTAGAATATCTAGTCTCCAACAACTTGTCAACTACGTGAAGAGTTTGAGTCGTGCGGCTCGGACGGCCGTTGACATTGCCCATGCGCACCCACCGTAACCTTCGAGGACTGCCGAAGGGTGTGGCAATTTAAGAGATGGCACAGGTTTGCAGTTCTTACAATAAACAAGCATCTATGGGACATATAAGTGAACGCTTCTGATGCTCGTATCTCTAGAGAACATGGTTGAGACGTCGAATGGCTAGTGTTATCTGTAGTCTAACAGTTGACGAGACCAAAGGTATACCGATCACCAGAACAAAACGTATACCCATAGCAAAAGATACCTACACCACTTACAAGCGTTGTGGGTAGGTTCTGCTATGGGTAGTGTAAACTAGGGTGCTCAGAATATACAGTGGAGGTGTGGTTCGATAAAATACCAAATCCATGTCTGATAACTTACGCTCTACGGTAAGCTATCTATGCGTAACCTATAGTGGCCGTTCTTTAACATCTGGACCACGGTGCTTCCACCCACTCGCAGAAAGATAGTGTACAACGCCTGATTTGATTATTCGTGATCTCTGGGGAAGCTGGGACAGTATGAGCTAGTAATCTATTCAAACGAATGAGATCGCGGATGAGCTAAGCGGAACCGACTCTGGACTAACTTAATAAGTCGATTGATTGAAGACGGAACAGATGTTAATAGGGCAGATTGAAAATAGCACATCTACGTCTCTGATACACGCTGTTACGAAAATCGTAATTCCAAAGACCTTAGATTTCTATACATATAGGACCACTCAGTATAGCCCTTGTCTAGGCAATAAGTTACCGCTCCTGCCTCGACATATGATTACCATAAACCAAAATGGCCCACGGCCTCCCGCAGACTATATATTATCCTTGCCTGTGGCATACTCACCAGAGTACAATGATTCCAATCTTGGAACGTTCGACTGAAGGGTCCGTGTGAACTTTCCCTCTTTCATTAAACAAACCCCTCAAGACGGAAGAGCGATAATATTTCCGTCGTCTCCACCGGCAACTATGTCTTCTATCAATGTTGTTATCATCGGTGCCTCATTTGCAGGCATCAACGTCGGCCATTCATTGCTAAAGGGTGGGCCAATAGTTAATATAAAGGTCGTGTTGATTAATCCATCCACGAACTTCTACTTCCCGATTATCGCGCCACGAATCTTCGCCAAACCAGACGCTTTCCGCTCCGAACAGTATTTGTTCCCAATCAAGGATCTGTTCGCCAGATATCCGTCCGATTCCTTCGAATTCATAATCGGTACTGCGACCAATATCGACGTGACGGCTAAGATGGTGTGTGTGACCATCAACGGTGGTCAGGATTCCACGTTAGTGGCTTACGACTACCTCGTTATCGCGTCAGGGAGCACCACCGACGCCACAACCGGCTCCATTACCGGATTTCCAATCCCCTTCAAGCAATCTGGACGCGATGATATGATGCAATTGATCGAAGCAGCTCAAAAGCAGATTGCTGGCGCATCTAAAATCGTCATTGGAGGTGCGGGGCCCATTGGGGTCGAGCTGGCGGGAGAGCTCGCGGAGGCTGCGGATCAGAGAGGCAATGCGGACGAAACGTCTATCACACTGGTATCAGCGTCGGATCGCGTACTTCCGACACTCAAATTATCTGCTAGTAATGCTGGTCAGCGGCTGCTAGAACTGAAGAAAGTCAAAATCATCAGCTCGACTCGGGTAGTTGGAGTGCAAGCCTCGACAGACAACTACGGCAGAAAGATTTGGGTGGTCTCGCTAGACAACGGGGACAAACTTTCGGCGGATCTATACATCCCTACGACCGGCGTGGTCCCTAACAATAACTTCATCCCGCCACAGTTCCTGGACTCAAGTGGATGGGTGAAGGTTGACAAGGAGCTACGTGTCCAGTCGTCTGGTAGCTCATCTCCTTTGCCAATTTACGCAGCTGGTGACATCACTACCAACACCATGCGCCTCTCATTCAAGGCCAGAGAGCAAGCGGCAGTGGTCGGGGCCAATTTGAAATCTGACATCCTAGGCAAGGGCTGCCGCAAGACCTACGACGAGGGAGAAAGTGTTGTGATGTTTGTGCCAGTAGGAGAGTCCGGAGGAACGGGGCAGCTCTTTGGAATGACAATATGGAGCTTTCTCGTAAGATTATCCAAGGGGCGAGACTTCTTCATCTCCAAAGCTCGCTCAGCGGTGGCGGGATAGACGGTGCTGTGCTTGCGAAATTACATACTGAAAGTAGTATTAGCAGTGTTCCATCCATGGACGGGATTCATGTACGTTTCCGTTGACTCAAGCTAGCTACTCTACTTTCCTACGGTCGTATTTCAAAGACTTAAGCACGTTAGCATGAAAACAATAAGCTCGTCAATTATTACAACTTAATGAGTGGAAACCTGTTTCTAGTCATAGCTGCGTAGTATTCTGCGCTGTTCTCGAGCGTCGTTCCATACTCCGAAACTTGGCTCGCGACTGTCCAAGTACTCTCTCACTGGTCACAGCTTACCGGAGTTTAGGCGACTGGCCCAGAGTCACCCTCGGAACGGCGAAATGTTTTTTAGTGCGTTAACCATTCTCAGGGTGTTACGCCTTTTTCTATCTAGATTGTATCCTGCGGGCACATTAGACTAAGTGGGCGAAGCAAGACTTGAACCTTAGCCAAGATTCTGTGGATATTCCTAGGTAAAACTCATACATTATTGGTCCTTAGATGATAGACTGTTTGGTGTTTTGGTGCTCAAAAGAACCCCTTTCAAAGGACATGCCACATTCCGATTCAGTATCATTTGCTTAGAAGGCGGTAGACTTTTTGGCTACATCGTTCCAGTACGGGACATATACTCTGTTGGATGGAGATTCGACAGGCAGGATCGAACCACAAACGACGCGAGCTGTATTACGGTGGAGCCAGATCGACATCTGAATACTACCTATGCACACAACTATGAGCTTACTTACAGTAAGATATAGTTACCTAGGGTCTCGCGCATGAATCCAACAGCAGGATGCCTCGCTATATTAGAGAACGAACTAACAGTCGAAATTTTCTGGATCCCCCGAAATAATCTCTCATAATAAACTCGCTCTCTCATAACGTTGGCAAAAATCAATGTAAATTAACAAATATAATTACCTACACCTGCCTACAGCGAATAACATGGGAGAAGAGACAAAAGGAGGACAAAAATTGCTGGGCGACACGGCACAAATTTAGGCCGACGGAGGAATTTCGCATAAGCTTTCTGGACGCAAAGAGGATAAAGGGCGCCTTAATCGTTTTCTAAACAAGGATATTGTGGGCTAGACTAATACGACTAGGGCGCCGACCCAGACATACTTGTCAACATTAAATACGCCTTTAAAGACGGCCCATATTAATGGCCCAGATCAGCTTTCTCGGGGTATCAAGTGTGCCCACCTAGCCCGTGCCGTTCGTTTCGTTTAGCGGACGAAGGTCATACGATGGAAGATCATCCGTCCAGGTCAAGAAAGCCTGTCTGACAAAGCATTCACTATAACTAACGTTAACGTATTTTTGAGAAACCCGCACGAGCTCCACCCGCTGGCCATGATCACACCGGAGAGAATCCCAGTCTTATTCCTCCATCGCCGCCATTGTTCGTCGGAGAGGATGATCTCCCTGGTGATGATGAAACCATGATGCACGCTTCTCTACCACAGGAGCTGCCTCAGCAGGAACCAGATGAGCCACAGCCCCTGGGGACCCTCCGGGATGCGGAACAGCGGGCCCTGCCCAGCCAGCATGCACCAAGGGACCAAAGGGAACAGAGTGTTCTAAAACGGCGACGAACACAAAAGCTTCAGACGCGCAGGCGTTTGCTGCGCCAAAGGGGGGAACAAGTTTAAGAGCCTATGGAGATAGAATGGTTGCGCACAGAGCACTCAGATCAGGATATGCCTGACCAAGAACACTCAACTCTGAAACCTCCCGAATCAAGTCCGGCTATTACACCGCGGAGCGAATCAATTACCACCGATCCGGCAACAGCGCCGACGGCTCATGTAGAACTATTAGCACACTATACTCAACATAAAACCTCCAACATGGGAGCATATAACACTCCAACCTTGAGCCAGGCGTGCTGCGCTCCACAGATGAATCTGTGATCCAAGACGACACAGATACCAACAGCCAATGCACGAGGATTACCATCGGTTCAGCCTTGCTTGAGCGGGGCTCGGAGGCTGAGTCCCCAATAGACAGCCCACATCAAGGGGGTGGCCGTCAAGGCCGAACGCAGATCGATGATCCAGGGCCTCAGTCCTGGGAATCTGAAGCGGGTAGTTCTTCACGAATGGCTCCGGTAGTCAACAACAGGTCTTGGATACATACCTTGACCAATTGATGAGAGCCGAATGAAGAGCAGGGGAAATTGGAAGAGAGTTAGAATCTCAAAGGCTTGAGGAGGAATTTGGTTTTTCTAAGCAGGAGGGACCAGTTCCGGAAGTGTCACCTGGGTATCAGGAAAGGCGGGATTCGTCACTGAGGCCTTCTGACGGCAGATCAGAGGACGTCATACATAGCTCCGACCCGGATCTGACAAAGGCTGTTGGTTCAGAGCCTGCCCAAGCTGGACCACAAGGACTTCCCCGTGAGGGAGAACCGCGAACCCCTGTGGAGAGTCTTGTAACGCCCACTCCCAGGGGAGACCCCAGCAATCCCCGCAGACGTAGTTCTCAAGCAGGTGATGGCGCCCGGTAGGGGCGTTGCCACAACCTGAACTTGTTGAAATCTCCTTCTGGACTCATGAACGAGGGGAGTGGAGGCAGTCAGACAGTTTCCAAGATCCCGCGCTGGTGGAACGAGCTGCAAAGAAGTATGCGAGGAAGAAGTATTCGCTCTATGATCGGAATCTGCAAAGCGTCAGCCCCGCCCAATGTTATCGCGCAGCGACTGTCGACGGCAATAATGCGATATTCTTGATTTCTGAAGATGAAGAAAAATGCTCGCAGCTGAAGGGCGCCTCAATAAGGATAGGCAGCTTCTGATATCGGTCTCTGAAGTTCTGGGCCCGGCAGAATCCCAGCCAGGCTTGCCTACCAAGTGGCACCGTTCTATGACATTCAACAGAACATAAATCCCCTTCTAAGCATGATCTATGAACGTATAACTCATTTTATGAGACATTTGTAGACATGAGTTATGGCACAATGAGGAAAACCTTTCAGAGCAGCCGACTACCTAAGAGTCATTTCTTATACTGATCTACGGGATATGTAGACTCTCCCATGAGATATGCCATAAGTAGGTATTCTTGATAATATGTTCATGATTAGGCAATCATAGGAAGCAACGGGCTTGTAAATGGCAGCTCAAAAAGCAATTTTCAAGAGGAAAGCCTTCTTGTTAACTTCCTCGTGAGAGGAAGTTAGGCACGTGAGGTTCCTATTAACAGGGAAGGCCAGACAAGAGGTATCTCAGCACGTGAATTTACTTATCAAGAGAGACACGTCCTAGAAGAGTTGTCTCACATGAATTACAACAATGAGTCGCGTGCAGCTTAGTGCTATCACACTTTACTGTAGCGTCCGCTCCAGACTCTATACTGGGTGTACTCCCACTGCTTCGACTCCTGAATTCCGTCTACAAGAGGACCGCGTTAGCACTGCGGCGGTAGGCTTCTTCGGCTTCCATAGCTCAGACGCCAATATCTTCAATCGTGGGTACCTGCCACTCCATTTAACAGTACAGAACGGGAGCTCGTCAATGGTTAAGCTGCTTGTCAACCACGAGAATATTGACGACCATAGAGACGATTGGATATGTTTGGATTTACTGCTCTTCATCAAGCCGCGTACGATGGATATCTCTCAATAGTGAACATACTACGTGCGAAGCCAGATATTGATAAAAATGCAAAAGAAGATAGTCAAAGACTCCACTTCCTTAAGCAAACATTGAACAACAATTACTTCAACATTAAACAACTTCTAGCGGAGAGCAGTCTAGAGATCACTAAAACTGTCCAGGCAATCACCTCTTCAATATGTCTTGATCGCGGGAAGAGGTTCGTTGTGTATTTGCCCCTGGTCGTGCAGGCTCTCAACCCGAATGTTACCAATAAAGATAATTGACACCGCACAACTGCGCAGTACAGCCTGGTGATAGGAAGATGGTGTAACTATTACATGCATGGGAGGGCGTATAGATCAACGCTGGGAGCCATAGACCCATAGACTGCACTTATCAGCCGTCATGGCAGCGGAAGGACGGCAATTCATTTATTATTTCTAATCCAAAATTTATTTTCTTTACATAATGCGAGAGATAGCGTCAGATTAAGGGCAGTTATTATGAAGCAGAATCGATTATTTGTTTGTACAGAGTAAAACATATTCGATTGTAACAAGACATGTATGATCATTTGGCCCTAACAGTACAGTGATGTAAAGGATCAGGGAAATAAATATGCGTATTGCTTAGTCCTTGAATCACAACCATAATGGTATGGAAGATACTGTGGCCCTAAAGCTTACTATCACCTTCTATGCAGGTCCTAGTCTGCTCTGTTCGTCTTTGCTCCTTATCCTTTAATCTCAGCATCAGATTCTGAATTAGCATCCTCCACCCTATGCTTGTTTAATTGTAGGTGTTTTACTATCTGCTCTCCTAGGTTAAGGATACCATTAATTGCCTTATAGGCACTGTTTGATCTGTCTGATTCTCTGCGGGCAAGACTACATTGCAGACCCTGGAGTAAAGCATGCAGACTCTTAAGTAAAATAGTTTGCTTGTTAATACTTCTCGCAAGCTTTGAATAGCCATCATGTTATTTCCAGAGGAATTTAATCTTGTTAATTCACCATGGTATCCACTCTCAGAACTAAATTATAAAATCTTCTAGTATAGTGCTTCTGCTTCTAATCTACTTTAACCAAAAAGAACATTTCTGATAAAGTACACTAAGTAATTAACTATTATGTGTCTTACCTGAATTAAAAGAAGTTATATTCTCCATCACTACTGCTAAAGTTGATCTAGCATTGTAGAGGACCAAGCTTCATTTATTTATACTTCTCAAAGCATATTGGAATCTCAAGGGTAAGTCATAGAAGGGTGATGATGCTCCTGCCTTCCTTACTAATACCCCATCATTTTTAACTGCCCGCTGTACAGTCATCGGTCATAAATGCTATATAGTCATTCCACGATGACGTGGTGTTCAAGAGGGCATTCAGCGCGAGTCAGTCAGATCTGGTCAAGAGTTCTGAGAACTCAGGGTAGCCAAGATTCTAACACCACATACAATCTGGCGGCCATTTTACATAAGGAGACATGCCAAAAGGGTTGGTAAGCCTACCTAAATGCACCAGTCTAGGGAGAGACAAAAATCCTTCAGACAAGACATTATTCCTTGCTTCTTAAGTCGTTCTTATGATATACCCTATTGCATAATGATATGACACAGCCATCCTCAGGACCAGTTTATCCCATAAGCCTAAGATATTATACTCTAGCCCAGCAGCAGGTCTAGCGAAAATGAGTTCCTCTGCGACGTCAAAGGAGCCGAAGCCATCTGGTTGTCTTCCTCAGTACCTGACACGACGAAGACAGCTGGTATAGACAGAATACAATTCTCCTGAGAAGCTTCAGATGGTCTCAGACAAGAACCAAGGAACAAGAAACAATAACTAAATCTCCTTGTTCTATTGTCTCATCCGCCCAGTCACAGATCCAACGCAAGGTCTTGGAAGCATTGGCATTGTCGTTGTTTGCAACTTGAGACAGCAAGTTGAAAGCCGGAACATCTCCCTGGAAAACATATAAAATCTCAGTCATCTACCAATGAGGGCCAGATTCTTTTCTTCACCAACCATCTCTGTTTTCAGAGCTATTTCCTCGGTTTCTCTACTCTTGATCGTTTCTCATCCAATTCTTTCGAACATCTATCATATCGACCGGGCATCTTTTGTGCGGAAACTATGGTAAGTCTAATCCCCCCATACCTGAACACCCATGGCTACTTGGGCCTAGGCTCCGTCGTACGCACCCAGGGTTTCAATATGGGCGTCCATTTCCTCCAGGTCAATTTCACCGCAGCCCCGGCCGACGGCTCCGCTTTCTCCTGGGAGGGCAACGAGCACTTTTTGAAGCGGGAGCTCCGTTGTTCGCTGCAGAGTGCCCCTGACGACCGGAAGAGCGGAAGAACGCCATCTATGGACTGATTGCGATTGGGACTTATGTGCGCTTCTACAAGTACATGCCTGACGGTCAGTTCGCTCCTGTTACCTTTGTGGATGGCAAGCAGACGCTGCATATCCGCAGCGACCTGGCAGTCGTCCGAGAATTTCTCGCTTGCGCCAAAGAAGAGTGGATGTAATGGCGGGATCGGGAATGTGGTTGAAGCTGAGAACTTGGTTGATTAGTGATTCATGTTGTGATTTCCTTGCGTTTCTGCTTTTGTGTTTTTTTAGAATGCTATCTCATTAGATTAACTACCATGGATGCGAAAATATCATGGGCGGGAAACAAGTAGTTGTTCCTAAAACAGGCCACTTTCAACGATTCTCCCCTAAGCAGCCTCAGCTGCCTTGCGAACAAGGTTTCTCAAAGCTTCTGGATTGGCGCCAGTAAGTTCCCCAACTTTTTGCCCGTCTTTGAAAACACTAAAGGTTGGCATTGCACGTATGCCGACTTCCTGAGCAATATCTGGTTGATCATCGGCATCAACTTTGTAGAATTCGACGACGTCAAACTCCGGAAGTCCCGAGAACTGCTCGAAGACAGGTGAAATAATTCGGCAAGGTCCACACCATGTTGCCCAGAAGTCGATTACAACAGGTTTACCGCTGTTGATGATTGCTTGAAATTCCGAAAATCTGCCGCATTAGAAACATTAGCACTAAGCAATAGAGTCTGAGAGGAAAGACTAATATCAACATCACTTACGAGCCAATGGGTGCAACAGGCATTTTGTTTCAGAGGTTCTCTTCTGCAGAATTCACAAATAGATGTTTGGTATAGTTTGTAAAGAACAAGGGCGTAGCAAGATAAGGAGTCTAGGAACAAGAAGACAAAATAACTGGACCTAACTACCTTCTTATATGATTTCACGCAGCATTACCCCTCCTCCTCCCCACCTTTCAGCTGTAGAGATACCTCTCAAGAGGTAGAACATGGCTAGATTAGCGAATTACTCTGCAGTGCCCCACTTCAGCCGTATGATATTCCCTTAGCTAAAGGGATAGATCACTCTCAGGAATAATGTCTGAGCGCACGCCACTCTAGCTGAGAAAGAAATCCACGTCATCTTGCAGATCGCCCAAACCAGGTGCTAGGCTGGCCTTGAGCTTGTACTATCAGCGATCCCCAGTCATAGGATTGTCGTATTGTGTAGTGTGAAAATTCTCTTCAAGTACTACTCCGTAGGGAAGAATGCAACTGGAACATGAAGGGCCCCACACTACTTTATGCGGTATCCGTGTCTTAGGCGCACCCACTCCGGCATGCCACACTGTTACCGTAGATTGTAGTGTAACTGTAGATTTCTCATCAAAATCATCATTTTGAGGTCGTACTAGGGATTATCTATATATAAAAAATCACCATTCTCATCTGCTGCCTCTGCTGATCCATTTAATACCATATTCTCTTATGTAGGTGCTAGTGGTGGGGGTTTACCATGTACTTTCTCCTACTACACAGTTAATTTTATACATATCTCTCTTGCGTAGTAGCATCTTTAGCCTTCCTTACTAAAATTGATTAAGTTATATCTTATTTCTTTAGTATACCATCCTGACTAAATAGCTTAATATATTGCTTAGTGTATTAGCGCTGTAGGGGGGCTTGCACAGCCCTAAATCCCCTAATCCAAGGTGTTCTGGGAGGTATTTCTAAAGTAATATGCCTATATCTTGCTAACCTATCTAGGTTTACCAGCATATTCTAATTACGCATATGGATAATCCACTATACTAAGGGCGCACGGATATAATATACAAAGTACGAGGGCCGTTGTTTCTTTAGCAGTTCTGAGATCAATATATACAATGCTGAAATAGCCAATGCCGCATGTCTTCCCGTCCATGACCGGAATTGTCGAATCACCCTGCTGTCAGCTTGATAAGCCGAGCTCCCATTTCAGACGGGATAGTGACTTTCATTAAGCCCTCGCCGGACTTCCATTCGGTCGTCGCGGGAAGCTTGGTAGGATAAAGAATCTCAGTGCTAACAGCCTTACCACGGAGTGTTTTGATGGGCAGGTCAAGGGATTCGGGACCACCTCGTCTCCAAATGGAAAGATAGTAGCACTCGCGACCATTGCCATCGCGCTTCGTCACAGCCATACCGAGTGAGAACCAATCATCATGCCACTTTGGAAGACCCAACGGCCAAAATGCGGTTGCTGTGGGCAAATCGGCCCGTATAGCTTTATAAACATCCATCCCTTCTTTGACCAAATTAAATTGCTCCGGCCGAAGAAGATCTAGACGTCCACTTAGGTGGACGCGGCCCAGGAGACTATTAACCACTGTCATGGCATTAAGCTCATCGTCCCATGCCGGCTGCGGGTAGGTCCATATCGCCCCTTGTTCTGGAGTAACAGCGGTAGGGAGTGCCGATGCAATGGCCGGGTAGCGCTCTGGATCTTGCTGGTCGCTCGATGACTGGAGGGCGTGGACCGCCAACATGGCGTAATCCATTCGCTGGGCGCCGCTGGAGCAGTTTTCGATCAGGAGGGTCGGGTAGCGATCGTGCAATTCGTTTACCCAGCTCAGATACGCACGGTTATGCTCCAGTTGGCCGGAGCCTGGACTTGAGCAGTTGATGTCTGTTCCTTGTGTGACATCGATGTTATAGTCGAACTTGAAGTATCCAACGCCATATTCAGCGATAAGACGATGGATGACGGCGCTCATGTGCTCTCGTACTGCGGGATGGCGGTAATCGAGTTGATATCGATTCTTCTCTACGATGCGATGACCATCCCGCTGGAAGAACGCTTCGTTTGGCAGCTGCTTGGACACGACACTGCGGACACCAATGACTTCTGGCTCGATCCATAATCCCGGAATCAGTCCTTTGTTTCGGATCTGACTCAAAAGATTTTTGAATCCTGACGGAAACCTCTTCTGAGACGGCTCCCAGAGCCCAACATCGTCCCACCAGCCGGAATCGTCGGCATACCAGCCAGCGTCAATCACAAAGTACTCTGCACCTGCTTTGACAACGGGATCTACAAGCGCTAATATTTTCTCCTCGGTCGGGTCCCCCATCAAGCAGTTCATGTAATCATTGAAGATGATCGGCAGTCGGTCATGGTCTCGGTGCTTGCGTCTGATCTGGCGTCGGTACTGGGTCATGGCTGCAAAGGCCATTTCATAGTCATTCTGAACATGGCACAGCGCTACAGGCACGGTAGTAAACTCCTGTCCTGGAGCGAGCCTCTCACTCCAGCCATGCTCGGTCTCTACTGGCCCACCAGCAGCTAGATAAATGCTGTCCTTCCAGTCTCCTATCTCCCATCTCCAGGAGCCATTGTTCTCAACCTGCCAGAGCCAGGTATCTCTGTCGTCGACATGCTTGAGGAGCCCCATGGGAAGGTGTCCTTCCGTAGAAAACGTGCCGCGGTTCGACACCGAATAGTGGCCCAGGCTTCCCCAATGATAATCAGGCCGCCCATACACGCCACAATCATCAACTCCAAGACTGGGAAGCTCATGTTCAACCCACTGAGCTTCTCGAAACCACGTGTTGCTTGGTACAGAGAGTCTGTACTCGTGCCACCACTTGTCCGAACCAGTCGATAGTCCACCAAGGACTAGCGATGTGAGTTGCGTGACGACGAGGTCTTTGTCTCCACCGTTCTGGACGCTAGCCGTCGCACGTAACACGGGGAATCCCTCGTGAATCGTGAGGTGCGAGGTCACCAGCGCCCCGGATATACCATCCTTCAGTCGAACATGGAGTGTCTGGGTGTCTGCTGCAGTATCAATCTCATGAGACTGATATCGCAAACGAGCTCCGACGTAGCTTCCCACCAGGCTTTTCGACGATTTGTTTCTTTCTGTTCCTTCTCCAGCCAGCCGCACCTCTACCAAGGGCGCATACGAGTCACTGAAATTTTTGAACGCGGGGGTCGGCGAAGTGCCGGGGAGAGGCAGCACCTCTTGTAGGAAAGCTGCCCCATCTTTAGCAATATGGACTTTGACTCGGAGAGCCTGGTTTTCCAGTGTAATTGTTTGCGAGGGCATGTCGGAATCGATGAGTCTAGTTACTAGGGTCTCCGGGGATTTCCTTGACCCGAGAATCGTATTTAAAGAGGGGTAAATATCCGCTGTGTAAATCCCGGCTAATAATGCGCCAATGAGCATCATGGGTCGGCTCATTTTAGCATCCTTCGATAGGTTGATTTTATATGCCTAACTCTGTCAATGGGACTGTAGTATAACCTGGTCGCAAGTGGGCATCACAGTATAATCAAGTATACGTCGATCCGATGGCTAGGGTCGTCAACATTCCGCAAAAGATGTGGTCCTGTGGAGTGGACGCAATAGCCTTTTGCGATCAATCTCTGAATACTCGATGCACGGTCAGGGGGTTAGTTTGAAAGAATTTATCTGAAGGCTTTGTACAAGTCTACTTTGTACAGTCATGGTATTTGGATTCCACATATACCTAAATATCCTAGCCCAGTGAGGGCTATATCTCATACCTCTCCGACAAAATTACTGGAGACGCCCTCTATCGTACGAACATGGCCCGATGAAAGAGGAATATCGTCAGGAGCAGTTCCGTCAGGAGACATCTGCTGCTGCTCATGGTCCGCCTCTTTCCCTCTGCCCTTGAAAAAACTGCAAATACGCGTAGACAGAGAATCGGAGGTGCTGTCCCTGTTACTCGAGCTCGAGGTGACAGGGTTGGCTGTGTGCCAATGGATCGTAATCAATGTCTTCAGTGAGGGTAGGCAGGATATGAAAATAGCCACGCAGACTTCCACCGCGGACCAGTTGAGGGGAGCAACTAGAGTCCCTGAAATGGTTCGTTAGTTGAGACTTTCCCAAGAAGAGGGAGGGGAGGATTTACATGTACGGTCGGGACCGAGGTTTTTAATGTAAGTCACGCGAATGATGCTCGTCACGCAGACTCTGGATTATTTGGTCAGTAAAGGAATTCACGCAATCCAAAAGATGTCCATACAGCAACCCCAGTGCGAACATTAGGACTACCACAAACTTTTGGAGCCCACGAACCCGGAGCCGGAGCAAGGGAGGAATTGGCAGAACGAATATTGCTATGTCTGTCGCCAACTTGATGCCGAAGCTGACGTAGTAGAACAGGATCATATTCAAGCAGTGGCCTGGGATGGTTGGATCCCATGCACTCTGGATAGGTCGGCACTGTAGAATGACCACTATGATCTCTTCGACGCACTCCATGATCAGCAGTACGATCAGGGCCATGCACAATGATGTGAGGACCCGCGAAGGCACAAATATGTGCATGTACAAGACGGGGAACGACGCCTTGATCGTGTTCAGAGCAATTATGTATACTAGTTGAGTCACAAATACAAGCTAGTGATGTCAACGGAGGTCACTGGGGATGAGTCGAGACGTACTTTGAGAAACATAGATATAGTGGAGGGTTGGTCCGCGATGAGATCAAAATGCCTTCCATAGCCATATCTAGTCACTGGGTCCATGTTAGAGTCAGGCGAGATAGGGAAGAAGCTGCCATACTCCACATCGAGATAAAACAAAGAGCGAATGTGAACATCTGCCGATTCTCAATCAGCATATCTACAGAGCAGTTATCATGGCATACGCGACCCATACCCAGCTTATGATGCAGAGGACTGTAGGAATTAGCCCTGACCCAATGGTCGAGCAGAGTATTATGACTTACTGTCATCAGAACGGATCCTGTAATAGCGACAACGCACATACAGTCTCACAGCGACAGCAAGACTGACAATGGCCAACAAGATCACATTACAGGCGATAACACTGGGTACTCTGGACTGCGCCAGATTCCCTGTTTGCGCTGCGCCCTCGAAGTGCGTGAGGTTTGGCTGGTCCATCCATATCCGTTATTGAAGCAATTCTTCACTTGAATTTGGCATGCAGCAAAGTGAACAGGAATAGTATGATAAAGCTATATCCCGAGATGTTTAAAGAGGCTAGAATGATGATATCAACGGCTGCGGGGCCAAGGCTCTCATCCATGGTTCGATCCCAAGAAAGGTTCGTGGGTAGCTATAGCGGCAGAAAATCCCACGAATAAAGGGAGAATGCCAATGTTTCAATCCCCGGATGACGTTCCAATCTCTATCATGATATTTGGAATCTCCTTTGTACACGAGGCGCAGTCAACTCAGTATTCATCTTTGGCCTCTGATTCATCAGACCAACTATAGAAATGGGCAAGTCATACAGACACAGCCCCTTGCCTTTATGCCAAGGGAAAGCGGAATGTGACTGTCTGTCTCAATGGTACAAGTGCCAGGCTGGACCTCCACAAGATACAATAGCATCATATTCTCGTCCCATGTAGTAATTAGTATAGGAGTCTGACCACTTAGGATTCCGGAAGTCATATAGCCTAGTCTCGCTGTTTATGGCATGAATGTGTCTATAGTATAACGCCGCAAAGATGGTTTATTGGGTGATCTTCAATCATCACTCTGCTGCCCTTTCCATCCCAGCCAGGCACCGGCAATCAACCCCTTACACAGAACTGCCGTCCACAAAGCCCCCATCAATCCCACCGAACTTTTCGCCCAGAGCCCTCCTAGAACCGTCCCAAGGACTAAACAAACAATCGCGCCCAGGCGCCTCCTCTCCTCGACCGCAGAAAGCGACGGAAACGTGGGACTGGAGAAGAAGTCACAGTAGACGCTGGTCAGCACCACACTGGTCAACCCATTAAACTGCAGGATGCGGCTTGTCACAGCCTGTCCACTACTCTGAAACGCGACCAAAACCTGCGGCACGAGGGCTTTCCAACTGAGTTCCGAGTGTCTGGACGGAAAGTGAAGGGTCACAATCATCGCTGCGACTGCTATACAGAGCATCTGGACAGCGAACGACGCACAAAGAACCCAGCGCTGTCGCGACGGAAACCGCCGGTGGAAAGCAGCGAAGCAGAAGGAGCCAAAGCAGAAGCTGAATATGGAGACACCGGCTTTGATCCAGCGGGTCGTCTCGTCTACTCCGATCAGGCCCAGGCCAAGGTACACGGTGTTGCCTGTTTGCATGCTCACGAAGGAGCCCCAAATAAACACTGCGGAGCTATCCAATAGCCCGGTAATTATATAGCAGAATAAGAGGAGTAGATCTCCATAGTGAGGGTTGATTTCCGAGGTGAGGTGGGCGGCGATCCGGTGGACACGCGACTTTGTCGCGGAAATGTTGTCATCCCCAGCTTGCAGTAACCAGTCTGTCTCGTGGGGGATCGACTGCGTATCGTGATGTCGAGGTGTCATTCCGACGGTCGTATGTCCTATCCCGATGAGGTTGGGATGGTCATGGAACGGAATGCCAGTTGGATGAATATCAGTAAACTCGACGCGTCCCTGACCGTGGGTTCCGGTGTGGAGCCATGACGTCGCATGTGTTACATTTTTGGCTGAAACTGCCTTCTGATCAAAACAATTATCCGCGTCAGGAAGACGCGTTTATCTTGATTACACTCAGTTCAGCAAAATTTATTTACCGATGGCTGACCAGGTCACAGCACCGACTATTGGTTGGTGAGTGCGTTGCTGCCTGAGGCAGAATGGCGAGATTTAAGGAAATAGAGATATCATATATAATATTAGATGATACGCAAAAGACAAAAACAGTGCTTTGAGGATGTACATGGATTGGCAAGACAACACAGACTGCCATCTGTGGTCCCACAGCTAGATATATATTTACTAGAAGTCTGGCAATCATCAGGCCTACAAGTTAGTACATATATATAATACACATATAAAAGCAACAGTCCCGGAGTGGATTTGCAAATATATCAGTGCTTCCTTAGAATAATCACTATTATTATATACTAACTGCAATCCTCAGCAGTGAATAATTGAAGCCTCACAATAGCACTACATGTGAATGAGTGGAAGTCTGATGGCATTATTTAACCTGCTACTGCGCAATGCGCTTCGTACACTCAAAGTCATTATAACCTCAAGCGGTGTGGGGGCTTGTGAATCGTAGGAAGAGAGGCGTGCGTCGAATTCTTAGCCTTGGGCTTTTGCACCCTATTGTGTACTCTCCGTCAGCAATGTCCAGAAAGAAAAGGATGAGACCACCTACTCATAGTTCGCAGTATACTGCCTAAGCAGCCACTTTTCGTAATCTTTACCAGCACACGACTGGTCCGCCGCACACGCCATGGAATCATAGCTGCCATACGTGTAGAAAGCCGCCTTCTTTTGGTCTAGATCAGCGCCAGCGACATTGGCGGGCTCATTACTGATGGGATATCCTCGGTAGGCCATGACATTTCCCGAAAACTCAGATGGCTTGGCCGCTTCGTTGGTGAAGAGTCCAGCAGAGGTGTGGTCGCTATGATCTCCCGAGCCATAGGGGTTGATGTAATCCTGGGAATTGATCCAATCGGGGTCGAAGTCGTTGATGATCTGCGTCAGCGTTTCGATCAGGTCGCTGCGCGTGTACCTCGTGCCGGACTCGTCCACCGTTCCGATCGAGTCGATTTCGCCGTTCCAGAGCTTCTCGAGTGATTCGTGGCCTGTACTGGCGAAGCCGTCCCCGCCAGTATTGCCGTCGGGCATGTGCATGAACGCGACGGAGATATCGCGGTCTCGGAGCGTGTAGAGAGGGATATCTTTGCCCTCCACACCGATGTCCGATTCATCCCAGACATTGGGCATACCGGCCATTGCGGCATAGGCGTCCATGGCGCCTGCTTGTCGGCTGGTCCAGTACTGGGCGTCCAGGCCTGCGTCGCCAGCTGTTAGGTACACAGTGCGCACATGCCGGCCAGCGGTGATCTCGTGGAGGATGTCTGGGTTCTGGAAGAGGAGATCATCGTCCTGATGGGCGACAAAGTTGAGGGTCCGTGCTAGTGCGAGGCCTGATAGAGACAGCAGGCCGAGGACACAATAGGCCTTCATCGTGGAAGCAGACGTGAACAAACGTAGGCTTAAAGTCTACAGAACCGAGACCATTGTCTCGGCAATGCATACCACCCGACCAATGATCTTATATATGTCTTTCATGCACTGTATTCTCGCGTCAAGACGCATAGCGCCTGTTGTTTATCAAGTTATGCGCTCGCATTCCTTCGGCCTTGTCACATTCCAGCCACAGCGCCCGTGTAAACAAAACTGCAGATCATCATCATAATTTGTCTCTTGTTTTTCTATCTTACCAATTAGAAGTATCTTATTTAGGGTGCTGGTATTTAGTTGTGCTTCAAACAGGATTTCCGGGCATACTTATGATTCTGTCCGACTGTTTGTCGCCTACACAAGTAAACGAGCCATTAAAGTCACCTTCTCACTAATACATGTAGCTTGCTTGATGTCAAAGGGCAGTCGTATTCCTCGTAGCTGCAGCCGCCTTTTGTAGCTGTCTTTTATTGAATGGAGAGCGCATAAGACTCAAATTATAGTGGCCGGATATAGTACCAATCTGAGGCATCAAAACGTTAGCTGACTAGTGTCGGCGACCGAATCACATCACATTGACCCTTTCCAAAAACACAACTTTGCTGCCATAATCCGAGCTAAAAGAATACTGCAACCCAAGGTTCATCAGTGTATCACCAGAATACGGCCCCTGCTCGTCCAGGCGGTACATAGCTCCCGGATCCAGCCCCTGCAATCTCACCCTCGGCATGGTATGATTGACGTTCGGGCTAAGCTGGAAGAAGAACAAGACAGCCCTGGCCCCATCTTCCGAGATAAACAGCACAGCAGGCCAATTCGACTCCTCGGGGAGACTAAGCCTCCACATATCGCCTTTCAGCACGATCGGGTTGACTTTCTCCGCCAACGCAATCAGCTCCGGAACCGCGTCTTTCTCGTCAGGGCGCATCTTCAGCGGGTCGAGCTCAAAGCCGAATGATCCGCCCATCATTGCAACGTGCGCGCGGAATGTAAGCGGGACCGTTCGCCCTGTCTGATGATTAGGCACGGCGGAGACATGCGCGCCCATCGCGCTGGCGGGGTAGACCAGCGAGGTGCCCATCTGGATGAAGATGCGTTCCACGGCGTCAGTGTCATCTGATGTCCAGACCTGGGGGAAGTACTGTAGGATTCCCGGGTCAAAGCGCCCGCCACCAGAAGCGCATCCTTCCCAGAGGATATCGGGGAAGCGTGAGGTGAGGGTGTCGAAGACGCGGTACATTCCAAGCATGTAGGCGTGGTTTGCGGTGGGGGAAGGTGTCTCGTTGATAGCACGGTTGTGGTCCCATTTCACGTAGCTGATGTTTGCGCTATTGAGGATCTTGGTGATGGCGTCGATGACGAACTCTTGGACTTCTGGTAGAGCCAGATTCAGCACGAGCTGGTTGCGTTGTTCGGTGCGTGGGTATGAGCCTGCGTGGAGGACCCAGTCGGGGTGCTCGTGGTATAGGCTTGACTCTGGGTTCACCATTTCAGGCTCAACCCAGATACCGAAGCGAAGGTTCTCTGACGAGTTGGCAACCTTCAAGGAGGTAATGGCATCCACGAGCGGGGCGAGTCCATTAGGAAATCGGGTTGGATTGGGGATCCAGTCGCCCAGACCGGCTGCGTCTGAGACTCGAGGGTATTTGTCGCCGAACCAACCGTCGTCCATGACGAAGAGCTTTACACCCAAAGCAGCGGATTCTTGTGCCATGCGGTACATGTTCTCCTGGTTGATGTCGAAATACAAACCCTCCCAGCTGTTCAGCAGGACGGGTCGGTTGTCTGTAGCGAACTTGCTCTTCATAAGATGTTTGCGATACAGGCGGTGCAGAGAGCGCGACATCCCTCCTAGACCGTCTTTTGAGTATACGGATACACACTCGGGAGACGAGAGGGTTTCCCCGGGCGCCAAGGGCCAGGATAGCTGGTCTGGATGGAAACCCATCGACACACGCGTCAACCCCTGCGAGCCTTTTTCGACATTGGCAGCAAAGGAGCCCGTGTAGACGAGTGAAAACCCCCATGCCTCGCCCTGGGACTCGGTAGTAGAGCGATGCGCCAGGGCTACGAAGGGGTTGTGTAAGTGCGACGAGAACCCTGTTGTACTCCCGAAGCTGTCGAGCTAAGTCAATATAGTCTAGTTTTATTGATACATCGATGTCTTACCCCTGTGTTCCATAGTCCACCTTGCGCCTCTGCCGATGCGCTTCTCTGGCCCAGTCGCCCCTGAGTGAAATCATATCAAAGTCCTCACAAGGTAAATCCACACTCATACCAGATAGTGCCTCGATCGTGATCGTGCCCTTGCCCTTGTTTGTGATGCTCACACTCCGCACAATGGCGTCGTACTTGGGGAATATGGAGTACATCAGATCCGCAGCGACCTCGCTATACTGGTCATACAAATGTACCACTAGCGTCGTGACATCCTCCTCTGTACCGAATGTTGCCGGCAAGCCAGGCAGCGCAGGCTTGCCCTTCACCACGGTATGGGATTCATACCGAAAAGCTGAAACAGTATGTCCTTGTGACTGGCGGATGCGAATGGCAGGGACTCGAAAGTCTCCGCGGCCTTGGTCAGGAAACTCGCGGCGAACGCGGTCAGGCATACCGGTCCACCCATTGATTATTGGAGCTGGATCATCGGGAATAGGTCCACTGACGCTGCCGCCGAAGTGATCGGAGTGCAGGTCACCAGTGCTCTCGTCAACGTGGAACCGGTAGGAAACTTTGCAGCCGTTCAGGGTGAAGGTTTTGCCGTTGACGACAATCGCTGTCACCAATGGTTAGAAATAGTGCAGAATCATAGGAAACTTGCCAATACACGGAGAAGCATGACCAAGGTTTGCTTACAATTGGCAGTCGGCGGTTTCCGAGCCATTGTATTATTTACGGGGAATCAAGCGAGGAGATACTAAAAGTCATGCTCTCTGAGCCTGGTGTTCCGCCAGGAAGGAATTCCTGCCTAATATATCTCAGCAGTAGTCAGCCCCGCGGGGCATCTTGGAGTGAAGAGAATAGACAGAGTTGTTATCGATCTGATCATCTTAATCTTACCGGTCCAGTTCATAGCTAAAAAGTGGGCCAATTCCCCCACTGTTGATTTTAACCGAAATGGCCACGGCCAGCGGCCCGCCAAGTTCAATATTTATCTGTTTGGGGAGATCATTTTCACGTTTCCTGCACATCATTGGATAGAATACCTTCTCTTGCCAGCCTGTTCAGCCTAATTAGCTGACCTATTATGAGACGCGCTCACTACTACTGGCTGCATTCCTCGTATTTCCTTCATCTGACATAGAGAGGTAGTTTAATGCTATATAAGCGATATTACTATTGAAATCTAACTTTCAGTACCTCGAGCTAGACCGAAAGGCCATTATGACCAGACCCTCTACGTCTCATCCACCAGATCGCACATATATAGGTTAATCGGAAATGGCTTGAACTGCGCTCCCCTGCCATTGCTAGACATGCGTCCTGCCATGGCTGGTGGAGGGAGCCCACGTCTCTGCCTCGAGACGTTTCTCTGACCAACTGCCCATCTTCCTACCGGATACTTTTATGGTGAAGAGGTTGAGAGAGTGTGTTTAATTTGCATTGTCGGTTGGGCTAGGGGTTATCCTAACGTAGTGCTGCTGCTATTTGCTGTTGTCGCCTTGGGTGACACGCACTAGCTATCAATCCAAATTATGTTTGTAGTGTTTTTGTTGTATCCCTGCTTTGTTGCCCCTACTGCCATCGTCACCAAAGCCTTGGTGGTCTATGTGTCTGTTTCTCTACCTTACAGCGCTTTTGGCACCCGGCTATCCTTAGCCAAAAAATTTACTACCCCACAATATATTCTGAAGGAATTATTGAATCCGAGTCATCTCTGCCGTCCGTCGGAGATACGCATCTTCATATTCAAGGATCAGCCGCCCTTCTGAAACATTTTCGGCAGAGGAGACCAAAACATAGGCACCAAACATACCGGCAAGAGTCCATGTTCTTGTAGCGTAGACAAGGATGCGTCGGAAAGGCTCTTCATCAAACTGAAATGCTAGCCCATACGAACGTCTAAGAAATCTGATGGCCAGGACAGCTTCTCCAGTGCACATCACGGCTGGTAGGGGTACGCAAGGTATCTTCCTACTAGGCTCGAGCGCGTCAAATTTGGAGCAGATATCTCCGACCATCTTAATATACGCTGTGATCGCATGGAATGAGGTATCCAGGTCGGTGGAGGAAATAGCTCCACGAGCTGCGCGTGATAGACGGTCTTGATGGAGACTTATTGCAGACCTAGTATATTTCAGTCACCAGACAACCTCTGAGCATAACGAGAGCACGCACGCTAAACCAATGGCGTTTGCCCCACACAGAACTGCCCAACTCCCGGGCGTTTGCTCAAATAGTATCTCCATGAATTGCATCAGTGTGCGATCGAGAGCTGTAAATCGTTCATAAGACCAATCGGCGTCACTTGACCGTCTAAGCATCTGGACTTGCCCGAGGATGCGGGATGACTGGATCTCACGCGCAAAATAACACAAGGGAACCTGAAGCGGCGTCGAGAAAGTCGGGTGGGAATTTCCTTCGACCGGTGCTTTTCGTTTATAACAAAAGATATCGTCTATCGGCAGCCGAAAATTGGCATCGGGGTCTTCTACTGCGTGGGGCGCCCGAAACTCGGTGGCTACTTGGTAAATGACCCTGTCGCATCTGATTTAAGCGGCCATCATAGAGTCGAAGAATAGGCGGCCTACCGGTCTAACATATATAGTCCGCACCAAACTCTTCTTCGTTCCTCGGACTCAACCCAGGGAAAGCTTCCTTCATCCTGTTGGATATGATCGATATTCAAGCGGAGAGTGTATCCCAGCCTTGCGCAATTCCCAACGCTCACAGAGGCCTCGCTGAGCCGCGAAGCTCTCAGCTCGTACAATGCCAGCAACAACCCACTCTGCACCATCTCTAATGAAGGTTCCCGTTGGAGCTGTAGAAAAGAGAAGAGGTATTTGCCAATCTGATAGAGCCTCGTCCGGTGAGAATCGTCGCTATTTTGATCATTTAAGCCCGTAACCAGAAACACAGCTAATAGGAGCATTGCAGCCTCCGCGCAAGGCTCGCAATGCAGCTGAGACAGACGTTTTCGGAAACCTGGCTCTATAATCACTGAGAACCAGGGATGGATATGGCAAAAGTATTCATCAAGCATTCTGTCCACGGATACACATTGTTCCGTCAGTGTGGCCATGACCAGACCTACAAAGTAGTTGTCAATATCTACGCGTCGGCGACTGATATTGTCCCAATGGGGGTGTAAGGCCTGAAAGCTGCCGGGGAGCCACAGCTGATCATGAGTGACCGGCACATGGAAGAGGACGAAATCAGATAGCGACACTCGAGGAACGTCCTCGGTCTGTGTCACATTCCACGAATAGTCGCATGATAGCTTTGATCTTTGCCTGTGTCAGTGTCTCAAAATCAGAAAGAAGATGAGGAGAAGTCAGACTTAATGCACCGACTGCAAGACGGTAGTGTCTTATCGCATCTTCTCTTCTGACTGCGGCAGAGCGCACAGGCATTTTGTGAGTACGGTCCGAGGGCCATCGGTTTAGCATCGACCAAGCGGAACTCCGCATGGGAGCAGAAGCTTAGTGCGAGAGTGAAAGTGCCTAAATACGTCTCCTGTCAAAAGGGGTCCATGTTTAAGATTAGAGGTTGACCCCGCTCGGCCATTATTTCAGCAGCTGTATCGGTGGCTTGGCCCTTAACCTAAGAGGTCTAGATCCTATTAGCGTGGAGATTGGCTATGCAAAGTCATGACTAATCACTATTCAAGTGGCTGTTTCGGAATTGAAACGACCCAGTGCAGCTTGAGCTGCCTTGATGCTAGAAGTATATGTCTGGGTGCACTTTCGATAACTGTCCCGCCTTGCCTATTTGGTTCTCCTCCCCAGGGATCATGACTTCGCCCGAAAACGCCTGAATCTGTCCCGGGAGACCATGCCTCGATGTCTCAGCCCAGGAGGCTCTACCAGCAGTTAAGGATGTAGTGGCTTGGTTTACGCTCAGCTGACGATTGGCTTGCATGTTCGACGCTGTTACTTGTCTGTCCAATCGAGCGCTGTCCGGTGATTCTGTTGCGGTCAACACTCCAGACATATTGGAAGGCCGAGGATCCCGACGCTGTGTTGCGCTGTCCGTGGACTCGATCAGCCCAAGTGGCATTATCCGCTGCGCATCGCGAAGGTCGCTCATTATCGTGAACTGGTCACTCTTCGCCTCCAGCCAGCGCTCCAAATCCGATGGTTCGCGCAAAGGAAGTTGTCCCCATTCTTCTACCCGTGCAGTCTTCTGTTTCGGTGATATGTCTCCCTTCCGTGAAGCTCGAATGAGTGATGAACCGTTCATTGCGCGTAGAGTTGTAAGCGCTTCATATAAAGCGAGCTCCGTGTCTGCAAGTCGGATTTCTAGTTGATTGATATAGCCTAATGGTAGGCCCCTGCACTAGCTATCAGGAACAGCATCATGGGGGAGGATGGCAGATTACTTACCTCTTCCCACTCTCTGGGTAACTGCATTTCGACGGGTCCGCTGAACACTGAGAGCAGAATGGACTGACAATAGTCACTTAGCTTCTGTAGCGTTTACTATTGCATATGCATATATGTGAATGGTTATTCATACAGATTGCGATCGCACTGGCGGTACGTTAGTTCCAAGTCAAGTCCGAGGACTACCGCTCAACTCGCCTTGCATTTTCTTTGTCTGCATAACTCGCAGGAGATCGGGCTGACTGACTCAGTCTCTGTATATCTCTTGCCATTAGCAGATCTTTTTGACGGTTGTAATGGTCGCAGAAGAACCAGAAAGCGGAATAAAACAACTCTGAGGATATCTCCACAGAAAACGAAAGAAGGCGCAAAATCGCGACGATTATCGTACCTGGAGGCATACTGGGAGCTGAACCAAGGCGACCCAATTGTCAGGTCAACAGATCCGGTTATACACATTAAACCACCCAAGAGTTTGGAGCTGGCTGGCGGACTTGGAAAACTCCGGTGAACCACGTGACATATAGGATTAGTCACCCCACTCTTTCTCCGCACGTGTGGACGAGTCTGCGCAAATGTTGAGCACATAAATTCTAGGATGGTCATGGATCCGGATGGATATGACCACACCGTCTTCATCTGCGACTGGTTGGGCCGAGTGTGACGACGTGCAATGGCACCACGATGGCCGGCCAGCCAAAAGGCGCAAAGGGACCTCACTCACAGGCACGTCCCGGCCCTCGCCTCGAGAGATTGGGATTATGAGAGAGACAAAACGGGATGATTCCGCAACCTTTCTGGGGAGTTCTAGTGGGATACATTTTATCCGGACCGTTTACAATGCATTCGCAAGGCGTTCAGCTGCCTTACAGCAAGCGCGAGTCAGAAGCCAGAGCTTAGTGCCTGGTGAAGACGATCAGTTACAAAGAAGTCCCGGGAAGTCGGACGAGCTGAATGAACTTTGCTTGAAAGACGAGTTGTCTTTTCAGACTCCTGAGTTTGTTTCATTTGAGAGCCTCGTGGGTTGGTCGCGGAGCTACTTTGAGCATTGGCACCCTATCTTCCCCTTCCTGCATGCGCCGACCGTGTTGAAGGCCATGGAAAAGGTCAGCGAGAGAGGAATTGAGTCACTGGACCGTGCCAATCTAGCTATATTACGCTCTATATTCTCTATATCGGTGATTGATAACCGCCAGGGACAGAACTCTGGTATCGCGGCGGACCCGATTCCTTCTGTTCTGGTGTATCGAACCGTGCAAGAGGCGATGGAGAGCATCCACGCGTTGCTGCTAGAACCCTCAACACTCCCGCTGCTACAGGCAGTATTCAGCGTCCAGCTAGTACTGACGTCCGTATTACGTCTCAATACAGCTTCCAGAATCGGCGGATTGATCACTCGAACTGCGTTTCATCTGGGTCTCCATCGCTGTCCTGCACGCTTCTCCTGTTTCAGCCACGAGGATGCAGATATCCGCCGTCGTCTCTTCTGGTCGGTTTATTGTCTAGAAAGATATTTGTCCCAAGCTCTCGGCACGCCACCTAGTATACAGGATGACGACATCGACGTCTGCTATCCAGGGAGTGAAAAGCACGGAGAAATAGCAATGATGCCCCAGGCGAAGGGCTCTCACAGCCCCTTGCGACTGCTTACCCATCTCGCCAAGTTTGCAAGGCTCAGAGGCCTTATACTGGAGCTGCGCAACAAATCCGTCCTGCACAGTCATGATAATACCCTCCAGGCCACGTATGTCAGCGGAGAACTTGCGCACTGGTGGAACGAGGTCTATGACGATGTTTATCCCATGGAAGAGGAGCTAGAATGTCCGTCCCAGCACGTAGCCTCTTTGCAGTCTTATCACCGCTTATTGCTTGTGGTCCTCAGACACGAGTCCATCATATCGATGAATCGGCCTCTACTCGCCGCTGAACGACTGTCGCCAGAATACAAACCAGCCCTGCAGACTTGCATTGAATCGTCACGGTCACTGGTTTCAGCTTTGTGGAAGTACCTGGTGACTCATAATAGTAGCCAAAGTACCGAAGATGCAGCGGATAGTGACAAACACCAAGCGCCGCTGACTTGGCCATCGTTTACCTGGGCCACCTGGATGGCCTGTCTTATCTTGATGTATGCAGCATCAGAGGGCGAGTTTTCAACTACGAGCGCCCTGAAGTACGCTAAACTCGGCATCTTGATATTGGATAATCTCTCCCTGCGGAAGAGTAGCTGGCCGGAAACCTGTATCGAAGCAATCAAAGGCATGGAGTCGGCCTTGAGAACTAACCAAGGTTCTGATTCTGTGCGACAGTCTCCGGGACCCAGGACATTCTCCAGAAGCACGCCACGGACAACACTGTCAGTTCAAAGCGAGGTTCGCATGGACAGGGGGCCGAACGGTAGGACGCACTCATTATCAGTGCAGGATGATAGCATGTCGCGAGCAGATCCCCTATCTTCTCCCTTGACGTCGAGAATGAATACTTCAATCACTACCGAGAGAACACCCAGGCTATCCACCCCAGCACATGAGCAACGGCTCATGCTAAACCAAGCCGATCACCAATTGAGCTACGGTTTGCATAATGGCCAATCCAGCCTCGGCATAGAAATCGACAGTTTAAATGACCTGAGCTCAGCTGGTTTGATATTCGGAGACACTATGGGCTCACACTTGCCCTATGCGATCCCTGCTGGTCAGGAGTTCGCTGCTTTTGCCACTGCTAACCCATCTGCCATAAACAATCTATGGAGTGTTGCGGATGGCCCTTGGATGATTCACGAAAACTTTTCATGATTTACTATCGTCAATGATACGAGCTCACCATCGATAGTGGTATACCATCATATTATAGAAACTATTATTCCTCGATTGAAATATCCTTCCGAGTTTCAGCAGCACATCTAAGCGTCTTGACTGCGATGTTTTGCGATCATGACTAGTAATTTATTCAGTGGATATCGCAATTCAGCACATAAACCTTTCTTTATATATGTATAAAATAGATATGGTTGTGCCTTTCATGCAGAGTCTTGATAGGTATTGTCTCATGTCAATTTCCCACTGTTCAGGGCCGGGATCAATGAGTGTCCTTGTTTGGGATATGGGGATCTTCTTTAAGCAAATCGGTTCATACAAGGAAAAATATATAGATAAACGAGATCGAAATTTGCTCGAGAAAATGTTGAATTCTAGTCTAGTCAGTCCCTAGATAAAGCCAACTAAAATCTAGTTGAATTGGAACTTCACTATCTATCGGCAATCCCAACTTGGTCGGCAACTTATAGCCGACTGTAGACATTTTCATGCTCAAAGTATCGAGAGTGGACTGCGGACATTTCCAAGTCCTGTATTTTGCCGCTGGAGGAGAACAACCCCGCTTGTTCTCTGTTTGCCCGGACTTGTCAATGTCCGGCACAATCACCACCACCAAAAGTGGGGGGGGTCCAAAGGTGTGATAATGAGGGGAGTAATAGATTTGAGGGAGTATATAGAAGAATTACCTACCTCACACTGGGAAATATCATTTATTCTGTTGAATCATTCAGAAATATCTATACTCCGTAGACACCATCAAAATGTCCCCCTCCGTTCTCCCTAACAAGACTTATAAAATCGCTGCTATTCCGGCCGATGGCATCGGTCCCGAGGTCATCGAGGCGGGAATCACGGCTCTCAATGCCCTCAGCGAAACCCTCAACACCTTCAAGCTCAACTTTACCACCTACGACTGGAGCTCAGAGACCTACAAGAAGACAGGCAAATACATCCCCGACGGCGGTCTGGAAGAGTTGAAGAAGCATGACGCAATCCTATTTGGTGCAGTCGGTGCGCCTGGTAAGTCAATCATCAATCCTCCGGAATGGCCCTTACTGATGATGACAGATGTCCCCGATCACATTTCTCTCTGGGGTCTCCGCCTCGCCATCTGCCAGCCCCTGCAGCAATACGCCAATGTGCGACCAACCAAGATCTTCCGCGGCACGGAGTCACCTCTCCGCAAGTGCAAGACCGGCGATCTGGACTGGGTGATCATCCGCGAGAACAGCGAGGGCGAGTACGCAGGTCAAGGCGGACGGTCGCACCGGGGCAAGGCGTGGGAAGTAGCCACCGAGACAGCGATCTTCTCGCGACACGGCGTGGAGAGAATCATGCGCTTTGCCTTTGAGACCGCGCAGAAGAGACCTCGAAAGCTGCTGACGGTCGTGACGAAAAGTAACGCGCAGCGCAACGGGATGGTCCTCTGGGACGAAGTAGCTGCGGAGGTCGCCAAGGACTTTCCCGACGTTGCTGTGGACAAGATGCTAGTGGATGCGATGACCACGCGAATGGTGCTCAAGCCCGAGACGCTGGACACGATCGTGGCGACGAACCTTGTAAGTGGCCCAACCAGATTCGATTCGGCTATCTTTCCCTGGCGACAGAAATACTGATTACTGACTGTGGGATCTCTACAGCATGCCGACATCCTCTCCGACCTCGCTGCAGCACTGGCAGGGTCCATCGGGATTGCCCCCACCTCGAACCTGGACCCCACGCGGGAGAATCCCAGCATGTTCGAGCCTATCCACGGGTCTGCATTTGATATCACAGGCATGGGAGTCGCTAACCCGGTTGCGACATTTTGGACTGCCGCAGAAATGTTGGCCTGGCTGGGTGAAGAAGATGCGGCTAAGAAGCTTCTGGACTGTGTCGAAAATGTGTGTGAAATGGGGATTCTGACTCGCGACCTGGGAGGAATTGCCACCACAAGGGAGGTCACCGAGGCCGTGGTGGGGCAGATCCGGAAGTTGGCCGGTGCAAAGTAAGCAGTAGATAAGTGTTGAGACTCCGGTCCGATACTACTAGAACACAACAGATGCAATTTATTATTTTGAAGATGAGGTATGCTATGTTTAAAACCTGCAAAAGTATGCTGTACCATAAAACTGATATGTGGCGAGGTTTGTTGCTGCTACACTTTGCACAACATAGCCAGCCACCACAAGATGATTGTCCGCTTTCGGAAATTTGCAGCATCATACAATCATTCTTAGAACATCTAACATTGCCATAGCTTACTTCACAATGACGAAGGTATCCCAACCACCCAGTAGTTCCTTCTTATAATAATGATGTAGAGCCCAAAGTCATAGAGGCTGATCTGTATCACTACTCAGCACATCATTATATTGCACATTGACTGACTAGCGAGGATGAAGTTCCTCTCTGATATATTAGGGCTGCTACCGTTTGCACTCAGTAGACAGAGCCCGCAATTCAGCTCTGAACAAGGCAGATTAGGAAGCTATGGGCCTATAATGTAGGATACATTGATGAAGCCATACTACTTACTAACGCTTAAACATAGTACACCAGACCAGGCCAATGCACCTTGCTTGAATGTCGATAACCCCCAGATTTTTACCATCACAGTGTGCGGTACTGGCACTGCCGCAGATGGGCAGCAGCTGGCTACAGACACATACGGTTTACCAACCGACATAGGCATTGCAATGCCCCAAATTCCAGATGCTTACGATCAGTACTTCATAGAGCCAACCATGGGGTACCTCTGTCTTGCACCTACACTTGGTGCCCCAATGCTGCAACTATGCGTTGAAACAGATCCCTACTGGTGTGTGGACCCTTACGGTCTGGGAGTACCTTGGGTCCAAGCATCTGGGTGGTGGCAGGGGAAGAGTGGCTACCCCGATCAACTGCTCTCTTGCTCTGTCGACAAGAATCAGCTCTTGTCTTGCCAATATGGTGGTTATGATTATCTTGAACTTGGGCCAGCAATTACCGATAATCCTGGTTGGGATGGTTGGTATCCATTGCTCTCTAGCAAGTCAAGCCCTGGATCGCAATATTTTAGCACTAATGGGAGTTGTAATTAATGCTTGTCAATGTCAAGTAAAACACATATTGGGAATTGGGGTCATGGACGATAATTTTGCTATCTGGAGAGCTTAAGAATAATACTGTCCGTTTTCACTGTTGATTCTACGGGAGTACTCATTCCCGGCGATGCAAGGTTTCGGCTGTATAATCAAGATCATCCAAGAGACCCAAGAAAAACGCAAAGAAAGCTTGGTCGATGGCGTTCTTGGCCCGATCAACCACACTCAATCCTTCCACAATGCCTCACGGCATCACTAATAATTCGGGAAGTTTCCGGGGGTTGAATGGCCGGCCGGTGGGGATACAGTGGAGAAAGAAAATGCCCGACCTGTAACATGCGCTTCATTGGATTCATCCGCCTCAACGCACAATAATGCTCTTACGAATTACAATTCATCAAGGAGTGATTCCCCAAGAGATATGGGGCCAGTGCCTGGAGACCCCGCGAACGGGGAAAGTCGGGGGAGCAGAATTTGTTGCTCAGAGTGACTCGTCTTGTCTCATCTCGTCTCCGCAGAGGTTGATATAAAGGCCAGTCAGTCTCCCAGTGTACTGCAATGACTTGTGCTGCATCGAATCTCACCATGGCGTCCGAATCCCCCAAATATCTCGGGCTCTCTGGAAAAGCCCTGCACTGGGCCCAGGTGGCTCTGATAGGTGCCCCTGCCTTCATCGTCTTTGGATACAACCAGGCCGGTGTTGGTCCCCTGGCGACTCTCCAGAGTTGGGTCAAGACCTTTCCTCAGATCGACACGATTAACACGACCGGACCGCTCGAAGCACACAACTCCACCAGCAAGGGTGCTGTCATTGCCTCCTTCCAGATCGGAGCCCTCATCGGAGCTCTCTCTTGCACACTGATCTCGGACAGACTGGGTCGTCGGAAAACGATATTCCTAGGTTCTATCCTGGCCATCATAGGAGAGATCCTCCAAGTAGCATCCTACGGATTGGTCCAATTCGTTATCGGCCGTATTATACTGGGTATGGGTGTTGGCCAGTACAGCGTGGCTGTCCCGGTATGGCAGTCGGAATGTTCTTCAGCAAAGAACAGAGGACAGCATGTCATTATCGATGGTATCTTCATGTGTCTCGGATACTCGCTGTGCAACTGGATTGATTTCGGCCTGACTCGCATCCCCGAGAGCACCACACAATGGCGGGTCCCGCTCGCCCTGTCGCTGCTCCCTGCCCTTGTCATCCTTCTTTCTGTCTTTTTCCTCCCAGAATCACCGCGATGGCTGGTCCAGGTCAACCGCATCGAGGAAGCGAACCACTCCCTTGCGTCTCTAAAGGGATTGCCTGTCACGGACGAGGCGATCCGGGCCGAAATTTCCGGCATTGAATCCTCTCTCGAGTTGACTGCCCAATCCAAAGGCTCTTTGATGGAGATGTTCGACCCTAATGATCAGGAGCGACTGTTCTACCGATTCTGCCTGTGTATCGTCCTGCAATTCTTCCAGCAGATGTGCGGTGGTAATCTGATCTCCGTGTACGCCTCGACAATATTCCAGCAGAACCTCGGCCTCAGTGCGAGCCTGTCCAAGATCCTCGCTGCCTGCGCCCTGACCTGGAAATTCCTTTGCTGCTTCATCGCCTTCTTCACCATCGACCGCCTCGGCCGTCGAGCCGTCTTCATGATCAGCGGCACAGGCATGGCCATCTGCATGATGTCTCTGGCCATCACCAACAGTCGCGGCACAGATAACAAGGGAGCATCAATTGCCTCCGTCGTCTTCATCTTCCTCTTCAACCTCTTCTACCCGATCGGCTTCCTGGGCGGTAACTTCCTCTACTGTACCGAGGTGGCTCCCGTCCGACTGCGCGTTGCCATGTCGTCCTTCTCGACGGCGAACCACTGGCTGTGGAACTTTGTCGTCGTGATGGTCACGCCCATCGCGCTGGATACCATCGGCTACCAGTACTATGTCATGTATGCCGTGCTCTCGGCATGCATCCCCTTGCTGGTGTATTTCTTCTACCCCGAGACCATGAATCGCAACCTAGAGTTGCTGAACCATGTTTTCCGGGATGCGTCGTCCCCATGGGAGATTGTCTCGATGGCGAAGCATCTGCCTCAGGGAGAGGTAACCGAGGTAGACCTGATGGAGATGAACAAGAAGGGCGACGGATGCTCTGTTGAGATGGCTGAGAAGGTCTAGTTGACGCCCTGCGATATCCAATGTAATTAGAATGAGTCTCGCGGTGCATTATGGTTGTTATATATCTGCATTTTTGTTTGTGCATCTAGGTGTCGGTAGATTTGACATCCCATTGTCCCGCAACTGCTCAAGAGGGAATTGCTATCTTTGATCCATAGAATGTCCAAGCCACCAATTTATACAGGTTGTTTCAAAATCTACCTCTGACAAAGCAGCCCACTCCGTAAATCATAATCCCACTTATCACTCCCGACACCACTCCAGACAAAAAGACTCTCGTCCGGGTCATACCTCCGCTTAACCGCAAGCAGCCGGTCATAGTTCTCACCATAAAAGTCCTTCTTCCAAGTCCTACTGAAAGCGTTTCCCTCATTCATGTAAGAACCCGTCTCCGGGGCCCAGCGCCTCCAAGCCGGTTCTACGGTCGACTCATACCATTCTGCGGCCGTCACCAAAGCCTCAGCTGGATCTGCAGTATCGTTGATTGCACCATAGAGCATGGTGTGGACGTATGCGGAGCGCCAGGCCGGTAGCACGCTACCGCGCATTTCTGGTGGCGTGGTGGCTGGTCCGCGACCGCCCTGCAGGCCCAGGAGGAGCATTGCACCCTTTTCTGGTTCCTGGGATACAAGGATTTGTTGGAGATGTGTGATTAGATTGGCTTTGGGGAGTTCGGTGAGCTCTCGACGGCCCAGAAGGCGACTGCTCATGGAACTACTAGCGCCAGAGGCCTTGCTGGCCATCGGGTCGGGGTTCACCAAAGTCCAATAGCTGTGAGCCGAGGGGGGCTGATATTTCAGTGAAAGGGCGCTTGAATTGTGGTAATTCGTGATGCGCGCTGCGAGGAGGTGAAGGGAGATGTTCATTTGCTTCGTCGTCATATTGAATCCAATGAGGCTGATGGTGACTGCCACACCCTGGATCGTCTCGTTGACGCCGGTAAGAATCATGGCGTCCTCCTTCGTCAATGCCGTGACAGTCCCCGTCAGACCCGAGTCCATCAAATCGGGAATCATGCGCGCAGTTTCCGCAAAGGCATTCCATGAGGCGAGCTCACTCGCCTTCCCACGGCGACTGGGATAGAATGAAAGACCGCCAGTGACAACGTTCGCAGGCACAGGGTATGTCTTGAGAACAAACTCGGTGACAACGCCGAACTGGCCTCCACCACCACCTCGGACAGCCCAAAAGAGATCTTCATTCTCGGCATGGTTGGCCACTAGACGACGACCTTCCGTCGTGATCACTGTGACCTGGTACACCTGATCTGAGGCCAGGCCGTAGTGGCTAGAAAGTAGACCGTGACCCCCGTTCTGAATCAACCCGCCCGGTCCTACGGTGGCGTCTTCTCCGCCGACAACGGTGCGGTTCATTGCATGAACGGCAGCGTATATAGATCCCCAGGTGTTGCCACTCCCTATGATCACGACGTCTGCAGTGCGGTTAGAGGCCGGCACAGGCCATGAAGGCCGATGCACGATATGCTTGAAGTTGTGTGTCCAAATAGAAAGCGAGTATGCGCCGGTAGATCTGTATGGGCTTCAAATTAGTTGACAAGGACGCCAGAAATTACCAAGCTTGCATACCGCCCACTGAGATCATGGCCTGTTCCCTTAACGACGATACGAATATCTCGTTTGGACGCCCACTGCATTGCCTTCGCTACCTGCTCCTCAGTAGTAGCATTGACAATATACTGTGGGAGAGCTCCGATGCTACAGCCCCGGCCCTCCGTGTATCCTGCAACACCAGGAGGCACGCATGAGTTGTTGGTATAGATCGAATAATCAACGCTCTCAGGCCAGGCGGAGTGATACGCAGCATACGACCAATAGTTCTTCACCGTCGTGCAATTTTCAGTCGAGCCAAAGGGATTTCCCGGGTAGCAGGACGACGCCACCGGGGCTGTCTTGATCAGGGTTCCTTGGATTGATGCGTTCAGCGCGGCCCATTCCTCGGTAGAAGGCCACTCAGCGTCAAGGGGAGAGAGTTTGCAGTGTGACTTGGCACGTACTGCGCTGGCGAGAGCCAGGAAAGAGGTAAATATTTTAAAAGAGGACAATATCATTTTGTGATGGAGGCCCAAAAGATACGATGAGTATTGGTAGTATTTCCTCACCCACGTCGAGGGGGTGGTTGTTTATATATCTGTATTTGTACCCTACAGCCCCTTTGATATATCGACGGATATTAGCCATTCTGCCAGACAGATACGTTCAAAACCCGTCAAACTTGATTACTAGCATGAATATCGGACCAATGTTGCGAAGAAATGATTAGCATCTATACATAGCTCTGATCACCATTGGTTATAGATTCATGATTGTGGTTCCTTTTGTGCAGATCTCACCTTTTTTGGAGGGGTTTGATCGTACTCGTATATTCAGGCAGAAGCAGCACCAACAACTAACTTGTAAGTTGTAACTATCATGGTTCCAAATAAGGAAACAATTTCTCAATGTACGCAGGGACATTTCCTACTACCTAATAAGCATCGGAAGAATCAAGCGTCATATTGGCCAAAAAACAACGAGCTTAGCCTACAGGAAAGGGTTTCTCCTGCAATCTATGCCCTCCGCCGGCGCCGGGTGTAATTGATAGAACATCGTCCGGGGGCCGAACAAGCCCTCCCAGCCGAGATTCACCCGATCAAACGGATTGACACCCATCTTGGTACCATCTTCCGCCGTGCCCGCCCAGAAGACGATCGGCCATGGAAGCGCAGCGGAGCGGTAGCCGGACTCGGAGGGGGGCAGGTATCGCAGGTGCAGGGGTATTGTGGCGTTCCACTCCTCTGGGCTTGGATTCATCTCAAGCCCGAAGAAAGTCATACTTCAAATTCTCTTCATCAATACATTTAACGAAACATGGATCCCATTCTAGGGGCAAAGGATCGTCGAGGCCAGTGAGGTTATGGTGCTAAAGGTCCACCCGGGCTCCACTCGCCGTATTCGTACAGATTTTGCCTTTTTGGGAATATTTAGCACGATGTACACTTCCTTCCATGGCTCCCTGACGCAGATGATATCTAAATGGAAAAATCCTCCAGAAGGTCGATTCTATTAGGCATCCATCTTTTTCAAAGGGAGAGATCGATATTTTATCACCCTTGTCACGGCCAGCACGCAATGTCCCTCAACATCTACGTTGACGACAGCCGTCCATGTTACGCGGAAAACGACATTATCAAAGGACGAGTGATTTTCGACTGCCCTCGTGATTTCCACCAGATCAAGGATGTCAAGCTGACCTTCTCCGGTTACTCAAAAGCCAATATTCAGAAAGTCAAAGGCCCAGCGGCACCGACAGTCACCTACCGGAGCAAATGCATCTTATTCGAAAAGGAGAGGATACTTGTCCCTGCAGAACAATGCAAAGTACCGCCCACAAGCTATGAATGGCAATTTGAGTTTCGTTTTCCCCCTCATGTGGAATCGCCAAATGCCTGGCCTGGGACAAGGCCATTCCGTGTCGACGAGAACCAACCGTTACCCCCAACATTCGATGCCGAGTGCAACAATATACTGCGAAAGGTATCCGCAAGCATTGAGTACCAGCTCAAAGCACAGGTCTTCAAGCACACAAAGGGCTTGTTTGAGACAAAGTCGCCCGTATTTGAGAAAGTGCTGCATCTTCCTTTCGTCCCGATGGTGGCACGAGCGCACACCCATGCTATCGAACTAGAGAAGAAGCAGAAGATCGACCAAATATTTACCGTGCGCAGTCTATCCTTAATGCCGGAAAATACCGACCGGTCCCTGAGCGTGCAGGAGAGGTTCAAGGCCTGGCTCTCTCCTGGGCAGTTGCCTTATTTTTCCTTCGGTGTTGAGTTCCAGTACCCGTCTTTCCTTATTAACGGCATGCCGATTCGGCTGTTGTTGGAAGTGAATCCATTGCTAGACAACTCTAATGCTCCTCAAATCCCGGAAATTGTCTTACAAACTGTTTCTATTACACTTGTTGGCAGGACGGCCGCTCGGGCATCTCCGTCACTGATGGGATCTATGTCGGGCGAGGTGGATGAAGAGACCACGCTACTCTCCAAAACATCGCTACGGATGGCTGTTGGTGGACAGATGGATCTCGCAGAGAGATTCGGCCAGATATCATTGCCTATCCCTGTTGTCACTGTCAACACCTTTAACCTGAGCCGTTCATACCGGCTGCGAATCTCGTTGGTGTTCGAATGCGCAGGGAAATTGTTCAATTTCGATGCTACGGATCTGGAGGTAGTAGTTCTCTCAAATGCTGGAATGACGGTGAAGAAGGAGGCTTTAGGCTGGGCCTCAGCAGATGCGGGCTACAGGCATCCTCGAGCATATCTGGCCTACAGTTCAGACGAACAACCACCGCCATATTCGTCTTCGTCAATCTTGCCCGAGTGGAGGTCGGAAGGAAAGCCCAGCATTTAGGGTCTTCGTAATGAACCCGCACACAGTTGTAGTTATGAATATGCCTAATCACCGCAGTTACTTGCATATCCGAATTCAAAACGCCATATTTACGTTCGTGTCTATGTATGTGCCTGCCATAATGTACATGCGCCAATTTCCCATCCAATGGTATCCCTCAAGATGGCGCTCTCCACACAGGTGCACGCTTTTCAAGAAAAGCATTGACCCCTTCCACCATATCGCGAGTTCCAAAAGTGGAATAATAAAGTGACCGCTCAAATTCATGGTCATGTTGTAATTCGTCCGCTGAAAAGCTGTCAGTAAGGTCAAATAAACAATAGAGCAATGGAACTTACCTCTGCATATTGCTTCTTTTGCTACCATCAACGTGGAGGCACTGTGAGATGCCAGTTTCTCTGCAATCTCCAACGCCCCCGTCAATGCCTTTCCTGGCTCGACCAGTTTGCTTACTAGTCCGAGCTGATGGGCCTCGTGCCCAGAAAGCGGCTCATTGAGCAGCATCATGTTCATTGCCTACATGCGACCTTGTTAGTATGATCCCTTTTCAATTGGGCCAGGCTCCGCCAGAGAGCAGCTACCCTGTATTTGCCCACAGCGGCCGTCACTCTCTGTGTACCTCCAGCACCCGGGATCAGACCGATTGATATTTCCGGAAGTCGAAACTCCACCTCCGGGGTGGCGATGATAAAGTCTGCCTTGAAGGTGATTCAGTTAGGTCCAAAGCCATCTGAAGGGGGGATATTGAATACCATTAATGCAAGTTCAAAACCACCCCCAAGCTGCGAGGCAATGTTTTGTCAGCATCGGAATAGCAATAGTCAGGGAAGGAGACAAACCGCTTTGCCCTCGACAGCCGCAATAATAGGCTTGCGGACCTGTCTCATTCCACCACAGAGATCTTCTAGGTACCGTTTCTGCCGAGCAGTTTCGCCATCCAATTGAGCGATCTCTTTAATGTCTGCACCAGCTGAATGAAAGTCGCAAGTTGCGACGAGTTAGCTACATGCTTCCAACATTTAACGTGAGACACCTACCCGAGAAGATGGCGCCCTCGCCAGCTATAACGATAGCTCTGATGTGCGGATCAGCCGAGGCTATCTCCAGCTGTCGCAATAGCTCATCGATCAGGGCCTGACATAAAGCATTTCGCTTATTCGGACGATTCAGAGTGAGAATCCGAGCAGATGCCTGATGCGTCTGAGCCAAAATAAGCCTTTCGGTCCCCGTTGAATAATCCATGACGATGCGCATGTAGGCTGGGATGGGACAGCAACAGGAATGTTCTAGCTTCGGAGGAAGCAGCCCAGGCTAAAAAGGGGGCTCAACATCTGACTGAGACATTTCCCGGCGGGTTTTTACCCTTCCTGTGTACGGAAACAGGGGTTGAAACATACGGAGTTGCGGGCCGTGTCAAGCTGTCACAGGCGACAACGGCTGAGCAGCTAGACCGATTGTAGCATGTCGAGAACACCACTTGCGCGTGATGGCGTCACACATGCAACAAGCCAAAGAGGCCAAGATGCCTTTTCGGGAATTGTAAGAGTAACATAAGCCCCTCAGACCGTTTTCATACGGACCCCGCGCGCAGATCCGGCTGAACTCCGTGTCCATGGATTCGAGAACATTCAGGCGTAAGAATACGAGCACGAATCATGACCGCGACTATAATGAACCGATTGGTCGAGACCTTATCTCTTCAGACGACCGATGCAGACGAGGCGTGCGACCAGGGTCTTGTTCTCCACTTTTAAAGTGCCCTAGAGCGAATAAAGCCACCAATATCCGAAAGGGAGCCAGGAACCATCACCAAGAGGGCCCATGATCGACGCTTTTGACCCCGCATGCCCAGCCCATTGCTACTCAGAGTGTGACGTCGCAGACACCTGAAGAGTCCGAATCGAGTCAATTGACCGTCGCGATGCATCAGCTTGTCTTACTGCCATTTCGCAATCCTACGCTCTGGTCGTGGCTGCCGGGGCCAGACCCCTGTTGTTTCTGACATAGTACTGGTGGGTCGAGCAATCAAAATCTATGGCTGGGCGGCGGGGCCAACACTATTTCCCTCAGCCGAACTTGAAGAAAACAGGTGTCTATTCGTCACCAGCACGGAGACCGTAGCACAATGGGCGCACATATATCCTGCGAGGGACTCCTCTCGCACCCTGTTGATCCTTGCAGCATGGTTCGTTCTTGCAACAGGTTTGGGTACTCTTGCAAAGTCCACCAGAAATGGAGTCCCCCGTAGTCTCACCGCGAGACGGAAATCTTTTCCGATCATTCGGCTTCGGCCCCCAGTGCGCTGTTCCCTATCCCACTGTTCACCAGGCCTTCATAGATCATGCGAGGCAGTATCCCGACTCCATCGCCGTCTGTGATCTCTCCCACAACAAATCGGTCGAGGTCACATACGGTACGCTGCTTCGATATGCCCAGTTCATTGCCCTTCGACTTCAAAATCATGGTGTGGTCCCTGGCAGCAGGATTGTCCTTGTCACAAAACGGAGCGTGGAGATGGTCGCAGGTATTCTAGGCATCCTCATATGTGGTGCGCAGTATATCCCCCTTGACGGCGCTGTTGTGCCGGACCAGACACTGGAACATGCTGTGATTCAATCCCAGAGCTCAGTAGCATTGTCTACGGGTGCCTTCAGGTCGAGACTGCATTCGTTTTCACAGCTATCCTCGGTTCTGGTTCTGGAGGAACTACTCGCTGAGGCGGAGCATACGGGCTTCCGGGTGGACCCCTCTCGTTTGATTTGTGAGGGCGATGAAAGTTCAGGGTGCTATGTGATCTACACCTCTGGTCAGTCTGTTATCACTTGTGTGCACTGAATTAAATCTAACTGGCCATGAAGGTACCACAGGAACCCCGAAAGGCGTCGATGTCACGCACGGCAATGTTACAAACGTCGTCTGCCATGCGCCCGGCAATCTGGGCATGTCTCGTGGTTCGAGAGTGGGACAAGTATTGTCCATCAGTTTCGACATGGGTGAGCATAAGAGAGCTGCGATGACAAGTGCCCTCCCTTATTGACATTGGTAGGTGCTTGGGAAATTCTGGGCAGCTTCTGCAACGGCGCTACCTTGGTTTTGAGAGGGTCCGATTGGCACGCGGCACTGCAACAGGTGAGTCCAAGATGCTCTAAAATATTCGATGAGCCATATTGAACGTTGTTACCAGGTCGATACGCTGATCTGCACCCCGAGCATACTCCGGCGATACCGTCCCGAAGACTTCCCCAATATCCGATGCATCGCCACCGCTGGCGAGCCATGTTCTCAGAGGTAGCCACTGTCCAAGAGGGTGTGTCTTCGTATTTGGTCTAACGTTCTGTTTTAGTCTCGCCGACAAATGGGTGGCAAACGGAGCAACCTTCTACAACTGCTGCGGCCCAACAGAAATCACCATCATTAATACCATGCATAGACACAAACTAGGCCAGCAATTGACCATAGGAAGACCTCTCCCAAATACCAGCGTGTATATACTGAACGATAAGCAACTTCCAGTTGCGATTGGAGAGGTCGGGACTATGTGGGCTGGTGGAGCAGGAATCACAAGGGGGTATCTCGGACAGCCCGAGAAGACAGCTGAGCGCTATCGATATGATCATTTTGTAGATGATGGGTGGGTCTCCAGGCACTCCGTTTGCCTAAATTGCTTCTTGCTAACAGTCGGATTGCTGCAGTCACTCAATGATGTTCAATACTGGTGATTTGGCCCGGTGGCTTCCAGATGGGAACTTGGAAACGCTGGGACGCAATGATGATCAGGTCAAAATCAAGGTAGTTCTTTCGCTTCTTTCTATCTCATTTTACATTACTGAATGCAAGTAGGGCTTCCGTGTCGAACTAGATGGTGTCAGTGCGTCATTGGCCTCTTTCCCGGGTGTTATGGAGGCTACCGCCATCATGGTGGAAGGAGACCTCGTCGCATTCGTCACTCCTCAGGCCCTCGATTCGCAGGAAATACAGATCCACTTGAAGGCGAGACTGCCATACTATGCTATCCCAACGCAGGTGCATAGGGTGGATTCGTTTCCACTGACGCCAAATGGCAAGGTCGACAAACGGGCCCTCGCCCAGTTGTGCCGCCCCAAAGAGAAGACATCACAATGTGTTACGGAGATACTAGACGAGAAGAAGCAAATCGTTTTGAGTTCTTCTCGCGAAACCGTATCAAGCGGATCGGATTCTTCAGAATCACTCCACAAGCCCGTGCCGTTGGCCGAGAAGAAAAACCGGAAGGTCATTCGGGGACTCAGATACCGAATCTTCATTGTCTACCGGAGGCTTTTCACGCTTATCTGGCTGGCCAATATTGCTGCCCTCTTGTGCGTTCTCCTCATTCCAAAGATTGGTCCCCGGTCGATCTCAACAATCGCCTTCGTCAACCTCACCATTGCCGTCCTCGTCCGCCAGGACGCTGTCATCAATATTCTCTACACAATCTGCTGCTCTGTACCAAAGTCATGGCCGTTGGCGATCCGACGCCGGTGCGCAAAAATCTATCACCTTGGTGGAGTGCACTCGGGTGCTGCAATGGCCGCTACGGCCTGGTTCGCTGGCTCGATCGCTTATAATATCTACAACGAAGTCGACGATGCCAAAGCAATTGCGAAAGTCTCACCCGCAACCCTCACTCTTTCTCTAATCGTGTTACTTCTCCTATTTGCAATGATCGGCTTCGCATATCCGACCTTTAGAAAGCAGCGTCACAACATGTTCGAGCGCATCCATCGCTTCTTCGGCTGGACAATCCTCGGCATCATCTGGATCCAAACAATCCTCTCCATTCGGGACCAGCGCGGCACACAATCATTGGGTCATGCCGTCGTCTCTTCTCCCAATTTCTGGATGCTCCTCGTCATTACTGCTAGCATTGCAAGCTCGTGGATATTCCTCCGAAAGGTTCCCGTCGACGCCGAGGTCCTCTCTAATCACGCCGTGCGGCTACACTTTGACTACACGATGCCAGTCAACGGGTCGTTTACCCGGCTCTCCGAACGGCCTCTATTCGAATGGCACTCATTCGCAACAGTCCCCGCTCCAACAGAAGTGAACGGTAGACCGAAGGGGTACTCGCTAGTAGTCTCTCGTGCAGGGGACTGGACAGGACGGCAGATCAGCAAACCGCCCACCCACCTGTGGGTTCGTGGTATTCCCAGTAAGTCTCCTCTTCGCTCATTATATTCCTCTGCTAATTGTCCGCAACAGCCTGCGGCGTGATGCGCATCGCAACGCTCTTCAACCGAGTCGTACTAGTAGGCACCGGCTCAGGTATCGGTCCTCTCCTCGGGCATATCCAAGTCCCAACATGTCCGTTCCGGCTGGTCTGGTCGACGCCAAACCCCATCGATACGTTCGGGAAGGACGTTGTGGACGCGGTGTACGCCGCGGATTCGGGGGCGATTGTGCACGATACGAAGAAGCAGGGCCGGCCGGATTTGGTCCGGCTGACGTGGGATGCGGTGCAGGAGTTCCAGGCTGAGGCCGTGATTGTGATTTCGAATGAGAAACTGACTAAGAAGGTGGTTTATGGGATGGAGACGAGGGGCGTTCCTGCTTATGGGGCTATCTGGGATAGTTAGCTTGTTCGTGTCGGGAGGATTAATGAGGTTGGTGTCTGTATTCCTGTTTAAGACAGTATGCGATCACATTACATATTCGGTCGGCTGTTTGAGTTGTATATTAATTCCTGTTAATTCGTGTATGCTATTGGGATGACATTCTGCGAGGGAACATCACGCAGCGAGACCAGCTCGTCTTCTTGCAAAACTACTTGGGATCAAACGATTCTAGCCGTCCATTGCCAGCGCGTTCCAAGGATTATCCGCGATAAAGAACTGCGCAAAATCAAAATCCTCCGAGCTGGACAAATCCGCAATTAAGTCTCTAAAGGACTCGGAATCCTGTATACTCTGCCGTCGCTGGGACACGGTTTCAAGGTCATGAGAGAAGTGTAGGCCCAAGATACCGTTCAGACGCACCGCATCGTGATCCTTTCGTCTGTGCTGCAATAGAATCAAGGAGCCAGCGGTCCGGTATGCCTCCCTCAGCACCTCAGTATCATAGGCATCCATTACGTATTTGAGAGTCCGCACCGCGTCGTCTAACAGAGACAACGACTCCGGACTATCCACTGCTAGTAGCGTGCAGATTATCTGGAAGGGGACACTGGCCACATGACTCCAGGGACAGTTCGCGTCTACTAATTCCCGGGCGCAAGCGAGAGCTTTCCCAGCTAATGCCAGCATTTGGCCCATAAGGGCCGCAGATAGGGTTGAGTGAACCGCACGGAGACGGCGAAAGATGCACAAGACGAGGTTACATTGAGAAAGAACGGACGGGGGTTGAACGCGGCTACTTTGCATGATATTGACGAGCATAGCTGTAAGCTGGACTGCGTCGACCGGCGTGAAGGGGTCGAGACTCTCAGAAAGGGGCAGCAGATCCAACATCTCGGCCGTAAAGTCTCCGTCTCGACTGGACGGGGTTGTGTATGATGCGCCGTGTAGGATGATTCGTGATCTTGCCAGGTCAAAGGATACCCACGTGTTGATGTATTGGGCAAAGGAGACGAGCCTACGTCTGATATCATCGTCGATATTTTGCGTCGGCCGTAAGAGTGCATGTCTGGATGAAGGGTCCAGGTGTAGACCGGACGCGTCAATAAGGTGGAGTAGTGTACAGCTCGCCAGCCAGGCCGTGTGAGGCGACGCCGTTAACCGCAGGTAGGAAACCCGGAGAGCCCATCCCGTGATCAGCATCAGAGGTGGTATCTCGCCTCCGGAACGCTGTTCGAGAGCCGACTTGGCCGACTCGATTAGATGCAGCTCTGCAGCCACCGCTTTCCTTTGGGAAAACAAATAGCCCATCGCGGCCACGCCACAAAGAACGACATCGCACGGTTCAAAAGCGGACGGTCGATGCCATCTCGACCGGATGTATTCAAAGCAGCTATCCCGGTCGACGAAGCCGTAGTAAGGAGCGACCTTGTCGAAGTAAATGTGCGTCAACGCGCTCATTCCCTCCGCGGAGACGATATTTATTATCGGCATTGCGGTGAAGGTGCCCGGCAATTGCCGCAGCCCGATATTCCACGCGAAGACTTGAGGATCGAGTGCATTGACAGGGTCGATCTTTAGGCCCAGGTTCTGCACAAAGACTGCGCCGGAATTGGGTCCGATCGACTGCTGCACAGCATTGGTAAATCGCTCACCTAGTGGTGATGGACGTCGTGGATTCGGGGCCGTTATGGACTCTGGATGCGACTCCGTCTGCTGCGTCTGCACCGGTCGGACCGCTGTCAGATTTTCCAGGGTGATATTCTTGTTTCGTTTCTTGCGTGAACTTAAGTCATAGCGGCATGTATACTCCGAGTCTGTGCACATCTCGCAGGGTTGCTGGCCGTTGCACTTCCTCTTCCTGGTCCGGCATGGCTCACAGGCAACCTGGGACCGACGTTGCCGTTTCACCTGGCCTGACATCTTGTCTTCTGGCTTCACACGTCTACTGGCGCATTCGCAACTCCATTCCTATCAATACGAGATACTCGGAGCAGACACGGCAATCCTTATCCAAGGAGACTGCCGTCAAGGAAAACCCACGATTCCACATGATTACTAATACTACTATCCTAGTTTTCCTCATCTGCGACCATTCCCTTTTCGGATGTATGGTCAAAGGACCAGGGCTTATACCTAGGAGTCGACATTTACTGGTAGTAATACAGCAGAGTTCAAATATTTGCATAGGCACTGTGGTCTGCTTGAAGCAGTAGTGTGAAAATTTCTCCCAAGTTGGTGAGAAATTGTACATCTTGTGTGTCATGTCAATGATATCGCTCGTCGATTCGTGGCGAAGTCAACTTCCGTGGTTCGGAAACGATGGAATATGTGAGTGTCACTGTACCTGGTTCCAAAGGAGTCCAAGGAGCAAGAAGATGCTGAATTTGTTCAGGGCCCTTTTGTGACCAGCCTAGGTGGTAGTTGCAGATAGAAGTGGACATCGAGATGTTGGCAGCTGATATACTTGGGCGGAAATTCCTGTTGTCCCTGGCTTGTCTTTCGCCAGTCACAAAGGAGAAGCCGGCTGTTACATGGTATCAAGCATCAGAAGCTCACTCAATATTCATAAACGTCCGGATCTAGTGCTCAGTCAAAGCGGCCGGAAAATTGGCGTCTCCTTAGGGCTGCGGATGTTGCGGATTTAGCGGATGTATTTTACTGTTGCCACAACAAAAAGCCGTGACGGACTCACCTCACGAAATCATTGTCGTAATCTCTCCCTTCTCCGAATTTCATAAATAACATGGCATCGGAATACCACTATACCTACTTCCGAGTCTCTAAGACGGAAGATCTGACTCGCTCAGCGCAGCGATACAGAGGCCTGCGTCTGCAGGCGCTTAAACTCTCGCCGTCATCATTCGCTGCAACTTACGAATCCGAGGCCCTTTTCACAGACGAATATTGGATATCACGCCTGTCACAACCAGGGAGGGAAACATTCGTCTGCGCCGCACGCCCGGCTTCAAAACCTCTCGGAGACGATCTGGAATGGGTGGCCCAATTGACGCTGCTCGGTCCACGAACCAGGGAGGAGTTCACGCTGCCAGCAACATCCGGGCAGCCAGAACCAGGACTCGATGAGGAGGAAGAGCGGTGGCAGCTTCTCGGTCTCTACACGCTCTCTTCGCATCGTGGGAGGGGTCTCGCGAAACGACTGTGCGCGGAGGCGATCAAGTATCTTGTCCAGTATCGGTCCGAGCCAAGGAATGTCAACGTCCGGTTGATGGTGAAGTGGGGGATGGACGCGGCTGTACGGCTGTACGAGCAACTGGGCTTTAAAGAAGTGGGAAGCTGTACCCTTGCTGAAGCTCTGATTGCGAACGGTGAAGGGGATCTGCTGCCTGAGGGGTACGAGGCGCAGGAGAAATTTTGTGCGCGGAGTGGTCATGTTATGCTGCAGTGTTTTACCAGAGATCATGTATAGAGACCGTAGAGATGCATAGTCTTGCTAGCCAGCGTGAATGCTTCACTACTGAGCTCGTCCCTTATGCCATTCTACCTACCTATTAAATAGCCTTGGTCCCCTTCTGATTACGGCACGGGCTAGATAGATCATCGTCTGTCCTAGACATGTACGGAAGCGTAAAGAAATCTATAGACATAAATGGAATATATACAGACATATGAAGTCGCTGAAGAGAATGAGATATAAGGATACAAGACACCAAGTAAACGTAGCGTAAACAATGGCTGGAAGCGAACAGGATAAAAGAGTGTATATACCTAAATGAAGGAAAATGAGTCGAGAGAGAGTAAGGGTCCCAGAACAATTTTGAATTGTTAAAAGGGACTTTTGAGGGAGAGAAAAGGTCATTTCACCACCGAGGGTTTGGTCTGGTGATCGAACAAGAGCTTCCGAATACTGATGTTAGCAACATGAGCCATAGCAATAACCGGTCGTGGTTCGGGGATCTTCGACGGAAATATGAGATAGAGAGGCGAATCCTGCTCCTCATCCGGCTTGAACTTGTCAAAATACGTCTTCTTTCCGCCGATGGGGAGTCGCTGAAACGTATATCGATATATCTGCCGTGTGAAATGCGCGAGAGGACTAGGCATACCCGACACCTCTGCCAACGAGTCGGAAGGCTCATAACCAAAACTAAGGTATGAAACCCCAATCTGCCTTAGCCAAGCCATTGACGCAAATACTAACAAGTCGCTGATCCCCTTTGGCGCTCCAGGGGCAGCGATACACGGATCGACGTGATATCCATTCTTGCCACCGATCCATCGTAAGGCTGCGAAACCGTTGACCTTCCCGTCTTGCCCTCGAGTATAGATGTATGTCATGAGGCTCGGCATCAAGAAGGGGTCATACTCTGTGATGAAGGCTTGAAGTTTCCCCGACTTGTTGCGGGCCATGCGCCACTCATCGTAAATTGCACACAACTCGCTCTCCAACTCGTAATCCGTCTCCAGAGATGGCGTATAAATGTGCAAGGTAATGCCGCCTTTGCTGGGATTGAGGAGTTGCCGATTCTGAGTGAGGATGCGTTTTCCACTGGTCTCAAGTATAACCTCGTTTGTCAGAGGATTTAGAACCCGCTCTTTACCAAACTGCAAGACCGTCCATTTCTTGTTGCGGGCTTTGACATAACTCGCAAGCATACCCCCGGCGCCCAGGAATGAGATATCCCAGCGTTTTTGACGTCGATAACGATTGAATTCATCAAGAATGGTGAATATCTGGTTTGCATGGCACATAGGATCCCCCATCACTATAGCGACCTTGTTCAGAACCTTGAAGCATAAACCCCCGGATCGATCTCCATTTACAAAGACATTGTAGCTGGGGTCGAGGAGTCCCATATGTGAGGCCTGAGCATATTGTGTCGCCAGTCGTTCCACGTCTTCGAAGGAGGCCTGTCCGTCCAAGCTGACGATGCGTTTATAGGGGAGGGATCTTCGGCCCGAGGAGCTGTTTCGTTGGCTATGCGCGTCCGCTTCGCTGATGCAGCTAGAGCCGGTGGGCAAGGTGTCATACGATCTAGCAGAAAGAGTGTCGTCGTATGTGCTCCTACTACTGCGTGTGCTGCCACTGGTACGACCGGTGTGACTGGGAACTGACAGCCAGGCTGACGGAGCCATTGTAACGGGAGGCTCAAGGTCTTCGAACAGATGGTGAGAAATATGGTTGACGTCCTTCGTGAGGCGAGCATGGCTGTGGTGTAATGTCCGTCCAATTGTTTCAGCCAGCAGGGCCCTTCTGCACCCTTCTGTCTTGTTATACTGGGCGCAACAGCGTTTACCTCGTTCTCTGTTGGTCTTTGTAGCCTTCTTGGGAGTCTCTGGTCTTCCACTCGTGATGAACGGGGTACTATCGGACGCCATACTGAATAATAATTCGTCTCCAGCTTCTAGTACAATGTGGACGTGAAGGATAGAGAACCTTGTGTAGGCTCAATGGATTCAATCTAGTAATACGGAGCAGAAGCAAAAGGAAAGGGAGCAGAACATCGATTTTATTGTCCGCGGGTCCCAGGAATGCGCAGGCTGCCCTAATCAGATGGGGCCAATAGGAACAACTTCAAGTCACTCCATATTTGGTAAAAAGTGATCATGCTGTTCGGAATAGTCCGATCTTCAAGGGCCCAACGGCGGCCAACAGGCGCGCCAGGAAGCTTTCAACCTAATATCTACCATTTCCGGTTTCAGCTTCTTGTTCTCTTTTCCTTGGGTGGCTCGGTTGGCCCGCAGGATGCTAGCCTTTTCAAGAAGTCGTCCCATCCCTCTAGACATTACCCTGCAATCATGAAGTCAGAGGCTCGCTAGAAAATGTTGCAGCCTTACAACGATTGACTAGCTCCATACTCCGCGATCCAGCAAAAATTCGAGAACTTAGTTGAAATTCACATGTGAGACCTGCACTCTATTTTCAACTAGACAGAAAGGGCTAGTTTTGGGTATTCAAGGTAGCCATTTAATTGATTACACAGCCCAGTCATGTCTGGAAGTACTTAGAGAAAGCCTAGTAACTGCAACATCCAGGGAGTAATCATACGGGGACGCTCAAAATAGGGGTCAGTGTGGAGTGGCAAACAAGCTTTGGAAAGCCCTGCTCAAGGCGAATGGTTGCAAGGATCAGAGAGTAGGCAGCATGATTTATGATTTGATAGATCTAATCTAGACCCTATTTCGGGATCTCGTTTAGATACGGGATGCGCGGATTCACCGTTGCATGCTGGGCCCCGCGGAACCCGAACTTCAGGCAACCATGAATGTTTCCAGCCCTCCTGTCAAAAATTGACTTGTCGAGAAACAGGGGTCCAATGGTGCACCAATGAGACAGCTGTTTCTGGTCATTCTATGCCTTGCTACTTTCTCAAAGTAATTGTAACGCATCATTTGTGCGGCATGATCCCCACATATAGCCCAGTTACCCCGACATCGACTAATACCTCAAGCCGCCCGCCTGCAGACATTCAGCTATCTCGAAGAGCGTAACTTGACTGTTGTGTCCTTTCTGCTTGGATGCCCCGCTCGGGTTGGCTGTACATGATTAGGGTCAAATAGAAAAAGCCGAATAATATTAACATGAATATGGCAGATCATCCACTAATAGCGGAATAAACAAGTTATTTCAGTCGGGAAGGGTGCTGAATGAATCAGTCGTTCCTCTTTTCAAAAGACAATGTATTGAAGACAACAGAGATCATTTTCTGAGACCGGTTAACAAAGAAGCTGAATGGGGAGGACTGATTTGAAACATTGCATGGACCAGTATCCTCTGCTGGCGGGTCGGCCAGAATTCCAAGCAAAGCATTGCGGCCATACAGAACAACCAAGATGCATTGTGGTCTGGCTCTTTGTTGACTTTGGGCAGCAGTTCAGCTGAGGATGAGAATTTCCAAGTGATGCGATAGATACTCGACGAAGCTATCTATAGCCTACATAGATATTATATTTTGCCAGTGTATATTCGAGACTATACCTACTTCGCCACTTGACGCGCGGAGGGAAAAGGTTCCTCTGAAGGGTACGGCACTATTTGTGGAATACAATTATTGCCGCAACTCGCTGCCAGACCATAGTTACAGGAAGGTATTCGAGTAATGGTCATTATCTATGTAATGATGAAGTGGTGCCACCTCGATTAGTATGGCCTGAAAGTTTAAACATGGGAAATAGTGAGAGCCAAATTCTGAGTATGTGTTGATAATGACCTAGTTATGACAATGATATCATGCCTGGGGAGCTACGACTACCACGACGTTTTCATATCTCTGGCTTTAGTTCCAGCTCCAGCAACGATGGATGTCTCGAATATTTCTCGCCGGATGATCGGGTTCCTACTACAGAAACCAAAGAAATGGACATCAGAACACATACGCACACTCAATGTGGAAGAAAAAGGCACGATATCTGCAGCGGAGATGGTGGGTCAGAAGAACCTCCCAGACGAAGGCGACCAAGGCGTGTTCTTGAATGATCTCGAGTATCATGTCGTAGCTAACCGAAGTCTTAGATTTTCAAGGTCAAATTCGGCAGTTTATGGAACCAACAAGAGAGGATATCTTCAGAACCCGATATGATCAATTCAGCCACCCCGAAAACGCATTTTCCGCTGTTTTCTACGAGATAAGCGGCCTCACATACCTAATCCCTGAGAATCACGAGCCTAATTCTATACCATTGTCAAGTATCCTATTTTGGATGATCGTGGCATGCTATGGCCTTGGAGAGATGTTTGTATCTTGCTCGCAACGTTAGTAGGCGTTGCTAATATTCGCGCAGTTGGAAACAATCCGGACCGTTACAATTCCACTTGCCATTATTCAAGATTAAGGGGAACCTCAAGTGTCCCGGGGCCATTGGCAGACTTCACAAGGGAGAAAACGAAGAGTTTTCTCCTCTGATAATTTACAATGTGCGTACACTATATGCACCTCTTCCAAGCTACTGACTGCTGTCTAGTTTATGAAAGGATCAACAGAAGAAAATAAGATCAAAGGCGAGGTACCATATGGTTTGTTCCTCATTTTTGCCGCTTTCAACAAGGATTCAGATCGAGGAGAGTATGCCTCCTTCGTCATCAATATGCGCCATACCTCTCTTACCTCCTTACAAATTACGAAACTGGTGGCTTCCGGGTCTTATTTGCAGGCATTGTGTCAAGGCAAGCCTTTGGTGGAGCATTTGAAGATCTACCGGTCACAAGAATTTGATCTTGTAGAGCCTGAAGGGCGCAAGGCATTCTTGGTGATGTTCGTGGGTGTAGTCAACTACGTGATGAAAAGTCCGGAGGGATCAGAGTCCAAGACTCCATTTCTTCGGAGCCAAGAATCCACCCGTCAAAAAACATACCATTTTCAGCACAGCCTCAAAGTTCCTGCTTGATCAGAACTCTCTCCTTTGGCGCTCTTTCTTCCGTCCGGTCCGCACGAGTCAAATTCATCCCAAAGGCTGGCAATTCCACCATTCCAAACATGCCGGTCTTCTCATCCCTGTCCCAAAAGACAACCTCGCTCAAGGGTGTTCCCGCATATATTATATTGTCTACATCGCTGATACAGAATTCTTCCGAAACGGGTGCGAAACCAGACCATGAGCCAGCATTGTTCTCGTGTTCGCTCCATCGTCCTAGCACTGATTCCGGGGGTGACTCCCTGTCCATCACAATTGCAATTCTCCATACCTCTCCTAGTTGCGTCTCGTCTCTGTAGAGACCGGAGGGAATCAACTGAGCGTGGAATTTTGTGTTCTTGGGGGAGTGCTTGGATATGATACTCAACACATCTGTGGAATTTGAAATCCACTCGTTGACCTCGAGGCCATGGGTTGATGTATAAGTTAGTGTCAACGTGGAGTTGACCATATGCTCCTCGGTAGAAGGAGAAGTGTATCTCCCCACATATGTTTCCTTAACCTGACGTGCAGCAAGCTTATCAGCCGCACGAATCAGTGGACCGATGACCATCTCCACTAATACTTCTGGGAATGTCTCATCTCCGGCGGTGAGAAACGTGATACCCAAATCGTATTCCGGCACGAGGAGGATGAGGGTTTCGTACCCCGGGAGACCGCCGCCTTTGGTAAAGAACGTAACTGTCCTTGCCCTTCGCTTATCGTCCGGGAGAAGAATTCTGTCCGTGCGGAAAATCTCCCACGGCATGCCGTAGAAACTTCCCATCCCAGCGGTGAAGGACACGGGTAGAAGCCAATTCAACTTTGCGTCCGCAATGTCTTTGTAGTTGGCGAGGACGTAGCGGAGAAAAACGGACATGTCGTGCGAAGAAGAGTATAATCCGCCGGTGGGATTCTCCACGCCCTTATCAACGTCAAAGTACCATGCATTTCCCTTCGGAAGGACGGACACACTGTCCAGTGGTTTGGCAAATGATGTCTGAGACATTCCCAAGGGATGGAGGATCGCGCTTGTTATGTATTCCTCGTATGTGGTGCCAGTGACGTTCGCTAAAACGAGCCCGAGGAGGTCGAATGCAAGGTTTGAGTACGTCGACTTTGCGTTTGGCGCAAACAAGGCAGGCCTCCTTGTTAGATTGTCGAGTAAGTCCTGTGCGGTGCAGGGCCTATGGTCGTGGTGAGGGTCGCATTTTGTGCTTGTATCGACGCTCTCGGGGTCCGTGAGGACATCGTTCAAGACCCAGTCGCGGGGGAGGCCAGATAGTTGGCTTGCCAGGGAACGGAGTGATATTTTGTCCCACTGGACACTACTAGTGCTTCTGTTCCCGTCGCGATGCGAGCCGCGAAGTTGAGGGATGTATTTATCCACAGTGTCCTCGAGAGAGAGGTTCCCCGCGGCATGCTGTTGGAGCAAGCCGAGGACGGTGAAGACCTTGGTGATACTTGCGATGCGATAGCGACTTGCCTCATCTACTCTGTCGGCTCCAGGGCGTGTGATATTTTTATCTTTTGCGGTATGGAATGTCGACCATAATGTGGACTGCGATGAGGTGATTTCAATGGAATAGGATGATGTATTTAGGTTGTTGGAGTTGCGGAGTAAGGTTGACAGCGAGGCTTCTACTAAGCCGAGGGCTTCCCATACCTCAGAAGCCTGACGGTTGTAAAATGGAGGTGGGTAGAAGGGGGACTGGGTCGAGCATATTGCCAGGATGGAGGGGATGAGGTTAAATAGTGCGAGGAGGATATCGACCTTGGCCATGATGGATGATGGTGGTACATGTATTGAATTCAGGTGCGAGAACATGATGCTGCCTAATAAATACAGCTAGAACTCAGCTTACTAAAGATGCGTTATGTAACGAAAATCTTGGACCTGATGGGCGGCTAGTACAGCTAGTTCATTGGCGCGATTAGTGCACTTATATACATGTGTACGGAGAATACAGTCACCAATTGGAGAAGGGGATGGCTTGGTAGCCGCCCTAAAGTTTGACATCTAAACCATCACTGGGGAAGCCACTGCTCAAGATCTGAGTCACTGGGATGACTCCCCGACCTTGGAATGTGTCAGTCGACCCGGAATAACCCGCGCTCCTGGCGTCCAGGAACGTAACGAAGCCCACCACCAGGTGAACATCAATGCCATCTTCAATCTGCTCCTGTAGTCATTGCCGAACACCCTGGTCTTTGCACACAGTTTTGAAGAGCAAAATGTCGAAAATGGAGGTGTTCTTGATCGTCTTTTTGCAGGCCAAAATGCTCCTCGTTATCATATAATGGCCAAAAACTGGGAAGGGGCGAGATCAGTGTTGGAGGCCACTGTTAAACTGTTGCCACGTCTTTCTCTCAAGTCGTTTACAGAGAATTTCCAGCAGAGGACTCTCAGTAATCTTAGCCACCACTCAAAGGATGCGGCATGGGCAGTGATTCAAACGAACGCGACAGCTGCGGAAGCCCTTGAGATCCTCGAAGTCGGCTGGGCTATTATCGCTAGTTTTCTCACAGAGACTCGAGCCGACATTCCCAAGCTGAAAGGACTCTAGGCACACGCTGTATTCACAATACATTGAGTTCCGCGATCGAGCTTCGTTGCCATTTGAAAACGAGCACATCTCCGACATCAGCGGCCCATCCGCAGGCGCGCAAAAGCCCAAAAGTATCAGTGTGCCAATGATGGTAGTCCAGCGGGGCGAGGACATAGAAAGATGGCAGGACTTAGTACCCACTATTAGAATGGAAGAAGGGTTTGAACGATTCCCCTTACCTCCTACTACGGCGGACATTATAGGACAGGCTAAATGCGGCCCCATTGTGGTATTCAACGCCAATGAGATTCGTAACGATGCCCTGATTACTACGGAGTACGACGGTATAATACATTTGCCTCTGAGGAAGCTCAATTTCGGGAGCTACTAAAGAACCTCCGTAAGCTTGTGGGAGAGAAGAAGTTATCAGTGAGGTTACCATCAACTAAGAGCAAGAGACACCAAGAGCTCCAGGGAATCCTCAAATGGCTGTGGGACGTCGCTGTGCGTCCTGTCTTGAAGGCCTTCAGATTTCTTGAACCAGTGCCTTCAAACCCTCTTCCGCACATCTGGTGGGTAACGAATGGATATCTCGGTCTCATGCCAATCCACGCAGCAGGCGATTCAAAGAAGACAACGTCAGATCATGTCGTCTCCAATTATATCCCAATCCTTATGGCTCTACTATATGCCCGCGAACGAAACCTGCGACATCTACTAGAGCCAATTACAAGGATGCTCATCACTGCCATGCCACGAACGGTGGGTCTGAACCCGCTGGCGATGGAGAAAGAGGTGGAACTAGTCACAGTGACCGTGAAGAGTATGAGTTCTATTGTTGCTTCCACTCTCATAGAACCTCCCAGAAGCGAGGTCTTGGGTGCGCTTGGCGGCTGTGGACAGTTCACATTGCATGTCTCGGAATTGCGGATGCAGAGGACGCGTCAAAGGGTGGTTTGTTCCTCGGGGCGAGCACAAACAAGGCTCCGAAGCATCTCACCGTTAAGAACTGGCGGGATTGCAACGTAGAGTTGCACAGAGCGCCTATTTGTCTGCGTGCTCCACTGCAGAGAACTCATCCATCGACTTGGCCAACGAAGTGATACATATTGCCAACGCCTTCCAAATGATTGAGTTCCCGCACGTTATTGGAACCCTGTGGGAGGCCGATAACCAGTGTGCAACCGAGGTCGCCAGGGCGTTTTATCGAACCTGATAGAACAATTGGAGGAGAGTGGCTCGAATGTCAGTCATGACGTGGTTGCGTATGCTCTACACCATGCGACGAGGGAGCTAAGGCAGAAGAAACCGGGTAATGTAATTGGTTGGGCACCGTTCATACATATCGGCGCGTAGGGATGTCTTGACAGCGGCCTTTAAGGAGACCCTGAGGTGAAAGACAAGGGCGACGCTGTCAAATATCCCTCCGGGAATTTGAATATAGCCTTTTAATTGGTGAGAGACAGCACTTCCTTACTAGTTAACCAGCCTTGCGCATGGTTGTACCGCGTCAATCTAATGTATGTTTGCGCCCCTGTGCATGTGGGGTTGTCCGTAAGAGATGTGGCATTTGTTCATAGGTTGTTTATATTTATAGTAGTATAGGCTTATAGTCAACACATCTTCCAGCATAGATCATATCGATGCTTTGTGTTACTGTTTAGTGATATTTCTCATTCAACTGGACGGGCATTGAAGCAAAATGACTACTCCAGAGCTTATCTGTGCCAACTGGGACCTCACAAACACTGACTGCAAGAAAGAAGGCAGGTACACCTGCAAGAACTGTTATCTAATCCTTGTGAGTTTATCCATTACCATGCAGCTTTTTCTATATATGTTTGTCCTGACCTATCGAACTTTGTAGTACTGCGGTCCAGTATGCCAAAAGTCCCACTGGACACGACACAGATCCGAGTGTAAGTCGCCACTCAATAAAAAGACATGGCAGCCCGCTTGGGTTCTAGAGAACCGAAAGCCTTCATTCATTGGAGGAGGGGTGGGAGTACAGTTTGGGATGAGGAAGTACCTCTGGGGCAACATCCCTGCCTTCGACGTACTTCGACTTGGATTAAATGAGGGGGAAGGATATGGTGGAGTGATACGCATCTTGTTTGCTGGTACGTGCTTTGATTTCAGTTGGCTAATGTTGCTCATACGATCCCTTGACTTGCCTAAAGCTGATGGGACATACCTTTCCCTACAGCTTCAGGGGATCTTCGAAACATTGTCAAGACAATTGCCCGGCTTCCAAATAGCTATAGCCAACCCCTCGAACTTACAGTAAACGACCGGGATTTTGAAATCGTCGCCCGCAACGTTATCTTGCTTCTTATTGCCTTAATAGTCGAGGAAGTTGACGAGGCAGTCGATTGCATCATTCACTTCTGGTACTCGGCTTTCGTACGCGAGTCAGACGTCGACGTCCTCCGGCATCGAATTCGACCTCTCATTGAGGACGTCTGCAACAAGATCAAAGACAAAAAGCCTGAGAGTCTCTTAGCGAAGACATGGAATTTTGGACGGCACTCTCTCAGAGTTGTTCTCGAAAGATCGTCTTGGGACCGTCTCTTGGCTGTTGTTGACCCGCCAGCTGGCTTGACTGCTGATCGTGCACGTGAAGTTCGCGCAGCTATTACTCTAGCTGAATCACGGAAAGACTACCGTGATCGATACATGTATTACCAGTCTCCTTCGCATCGAATCGCTTTCAATAAGTTCCGAGAGGACGGCCTCCTGCTTCCGTTTGGATCTATACGCCATGAATTTCGAGAACCAAACCCGTGAGTGTGGAAAATGACTTCAAGTCGTAGTAGGGACGCTAATAAGACCAGAACTTTCTTTCAGTCAGCTAATACCTGGCCAATGAACGACAACGCCGATCCGCTTCATGGGTGGCCCTTGGACGAAGTTGTCACTACGTCAACAGGGCCCGCAACTGCGGATATATATGGCAAGCTCTTCTTTTACATTCGAGGAATGCTCGGATCTTTTCTTGGTCGGCTCCCAAGTCTGAAGCTCTCTTTCCAACTCTTTCAGCTCGACGCCGCTTGCCTTCCTGACCACCTTGAGAATAATTCTTTCAGTAGGATCGAGGTGAGCAATTGATATCAGTCCCATGAAGCAGTATTTGGTCTGAAATGTACTTCAGAAAGACACACTGACCGACTTGTATAGGTGTCCAACATTTCGGATGCTGGCTGGTTGGGAATTCACCACACCCTAAGGCTGATGGTGCCCTTGCTTCAAACGCCTCTGGACAACCCACATGCCACCCTAGTTACCCTCTTCATGAATGCGGTTGACGAAACCTTAACCGACGAAGATAGGATACAGGACTTGACGGCACATAGTCCTACAACTAAACGCCTCTTCAAATATCTTCCTCCGAAAGGGAGGCCAACTTCCCCCTATGATCCCGAGCTCATCAAATTTAACCTTGGTCGGGACCTTGTCAAACCGTATGACCACATCTTCGACAGGTCAGTATAGATTCTTTGGTATGACTGGAACCGCATGTTAAACCTGAGAGTAGGTACTCGAAGAATTTGAAGTTCCGCGAGGCCGCCGATTTTTTTGGGGCGGCGATGAAGGAGACGCACACAATCATCGACAAATGGCCTTATAGATTGAAGCTCCGCCCTGGCCAACCAGGTGCGCAAGAGGAGTTTGACCGGTGCATTAGTGGAGGGATGTCGGGGAAGGAGCGCTATGTAGAATGGAAAAGAGTTCCGATGGGTACGACTTGAAAATATGGTTATGGATGCCATCTGGCCTTGGGAACTTTAATCGACCCCATAAAAGGTATCTCGTATGTCTAAGCGTTAGAATATGATTCAATTGCTTTTGGTTGAATCTCACACAGCAAAGCTCGTGCCTAAGGGGTTTCCACACGAAGAACGGAATGCATTGTTCCCACTACTCCACGTCCGAGCTTGCATGATCAGTAGTTCGGCAAGCTGCAAGCATTTAATCCACCTTGAAGAGCACATCAATAAATCTCGGGCACCTGGTTACTTTTCATCATTCATACTGTTATGTGCCGAGGTGCTTGGGTTGGATTCCACCTCGGTCATTGGGATTGAATACTAATCAGCATTGCGGCAGGGAGTAGTAACCCCCATAAAGTGCAACATAGCGTACTCAGCTCCCCGGGATAGCTCTTCAATTTGTGTACACAATCTGAGCAACATGACGCACACTCTGACGGTCCGGGATAAGCTAGATGCTTTTATCGGCTGGGGTTCAGTTGGTAAGACAGAAGTACAAACGTCGTGCGCCGTCATTAACTCAGATTCAACAGTCGCGGAGGTAATATACGCTGCAGCCACTGGGTTCTTCCGAGGCCCTTCAGGGGCAGACACTTATCACCATCATCAGATCCAAGCTGTGGTCAAGAAGGTGGTGTACTACGTAGCCTGCGGCATCACAAACTACTAACCTACTTCTGCAGCTCACGAGGAGATTTCGTCCGCTGCAACTGCAGTAAGTACCACAAAGATCGAGAAACGTATACAGTTAACAGAGAATAGATACATGTTCAAGTCTTATGATCAGCTCTACCTGCATTACTGCCAAAAGAATGGCCTCAGGCCACATTTCGTCTCGACTAGCCGCGGGCTGAAAGGCTTCTGGATTGGCAGTCCCTCCGCGAGATATATTGTCATCAACTTCCACGGTATTTAGCCCACAGAAGTGGCGAGACAATACTAATAATCAGTACCAGGTGGTGGTTTCGCCATGGATGCGACAGCTCCTTACCTTGATTTCTGGCCGCGGATACAGAAGAGTCTTGCGAGTGCTGATATTGAAACCGCATGGTTCCATTGCACATATACACTGACACCGCATGCGGCGTATCCGACTCAATTTGAGGAAGCCGTTGAAGCTCTACGGTATATTGTAGAGGATCTTGGCCGCTCACCGTCGCAGATTCTACTAGCTGGAGATTCGGCTGGCGCGAATTTGTGCCTGGCAGTCCTGTCCCACCTAACGCATCCCTCCGATGGCGTGCCAGAGTTAATCATCAAAGAGCCTATTAGAGGCGTTATTCTCATGTCTCCGTGGGTCTCGTTTCATCACACTGGCCGAGTGTAGAAGCCAGTGAACACAGGGATATCGATGCAAGGGAGGTCATGACGGAGTGGTCGCGAGCGTATCCGAATGGGTGGCCATCCAATAACTACATCGAAGCGGCAGAAGCATCAGAAGGGTGGTGGAACAACACTCAAGTCCAGCAGATTCTGGTACTTGCCGGTGGTGACGAGGCTCTATTAGATCCAATTAAAGCTTGGGTGAACAGGTTCAAAGTAAGTGGCTACAGGATATAATATTGGCAGACGGGGTGATTGATACGTCACAGGTATCAAATCCCGACACGACTCTGGTAATTGGGGAAAGAGAATGCCATGTTGCACCTCTGGTTTGGCCGATGTTTGGTGACTATCACGAAACCCAGCAGGAGCGGGCATTGAAGCATTGGCTGCTGGAACGATTAGGTTGATTCATAAGCGTACGTATTAATAAATAATAAAGTGAGCTTCACAGCAATGGAATATTTCTTTTACCATGTTCTTTTCCAGTGCATTTTGTGGTAGTTGAAGTAGGTCCGGCGTCGAGAAAATATCACGTAGATTAAGAATAAACAAGGTGTCTCAGAAAGGGTTAAGCAAATCTATCCGAGTCGATAAGCAGTAGCTCTAACAAAGTTGATTTACTTTAAAAATTGGTTATACCAGATTTCTTTAAGGCTGTTGTAATTGCCTCGGGTTGGATTGTTGGTTTCAATATCGTCAGGCAAGCCGCTTATCAAGCTGAACTTCACCGCGGCTAATACGCTGATTACAAGAAGAAGGGAACTTACGCCACGTATGAACGTCTGAGGATAGGAATACAGAAAATTTTCAGTATTGCCCCCACAGGCTTCGTCGTTGTTGCTCTAAGCGACAATCTCTCCCGTCGTTCATGCAAATGAAGTTGATTCTTGTCCTCGCCAGTCTTTCTTTCTCTGGACCCAGTGAAACGTGCATCATCAATGATCCCCACCCGAAAACAGGCCGACAAATAGTCTGCAGCCTGTCGAGTATCGCAGCTCAGAGACCCATTCCAGCCAGCCTCTCCTGACCCTTATCTGTGAACAAGAGAAGTCCGTTGAAGTACCCGACAGCCCATATCATAGGATACCGCCAATGAAACCACCACGGATGTTCCGAAGCCCCAAACCACCCGAAATGTTTGTCAAGGTTGTAGCATAGATAATTGCAGCTACTCAGAACGAGCAATGAAAGAATCCCCGTGAAATGAGCTGCCTTCTTTCCGTAACAGTGGTCGACAATGAAGCAATTTATGAGCCCTCCCATCGCTCCGCCCATCCCCAATGGGCAAAATACCAAGGTCCACAGGACTTTGTAGATGAGGTCGCGAGTTCCGGTCATGATAAAGACGCCGACAGCCAGGAAGATGACTTCGGCGAAGAGAGAATTGAGCCAGAATAGTAGGAAAGGCCGCACGTACACTGCTCGCCGTTTTTCGGCAGCCTTTACATCGTGTTCACCAGTGATTAGGATTTGGTAACTCATAGTGGTCGTGCAATAAAGTGATAGAAGTAGGGAGGAGGTAGGCTTGTCTTCGGTTTGTAAGCATTTTGTCTAAGTTCTTTTTGACAGTTTTATACCATAGTATACGACCAAAGTGTACAACTGCATGGCCTCGGTGTTGCATATTCATTGATTAGTCTTGTTGCATAATAGGTCATGCCGAGGTCTCATATATCAAACGTTCGATTATGTTGTTTAGTGATCTCTACGTCTCCCGGAAACGAGCACAAAATAATGAATACCTAGCATGAATTGCAGATGTTGCACACATCCTTTCCTACTCAAGTTAATTGATATCGTTTGATCAATCCTCGTTCATCCTTGTTCGGTGTTTGATTTTCAAGTGGGCGTCGACACGTGCGACAAACTAAAATATATATTGGAATGTCCGCTCTACCACATAGATCATGATATACACCCACCACCCATCATGCAATTATTGAGGTGACTACCTAACACCCCCCGGTCCCATTGACGGTACAGTTATTCTCAAAATCGGTCTGACCTTCAAACACTTGTCAATTGTTTGTTGGCCCCACCCGTAAGAGCTTGGCATAAGCAAATTATTGAGCTATTTTCATCATCCATTGTACTGTACCGTAATTATGCAAGCATTATTAATTTTGTGAATGCGCATACTGTCAGTGAATTGGCAACGGCTCGAAAAAACAGACAGCCCACTTGGTGGCAGAATTCCGTCATCCCTTCATTTTCTAGCAACGCATCCACCAAGAACGAACTGTGCGCCAATTCTTCCCCTGTTCCAGGCGTTAACTCTTTATTGAGTTTCAAACACTACATCAATATGTTCGTCCCTCTGTTGTCAGATAACGCCAAACATCGCTTCTCAGCCTGTTAGTCACAATTCGGCTCCCATTTCAGGATCCCATCCAGAATGAGTACTAATATATAAGATCACCACAATAATCGTCTAGCAGCTGCGAACTATATTACCCCTGCGGGGTGCGTAATTAATCAGTTATATCCAACTAAAGGACCTTGCTCTTCGTCAAGTTCCATTTCGTCATCTCCTTTGGCATCATCATTGGTTGATGGCTGATACAGTGAGTTGTTTACAATCGCATCAATCTCCTCCTGCACACTCTTTGGCATGTAGTCGTCAAACCAGTTCTGGACAGCCGTGACAGCCTCTCTTGCACTGTCCACAAAGGAGGGATCCACCAAAGACTCTCGGTGAACCTTCAAGACCGTCGTGCACATTTGATCTGCGATCTTTCGGTCATGTCGATGATACGGGGGCTCACCAACATGCGTTAGATCATCAAGGGTGGATGACAAGAGATCCACCATGGATAACACCCGATCCTCCTGTTGCTTTGTGCCGTTGATCATGATTTTTAGGTCGTCAATGATCATCTCTGCTTTGGTGATCTCGCGTTCAACCGAGAATCGCCGTTTGTGGATGTGATTCAGCTCTGCCTGGCGGGCCTGTATGCTGACCACGATTTCCTCCGATTGGAGGTAAGTTGCATCCGCTGCATCTGCAATGCTTTGGGTCTCTTCACGGGCAGAAGTTCGTCTTCGGAGAAGGTCCTTGTACCATTCCACGCCACCCTACCTTGGTCAGTTCGTCTAATACAAAGGGCGCAGCAGATGCCCTTACTTTAATAGTAGCACCTGGATCATGTTTCAGCTCCGCATCACTAATCTCCTTGATATTCGCCAAGAGCTTGCCCTGGGCGCTCTGGTATAGCTTTTGATCAGCAAACATTTTCTCAACGGCTGTTTGGAGCTCGGGCTTGATCTTGTCCAGCTCGGCTTGCTCGGCAGTCGTTTCGTCCCTGAATTGGGTCCTCAAACCATTTAGCTTTTCTTCGAGCGCAAGCACCTAAAATTGATAGCATTAGGTCTTGTCTATGCACCGCGGTCAGGGTGGGGTTACCTTGTTAAGAACTGAGGTATCCTCATCTGTGTCCTTCACGTCCTGCTTTCCATTTCCAACCAAGTCGGTCGTAGATTGTATAATGGCCAGGCGCTGCTTGTTCGTTGCATCATCCCCTTTGTAGTCAGGCCAGAACTCGAGCAGTTGGTTTAATCTAGCAAGCCCATTGGCGATGGCTTCTAGTGCCTGCGCGGTGCTTTCCTCGATAGCACCACCGACCTCCGGCTCGAGAAGGTACAACTGATCCTGCACGGCGATGATATACTGTCTCCATCGGGAGATATAGTCACTCCCATCATCGTCCTTCTTGTCGGGAGGTGATGAGGATGGTGGTGAGGATGGTGGTGGTGATGCAGGCCGCGATACGGGTGGTGATGCGGGTGGCGGCGACTCTGGTGTTGGAGGTGGAGGTGGGAGAAGATCCACCCCATCATGATCGTAGTCGCCAAACAGGTGCTTGATGTCATCCTCTGACATCTCAGCGGGATTAACACCCACATCGTGAATTCTGAGTCGAGAGTCAGCGCATTCTAGCCTAAGAGAGACTTAACGTACTTATCCAAGGACATCATTATTTCTTCCAGTATGCTCAGATCCACGCCTTGGTCAGTGAACTCTTGCCTCATGCAGTCCTTCAGCTTGTCACGGCAATCAGTGTCATATCCGCCACTGAGCTCACTTTCTAATGCCGCCTTCCAGATCTCTTGAAGGTCCAATCCTGTTGCAACTGGAAGCTCTGCCTTGAATACTCTGATAAGAGCAATCACTGCTATCTCATCTCTCAATTTTGGGTCACCAACAAAGGATCCACCGGCAGATTTTACAGTCAATCCAGCCATAAAAGCAAAGGCAGGGGCATAACTCGCTCCAACCCTCCCAAAGAGTAACTCACCCAGAAGGGCACCAGAAAGGATAGCGGAAAGGTATATGCATTGTGCAGTCACTCTTGTTGCCTCGCCCTTCCGAAATAGGTGATCAGTCAAGCTCACCAGATTAGAGACACCTTTGTCATAGAGAAAAGGTACATACGGAAAATGTATCTGCTCCTGTAATAATGAAGCCTATGCTTGGTAGGCTCTTTTGAAGCTCCAAATACATAGACATTGGATACTCTTTATGAAATGATTGGTCCCTATCATGTATATGTGAGTAGGATATAATGCTTCCGCATCAAATTGGTTATACTGACGGGTCTTTTGTTGATATTTTGCCTTTTAAGTTGCTGAACTGGTCTGAAAATGAGGCATCTACCCGTGTCCAACCCGAACTGTAGTTACCGTCTTTAACCATAAGAGATATACAATAAGCGTAGCCGCGTGGGTCGTCAAACTCGAAGCGGATGTCACTATTGTTGCTCCGAGGTCGCAAACAACCACTGGAGTATTCAAGATCCTCGGCAAGCGACAGTTGTGAAATAGCTAGTTTCCCATCCGGCGCGAGAAGAAAAAACGTTAGCACGGAGCCTCTGTTGATCATTGCGACTGACTTCAAGAGACTGCTCGACCTGCACCAGTGAACCATTAGCATTAGCGGACCAAAGCATGGCCTACTGGGAGAGCGGCCATGATTCACTACACATACCAACTCTCCTTTACTAACTGCCCATTGTTGTTGTTGAAAAGCAAGTCGAGGTAGATGGACGTCTCCCAGCCACCGTGTTCCTCACGGACCTTGCCACACAATACTGAGACACCTTTCAGGGTAAGTCTGTCGGGCACTAGAAGCGACCACAGTGATTGACCTTGAGCGGAAGCAGTCTGTTCCTGCGTGGTGTCGAACCCCTTGTACTCCGTGCTAATACCAAGATGGTCGTCAAGACAGATCGAGCTGGACTGCCAATTGCCGGAGTCGCTCTTGCATTCGGCATGTAAAAAGATCTTGTCTGTCTCGCGGTCATGTTCGACGCGAACATTCCGGGAGGTGGTAGAGAAAACCATCTTCGGTTACTGCAGCTGTGTTTAATCTGACTAGTGATGTGGAAATTCCTGTCTATTCATATACCTCCTTCCTCGCTGTACCCATAAAAGTGGAGTTCTCGATCATCCATCCCGACAACAAGTCGAACGTGGCTTTGGCCTCGTACACTCATAAAGAGGCGCAGCTGAGGTCCAATTTTACGCTAAAGCAGCGTGTTGGTGTACTATGAGTTACTGCGTTTGGTATTAAGCTATCTTTCCAAGCCGATCGTGTGACGAGAGGTGTACTGGAGTGAGGGGCTTGGAAATCTCACGGGAATTTCTTAATCCCTACCCCTCCACCTCTCTTTCAATTAACTGAAAAAGATTTTCTCCTCCTATTTACAGGGCTTGGGTGACGGACAAAAGCTGCGAAAAAGACATCTAGGCCACGACAAGATTTGGTCATATCAGCCAGCCTCCGACAGACATGCCGGAATCGCCAGAGCACCGCCAACGAACAACTCACCACAGAAGAGGCCTACCATAGCGAATGCGTCCAATCACAATCGTGATTGCTACTCTTCAGCACCCGAATGACCAAACTTTCCACTCAAGCACCTTTCAGCGCTCAGACGAGTTGTCGTTTCCCATCCAGCCAGCCACTCTGCGCCTCTAGGTTGGCAGGTGCATGCTCAATCATACTCAGCTAGATCTCCTCCTTTCTTTTCCCGCTGTAGTCTTGAATGACTTAAATCAGAAACCCAAGGTAAGGAGATCGCTCTCCACACCCAGAACAACGAACTTGGTTGTTATTTACTTTTCTGCTGCCGCTGCTCCTAATCTGGAAATGGATTTGTAGTCGTGTTCTCTATGCTCCCCAACCGCTCGCCAAGGCGAGATGTCCTTACGTACTTTCCGACAGGATTTAAGCCCATCACGGGCTAGGCTTGCAGTACTTTCCACAACACACCTGGCCACAAGAAATGCTCTTCCATTGGCCATGAAGCGCAGCCGAAAAATTATTTAGAACCAAGCACGAGCCTTAGCTTTTCTGGATGTCAGCAAGATTCTTCAGGTTCAACGCAATCACCCATGTCATGAACACTCCAGCACTAGTATACAGCCAGCCACTGAAATGCAGGTGTTTCTCAATAGAGCTAATCACGTTGCCCTTACGAACTAGTGTGGGTTTTGACCAGGACAACAACCGAGCGCGTCGTGAGAACCATTCGAGAACCTGGATCCCCTAGTAGTTCGGCGCGCATGTACAAGAATCATCCCAAGTCCTCCAATGGTTGCGGAGCGTACACAGCATGTTTATTTTTTCGAACGCATCCACACAGACACGCCTCTGCAGAGACAGAGAGAAAAGAGGTTTTCTATATTATTTCTGACCCTTGCCTCCTTCGGTCTCGAAGGGGACGCATTTTAAGCTTCTTGAGCACAACTGCAACCTAAGGACGCGCCAGGCCTCATTCTTCTTCGAATCGGGCTTTTTTATGTTTCCCACGAAAAGAATATTACAGCCGCCTTCATTCTAAGGCGATTAGCTCAATAAAAGAATCACGCTAAGTCCTTGGCGGTGGGGCCAACAAACAATTGACAAGTGTTTGAAGGTTAGACCGATTTTGAGAATCACTGTAATAAGAAGTTATGTATTAGAGCATAAGTATGCGTAGCAACCATAGCTGGCATGCATCCCCCTTAAGCTGATGGCTAAAAAGTCTGCCGAGAGAACAATTTACTGAATTCTAAGCATCCATATTAAAAACCCATGTTTGATTAGGGCACTATCAATGGCCCTTCACTCAAGAGATGCTCTAACGAAAGTGGTGATCTCACACGAACGCGTCAGCGCCCAGCGCAGTCCACCTAAGTAACAGTGCCAAAAGATTTCCCAAGAAACAGCACAGAATCACACTCGACAACCCCGCGAGTCAAGCACGACAGGTACATACGACCTTCTTGTCAGAATGAGAATAGCATCAACTCAGGTACAATCAGGCCAGACAAAGTCAGGTGATAGTGCTCCACAGCTAATCCCCACTCTAAATCAGCACAACCTTCTCCGGATTATTCTGCACATGTCCACACACCTGAATCTACTGATGACGGCTTGGGGATGATCACCGGTATCTGAAGACAACTGACGATGTCATCTGGATATATTGTCATCCAATTGGTTGATCAGAATGCCGGTCACACGACACCGGCAAAAGCCACAAGCCACAAGCCCCCTCTTCGGATCAATTCATTCGATGGAGGCGTAGATCAGACACTGACAAGACCTTCCATGGAGGATTAAGCAGGTTTGCAGCGACGTGGTGTTGCTGATCGGCATATCAGGATCAGGACAAGACAAAAACACGCGTCATGGCGGTCACGTGATAGTACGACTGCTACAGCTAGAGAATGGCTCAGCCAACCACCGGGAGTACGAATGTACGATCCTGAAAATGAAGGCAAGTAAGTAACTCCTGCATGCATGATAGCGATACCATTACAATATGTACACATTAGATTCTCCATGCGCCTGGTATGCAAATATGCGATGACCGTTCCTTTATCCGTATGCGTGGCCCGCAGTAACCCAGTCCAGCCCAAACCAAACGCCGTAAATTTGCTCAAACAACAGAATCGGAGAAGCGATCAGAATCCTGCTCTGCTAGCAAAGGCGCATCTCCACGTTCCTGGCGCCACTTGTACAGGTTCCGATAGCCCGTGGTCGGGACAGGCTTTGCGAGCCGCAGCGCCCAGCAGATGCAGTACTCGACTGGGAGGAGGAGCAACAGGACCCGGTTCCCCAAGAAGCAGATGGTGACGGTGAACGTGGCGACCGTCGCGTCAAGCCAGTAGTGGTTTGCCGTTGCAATGATAACACTCAGCACGAGCGCGGGGTACACGAAAGCCATGACCATGAAGAAGATCTGTGTGAAGGGGGACTTGCGGACCGGCCTGCCCTGCAGTCTGTGCACGAAACCCGAGTGGTAGACGAAAGTACACCCGATGACGAACGCGTAGGTGAAATGCAGACTCGGCATCGCGGCGAATTGGTTGACGGACTTCCCGCCCACCCAGATGCTCTCTGCGTGGTCTTGGCGGACGGTGTCGTAGAAGCCGTAGGAGTCGGGGAGCAGCCGGGGCGGCATGCAGGGGTAGAAACAGAAGATGATGAAGGCGGCGAAGTTGCCGAGGGTCATGGTCCGTCGCGCGACGGCAAAAGTGTTGTGGTTCTCGGCAGCGTAGTAGTACCAGCCCAAGAACCTGTGATGTGGTGAGCGCTGGGTTGCAGGAGGTTCAGATGGGAAATACACTTACAGCACGGTTCCGGGGATATGGACAAGAGAGTAAATGCGGTTGAAGAAGGTCATGATGGACTGGTGTCCATTGAGGAAGAATGACTGAAAATCGGATTCCTCCACCGGAAAGAAAAACCGCGCGATGGAGTGATGCTCGAAGTTCAAGATCCCGACACCGTGATCCTGTGCGACCTGGACGACGCCAATCTCGGCGGGGGACAGCCACTGTGACGTAGCTTTCGTGACAGAGTAAAACAGATAGTTGACGGCCCAATAGAACATTTCGACCAGAAACGGGAATTTCTGCAGGATTCTGCTGTGGATGTGGTGCGCCCAGCGAGATGAATCCGGGGTTTCGATGGTGATGCCGCATATTGTGGGGATTTTGGAGGGAAAGTCCCCCGTGGAGCTGCCGTTATCATACTCCTCTACCGTTGTTCTGCTGCCAAAAATGCTAAATCCTCTGCGGCGGTTGATGATTAACGAGCCAATCATGATGCTCACAACGATCTGCAGAGCGATAGTCAGTACCAAAAGAGTGAGAATCTGGATTAGATTTCGACATGACATACGATGGGTTCGAGCCAAGCGTGCGACTCGAACTGGGGTTTGCCCAGCTCGGGCGAATCCGCCCTGGCATCCATGACCGCGGGTAGAAAGGACGTGGGAGGAGTAGAGGAGAGCTGCGGTGGTGAGATGAAGATCAACAGCAGTAAAAAGGAGAAACCAACTGAAGAATTCTGGAGAGTGGAGATTATATACTACTTGGCAGATTGACAACCGGACCAGGCGTTAATCCAGAAGAACAGGGGGCTTGAAGAGCAAACAGGTGTTTGACTGGGCAGGGCTGCGCAGATCCAAGTTTTACGGTCGTACTCGTATCATGATTTATGATTCTTCTGCGCCAAGATTGCGTATCCACCCAGAACAAGGACTTCCTTGGCGGGAAAATCCCCCTGGAACCACTCGATCCGGCCGCATGCGAGGGATTGAGATTCATTCACTAAGGCAGGACGCCAACAACGCGTCCCTTCTGCAGACAGCAGGTGCAATTTCTACCACGCGAAGAATGAGGTTCCTACATGCTACGAGTTGGGCCTGATTCAGTGCAGTATGTAGAGGTACTGTACATAATACATTACTAGTAAAGTCCTGCGTACTGCGTACTATTTGTTTCATCTTTGGACGCGTAGGCGGAGCTGTGTTTCATCCTGTGTGATTGGCTGCTGCAGTAGATTGACGGTAGTCAGCGGACAAAATACCGAGTAATGAGCATCTGCCCTGTTGCCATCTCGGGGCTAGCCACGTCGACACTCCGCTCAAGTCCCAAAAGATGACCCCTAGTGGCCACTAGCGCTTGCTGATGATGGCAGAGGCGCCATCCACTCCGGCTATTTTTGACTTTGCTGCAACTCCCGGGCTTGCCGGTCGGAATCATATTCGTCACCACATCGGATGTGGAATCTCCGATCGCCGATTGGCCGTGTCGCCTTCGTTCATTTATACCTGGACGGTGTGGACAGCATAATTTATGCTGTATTCTCAATTTTAAAAGAGTTCCAACTCCGTCTGCTCAGGAGCCAAGGAGTCCACAGTGATGGGCTTTCCAGGTTGGACCCTTGATCGATAGACCATTTAGTAGAATCTTGTTAAAATCACTCATGTGCCGAGGTCAACTCTCACGTCTCAGCTTGACTCTTATCTCATGTAGCTGTGTGGTCACGTGAACTCATACCAAAATGGAGCATTTGTCCGACTCCGGGAATTCCTCGGGAAAATGAATCACGTGATGGTTGACCGGCTGCATACACTTGTTTGTTTTGGGCCATTTTCTGTGTCCCTGTGTCTGCAACTAATTTATCAATAATGCAGTTTGTGGGAGCATCCAGAGATATGCTTCTTCTGGGCGCTTGACTTACTAGATCAGGTGTTTAGGATATCACACTATCAAACGACTTTCTTTTCTCTATTGAACTGAAAAGCTCCTCTACCACTCAACGTATCCATATGACCTCCAGAACCTCGCTCTTGGACACGTGAAACTGAACCTGAGCCACTGCATTACCCAGATCAATTTTTAGACACTGAGGTCCGCAGCGAGTGAAAATCATCCACTCCAAGCTCACCTCCATGCATACGTCCTCCATCAGAACTAAACGAGAGTAGTACATAACTCAATCAATGAAGTCAATTTAGGGCGCTTTGACCCTCTGTCATATGAAACCCAAGGAACAGGCCCTTCTTTGCACACGCGACCGGATCATTCGTCAACGTCAGATGCGATAAATGCCCCAACAAAGGCAAAACACCAGAGATATCTCCTCCACCTGCAACGAGAACCACAGTGTGATAGCGATGTTGGACATGGTTCGGAGAATGGTGCCATATGGTCCCTCGGCGATCGTACTGACGCGACCCTCCACCCCAGAAACTACATCTGAGCCGCCTATTTCACACAAACGAGCAGTGAAGCCTGTATGAGTTCGAACGAGTAAATTCGTCAACTATCCTTCACGGAACTTCTCTGCATGCCCATCCGCCTGTCGCAAGCATTCATTTGCAATACCAAAAAATGAGTCTCAAGCACACTTGGTCCCGCAAATGGAAGGAAAACGCGCTGTCCGGGCTTCCATTTACATCTTGGTCCCGGGAGATGCGCTTCGATGCTAGCCATGTTGTCCAGTAACTGGTCCAAGAACGTCGGACAACCCGATAATCTCTGACCGTTCAGTTTGAATGCAGAGTACCGGCGCAAAATTCTGTCCTAGGTAGGAAGTGATCCAAGGTGCGAGTGTGGGCCCGAGTCGAGTTCCTGACCCGGGTGCTAGAAGTACAGCCCGAGGAAGACCATGGCCTGGAGCATATCCGAATTGACGAAAACCTTGTACATCTGTCGCAGAATCGGCGTACTCTACAGGATCACTAGGCCGACAAGCATGGCAAAGGTGGCTGTACCCGTCGACTATTGTGCTGTTAGCGGACCCACACTGGAGGGTCCGGATATATCTACACGTAGTTGCTGTGCGATACCACTTTCTTGTATTGGTTGGTGGATGAAAGGAACCGTATAAGCGACGCTAAGAAACAAAAGTGAAAGTAAGCTGACCTTATAAAAGCAGATCGGAAATTTCAGTGTGCTCTTCGTCTCCTGCTTTACGCTTTGCACTTGGTTTCTCTTCTTGGATTCATGGGGCTTCGGAACGTGCTCAAATGCTCTCTAAATTCTTGAGGGATAGACCTTAAACCTAGGCCACTGAATTAATTCCAAATACACAGCTAGAGAGTTAGTAAACCACGGGAACCTTGATTTGATGCGATTGTCCCTGTTCATAGAAGGGAATCTTCCTTAACGGCAACTCGTTCAGCTTGCAATGAACAGCTTGTAAACCGGAAGTGACAAACAAGACCTTTTCAAAAGGAAACTATAATATGACAGTTTTTGAAGAACTTTTTGGGATAAATCTTTTGTATATCCTGCTCACGTCTACTTGCGTCCAACGAGAACACGGATTCTATTCCAAACCGACAACTATCCGCATATCTTGAAATCGGCTGATCGCACTAATCGCACTACCAACTAAAAGACTCTTCTACAAAAGAAATAAGTAGAGATGGAGTTTTTCCAACCATCTCCGAAACAACATGTCGCACCTCGTCTGCCATCCTCGCCGGCCCACTGACAACAACACAAACCGGCACACCCCGATACTTCTGAGTCTCTTCCCTCAACAGGTTCGGGATATCCATTCGCCGGTCATGGTAGATCCTCATGTTCAGATTGTGCAAGCAAGCGTTCCCAACGGTCTCTTGTACCGACTCGATCAAAGCTTTGCTGCGAGAAGCCCACAATAGCGTGTGCCCTCCGCGGTGGCTGCACAAATCCGGGACTAGAGCGGTGATGCCAACTCCACCGGCAATGGCAATGACATTGGGATAGTTGCTCCAGTGATCACTGATCAGGGGCGATGGGGGATAAGATCCTTCCACTAGAATCGGGAGTTGAGACCGCGCACATAGATGTCGCGTTGTTCCCGACTGGATGCGTACGAAGAGCGTGAGGCATGGTTGGTAGTATCCGTCGGTGGTCAGGTCCTGCGATGAGGGTGTGGACGGCGTCTTGTCCGAATCAAGAGACGTCGTCACTGAAGGACCATTCTTCGACAGATATTCAGCCTTGACATCCTGCGACACGACGGCGATCTTCCTCTTCATGCTGTCCTCACGTCGGAAACTGGCAATCGCGGAGAAGGGGTGGTTTTCCCAGACCCGCCACGCCAAGGTGGGAAAGTAGAGGTATACATGGCCCTGTGCATGTACACCGGGAACCTCAATCTTGAGATACTCATCGTCCAAGACAGTGACATACGCCTTCCGAATCCCATGGCACGCCAGCCTCAATACCCGAAACACCCGCTCAAAGGCCCAGATAGCAAAGGCTGTATATATCCAGGTTTCGTAGCCCCATTGATGTCCGTACCTGTACCAGATATGCCAGTAGCACGCAAGAAGAGCAAGGAAGGATAGGACGACATGCCAAGCCAGGAATAGCTCGTAGAACCGCTTCCGGATTGGCCATGTGGATGATGGGATCAAGACGGCCAGCGCCAGAGTGGCGATGACGCCCCAGATCCAATATGGAAGCCTACTCTCGGTGCTGTGCGTGTTGTTCGTGACGTAAATTTGCAGATATATGGCCGAGTGCAGACAGGCCTCTAGAGTGCAGATGAACGCCACCCAGCGATGGAGCAAGAGGAACGTTGAATGCGACCAGTGTGTTAGCCAGAGGAGAAAGTTATTGCGACCGGTGTATAGCACCAGCAAGGGAATATTCGCAAAACTGAGCACGCCGGCGCGATTGGCCACGTAGGTGAGGATTTCGTCGTGCTTGGAGGCGTACCAGGTGCTTGGGTTAGCAGATCGAAACCCGACTGCGCACAAGATTATGTTAATTGTTAATAGATACGCAATGAACAGGGCTTGTCCTCGAGTTGGCATAAAGAAGGTGTCGAGTGTCGGGGAACTATGGCGACGACCGATAACCGGAGGATCGATGAAGACTGCCTTGAACCATACTCGCAAAACTGCCGGAAATGGAACGAGACGGAGTAGCGAAGAGGCGATTGGGATAATTGCACCAGTGAGAAGGAGCACTAAGCTATAGTGACGCAAATCAGCAATCAGTGCTGTGATTTACTGTGAAAAACCTACCCGCATCTCTCATGGGACGTCTCGACAGCCTCGAACGTGGAGAGAGTATTGTAATTACCCAAATACGTCTCTTCATCGACCAAAGAAGGACTATCCAGAACCGCAGACGCATTAAGTGTCGTGGTTGGCGGTTTGGCAAGGCTTCCAAGAGCTTCCTGATACGAGTCCTTCGGGCTCGGTTGATGCTGCAGGCTACCAGCCACGTTCAAATCCCAGTAATTCTCCAGAGCTGAGACGGGCATACCAGCACAGTGGGTGTACATGCAGTAGGCTAGTGTCTGCAGGAAGGGATCACTGTTTGCATAGCACGAAGGTCTCGGAGCATCCATTGCCATCGAGGACATACCCATATCCATGTCGTGATCCGCTGTCCTGTTGCAATCTAGAGGGTTTGTAATCGAGGCACGACACGCATAAGCGCAGGGGGGCTTGTACATGGAGATGCCATAGCCAATGAGCCCGTGCCCTGGTCTTCCGTTTGGATTATGCGACGCGACTGGTATTGCAAGAGAGAGCAGGATCTGCGTTGCTCGCTGATATTGGGACAACTTCATCGCGATGGAGCTGCTGAAGTTATGTCTTGATCAGTCGTCACCTAACAGAGAAGTGAAGAAGAAGAGGGGGAAAGAGAACAAAATTTTGAGTAGCATGATAATAACTAGAACGAAACACTTAGGACAGAATATTTCAGGATATTCATGGTCCCTGTACTGCCAGAAATTGGTATCTACTTACCAAGACTAGTATGAGCGGAAATGAGCAGATTTGAGAACTTCCCCACAGCAGAGAAACAGCCCTACAGCTTCTAGGCTACTTGGCAGTAGCAGACGACAAAGAAAAAATTAGCTAAAAGGCATCCAGTCACTACGATATTCCGATATCTTTTTCATAATACCAATCCTCTCCAGTGGTTTGTCTCTCAGAGTGGCTTATCGGCCAAGAGCGCTGGACCCCGTTGGCGGCAATAAGTGGATACTGCAACGACTCGATATGGCTACATCGCGATTTGCGAACGAAGTGGACGACACTAAATAATGCCATTTACTAACCCTTGTGCATTGCAACGGTCAGATGCTGAACTCAACCTGGACGCAAATTCTCCGTGTAAAATGTGTCTGAAGGTTAGGTACAGATGTCTCCACTGCCTTATTCGCTCTTCGCATGTCTGAGATAATAACTGCTAGTCAGAACCATCCGGTGATATGATTGTGGCTCGTGAAAGCTCAAGCTCGCCGTGATGTTGTCCAATGCCTATCCGTTGTGATAATCTCCCGACTTCAAGCTGGCGCATGCAGCCATCCTTTGATCAGCTCCCCTGCGAGGACTCCTGCAAGTACGGTACAGAGAACACCGATATTAAGACCCATGATCCCTATCATTCTGGAAGACGTCTGTTAGGATGCGACAATTAAGAAAGATGGGAAACTCACAAGACAAATGCGATAAGTGCTCGAAGAAGCTCTACCAATGCTCGCATCCAGATATAGTACGAGACGGATTCTGTGCGGTCGACTCAACTGAGGACAGAGTATCAGTTCTAACTTCGTCGTCATGAAGCCCTTCGCCGCGGTTTGCGAGCATCTCGATTGGTCCCTCGTCTGCCCGAGGATGATTCTCCCCGTTGATCCTCACGAATCGTGGAACTGGACTAAAGCGAGCCTTGAAATGAGCTCTGCGTCGGTGGAGAGGAAGTCGTCCGATGGACTCAAGGGCACGCGCCGCGATGATCTTGTGCTCAAGTTTATCTTTGACGGCCACCAGATATCTGTTCCACCATGCAAGGAAGAAAAACAGGACGAGTGTAAGGACGTACACAATGATGGAGTCAGTACTATGTCCGTAGAAAGGCAGATTGAGGCGAGTTCCACTGTGAAATGAAGTTGACATTCTCACTCTGTTGGCTTGACCGTCACCAGAAGCAGTGTTATAAGTCTCATTCTTCCGGTCCATGGTGACTGTAGCTCTTTATCTTGTTGTTTTCAGACTTCAAGAAGCAGGGGATCAGGGGATGGACTAGATGGATAAACAACGCGTGATGGCTAGTGTTTGTTACTCGCGAGGAAGTTTGTAAAGAGTCAGAGAGCTCTGTTGTTTGTGTTATCATTCACTGCTCTCTAGAAGAAATAGTGCAGCCTTTATTCATACACAAGGAAGTTTAGCACCTGTATAACTATGGCGATATACTTAGTGTTATTCTAAGCTAATTCTGCATAAGTTCCACAACCTAGTCTTGACGTGAAGAATTGTACTGAAGACTGGGCAGCATTCAGTTCCCTGTATCAGCCCTTCGGCCCCTGCACCTTATAGTGTATACTGAGATTTACTACTGCTGATAATGCCAGGAATTGGGTGCTATCATGATTTTTGATTTTAGGTGGTAGTCAAGGTGGCTCACAGAGGTATATATCTCTGTACTAGCCTCCATCCCCACGCGGGCAAACGATAGCCCGTTATATAAGCTTATATTGACTCAAATAATAAGAAATATATAGTGTATATGGATAACTAGCATCTTATCGACTGGATGATTTAGAATTTAGACTGGTCTAGTGGTATGGCTAGAACAATGAGAAGAGAGGCGGTGATCAGGATGCTAGGTACTGTAGATATTTATCCGCATCCCCCGCATGAATATTTGGGTTGGTGGGTCAGCAATGTGGTGGGTCTCCTGAATCGCATCGGTCCGATCCATGGATCGGAATCTCAACTCAGCATAGCGCTTGGTTAGATGGATTCAAGCTGGAAGATGGTGAGGGGTAGATGTCAAGGATGTCATAGTGGCAATACCTGACATAATGCTACTTCTTGATCACACAGACTCTGTCACTAATACTTGACTCTACTGTTTTGCATTACCAGCTTAATGATGCCCTGGTATTGACTAGTGCATTGAACAGTTCAGTCGCGATGATTGCGCCTAACGAAGTAGGTGATGCCGATTTAGCCTCTACATCTATTCCGCAGAGAAGAAAACCACGCAAACTACGACATAAACGACCTATACAACATGGCCTCGACGAAGCGGTAGAGAAGGAACCAAATGTTGATACGCTAAGCGCTAAAAATCAAACTCTGATTTCCAGGACATCTGAGGGCGAATCGAGCTTTGAGGATGCGTTGGAAGAGGAGCCCCCGGCCTTTGAGCCTCAAGTCCAACCAGTCCCTCAACAACAACGTCAGACTCTTCGAAATAGGCCATTTCGTGACGAGGAGCAGGAACGCGACGTGGCCGAGGATGAAGAGGTTTCCCTCGGTGCTGAACGTCAGAGACTGAGACGAGGCCAACGCGGCGATCAAACGCTCATCCGGTCAAACACTATTGAGGATGTTGGGAGAACAGTCGGACAGTCCGGCGGTTTGGTGCGCCGTAGAACCGAGACCACGGTGGGAACGATTAAAGATACAAGTGGACGAGTTCACAGGAGGCCGTCAGAGGAAAATGAACCGCTAAAGAAGGAGGGAGATGAACACTTGAGCTTGCGGTTGGACTTGAACCTGGACCTGGAGGTTCAGCTGAAAGCGAAGATCTCCGGAGATCTGACCCTCACCTTATTGTTAGTGTCTGCCCCTGCTCGCAATGGATTCGGATATTCATTGCTGACTGAATGGAATGACATAGGCAGTAATGGGATTGGGTTGGGATTCATTCTGGAAAATCCTTGACTGCCAGTCAGCCGATGCGTAGTCATGAGCGAAAATCCAAAAAAGCAACCCCAGAGAGGAGAGGGCGAATTAGGAAAAACTTCAAAGATCATCACAGCGCAGTAAAACTGCTCTGATAAACATGCACGATCACGTCTCTTGTATTCGGCTGGTTGGCGAGGACTCATCAGAGTCTGGCAACACCGCATCAATCTGATGAATATGTAGCATACACTCAGATGATAAACTGGTTGCCCTCGATGAAATTTCCTACATGTGCCTTCTATGTGCAGATCCTTTTTGCACATCAGCTACAACTACAGCTCCAGTGTCCCTTGCACATTTGAATAATCTTTCCACTGGTTGTCCTTCTCCAGCGTTGTCTGGTCCAAGGTACTACTAGATAGCTAATGGAACGGGAGCTCGACATACTGAAAAGCACAGACCTTCTCTCCCATCGCCCCGAAACCTTTCTGAAGGCTTGGCCATGGTTGTGGCTGTGGCTATGTCTGTGGCTGTAGTTGCGGTGGATGATGGTTGCTCAGGTTACCCTTGATACAGCAGAGAGGCCCAGAGCATTCCAATGACATCAGTACTACAAATCTCCAGTTGTGATTGCGAGCCGTGGTGTCACCTAGTGGCAAAGGCCTCTATCCAGTGGTCCATCTGGCAGTACCGTATATTTTTGGGTTTAGCTTCAGGCATTTAATTGGGGTTCCACATTCTCGTACGTATGTTCCCCAGAAAATACAACAAAAGCGCAACGTGCATGTGCCACAAGCCCAAAACATATGCTCATCCAGTGTAATACAATCGATTCCCATGGCTACAACAACTTCTGTATGACCTATGAGAGTGGAAACGGGAATCTCCTGACGGGAAATCATGCAACAACCCACCCTTTTCTTAGAATGTAATAATAGGGTATATATTTCGGATATGGCCGTCTACCTGGACTTCAGAAATGTCTGGGAATCACACTCTTAAGATGCAGATTCTACTGCGCATGCAATCCCCTGTACCTTGAAGCATACCTCGTATGCTTTCCATATATTTTGATCTATGGAGGCATATCGTTCTAGCCTTATGAGCATCTGCCAGAGAAAGCTGGACGACGAAATTTCCCGTTGCGATCACGATTTGCGCCGTCTCGTTGGGCATACAAACATACTGTATGCGCTGCTGGACTCTATATCGCAAGCAGAACAGAAGATTATTGCATCCATCTCAGAAGAGGAGTTTGCAGATAAACCCAGTGAGATCCAACTGGGCTCGTCGTTGGAAGAGGTTGGCCTGATGCATGAATCATACATTCAGTCCATATTTTGGTATGTGGAGAGCACCAATCCCATATGATAATACCGAGGCTTACCGCTGGATTTTGCTGGATTTTGGCACCTCAGAACCAATATTTCGAATACTTTATACAATGCATCGAGACTTTTACTTTCCACATTTGATTTTGATTGTAACCCAACGTATAGATGCGTAGTCTGGTCGCTGTAAGAAAGACCACTGCTTGCAATAGTATTAGATGACACTATCCTCAAAACTCTACAAACCCAATTCAAAGGGAAAAATTATAGGGGCACAGGCGAGGTACTCATAAGCTTGTAATAACTGGCGATAAGGACAACAGCGGTATGTCAACAGACCGATCACCCTAGCCTGCTGTTGAGGAAGCGGTTGGGAGAGGGTGCATTGCCAGGTACTGGGAGGATCTTCACTACCATGCTGGGCTGTTCAGAGCAGCCTGAGCACAGCTGAGACAGATGCTACCTTTGCCACCGGACCAATCATTCCAAAGGCTGGCTCTGACCCAACCAGAGAACATCAATGCACGGACATTAGTGCAGATTGATTGGGAACGCTAAAGCACATTAGGTTTCATCTGGCCGGTTCCCCGTCATTACGGATTTCTGGTTCGGGTTAAATAAGGTGCTGAGCAGTATTTGGCCTATCCGTATACTTCAGGGTTCTAGACTCTGTTTTGAAATTTGTATAAAGACAGCTATTATTTAGAATCTATAAGGAGACTAACTTGTTTAGGTGGGCGAAATGCATTCACCCTAGTCTTTAGGGTCTATGCGGTCATTTAAGCTCTGGCGGCATCAGTCACATCTCGCCTAAACCACCACGGAGGATAGGCTTGTTGTGTCTAGTTAAGAATGATAGTTTCGTCAAGTGCGGCAATGTGTCAACAGTACTGCTCCGTTTTCAAATGGGCATTAGCGATATAGGGAACAAGGCAGTTTACCGAGGTTTCCAGGTTCAAACTTGGCGAAGGATCGCAATGGTGTCAAAGTCTAAATTTATTTTCCTGGAAAAGCAAATACACGCGATTTGGTTTCACTCATATCCTAACTTCTTCAACACGCCATGCACCTGCGCGATTCTGGACCATCACGTAATTTGGTTAAGTGATAAACCGTAAAAGTTGTTATACCAATGCAAGCTGGAAAGGATTATTGCGGCTAATGGCTGTGTAATGCCACTATTGAGGATCTCACTCTAAGCCAATCAAGTTTTCCCTTCCCCCCCGTGTTTATGTTTTCAGATATGCTGCCTAAACCCATCCGAAAACCTAATATGATGGGCTACCATTGGTCCGCCTTCTTCGGTCCTCTTCACGAGTAAGGTTTTGGGGCTGTAAGACACGCCCAATGAACCGCAAGCTGCATGGTACTCAAACCATGTAGTATATTCTGATGGCGAGGCGAGGCGACAGCCAATCCTTTGAAGGATTCCATCTCATCCCCTATTATATATTTCACCCTCGACACCGAGACTAAAACTGGTCAATAGCTTTGTGCAAAATGTGGGCAACCACACTGGATCTGTAGCCGGCGGAAAACAACATAACAATCCTCACCGAAATCGCGGAAATGGAGTCCAGCACCGCTTCCTATTCCGAGCCGCCATGTCCGCTTCGACAATTACCCGGACAGGCCACGATCGCCCCATCTGCAATTGACGTAAAACGGCCTGCTTCAGATCATCTCGAGCAGGTACCGAGCCCCTATACTTTATACGATGCTTGCAGGTGTGATAAGGGTAGTACCAATGGCCTGCTTTGCTCTACCGCTCGGTCATCCGATTCTGATCTTTTCTATGGTCTCTCCACTCTAATTCCTGGATTGCGCCAGCTGGATTCTGGGGCTAGGGCTGCAACAAGAGCCGAACGCAAAATCTCGTTCTTGGATGGTTGTCGGTTATATCCCAAGGCGATGGCGTGGTCGGTGGTCGTTTCTTCGACCCTCATCATGGAAGGGTTCGACACCCTACTAATATTCTCTTTCTTTTCACTTCCTGCCTTCAAGCGACACTATGGCGTGCCAAGCAGGGACGGCGGCTATGAGATTCCTGCTCGCTGGCAGTTTGGTCTGTCCACGGGGGCGGAGGCAGGGGAAATTGTTGGGTTGCTTCTGAATGGCCTGCTGGCTGACCGCATTGGATATCGCATTACTATATCTGCCGCTCTCGTCTTTCTCTTTCTTTGCATCCTATTACCCGTTTTCGCGGTCAATCTGCAGATGTTGCTTGCAGCCCAGATCTTGTGTGGGATCCCCTGGGGTGTCTTTCAGACGCTGACGATCAACTACGCCGCCGAAGTGATGCCAGTGGCCTTGCGCGCATACCTTCTCAGCAGCATCAATCTATGTTGGGTACTGGGTCAGATCCTCGCAACGGGTGTGACTCGTTCATTGGCCAACAACGAGTCCACGCTGTCCTTTCGCCTTCCATATGGGCTCCAGTGGGCGATTGGCGTGCCCATTTTGGTTGGCGTGATTTTGGCTCCAGAATCACCATGGTGGTTGATCCGGCACGACCGACCACAAGAGGCCAAAAGGTCATTGTCACGGCTGACGCGGAGTGGCGTCAGCGTGGATGAGACGGCCGCCATGTTGACACATACCAACGAAGTTGAAAAGCATCTGACCGGTGGCAGCGTCATCTCATACTTAGACTGCTTCAAACGGGCCGACCTTCGCCGAACAGAGATTACGTGCATCGTCTGGGTCACTCAGCAAGTGTGTGGCAGCAGCCTGATGGGCTGGGCCGCATATTATTACAAGCAGGCCGGATTCAATACCAGCCAGGCTTTCAGTTTAACAGTCGGAGCCTTTGGCCTGGCAATTGCTGGCGGGATAATCTCTTGGTTTCTACTGCCTCGCGTGGGTCGCCGCACACTTTACCTTTCGGGGCTTCTTGTCATCCTTATCACTCTACTTACTGCAGGGTGTGTCAGCGTAGCTTCGACAGCTCGATGGCAATTGTGGACTCTTGGCTCTCTTCTCGTCTTCCTGACATTCGTATATGACATGACCATCGGGCCAATATGCTACGTGCTAGTCGCTGAGATTCCCTCTACGCGGCTCCGTGTCAAGACCGTCGTTCTGGCCCGCGTGGCGTATAACTTGTCCGGCGTTCTCATCAACTGGATGACGCCGAATATGTTGAGTCCCGATGTGTGGAACTGGAAGGGCAAGTCCTGTTTCTTTTTCGCCGGGACTACCTTCTTGTGCCTTGTTTGGTGCTACTGGAGACTCCCGGAAACCTTTGGCTTGAGCTATCTTGAGATCGACATCCTGTTCGAAAAGAAAGCGAAAACCAGCAAGTTCCGCGAACTTCAGAACAACCTGCGAGATCGTGGCTATTTTGGTCTCGGGGGAGATGAGTGTCCTTTTCGCGGGTACTGAGACCAACGAAATACAAATTCGTGTAGTACGACTACTCTTTCATGTATACATTCTAATTAGAATAAGCCACGGAGAAACTATTAATTATCGATGAAGCATCATACATAAGAATATCTAATGTCAGGGAATAGGTATAAGGTAGCTAACATACCGCTATTTGCTGCACAGTACATGGATGTAAAAAAGAATTACCCCGTATTAGGCTGAGCATAGGCTGCATAGCTGTGCGGGGCTAACAGATGGTTGCATTAGCCATGGAGAAAGTCAAAGTTTATGAAGGGTCTAGACTAGAATATGGACCTCCCAATCCCATGGATGACGAAATCTGGTACAGTCTCCATCCATATCTAGATTTCTATGGGGCCGATCTGATCTTTCCCCGCTGACAGTGTTACTAGGCTGCATGGTGGGTCATCGAAGTTAATACGCATTCTAATGAACCCCTTCATTATCTGTTCGCATTGTTTCAGGGCACTAATGGCTTTGCCTACATATAAGCATATTACGCCTTTTACCGAAGTGTTATAGCTTTGCATCTTTTGCACCTTTTGCACGCTTTGCTATCTATTCTGGTCTCCTCATACCTAGATTATCCTCATGACTATGTATAATACAGTGGGGTGATAAAAGTATCGGACCACCCCTGCCTTACCGCCTACTATTCTGCCAGCAGAATACCACCAAACGCGTAGATATCCATTACTTACCCTAGATATCGACAACCAAAATGGGCTGTAAAGGCAAAGAATTAACCCCTCAATTACGCTCACAAATCTGCGAGTTAAAGAGTACTGGATGGAGCTATTCTAAGATTAAAGCTAAGCATCCTGACGTGCCTCTTTCAACCATCAAATCAACTGTTTTGAATGAACAAAAACACGTTGATAATCAATCAAAACCACGTTCTGGACGTCCTCGCCAGATTACTGAGGTGCAGAGAGATCACCTCTATAATCTAAGTCAGTCTTCTCCTCATCTAAAGAGCAAGGTCTTCTTACTGAGGTGGATGGTGCTATAAAAAAGAGGGCATTACAATATCTTCTTCAAGAACTTGGTCTTCGTAAATAGAGACAGCTTCATCGACCAGCTCTTACTAAAGAGCAAGCCTTAGCTCGTCTTAACTGGGCAAATTAATATCAACACTTTACACCAGAAGATTGGGCACGTGTTAAATGAAGTGATGAGTGCTTAGTTGAGAGAGGTGTTGGTATCCGACCAATATGGAGTAATTACTGTTATGATGGCTAACGCATGACTTTTCCCTATCCTGAACCTCTGGTCATCATACAAAACCTACCTAATCATCAACTAGAATCCATTGAACATCCTGCCTTCCTTGAAGCAAAAGTCTATTCCTTTAATTATCTCTATAGCCGCAATCACAGCCAGAGAGTGCGTCCCCACTTGCTGGCCCAATGTGCCATCCTGTGACAGTCCCGCACAGAGTTCCCATGATGGACGTCCAAAGCAGTCTAAAGTGTGCAAGCAAAGATGCAGCAGGACATTGGGTTCAGATCACTACACGCCCAAACATCAAGCTACTGCTGTGCTTTATGACAAGGAAGTTTTAGCACTCTCTCCTCTCACTTCTCAGCCTACCAGTCGCGGAACGTTTACAATTCATTTCTTGGTTATTTAAGGGAGCGTTGCCATGGTGCATGTCCGCTCTTAAGTAAAACACTGAGGTTGAGCCACCTACGGTGGAAAAGGAAGGCGGCTTGCGGTCATCTCCTCGCTCGACAAGGTCTCATAGGCGCGTACCAGCAATAGATAACAGCAACATGCCCTGACTGAGCTCCAGGAAAGGCATGGCATGGTTACCCGCCGAGGAGGACCTCCAAGTGAAGCTAAGAAGGGAACAGGGGTTGCCTTGGTCACTGGTGGCTAGACTGTTCTCGGAGCAATATTCAGGGAGGTCCCAGGGCTCTATTCAAGTGTACTGGAGCACGCGTCTCAAGCACAAGTGGATGTGACAGTTCAATATGTCGCTATGCTCATACGCACATTAGAATAGTCATTATACTAATTATACACCGTATATTACTGCTGTAAAGCTTGAACACAACAGTTGATACTAGTTTTCCATAGCCTAAATTAGCTCCCTTCAGCACGGAATTCTTATATGAAATAGCACTCATCAGAGCTGTGATAACTCCACCATGTCCATAATTTAAGTAAGATATTTAGACTATACATAAGTTAAAGTATGAAGAACTCTTTCATAAATTTCTCGGAAGAGGTGGAAACAGGACACTAGAGACAAGACTAAAAAGAAGGGTCCCAAGTACACCAGAAGGGTCAGGATTACGAGGAGTCTGCTACGAGCTGAGCAGAATGAAAGCAATAGTCCGTATCAACCTTCGACCCAGACGGTCCAGTGCTCCTAAAAAGCAAATACGCCCCCTTTGTGCACTGGCCCTGGAGACTGCCCACAAATTTTCCGTGAAAGTTATGTCTTCAATGAATGGAACGCTAAATTCCTCATGCCAGACTTTTCACAAAAAGGTCTGGAGGGGTGGTCAAGCTCTCTGGCCTTCGTCCTCGACTTGTTTTGCCATCAAATTTGATCAAACCCTGGCAAGCGATCTTCCGAATACCCAACGGATCCTTCAGGCTGGCTCCAAGCTGGGCCCGCACTGCGACATCTACATCTACTTCCCCCTTGCCCTTCAGGATGATCACTGCCGTAAAATTGAGGTGTACACCGTCTCTCTGATCTGAGTTTTCGCGTAAAGTCCACATGGCCAGCTCAGTGTCAATTCCCGATCCACGGATTGACCGAGTGTAACCCTTAACCCTCTCTTTCTCTTGTGACGCCGTCACGCCCACCGCAACTGGAGGGTGACTCATGTCAAAGCGTCCCTCGAGTTTGTTGCGGATGACCACTTCACTTTCTCGGTCGTCGATTTCCTGCGGCTGGAGCGTAGCGATGACGCAGCTTTTGAATCGCAGCTCGATGTCTGCCTCCTTGACCCGCGCCCCGACGGGGTGAAACACAAAGGCAATTACAAGCAGGATGCCGTCCTCCGCTCCGATTTTCCCGTACTCGACGCAGCGTACGGATGCAATCATCCGACAATTTCTCGCGGTGGTGTCGCTGATGAGGTCTCTATTAATTGGCTCCGAGTCGTCGAGTTCTTCTTCGGCGTAGTGGTCCGGCTCGAAGGAGAACTCATAATTATTCTCTTCCGTGTAAGCATAGTCCGCCATTGTCATGCGATGCGATACAACGCTCTGCTGTGGTGCCGTCAAATGAGGGGTTGGGAGTCATCGACTTCTTAATTGGCGTTCATAGGTGTGTACAACTTAGCAGACTGCTGCCAACCACAACCAACCGCTTTCAAAAAGGGATCCTACTTGGCGCTTATCTTGGCCAGCTCAGAGTTCTGCGCTAAACTTATTTGGTGGAATACCGAAATGTCGTCTGGGAAATACGGTTCCAATTCTTAATCAACACATGTTTGTAATTTATCACAAACTAGGTGCGGAAAGTTTTATCGGATTTCAATACTGATTTGAAAATATAGTTAAATAATAATACGATATCCCATTAAAGGATTTATAGTCGACTTCTTCTTATAGACGATTTCTTACCTTTTAGTAACTTCTGACTAAACAATATTCCTACCTTAGACATACTTGAGCTATTCAAATATTAAAGATTTGTACTCCTAAAATTACTATTGTTTATTGCGAATTTAAAAATTAGGAGGTGGTAAACCTTTGAACCATACTTTATCAGACCCCTCTACCAGGATCTACGCTGTTGGTCTATGCAGCTCCTCGTAGATGTCTGATGCTGATGACTTGGTGTCTCCCCGCAGCCAAATGCACGAGCCTGGTGCACGCATACTCTTCTACTGTCAGGCCCAACACTGCGATGGACGATCATCCGGTCGGGGGCACACTCCCCTACAAGATAGGATCTTCACAATCGTCGTTGCACCGTAACTGTCTTTTGCTTGCTGCTACGCCACTCCTGTTTCTCCGCCAACTTGGACGCGTATCCCAGATTTCGACCTGGACATGAACTGTCAACTGTCAGTACCGGATGCACAATGGTGCCGGAACCGGTACCTGGAACTGCACACCGCGAACATGCAAGCCTCTCAGCTTCCCGCCTTGGTCGACAGCCTCCAGGCTCTCTTTGAGCAAGCCGTACCGCTGAACGAATTTCGCGTCGCGGTTGGGTGTGCCTCGTTGCTGAGCCTTAACTATAAGAGGCTTGAGGAATGGGAAAGCAGCGTCAGGTGGGCCCAAGAAGCCAGAACCGTTGCCATGACATATCTTGGTTGGTCGATGGCCTCGAAAGCAGCGAAGACCCTGGCACAAGTCACATACGACTATGCCAGGGAATCCCCCTCCCCGGAAATCTTTAGTCATCTCGTCTCGCTCTTAGCCGACGACGCCGAACGGGACGGTCGGCATCAGATGATCGAGGACCAGGTGGACAAGTACGGTTTCCTTAGTGACGTCGAGCTACTACGTGCCGCGAAGCTGGAGAGCGTCAGCAGTCAGGACGCCTTTCATGACTCGCTTACTTGGCTCGCAAAGGCCGAGGCTTTGATCTCGCAGTTACCAGAGGAGCTGCAGCTTTACTATACGGCCGAGAATATATACAAAAGGTCTAACGCGTACTATGCCATCGACGACATTCCAGCCGCATTGGTGTGCGTTCGAAATGCTTGCACCCTGTTCGAAGAGATCGGCAAGGAGCGCGAAACGGCCTTGATGCACCGGAGGATCGGCCAACTGGAATTGCTCGCTGTCGAGCTCCACCTTGAGACTGCCAATTCTTCGCTCGGCGAGATTTTGGAAAGTTTCCAGCGGTCGGAGGCGTTCCTAAAAACTGCAGGCTTTCAAGAACAGCTCGCTGATTGCCATCTTCAGCAAGCCTGGGTCTGGGAGAGAGCCCTTCTTCAAGGCCACGAAGGGGCGCTGGAGCACGCCCTGAGGAACCTCGATAGGGCGGAGCAGATTCGGAACGAAATCCGCATGGATTTTACCATTCAGCGAGACGCCAAGTCGTTGATACAGAAACAGGCTCTCGTCAGCCGGAGCGCGGAACTGTATACACTCGGGTTCGAACTAAGCTTAAGGTTGAACGACACTGGCCGGAGTTGGTGGTGGCTGCAGCAGGGTAAAGCACGAGGACTCCTGGACCTCATTGGTTTCGGTGCCGACGTGCCCGAAAGCATCAGAGCTGATATTTCCAGAGACAAGACCGCCGCGGAGCTGTGGGAGCAGGAGGCCGCAGTTCTGCAACAGATATCCGTCGCTCCTCCTGTCGACCGCTTTCGGCTAAGAGCAAGCTTGGCCAAGCTGCGCCGCTCTATGGACAACCATCCAACCCTGCATCCAGCGCTTGCGTACCGTGGAGCGCGGAGCCTCGAGCTCGAGCAGTTGAAGAACATGTTTCAGGCAAGAACAGACATCATCTGTGTTGACTGGGCGGTGGTACACAGCAAGCTATTTATGGTGTCAGTGCGACCCGGGGAGGAACCAAGGATCTCAGAGCTTGAAATCGAGCTCAAAGACGTAACTTCATGGATGCGGGCCAACATGAAGCCCGCGCAGCTGCGCGAAAAGTCCGCCATTTCCAGGTTCAAGAAGCTTGACCCTCTCGTCGGACCTTTGGCCAAAATTTCCAAGGAGGGAGAGCTATTGGTGTTCTGTCCCACTAATGTCCTGGCCGGCCTCCCTCTCCATGCCTTAGAAGTCGGTCAGCAAGTGGTTATCGAGCGCAACCCGGTCATATACTCGACCAGCCTGTCGATACTACAACACTGCCTGCAACGACAAGGCAGAGACACGCCGACAACTTTCAATATCGCGATAATTGGCGATCCAACAAGCGATCGAGCAGCAGCGGCAGACTCTGCCTCGAGTCTAGGATTGCGGATGAAGACAGAACCCCTTGTTGGCCAGGCGGCGACCGCGCAGGCTTTCAAATCCGCGGCCGAGCATGTGGACATCTTCCACTACCACGGCCACGTCAAGTTCGAGGTCGAGGAGCCGCTCGAGTCAGCATTCAAGCTTCACGGGGGAGAAAATGTAACGGCCCGAGATCTATTTAGCATACAAATGCGCACCAAGCTGTTCACCATAATCGCCTGTGAGAGCGGGAAACAGAACGTCCTGCCTGGTGACGAGCCGCTGGGACTGGTGCCCGTTCTCTTGCTGGCGGGAGCCAACGCTGTGGTCGGGACGCTGTGGAACTGTTGGGACACGGCGGGCAAGGAGTTCGCCGAAACTTTCTATCAGATCATCTGCCACGAAAGGGAGCGTAGCAGCGGGTCTAACCAAGAACCTCCGTCGTCGTCCACTATCAATCTAGCGTTTGCGCTTCGCGAGGCCGTACTCGACATCCGGAAACGACGACCAGAACCCTATTTCTGGGCACTCTTCGTCCTCTATGGAAATTGGGATTTGGTGTTCTAACTCTTGGACATACAATGAACGGAGAGCTGTTGTGCAATTTTCTCCGACGCATAATGCAGCATATCGGGGTTAATTTCTGGGGGCAATTGCACTTGTGCTATCCCATTCTGCTGCTCCAAAATGGCAACAGCTGGGAGCTAACATTATCCGGGATTCCTCGGTTAGCCCACCTGTTGCAAAATCTATGAGAGACTATAATTATTCGGCCTCAGCCCCTATATTTGGGTTCTTATCATTAAAGCCATATAATAATGCTACTCTAACCCATTGCATTCATGAGCTGGTTTCTCATATGGTCACATCTAGCAGTGTTTAGAAATAAAGAGTGCCTACCTTGCTTCGTCTACAAGGCTACCTAAACTTGCTATGCGCAGGGTTGACTACTATGGATAACAGAGTAATATAATATGTCTAGTGCATTATACCACAGAGATGTACTTTTAGACTAAAGGCAAGAACTGGTCCCCTCATGCAGAAATAGAAGTTGGTTAAACCTATATTATATATCTCTCCTTTAATACCTTTAAGAATGGATTTTATTTAACAGACGCGGCCTTGGAGGTCAGACCGTAAGAGTATCTATTTTATAAATATACTACCAAAACTTAGGGACGTCATGCCTAAGCTATAGGAAAAGACATAGTAAGCAAAGTTTTGGCCCTTCTAGAGAATGATAGTAAGGTTTCTAGCTATGCTCAGGCCTTACATGATCTTATGTACTATACAGGTGATTCTAGATATAGTTAAAGAGTGGCTAGGTAAGTAACAGGGGCGCATCTTGCTGCATACTCTGGTTTAATGCAGGTGATGGCAGCTCTCATTGAGACTGGTTATGGTGTAGATGGTAGTCGGCATGGATTTAAATGACTAAACGCCCCTATGCTGAGCCGCATAATGAGCATGAGGCAGTTCAACTACTGTTGTCCATTGTTAATGTTTTGCTGGGAATTCAGGGTGTTAAGCCTGATTACAAAAGTAATTTAGGCATCACTCTACCAGCGTAAGGACTATCTAAGGACAGTCATTAAAGATTGTATCTAGCACTTAGTTTAGCACTTCGTGTTCAATACTAATATCTCACTTGAGTACAAGTTCACTCGTCCGATTCGTCAGCCTGGACCAAGGACCTGCCAGATGTCTGGGCACCACATGTGGACTGCTCTGGAGGCGACTTTCAGCTCTCGGATAATAGCCTTGAAAAGGGCTCTTGGGTGGACGGCAATTTCAGCAGTCTAGATCAAGGAGACGTTATATGTCTGACAACACACATGGCCTGCTCTGGAGGCGACTTTCCGCTTTCGGACAATTAATGATACAGACCATATGTGTATGGTGTTGCAGCTACTAACAGTATCCTATGGCCAGTGTTCGATCCAAAGGCCTTAACGATGTGGTCAGAGCAGCAGTGCCTCTCCAAGATCCCAGCTACCGACGGGTTGCTGATGATAAGACAGTCCATCTAGATGGCGCCATCCTTGTAGACCTAGCTGTCCATGAGGAGGGTGTCCGCAGGGTTCTCCGCTAGTACGGGCCTACCGACTTTTTTTCCCATGAGCAATGATGACCCTGTGGTTCTCTTACAACGCGGTGAAATAATGGAAGACAAGCAAGTTGCTGCTTTTAAGGATATTTTGCAGAGGTATTCTTGTTATCTTTGTGAAGATTGCCGTCTCCTTAGCCCTATGGCCAAAGTCTGGGTTGTTGAAAGGCTGGCTGGAATTGAGAATCAATAATCAGTCCTTCATCTAAATCACCTAGAGGTGAGAAGTCTCCCTGTTCCTCATTAGATGCTAACTCTCCAGACCACGAATTCGCTGTCCGAAATACCACAGCCACCCTTGGGACATTATCCAAAAGTTACATCTTGATGTTGTCAGAGAAGCCATCCCTCTTAAAGACTGTTTGATCTTTCAAGAATCAGCTCAAATCGACCTTGCCGTTGAGCCCAGCGGTATCTCAAGGGTTCGCCGTCTCTGTGAGTTAGTCGAATTCAAGAGATTGAGTGAGGAAGACCCGATAATCCAGATGCAACCGGATGGCGACCCTCGTATGAGGATATCCAACGGATACAATCACATTCTTCGGCGATATACAGAGGCTCGTGCATTGCGGCAGGTGGACGGGGCTCTAAAGCTCTGGTATGAGAAGGAAATTGGGAATCTTGAGAGTCACATCGGGCGACTTGGGTATGTCTACTTTCTAAGGGGCATGACATCGTATAGATCTAGCTTAGGATGCCATGGGAATTGCGCTAATTTGAGCTTCGTTGGAGATATGTCCCCCTGGCCTCTGTGAGCCGTGCGTAAGTTCAGTTAGTCGGCGTTTGTATGTCCTTGTCAGCAGCAGCCTCCAGGTGGCCTGCGTTGTAGAAGTGCCAGGGACAATAGTGTAGCTGGAGGCACGCATTGTAGATGTGCTCGAATGGGTTTCGCGATGTATGGTGAAATACGATGTAGCAAGTGGCTTGGGATGGTATCCTTTCTGAGTGCCCTTGTAACCTGGCATAAGTCCGATCGCTTCCGTCATCTCCTGCAGCGTGAGAGTTGTGTCGGTCTTGGGTACTCATAGTCTCTGATGTCAGTCAGGTCAGCTTTAGGACGTGGCGGGAAAACATTTCCTGCTTTTTAGTTGCATTTGTTCCAGCCCTCCGTCTAGGCATTGGAGGCATAAAATGGGCCAATCATTCGCAGCGTAACAAATAGAGTCAAAGAATGTGAGCGGGTCATGCCGCCGTCCAGACCTCGTATTCGGACTTGTGATGTTGGCATTTCTGACTATTCAAATCATGCGAGCTTGCCGACATCCACAAATATTTTAATTTTTTCAAAACTAGAGTCACATCACATCTGGGAAAGAAAACGCTCCGTCCAAGGTGAAGGTGGCTTTCTCACACGTAAGACGCACGGGCAAGACATACGAGATCAGCTTCGTTGTTCATATGGCCCAGCATTGATCTTGCATCTTTTGTCATCAACATTTGTTTGATCTCGACCACACCCACGGCACAGTTTCTTCCCATCCAAGTGTCTCACACCCTTCAACCGAAGACGCGCTCATGGCGTCCCAAACCCCGCCTATCCTCTCCATGCAAGAAGCTTACCTGGTTCCCTATGGAGCCATTGGTTTTGCCAGCGACATAGTCACCCTGTATATGGTGACCTGCCTTCTCTTTGGTCGCGCACCGCTCTGCCCAGCAAGAAGGATCCGCAACATACGCTCTGCTAAATTTCTTATTGGTTTTTGGATCTTCAACATCTATATGATGAACAAATACAACGTTGAGCAATGCTGGCAGTACTGGGAGCTGGTGTTAATAAACGTCAGTAATGGCGTGATGGGTGCCCTCGTCGCGCTAGTTGGGTTTTTCATGGTCGGTTCATGGGATCCTCCGGTCAAAGGCGAAGCCAAGGAAAATGACCCAGAATCTTCGCCAGCCTTGGGGGCTGTGTCGCTATCTGCTCCGGAAGAAGAGGCAGCCGTGCCTGACGAGCGAATTTGTGACTCTGCAAGGAAATATGGCACTATGGCTGATATGCCATCCTCTGGGCTCAACAGGATCAGCAGGATCAGCAGGCTCAGCTTGTCAAATACACAAGGGCAGAGTAATAGCACATGCGACGTGTGTCCACAGATGAGTGAAGTTACGCGAGAACTGAACAGCATGGCAAACGAGCCTGCCCAACCCGTGGATAAGGTCAAGTTTGGGTACCTCGCGGTCCTAGGGGTTTATATAGGCGCGGTTCTCATTGGAAGTATTCCCTTGGCCAGGCTAGCCGTTCTTGAGGGCAAAGTATCTAGCAAAAAGATTTGTTTGATTTTTGGCATCCTGGGTGGATTGACCATATTAGGAATTCTCTTCACCGTCGTGTATGAGTTTTGCTACTTAGGGAAAGGGACGGGGCCAGGCCCAGAGCACTTTATAATTCTTTTTGCCTTGCTTCTCATGTGCTTCACTGATTGGATATTAGGCTGCGTGCTGGGCAGCCTTAGTGGTGTACCGATTGCAGACATCAACATGGAGGAGCTGTCTCGGTATTGGTTCTACCTTGCAATTACTAAACTGCCAATGTTTGCATTCTAGTGATTTCAGGATTAGCACACCGTGAAGGTTATATCAGATTTAACTACTCCGTGACGTTCATAGCAGCTTCTTTACTCACCTTCTACTTATTTGCAATGTTGACAACAATGATGCTGCCCTGTGAGACCGTCTTGCATCTCACTGATAGTGTATCCAAGTAGAAATGCGCTCAACGCCAATAATACCTTTGAGTTTCCATGTACACACCTCCAGCTCGGCGGTTGCTTTGCGGAGTCGCTGCACCAAATCTCTTTCAACCACATCGTGACTATGTCTGACCGAGGTTAGCATTTATATCACAGGACTATGAGCTACACTCGACGCAAGGAACGAGAGACCCATTGACATGTGAGGGTCAGGGGCCGGAACTGCAGGTCGGCGCGGCGGACTACGGGCAAAAATGCCTCATCTCGAGCGTAATGGTGAGAGCTGAGCGGGAAACGAGACCAGGGCCAGGAAAAGCAGCGCAGACTGCGCTGGCGGGCTCCAAGGGCTGCAAAGGGCTGGCCGGTTCGCGCTGGTGGTATAGGGGGTGGCGGAGCTCGGTGATCCGTATCAATGGCAAAAATAACTCACTCACAAGGCGCACACGAGGAACGAAGGGACAGGAAGAGTAGAAGGGCGAAAAACACGAAGGGGACTTTATAGAAACATGCACGGCGATAGTAACGCGCAGGGAAGCGCTAAACCCGAAACGGCACGCTAAACTCTTTTGCGTAATGCATTGTCACCAAAGACTATAGAGTACAATACAGTAAGTCTTGAAATCAGCTTAATGCAATGTGGAAGATTTTCAAATATACCTTTATACTCAAGGCTGAAACAACTCCTCATTATAATCTTTAAAAAGCAGCAGCATCTTCTTCTAAAAGTCCTGTGTTTCTACCTTGTCCTGTGTTTCAGTACTAGAAACCTCATAAGGTGAGTAGTCTATTAATATATTTATTGAATGAGTATTATATCTTATAGAGCTCTTCCCCATAATAATAAAAAGTAGTATATTTACTGGGTGGACCCCATAAGTTAACATGGCTACCACAGTAAGGAGGTGGCTAGAGGAACGTAATACGTGCCTCTAGAATAAATATATTAAATAGTTTTACAGAGCGGAATTCCCAACACTTAGTAACTTCATTATTATTATCACTCTTGCCCTTACTTTCTACCTACTATATGATTTCTTCCCACTCATTAAACACCTCCTTTATAGGTAGAATCCTAATAAAACCCTGATCACTTATGTCACCTGCCACAATCTCCTGCACTGTGTGACGCCATTCCAGCCTTACCCAGCCCACAGCATGATAAAAGGACTCCATGCTTGTGGGTAGTTAGCCCTTTGTGCTTTATAGAACAGCCTAGATTTCGTCCTCGCTTGTGGATGAGCTGATTTTAGCATCAAGCACTTGGATATGTGGTGTTTGGCACAGGGTGATGAAGAGGCGCTTAAAGCAGGTGCAAATATCAGTCATCGTGTGGATGCTTGAATCGTAAATGTAAAATTCCCTAGTTTATAGAGAGAACTCGGCTGTAGTGTTAACCAGACAATTAGAGGGGAGATTCCAGCCTAAGCTACAATTTAGCGCTATACTATGGTTATATCGGACTTAGAAACGCAGACCAACTCACCCACTTAGACAAGTCTGTGGTCACTGCAGGTCGGATGAGGCAATCGTCATAGATACTACTATTCTTCAAAAGCTATCAAGAACCATGCCTAACCATGTGAAGGCAGTTACTGAGGCAGATGGTTGGTATACGAAATATTAGTTAGAATGGAATCAAACTCCTTCCTAATCAAGTTTAACTAGTAGTAGGCGGTAAGGTAAGGTGGTCGAATACCTTTTGCATCCTACTGTAGTAGTCTTTTCTCTCAATGTATGGGCCTGAAGTATCGTCAATCAACTTGCCTACCATCTCTATATTGATATCCCTTTTTGACAGCGAGGCTAGCTTGCACGGTGCGTCCCGTAGGTGCTTGAGCATGAAATCAGTGACTTATTGGCCTTGTTGGCAACTATCAGCTCCAGGCATTTACTGTTTTAATCGCCAGATGCTGGGTTGAACACTAGTGCGCAGTCTCTATCTCAGTGTTATCTGTTGAGCCGTTAATATGGTCACTAAAGCATAAACTAATATAATTCCCCACAGCGTTCCCCAGATTATCGTGACTAGATCACGCTTATAGGCGAGGGCAACATAGCACAATCTTTTAATTTTTTCTTTATTCTTTCTAGGTCCCAAGATAACCTGTTATCAAAAGAATGCATATTCGAAAGTTTCGATTAGAATAAATAGTCGTTAATGATTGATCGAGGGATTAATCGGATCTGTCATGGGTTGGTGAGGGTGCTCTGAATATATGTATGTGTAGGTAACCTTCAACAACCACACTCAAACCCTAGATATATTATTCTAGATACAGTTTTGGACGATTGTTATCTTCATATAAAATACTAACATCTATGAGATATAATCAAGCTAAAAGGATAGAAAGAAAAGCTATAGCCTTCGTGTCAGCGTAACAATACCACCTCTCATCCCGTCTGTCCAGAAGATTATAGCAAAGTGCTATGTTACTCTGAATCCAGAAACTGCCACGACATGCCATGTGGTAGCGAAAATGTCACATCTCGTATTGAATTCCTGCTCGCAGCATTTCTATCGATGTCATAAGTTTGGAGGTCGGCGAGTCTTGCTTCATGCAGCTCCTCGAATGCGCGCACTCGTGCTATGAGTTGATACAGTATTTCCTCCGCGCAGAGGGATGATCCTTCGTGCTTAAGAAGCTGCACCGCCTCTTTCACCTTTGCGATAAACATGTTAACGGTCGTCGGAACGTCCATGGTAATACGTATGTTGATCTGATCGCGTTCCTTCCACGCCAATAGCAGAAGTTTCGATAATGATTCGACGGCATGGTAGTATTGCTGGTAGACCAAGTATGGGAGATAGAGGAAATATTGAGGCGCAAGGGAAAAGAATGTTGAGAAGAAGGCCTTGGCTGAGGTCAAGGATGAGTCAAGGATATCATAATGTACCCCGGTGCTATTCCGGTCGCTCTTTGAGAAGTCGTCTTCCAGAGCGGACTCGTATAAGTGGAGCTCCAGGCTGTAATACTGTAATGCCAGGATGGCTAGGTACAAGCTTAGCAAGTGCTGCCATATAGGACGTAGTAAGAAAATTCACTGTCACTCACAGTCCTGTATGCGGTCCTGCGCGCTAGAGGGTTTCATACGCTTCAATTCCGTTCCAAGAGCCTCGACACACGTTTGGACTGAACCCGACGAAGCCATGTGCGGTGAACTGTACGCATCGAAGGGAAGTGTTTGAATGATCCGGTAGGCCATACGATTTAGTCGTGCCAGCTGGACAAGATACATGTCTGTAGGATATTCCTGCAGCTCCTCAAGTACGCGACAGCATTCTTCAGTGTAGCTCGTGTATCTCAGAGAATCCATATCTTTGACACATGTTGCAGCTCTAGATGGGTCAGTCCTATTGCTGGAACGATGTATGGGGGCCTACATACACACAAGCGGTATAAAAACACCCGAGGTAGGCTCTCCGTTCGTCCGTGGTGGGAGCATTGTCATGCTCGCAAGGTTGCGGTAGTTTTCTACTAGATGGATTAGGCCATCGATGGAGGCCAAGATTACGTAGCATGGCTAGACCCAGGTGCAAGATGATAGACAGTTGTGCTTCGGATTCGGGCAGAAAGTGATACCTATCATGGTGTGAGCCCTAAGTCCTACAGATAAGGTTGAAACGGAAAGGTCATAGGTACCATGATATGCACACCAAGAGAGCCTGCAGGATATCAAGGCTTCTATGCCGTTTCTTAACAATGGAACGGCTAACATGCTCTAGAAACTGATCTGTCATGCGTTGCTGCCGATTTGCGTCGTCGAGACAAGTCAGCATTAGAACCACACCCAAGAGAACTGGACTTTTCTGCTGCAACTCTAGAACAGTCATGTCAAGTGGGATGACAACACTAGGACAGTAACAGGCCATCTCCGTCCGGTATTTTGTCAAAATCATTGATGCATATTCATGAGTAAGATTGAAACTTTCGTCCCACGGAAAAATCAATTGCGAAATCTTCTGCGCTTGGTGTCTCTTTCCCTGTTCAGTCTTGGATGCAGCATCAGACGTTTTTTGAGGCGATATGCCGACAAAAGAAGCCATAGTGTCAAGCTTCTTCTCGAGTCTCGCAACATCCCTTTGATCAAAGTCAATAACCAACCCTTCTGCCGATCTCGTGGGTACCTACAACGGCGAGGTAGCCTTCCGCCTGTGGGCCCCAGGGGCCTGAGCAATGCACTCCCTCTTTAAACGAGAACACCTAGTCTTGATTCAACGTGGCCCTGCGGACTTTAACGGAGAATGCACCGTACCGCTTGCACCCACCTGTCTCTTGTTGGTCGCATTTCACTTTTGCGTACGCGCATTGCTGGCACGCCTTTGGCTCACGAATCCTTACTAGACGCCTTCTGACCATCGGCACAACTGGAGGATCCACAAATCTCCGGCGACGTAGCACAGCGGGTATATGGTTGGTTGTATGTTTCTGGTCAGAGTGCTCGTGGGTAGCCATGGCTGACGGCCTGAGGCTGAGATCGCTGGGCACGGGATTCCGTGTCCCGTTTCAGCCAATCATTTCAGTCATCTCCGGGTAAGGGGCAAGATTGAGTCGGCAGCGGCCCCACAGAAGCGCCGACTCGGGTAAAATGATTACATCTTATATAAAGATGATCGCCCACCATGTCAGATGAATCAATCATCAAAACATTAACTATCGGAGAGAAACACAATTTCACCTTTATTAGTCTTCAAAGTCCTTTTTGTTGAAGACTGAGGCTGTCTGAAAATCAATCAGAAGGACCTGCCAACAGCATCATGTATTTACTCACCACAAGCATTGAAATCAACGCTCCTCCAGCAACCGTCAGAGAAAAGGTATTTGCATCCATTGGATATTGAGAAGCAATGATATCTATCATAAATAAACCCGTTTTTCTGACACTTCACAACCAGTTTCTGGACTTTCCATCCATCTCGAAATACTCACCCAATGGATTTATCCGCTCAATATCTCCCGTTGACCCAACTAAATCATCTATCGATCTTCAACCTGGCGACAAATTGAATGTCTGTGCAGGCTACGGAAAGATGAAGTTCTCGCCCGTTGTGTCATCAAACACGCAGTCTATGTTTAGCTGGATCGGTTCTGTCCCAGGAATTTTCACCGGAGAGCACATGTTTCGATTCGAAGAAGTTCCTGCATCGGGGCAAGAACAGAGCCACACAAGGTTCGTCCATGAAGAGACATTTACTGGTCTCCTTTCGTTTCTTATGGGGGAGGGCTTCCTCGCCCGCTGTGTTGGTCTAGGGGAGGATTCAAGGAAGGGGTACGACGGGTTCAACCACGATCTCAAGGCTTGGATCGAACAAGACCGCACGGAATAGCGAGCTACGCCTGGTATAATTTGTCAACTGCTGTCTAGCACTCTTCGTTTATTCGTCTGTCTGATATCCCATGTTGCGTTCAAGGAAAACGTCTCTTCCCGAGTCATTCCTCGCATTCTATCTTTCTGTTCTGTGATACACCGCCGGTATTTTGCCTTCATTTATTGAGAATTACGGTTTAATGATTCGCAATTTTGCATCACAAGTGCACCAGTAATGTCCTTCGATAATCCAAGCATTTTAGAGAATCTGGAAACACACTTGGCAATGCCTCAGTTGGGAATTTGCGCTCATAATTTAGATCATAAGTCAAGACAAAGTCGTGTAGAATCAATGGGATAAATACTATGTGTATATGATAATTAACAATATAATCCTTCAATTAATAGTGGATGAGGCGTTATTACCGGAATAACACAGAGTGCTTATATCTAGTGGCCTACACCTCATTATGAGTGACCACTGATTCAAGGTTAATCATAAAGGGAATGCATACACATCAAATATTCGCGTTTTTTATAACGGTTGAGAGCTTATTATTATTCTATTACTATGTTGAGTTGGTGACTTTAGTGCAGCCTTGTACTTTGAGATTCCTGCGTTTGTTATTGAAGACAGCTATATTTCTGGTATGGTAACCTTGAGTGGGATTCGCTGACCTAAAAGCACTCCCAACCAAATAAGCCGAGGCTCTGATCTCTCCTTGTTAATTATTAGCTGCATCTTCCACCAGGCGGGGACATGTGAGGAGCTGGAGGCTGACGGATACCCCGGGTCAATGATGTCACTGATCACCACACCTCCAACCACAATGCCAAACAAAATACAGAAACATCATCAATCCACCATCTCTACGCTATACACATCAACAACTGATATTCATGTCTCACCGGACAAAGCAATTGAAGATGGAAGGAACTTCTTCACCGTACACTAGCATAGAAGACTATGGCCTCGTGGGGGACATGCACACCTGCGCTCTAATCAGTAAAAGTGGCAGTCTTGACTACATGTGCTGGCCCGTCTTCGATTCACCCTCCATCTTCTGTCGCATTCTTGACTCTACACAGGGAGGACACTTCTCCATATGTCCAGTACCGGATATCCAACCAATCAGCAAGCAGAGATATCGACCGTACACTAATATGTTGGAGACCCGATGGATTGACGAACAAGGGGTGGTCAGTCTACTCGACTACCTGCCTGTATCGAGTCACAAGACCAGCTCAGAGTGGTGTATTTGCGATGACCCCATTGCCCGTAATGACCCTCAGAGACCATGTCATTCAGGTGTTGTTCGGAGAATCGAATGCGTGAGGGGTGAAATGGAGATGGATTTTGAGATCTTTCCTGCGTTCAACTATGCAAGAGACCGGCACAGTGGCCATTGGATCACTCCCCAGAGCTCCAGCTGCTCTCACAAGCAATATTGTTTTGAGAGTCAGACGCAAAGGTTGCACTTAACTATCCATTGCGGTATCGACACTTCGCTTGAGCCAGCTGATGCCATTTCCCCGGTGGATCTGAAGCTCCAGGAGAACCAAGGCCCAAAGGGGCCAGGACTCCATGCCAGGGTGAAGTTGAAAGAAGGGCAGTCAGTCTCATTCGTGCTGCACGACCCAGAAACAAGTCTTCCCGGAGAGCACTTCCTACGACAGTACCTGGACAGACTGGAAAAGGAGACGCTGAATTTCTGGGGTGACTGGATCGCCCGTTGTACGTTCCGCGGTCACTACCGCGAACAGGTTGAGCGCAGCCTCTTGGTCCTTAAGCTTCTCACCTACAAACCTACCGGAGCAATCGTTGCTGCTCCTACGTTCTCCCTCCCCGAGTACGTCGGAGGGTCCCGCAACTGGGACTATCGGTACTCCTGGCTCCGTGATGCCGCTTTTGTCGTGTACGTGTTTCTCAAGAACGGCTACCCCATGGAAGCCGAAGCGTACATCAACTTCATCTTTGACCGCGTCTTCCCTCCAGTGAGGGATAACGAATGCATAGCGGATGCCCCATTCCTACCCATCATGGTGACGATTCATGGTGAGAGCGAAATTCCGGAAAGTGAACTGGATCATCTAGAGGGATATAAGGGCAGTAAGCCTGTGCGTATCGGAAACGCAGCTGCACAGCATATACAGTTGGATATATATGGTGAGCTTATGGACAGTGTCTATCTCTACAACAAGCACGGACGACCTATCTCCTATGAGCAGTGGGTCGCCATTCGGCGCATGATCGCGCATGTAATTAGAGTCCGAAACGAGCCCGATCGATCGCTCTGGGAGGTCCGAGGGAAGATGCAGAATTTTGTCTACAGCAAGATTATGCTCTGGGTTGCGCTGGACAGAGCAATACGTCTATCGGAGAAGCGATCCAATCTACCGTGTCCTGATGTGGAGGAGTGGAGGCGGGCGCGTGATGAGCTTTACGATGAGATCATGACGAAAGGCTACAACCTCAAGGACAAGTATTTTTGCATGAGCTATGAGAATCAGGATGTGCTGGATGCGGCTGTTTTGATTGGACCGCTGGTATTCTTCGTCGCTCCCAATGATCCCAGATTCCTGAACACTCTAAAGAAGATTATGTGTTCCCCGGCCAAAGGGGGGTTATCAGTTGCCAACATGGTATCGCGGTATGATCACACAAAGGTGGATGATGGTATGTTCGACTCCCACGAGACTAGGTTCCCTACTGACTCCAAACCAGGAGTTGGTGGCGGCGAGGGCGCCTTTGTCATGGTGACTTTTTGGCTAGTCGAAGCAATGATGCGTGTAGGTCTTCGTATCCCTCGGAGAAACAAACCATTGACGCGGTATACAGGCCTCAAAAGCAATGCCCTATCAGATAGACGATCCATTCTACCCTCAACTGCGTAAGACGGCGGTTGCGCACTTTGACAACATGCTCTCTTTTGCAAATCATTTGGGCATGTTTTCAGAAGAAGTGGCCATATCAGGGGAGCAGATGGGCAACACCCCACAAGCCTTCAGCCATCTGGCGTGTGTTAGCGCTGCGATGAATCTTGGGGAGCAAGGTGAACGATGAACAGCCCCATTTTCATGGATGCTCACTGCCGATATTCACTGAGGTCTCCAGCACATCTCCCATCGTCCAGGTATATGTCTCACGTACCTAGTCATTCAGCTCACGAATCTCAATCCGTTAATTCCTCAGCTGTCCATGTGCAAGCAGACACCATAGTACTACTATTTGAATAATTAACAGGCCTGTAAATGCTAGTCATGCCATAGCCGGCACTCGACCACGAGTCTACAGTGCATCAACTGACGTCTTCAACCCACGGATATCGTTGTGGACGCGGTACTCTCTCCAGGAATTCCCTCGCTCGCTGCTCTACGTGAAACCTGCCAGGTGCAGAACCCCGTGGACAAGCTATGCGGTGCAGTTGTATCTTCCAGGCCATAAAGATAGACATTGAAATCGCCAAGATTCTATCTGTGTACTCATTTTTATAAAGATGGGAGATATTCAAATATACAAATCCGTAGCCAAGAGTGGAAAAAAACCCAGGTATTATCAAACGCCGCGTGTTTATACATGCGCTCCAAAGTATACCTTGAGACCATCGTAACTCCCAAGGAACAAACCGCCTTCCAGCCCAGCCGCGAGGCATGTCAAGGCTCCGCCTCTGAAAAGACCTCGTATTCCCTCCTTCACTAATATACTCCTTGCAACAACCATCGCATTAGCGGATGATACCTGCTGTACCTTGGCTGATGGAGGTATAGCGCGAATATCTGCCTTCAAGGGCAGTCGAGAGTAGGTGGGCGTACCCACCGCAAGCCTCATGTGTGTTTTCACTACATCAACCGGTATGAAGAGCAGAGAAACCACTGCGCTAGCCAGTGCGCCGCTGTAAAGTCCTCCCTTAAATTGAGTACTAACCTCACTGCAATTCTGCGGGACCTCAAACCAACCAGTCTTGAGATACTCATACAGCAAGAACGTCAGACTCATCCCGGGGAGATGGCTAGCAGCTAGCATCGTATACCCGGCCCAGAGCTTAGTCGGATGCCTGGAAAAATGCCTGACGGTCGACAGCAGTGGCGAACGACCATGCCTGGATTGAGCATGCACGACCTGAGCATTCTGCGTCAGGACTTCAGCGGGGTTAGTGATGGCGCAGGAAACCAAATCCGCTACCGCACTGCTAATCGCGTACGTGGCTAGCTCACGGGTTTTTGACGATTGAGTGCCTTCGTTAGGTCGAAGCGTTGATTTCATGGTCTCGTAGATTGTGAAAAAGGCGACTGATGCGGGGATGCTCGTGACGAGTGTTGGGCCAAAGCCTTGATACAACCCTCGGTAGAGAGCTGGGTTGATACCGCCATTTGCACGCTGATATATTGACGCGTAGGTGGGTGATTGTAATCGAGTAATGAGCGTGTTGAGTGGGTGAATGAGTATCTCAACTCCTATTGCAGCTATGCCTGCTGCCTAAATGGGATTAGACGCAGTGTAAGGCCATCATTATATCAGGTACGTACAATTGAGACGTCCTTGTTACTGGCATCAGCAGACATGGTACGGACGAGGGGTGCTAATTGCCTGGTGAGCACCTGTTGTTATATTTGAGAGGCTAACAAGGAATTAATTGTGTTGTACAGGTCAGAAATATGGGCTTGGCATGGAACTGATCGGCAGCGGATGGCGGAGGGCTGGAGGGTGGAGTCCTCGGATCCCGTATACAGAAAATACGCAACTCCAACTCGAGTCAAGGTACCACTTCGAGTTATGTACGACAAAAGTGCATAAAAGATAAGTTCCATAATCTCAAAATCCTATATCATCATGCCCGGCATGTATCCACTCTTTCCAGCTAGCCTCAATGCCTCGCTCCATCACGAACGAGAAGCTGCCCTATCCCCATCAGGTCTGCATGCCTTTGCGTAGGTTATCATACTGCGACACCGGATAGCTCAATTCATTCTGAGTCTGTTCAAAGGCTCCCGCGCCTCCAAGTGCATTTACTACCTGACGGGATATTAGCAATTGGACCAGCAAACCGCTCAAATGTTTACTTACCGTGGTAACCAGGCTACCGCTTCCGGTCTTATCGCTGCTGCTGTCCCACCACATGGCACCTCCCAATCCCAAGGATTTAATATAGCTAGACTTCATAGTTGCCACCTGAGGATTGTCATAGCTGATCAAGTACTTGTTCGTCGCGTCATAACTGTAGCTCGCCATGATATTGGAAATGACATATTCTTTGGCGCCAGCTTGAGGGAGCGCCTTGTAATCCCATACTCCATTCTCCCAGCTGCCTTGGCCAACGCCGTTGTATGGCTTGCCGAGTCCGTCGGTATTGGCGAAGGAGCGGCCGTAGAGAGGCATGCCCAGTACGATTTTGTTTGCGGGGACTCCGCCGGCACGGTACAGATCGATTGCGGTCTGGGTGTTGAATGGTGTGGAGAGTGGGTTGGAGGTGTCGTTGTAGACGTTGGCTTGATGTCCGGAGAGAGAAGAGAAACTTCCGGCGTAGTCATAGGCCATGAGGTTCCAGAAGTCTAGTTGCTGATCCATGTCTTTGAGGTGAAGGACCTTGATCTTATCGGGACCTAATCAAATCAGATGGGTTCAAGTGATCATATCAGAGCAGTGTGTACTAACCAGCTGGAGAAGCTACAGTGAGAAGAAAGTGCTGTCCGCCCGCATTTGCAGCACTGTAACTGTCGAGTGCCTAGTGACATTAGTGAAATGTCCATCGAGAGTCACATTCATCAGCACATACAGCTCTCACTTCCTTGAGCAACTGCACAAAGTCGCTCGCCTGCTTGTCGTTTTCCGGGTACTATGCCTGTTAGCAAGCGTCGGGGTTGAAGCCATGCATCTACTCACCTCCCAATCAATATCCAGCCCATCAAATCCCAAGTCCTGCAGCAGCTTCACGGCAGTCTTCGCGAAGTTCTTCCGTCCAGCATCGGTACTAGCCGCCGGAGCAAAGTTGGGAGAATAGGTCCACCCGCCAATAGACAAGAGAACCTTGAGGTTACGGTTCTGCTTTTTCAAGAGATACAACTGCTTGATACAGCCGTAGACATTGTTGCCGGAATCAGACCAGGAGTCACCGGGGTAATGCTTCTCAACGTCGGCCCAAGAGTCTGTCATGTAGACTTCCCCGGTTTCAGGACGCACATTGGCAAAGGCGTAGAGGACATGGGTCAGTCTCTGGACAGGGAGGTCCTGAGGGTTATGGTTGCGCCCGTAAATTGCCTAGGTAGTTAGTGCCAGTCGGGTACTCAGTATGATGTAAACATAATACTAACCCAATTCACAAAGTAAATGACGGACCTATAACCGGAGCTGGCGCGCGCCTCGAGATCGGTATTGCCAGCATCGCGATTCCACATCACTGCTGCATCGACACAGAGACTGCCGAGCAGAAGGGCGACCTTGACGATGGTGGAAGTTGCAAAGCGCATAGTTGTTGTTCAGTCGAGCTTACCGATTTGTGAGCTTGTCGAATGGAGTCGTGTTGCTCTCCGGAAGTACCATGAGACACACTTGCTATTTATCTCTGAAGGTCCTTGTCAGGCTTGTCTTCATCGCTACTTTCATTCGCGACATCTACTACACTCCGCCGATACAGCGTCGCTTTCCGGTCAAGTCCCATCGTCGCGTTGTAGGTATAGATAACCGAGGACTCCATCACCAGTAACCCTGATGGCAGCGTGTCACAAGGTCAGGGATCCGAAATCAGATGGAGAGATAAGGCAGTAGTAATTCAGTGAAGAATCAAGTTCCGGTGAGCCGACGGCCATAGATCTTGCAGTAATCTCGAGTCACAGGCCAGGTTTCACGTACCTGACCATCCTGCATGCGACGTCGGCAGATACAAGTAGACTAGGCTTATCTGCCCAATTGGAGCATCGCTTTGTGCAGAAAAGGCAATGTGACTCCCCGCGTGGAGGGCCGCCAAGGCGCTTAGTCGCGTGAGGGGTCTCCTTAATCTCCAGGTCGATGTAACGACAGGAGGACGTGTATATTGAAGAACATGCCCTTCTTGGTTATCACTCCGCTGATTATTTGGTCAAAAGGGGTTTGCAGCAGCTGGAAAGGGAGCATGCTGCTATGCGACGTGACCGTGGCCGCCGAGCCCACAGAGATGTCACTCTCACTCTCACTTTGGATTTCAAGCAAGTGCGCAGTCGGACTTGCGATATCGGGGATTATGACTCGTTAAATCTTGAGCAATGTAACATCCCAGTGTTCTTAATATGCCCCCGCTAGAGTCCTGCAGATACACTGGGGTTTAACCCGTGGCTTCCCCGCGCTATAGAGTGCAGTCCGGGCTTCTGCTGATTAACCTCTATCCTCTAACTAGTACAGTTATTTCGACGCATACATTCGCTGTTGCAATCAGAGGAAACGATGCCATCTAGCTTTACTTTGCACATCTTTTCGGTACATCAGCAGCCAGTATTGTTTGTAATGGTGCTATATGGAGATTAATCTATAGAGTGGGATGCACTTGTCATGTTCTTAAGGTTGGGCACATCTTTAGTGAACCAATCTGTTACCGTGATATCTCTTCCATCGTTAATACACACTGAGTACATCTCACATCATGTGCATCAGCGGAGATTGACCAGCAACTATTTCTGAGCGAGATGTGTTGAGTCAGGGACGGTAGTAGTGTCCTCCTCTGCTGAGAGCACCTGCTGACAGGATCGCCTTCCTGCCCCTGACCAACCAGTGCGCAGTAGAGATGGTGGGAGCGACGCCAATGACCGTGACACCGTAATCTAGAAAACGATTAGTCATTTAGCAAAAATCTCCATGAAACACGACATGCAGTCATGCTTGGGCCTGTTACCGGAAGAGAAGGTGGGAATAGGAACAGAATTGTGGCGAGGAGGATATAGCAAATTGCTACCTGTAAGAAAGTCAGTCGATTATCACAAATGTCAGTAACTGAGTCGTGACATGTGTATACGAAGTTAACTGTTAAGCCGAGGACCCGGCTGAGTGTCCACGGGCTCTTGGGAAGCTCGTTGCGACCGCGCAGGCAGTGGATTATGATTGGGAGGCAGTAGGAAATATCGAAGCAAAGCACGGTGGCGGACTCAATGAGTTGAAAGCACTTGAAGAAAGTCATTGATCCATTGGTTTGATCGGCGAGCCAGTAAGGGGAAGCTCATGTTGAAGAGTCGAAGTAGATGCAACCACAGCAGAGGGTCAAGACAGCAGTGAGCCCGAGAGCATCCAAGGGCGTTCCCAGAGTAGGTGCACCTTCCACCAGAACGGTGAGTAGGCATTCCGGAATCTCTGGCGTGAGAAATGGATAATCCACTGGTACAGGTCAGGAATGGTTACAGTTCTCTCACCTGCCAAGAGCGAATATCGTGCGGCTGGAGGTGTTCATGCCACGATACCCACCAACAGGCAAACGATAGGGAATCTGAGCCGTTGGGCAGGCATACAATAACAAGCAGATTGCTCCGGCCTTGCTCATACGTGGCATCAAGGAGAACCTGTAGTAGGGGGGCATTACCGGAGGTGATTATAGAATTGATGTCGTCTGACACGAACAGAAGGACGAGGATGAACGCAAAGCTAGTAAGAGCACCGATTGCTACGCACGCAACCATGACTCTAGCCTTTGCATGGACGGCTTGGGGATTTCTTTTAGCAGGATTTCGTCAGTTTTTCGATTCATGGATGAGGAATGGCAGACACCAGAGGCCTACCTGTGATCATATGGGCAATAGAGTCCTGATTCGGCCAGTAAGATAATCCGTATCACAAAAGGTACATACACCTACAAATCCGATATGATACAAACCTACCTTGGAGTAGCTAGGGCTGTTTGTTAGTTTGTCCATTCATTATATATGAGCTGGATGCGTCCCACGCCTAGTAGCCAGGCAACTCCACCTTGTCCCTATTTAGAACCAAGTCAGATGGCATATATGGGTAGAGGGATAATGTTCTTTTATTCATCCCAGGATACTAACACAACAATGAGCCTCACACCATTTTTGAACTAGAGACTAGAGGCTGTACATACCAACAGAATGGTGAGGAACAGCCAGTTAGCCACGACTGTAATCAACACAATGAAACAATCAAATGGAGGCGAGGAAATACACGTACCAGATACCCAGTGGTACTGCCCTGCGGCATTAGATCGCCTATATCTTTCATGATGCGCCAGATCCCCGATCCAACGCCATGGTAGTTGTCCGACGCCCCCAGGACGAGCATCTCGCTGGACTTGATTCCTTTGACTATGATCCCCCATTTCCGAGCAAACTCCACGACCGCATCGGCACCTTCCATCCCAGAGACCATCCAAAGCACCTTATCATATCCAAACCGTTGACACATCACTGCCGAACTCGGCCCAGTCTCCTAACTTGGTGGCGATGTTCGCCAACATGGCTAAAGGATGGAGGATCGTGATGAGATTCTGGGTTGTACATCCTTTTTATGTCTGCAATACCACCGCGGGCACGTCTTACTAGTGTTCATGGATGCTGTCACTACTTTCACGAGTTCTGGATGGCGATGACCCAGATTTGATGCACTCATCGTCCTGAGGAAGTCTAAAATCTCCTTGCTGTCAGCATCCTAGAGTTGATAGCTCCCTCAGCATACCGCACGAATGGCAATCCCTAAATCCCAATTCACAGCCACCGAACAGTCAGCCACGAACCTTTAAGATTGAGCCCCTGCCACTCTTGATAAATACTGGAGGAGGGAACACGCTGCCCGCTGAATATTTGCTGTCGATCTCAAGCAGTTTTTTGGTCCGAGGGCTAAGCTTTATAGCTTTAGGAACCCCGTTGTGAGGCGCTTGTGTCGTGTTCCATCATTAAGGTCCGCACAGGGCCCATATCACATTTCCGATGTGTTGCCGGGTCTGCACCTGCAATAGAACACAATGGCAGAATTCCTCATGTGTTCTATTCCTGCCAGAAGGCCCACACGGGAGCCATGTCTCATCCTCGAGACGAGACGATGACTTGTCGACGTACGCGCAACGTCTGCCGTTGATCAGTGTGGCGTGAACGCCAACAGTTACGAGAAACGTATATCCCCGGTGCCGTTGGGAGAACTTTCAGGACTGGCTCGATGCTACCATCTTCCATCACGTAGCGGGAATCACACGAAGCAAGGCTAAATGGAAAAACTCGCAGAATTGTTGCGAGGTGCTTCTCGAGAAACTTCGTAGTACTTTCTCCGAAGAAGAGATCAACTTGGTGTTACAATGGTGCATAAGGGCAGCGTGTAACTGAGCTGAGTGACCAATAGCGTGGAAAGTCGGTCTCGGATCCACTGAGACCACCCACAAAATCGCCGGATGCTCGCGCTAGCGCCCTCAGAGCAAGGGTCCGTTTGGCTACAGTGGTTTATGAGGTGTGAAGGCGCGTCGGGGCGCTTAACAAAAGGTTAGTGATTGGACTTCACATCTTTGGTGAGACATTCTAGTCTCACGTCAGCTTAATTTGACTAGTTAATAGTTATACTGATATTTGTAATACCAAGTTCTAGCCTTGGTCCGTATTCTCTACGGGTGTAGTATGGAGACAAATTCTGCTATACCTTCACTTGTTCGCCTACTGATTCGCCAGCTGTGGCCTCTGCCAGCTTCTTCTGATGCCACCTAATTTTTTCTGGATGCTTTATAGAGTACCCTCACGGCTTACTTGTTGAACTGCATAGGGCAGCTACGAACCTCGGCATTGCTATTGCATTTGAAGTGAGACTGACCTGCCATGGCTCGATACTGCGAAGTACATTGTAAAAACCCTGGGTCCCTCGAGACGATACTTAATCGAAATGGTCACTCATGCAAGATAAGCAACGTCGACTCTAAATCTTTAATGGAATGATTATATGTTTAAATATACAAATGAGGTGTTTTCTGCTTTCCATAAACGCCGCCCTCAACAATGATTCAAATATTGCGTCGCCTCCATCTTCGGCCTGCCCCTTATGCCCCCCCTCGACGAATGCGCTACATCGCCCTCGCCATGATCCTGCTCCTAACGTTGGCTTTTTTCCTACCACTGCACACAAAACAAGACCTAATCCCGAATGGCTCATCGGCACGGTCGAAATTTCGCATACAATTCGCTTTCCAGGGGGAAAACGGTTCCGCCAAACACATTCGACATGACCGCCAGCAGCAGGTGCGCCAAGCATTTATGCACGCCTGGAAAGGATATAAGAAATATGCATGGCTACATGATGAGGTGACTCCGCTTTCGAGCGGACACCGAGACCCCTATGTGGGATGGGCGGCGACATTGGTAGACGGGCTGGACTCGCTTTATATCATGGGGCTGCAAGATGAGTTCGACAGTGCGCTGGAAGCCCTAAATTCAATAAATTTTTCCAGGCCTAATGCCGAGCGCGTGCCGGTATTTGAGACCACAATCCGATATCTGGGTGGCTTGTTAGGGGCATACGATGTGAGTGGTGGAAAGTACCCACTGCTGCTTCAGAAAGCTGATCAGCTGGGGGAATTCCTATTCCAAGCGTTTGACACGCCAAATGGCATCCCAGTGCCTTATTACTGGTGGAAAAGAGGAAATCAGGGATTGGAGGGGGAGGCTGGAGTTCTAGTAGCACAGATAGGTAAGAACGGGCGGAACCAGGGCCTCAATGTAGGTGAGAAATACTGACACCCGTACAGGGTCCCTATCACTCGAATTCACCCGGCTAGCTCAGCTCACAGAGAAACGGAAGTACTTTGATGGGGTTTCCAGGATTACAGACTATCTAGATCATGCGCAAAACAACACCCGTATTCCAGGTCTCTGGCCTTCTCAAGTCGACACGAGAGGCCCCTCTTTCGACAGTTCAGCCTTCACTTTAGGAGCTTGGGCAGACTCGTTGTACGAGTATTTACCCAAGGTAAATACCATTTGATGGCCTTCCTAGACGCGCTTCCTCATTAGGTATTCACGACTTACCAACACAGAATAGGAACATCTTTTACTTAACGGCAAAACGGATCAATACCTACAGATGTACCGGACCGCCCTTGATAGCGCTGTGAGATATCACTTTTTCCGTCCCAAAACCCCAGGTGGTCAGGATATTCTTTTCCCAGGCTCGCTGGAAGCTAGAGGCAACGGACAACCGGCTCTGCGCACGGAAGTCCAGCATCTGGCCTGCTTTGTAGGTGGCATGGTGGGCCTGGGCGCCCAGATCAACGATTCACCTGAGGAACTCGCCATCGCAATCAGACTCACTGAAGGCTGCGTCTGGGCCTACCAAAACACGGCGAGCGGGATCATGCCCGAGATCTTTGACATCGATCAGTGTCCCTCCGAAGGTTCGTGTGAATGGACGGATGAGGGCCATGTCGAACCGGGACATGGATACGGCTTCACGCAAATCTCGGACTCGAGCTACCAGCTGCGCCCCGAGGCAATCGAGTCCGTCTTTATTATGTATCGTCTTACGGGCAACCCGATCTGGCAAGAGAAAGGCTGGGACATGTTCCAGGCAATCATGAAGCATACCACGACGCAGATTGCGAACGCACGTATCAGCGATGTTACAGATGCGAAACCTAGGCAGGATGACTCTATGGAAAGCTTTTGGTTAGCGGAGACGTTGAAATACTTTTACCTGTTATTCAGCAAGCCTGAGCTTGTTAGTTTGGATGATTTTGTCCTGTAAGAATCCCCCTCCTACTATTTCGCCTTTCTCATCTACAGTCTGGGCCGATTAGCCATTCTTACACAAATATTCTAGCAACACCGAGGCACATCCATTCCGTTTAAGAGATCACTTGTTTGAGTAATAAGAAGGGCTAAAAGCCTTTCGGTCATTTTCTTATTCGTCGCATAGCATGTCATCGCTTACGGCTGGGACCCCCAGACCGCTCCGATCACACAAGTCATCTTCACGATAGTGTCCATAACTTATAACGATCACGACGCTTTTCTGCCTATATTGAGCCCACATCTACGACATTTTGCTCTGTCCGGGAACCTGCTCACCCTTCTAAATATAGACTAGGCTTAATATGACTATACACTTACTTGTATCTTTGCTGTTTTCCCTCCTCTTCTCAGGCATGTATTTTCGTGAGACAGCCCATGATCAGTTTCTTCATCGAGCTTCCTCACACAATGCGAAGCGCCACCAATTGCTTAGGATGACTCAAAAATGAGAATCGCCAAAGCCACGACAGCCAGATTCCTCGAACAGATACCCGTATGCATGCATTCCCTGCCCATCATATCCATGGCTTTCTAATCAGCACATATCCTCCATGCTACATCACCAGCGCCGGCAGACACCTTTGTCAAAAGAAAGCGAACGGAGTCAAATCAACATCTTGCTAAGCAACTTCATGTGCAACTTCCCTTGTTGACACTATTAAGTTGGAGCGCCTCAAATGGCAGAACCATGGCCCCCGGGACTTGACCCTTCTCAAGAGACTGATATTGACAGTCGGTACAGTCTTCAAAGCCTTTTGTTTCAAAAAATTTGATTGGTGCTATTGCGAAGAATACATACGCCTATGCCGAGAACAACAAGGTAGGACTCATGGTCACTACTACTGAGCAGCGGAAATCCCTTGGGGTCTCTGAACCAGGGGCTGATTCTGAAGTTGGTGGATAAATGGCAAAAGGTCAATCGCTAACAGTCATCTTTTGCTGGTGTTCTTGGCGGCTGCTGCCTTTCTCTGGAAGTTCTGCTCCAGGTGTCGAGGCTTTCAAACTCAAAGGCCTCTATAATGCCATGTCTGCTATATTTCCCAAGGCTGCCGTCCACTATCTCCTAGCTCGAGCTAAGCATTTGTTCTCTGTGGTAGCGTATGGGCTGAGCGCGAGCCTTCCCCTACTTTTAGCTAGCCAGTCCTTTGTATCCGTAGAAACTAGGTCTACTGGTGGGAAACCTTCCAGCCAACTGCACGAAGCGAAACTTGACGCTGAGTGAGGTAGCATGTGGATGCCGTCTGTTCAATTCAATTATATAGCAAACTCGAATCTCTTTTACTTGTTAACTGAAGCTTGTGTCGCTGGATCGTCTTTCGATGGATTGTTGGAAGACGGGAGTTATAAACTGGCGGGATTCTTGAGTAGCCACAAGACCATGCCCTATCTTACAACTCCTCAGTCCGACGTCATCAGTCCCCATAAAAGAGCAGGGCCACTGAATATCTAAGGGAAACAACCTCCTTGGCTGGTCAGATTCGTCGCTTGCCCATTCGCCCCGGTTGAATAGACCTTGGCAAAAAGGACCTGGAGCTTTCATTCAATAAATCATCTCGTATAGCGGGACCTCTAGATGAGCCATGTTTTGAACTTTCAGATGAGTTCCGTGAAGCAGTGAATGTCCTGTAGGAACGGCAAACCTATGTCAGAAGACTTCTATCCAACCCTGAGGGAAGGGGATATTCACACTTAACCCTAAACTCTCAGCCTTCCCACAGTAATTCCATGTCAAGAATCAGGTCGCAGACGAGACAAAATGACACAAAAGCATATCCCACTTGACGTTCTAGCAACGCCTTCCGAATGGAGAAAATCTGTCACCAAGGAGACTATCCCAGGACCCAGGAATGCCAGGCTCAAGGACATACACTGCAGAGCAACAAGCAGGCCTTCATCCTGGCAATTTATCTCTTCCGAAGCTGAGCGGTTGACCCGGTGCTTCTGCTATGACCAAAGCCTATCTTTTGACGGCAAGAATTCTCTGGAACCTTGTGAACGAGAGTGGACTTCACAAGCTGGTTATTGACAAATGCCTCCTGACTGTGACAAGTTACGTCGAAACACACTTTGGAGACATTATTGCATTCCGTGTTGATAGAGGCACCCCCAGTAACATTGATGTCGCTCTTTACATTGTCAGGTAGATGACGGGAAATATATCTCGTTCATATTTCCTAACCTAAAGCCGACCAATCATAGATACTGGCTTTTCCTATTAGTTTCTATGTACCGGGCCACTACGTAGCTTGACTCGATATCATCACAAAACCCCCCAATCTCCACTGCACTTTCAGCCCCAATGCCAAGCCCTGCGACCCAGGCAGTGCAGCCACCATCGGGATATCCACGCTGAAGCCGTTAGAGACGCTAAAACCGGCGCTTAAAGGGGCTCAATTCCCCAGTTAATGGGCAATTTCCGCGGTACCTGATTCAACTGGAAATGCGTGAACAACAAACAAAATGCTTTGTTTCGCCGGTCTACCTTCAGAAATCCATCATCGGATAATCTTCCACCTCGAGTCGAATCGCGATGTGGCCGCTCTCTCTTCACAATGCAAAGCTTTGCATTCTCTCTGCGACATGTCCAATCGGAAGAAATACCGTCGTGTGCGCATCACACCGAGGATTTCTGATCTTGACCGCGCGTTCCAGATGCTCATGGATATTTTGAGAAAGCGCAGTTTGGGTCGCTACGTGCGTCATATTGAATATAGACAGACTATTTCGCGGTACCGCCAGTACGACGTGAAGCCTTATGAGCCGAAACTAAGTGAGTATGATATGCGTCTGCTGCGAAATGCCACGCAGAGGGCAGGGTTCACGGGAGCTCTACAAGAGCGCGTGCTCAATATGTTGGTGCGGGAATCGGTGGTGGGGGATCGTCTTCACGGCACGTTTAGGTGAGATGAAAACAGTGCTCTATGGCGATCTCTGGATTGATGCATGAACAGTGACAGCCGTGCCCCCGCGACCTATGTCACACAAGCGTTGACGGCCCTACTCGTCTCGGTGTCACCCAACGTCGAGTCGATGGCCATGATGCCGACTTTTTACACTGACTTTGACGAGGACTCGGAAGATTCTTTTATGCACTCCGAGTGCGCCCTGGACCTGCTGCTCAGAGAGATAAACGAAAACCCAGTTCACAAGCCGTACCTGCAGAATCTGCGCAGAGTGTACATGATCAACCTGGGGGATGACCATTCTGGCGACGGGCGGCTGTATGTGGCCATGGACTTCATCGGATGCTTGGCCATTCTCCGCAACCTTCCTTCCCTTGAATGGATCGGTACTGATGCTCTGGCGGAGGATGACAACGTGCTGCCGGCACTCGGACCCAAATGTTCCAATGTGTCTTGCATCGCGATCCATCACTCAGCTGTAGCTACAAGCTATCTGACGCCTGTAATCCGTTCGTGCAGAGCCTTGAAGGAATTCGAGTATTCGATCGGTGGCAGGGGTTCGGTCAATGGTACACAGCCGACCTTCAACCCGAAAACATTTTTTCTGTGCGTCCTGGAACACAAAACCACGCTAGAAAAATTAGATCTCGACGTCGAATCACACATATTTAGCACCGTCTATCGTGGTCCAGGAGACTTCGAATTCGACGAGGAAGATGGACGAGCCGAGGCACAAGCTTATTGGATTGAATCACCCCCAAACTCATTCTGGGACCAGCGGGGGTGTCTCAAAGACTTTGAGGCCTTGAAAAGCCTTAGTATTGGGGTATACTTTCTGTTGTACTTTGCCACAGGAGTGAACAACGAGAATGACAACAAGATCGTGCCTTTGGTGGAGTATCTGCCGCCAAATCTGGAGTACCTGTGCATCCGGGGATACGAGAAGGGCAAAAGGAAGCGTAATGACGCTCAGATGGATGCCCTCAAGGCGCTGGTGGACTCTGGTTCAACTTCGCTGAAGGAGATACATGGCGTGGATGAATGTATTCCCAACGCAGAGGACATCGACTTCCCAGATAACTATCCGGACCTGTTGTGGAAGCTCCCCGATGAATGGTCGGACGAGGAGGAATAGCGATTATGAAGAGTGAAAATTTACGGATACCCTATGCATTTGGCGTGTCACTCGTTCTGCTCTCCGGTGTGTATTGCTTAACACCAGTCCAATAGAAGGATACTTGAGCGAAAAGGAGCACAATCTTAAAGTCAACCATACAGCACAACAGAATCTATACCTTTATATCGACGCAAACAGAACACAATAGAACAAAACCATAACCACATCAAAACCTTTCCAGTTTGTGTACAGTTTCTCAGAAATGAAAGAGAAAAACATCAGAACATCGTTGTTCTGAACATTTTAAACGAGTCAAAGAATCCAGAGGATGAAAGAAAGCGCTCTCCCCACTGCTAAAATTTATGATCGAAGGTGGGGCATTATCGATGGGGTTTATACATCATCCCTTCCCACAGGCTCTTGTTCGTTGTATGAAGGGCGGCCAGAATCGTCATTGATTAAAGGCTCGCTTTCGGAGTGATCACTGTTAGAGATCTGGAAAATCGGTTGCGAATGAATTAGCGAAAGCTTGTTTGTTTGGTATTAGAGGACCTCGCTCCACTGACAATTATGATTTGAGCCTGTATCTGTAACGGAGATGTCCAGGACTCCTGTCTTGATGATGTCTCATTTGGGCGCTCAGGATTAGATGATGGGGGGCGGTGGCCTGGATTACGGGATCCATTATCTCCCAAGATCGCGACCGGTGGTTGACTCTGGGGGACAATGTCCATCTGGTGTTCTTCGGGACTATCCGAGCGGTTGAGATCTAGATAGTAGGCACCAAGAGGTCAGAAACCTAGGTACTATGTGTAATTATGGACCCCTGCGCTGCCACATAGACATGAATGGACGGGGTTTGGAGCATTGGATACCACAGAACATGATCATGCATACCAGACAGTGGAATTTCTGCTCCTTCGGCTCGATTCCTCAACAGACGGCACGTGTTGTGACGGCGGAGGATAAATGGTACACCCGGAACACAAGCGATCAAAAGAGCTATCAGAGCTATGACTGCCTCTGCCGACAATGCCATTATGGAAGGAGATACGAAGGTCGTGGGAGAGGACAGTTGTGGAAACTCAATGTGACATAAATCGGTAGAGTAGAGGGGAGTATCGCTCACGGAAACGCCATTTTTATATACTCCTTGTCTTGAGTTAGCGTGGGACAACATCTTTGAAATTGTAAGATTCTTGGTAGAATTGATGGGTAGGTTTGATGGGTAGACTCGATGGTAGACTTCATGGTAATTTGGATGGTAGATTTGGAGGGTAGGTAGATTGGAGGGTACAGGTAGACTTCATGGTAATTTGGATAATAGAATTCTACCAAGACGCAAGGATTATCTCTCTCAGAATTCTACCAAGATGCAGGGATTATCTCTCTCGAAATTCTACCAAGATGCAGGGATTATCTCTCTCAGAATTCTACCAAAGTGCAGGGATGTGCTGGAACTATCAACTGTCTGAGATAATCCCTGTACCTTGGCAGAATTCTGAGAGAGATAATCCCTGCATCTTGGTAGAATTCTATTATCCAAACTACCATGAAGTCTACCTGTACCCTCCAGTCTACCTACCCTCCTAATCTACCATCCAAATCTACCATCCAAATCTACCATCCAAATCTACCCTCCAAATTACCATGAAGTCTACCCTTCAATCTACCATCAAATCTACCAAGTAAAGGAATGTGCTCGGACACTCCATCCACCGTAATAAACTATCCTTTTAACACAAAGCACGACGGCCTATCTGTGCAAATCGGCCAAACCAAATTTTTTACCATGATTATCTCCCACAAAACTGCTGCCACTGCTACCACACACACCACCTACCTAGGGCCAATCCAGCATGCTTATATTAGAGGCCGCTTCCACGTGGCTTCGTGCGCTCTGCTATCCTATTCTTTGTTACCCTTTCTCCAAACATATTGACAATGTCGAGCCATTGTACAGCTTGTGACTCCTTGCTTTATATGAAATGTCATATAGAGAAAAGCCAAGCAATAGTATTTCTTCTTTGCATAAAAGCCAGCCCATGAATCGATATGTGAACCAACGCCTAAGTCTCAGAAACAAGGTACACCAGCTTCCGAGCCCTAACAGAACGATTCTTCAAATCTCTCAGGCCATCCAAAACCTTCCTCAGTCCCCCGTCACGCTTTTCAACGACCAGTGTCCGGATCTTTCCCTGAGACCACAGCGTGCTCACGATCCCTGCCCATTTCTTGGCAAACTCGAACTCTGCTGGCACGCTGGGGATTACCATGCGATCAGGGCCATACTCAAACGGTTCGCCAATCGCCGTACAGGAGTTAGAGAAAGTGGCCTCCACGTCTGGGCGCGCAGTTTGCACTGGGAGCAAGGAGTGATACAGGCCTCCTGCGTCACCGATAGTCGCTTCACAAATCTGCACAGACTCCTGAGTTGCCACAGCATCGCAGACGACTCTGAGGGTATTGTTGGTGTGCTCGCGGATCTTTCGGGCGCACATAGGATCGAGATAATCGAAGACTACATCTGCTCCGTATTGGCGAACCAGATCAAAGTTGTTTGGCGAACATGTTGTGAGAACGGTGTACCCGGCCCTGTGAGCAATTAGTGGCATGCCTTAGAAATAGAAAGAAAATGGCCTTACATTTTAGCAAACTGAATAATCCAGCTCCCGGCTGATGTGGCTCCTCCATATACTAGAATCGGTTCTCGCTTCTCAACATTACTTTCATTTTCCGGCCATTGCAGTTTGAGACAAGATGGTCCGAACAAACACTGCCCAGCTGTAATTGCTCCCACTCCTAAAGTGGCCGCATCCTCAAAGCTGACGCCGTCTGGGATCTTCATCTGAATCGCCGCTTTTGCTACAATATATTCTGCAAAGGTACCGCTCTCGGGGCGGGTATTGTCTGCCCCCTTGACAAGTCCACACACGCGGTCACCAATCTTGAACAGTTCACGGACGGAGTCTCCAACTGCCACAACAGTTCCCGCATAGTCATGGCCCATGATTGCGTGGGGGGATGGGGTACTATCAAGGAGCATCCAGTCGATTGGATTCAGGGCCACGGCACCGGTGCGCACGAGAATGTCATCGTCGCGGAGGGATGGGATGGGCCAGTTGGTGATGAAGTCAGCATAACCCAATGAGCGGGTGATGACGGCTGCCTGGGAAGATTGCATGGTTTGAAGTCTTTTATTGAACAGACACATCTCTGAATTTCTGACCATGCAATTCAGCGTCGAATACACGCCTTTATATACTTTCAGGCGTGCCTTTTTGTGTATTAATTAGTTTTGGGTTACTCATTTGGATCGTGTGTATTCTGCTCCCAACCGTCATTATGGTAAGTCTCTGGGAACTGGCATACAAACTGGCACATACTGTGACCTGATAACGGGTAAAAGATCCACTCTTTCCCGCAATTGCTTATCATATTCATCTGACAAAGGGTCAGATTGGCTATATTTCTCCACAAAGGTTGGAAATTGGGACCCACTATTTGCCGCACTGCTTATGCTGAACTTACTGAGGTTTCCTGCAGCCTGATATCAGGCTCGAGCAAATCTGCGGATCGAGCCCAGTCATATCTAGTCCAACGCGGAAATCTGCAATTGGATATATGCAACTATTTACTCAAGAATGCTAAGTATGCCCGAGATCATCAAAGGTCCCAACCAGCTCTTTCGATGCTCTTTCTTGTATGGAGCCCAACCCTTTACATGCCACTAGCAACAGGTGCCTGAACTCATCCAATTGAACAAGTCCCCCATTTTCCCAGTCACTCACAAATTCCTCATACGAAATAACTCCAGGGATTGATTGCGCCGGCCTTTGCTCCGTTTCATAGATGAAATCCTCCCAGCAAAGCTCCGCGTATGATTTAGTCGAAACCGGCAGGGCCCCCAGGTATTTGATAAAGTCGCATCTCTGGAACTGGACCACGGAGTGAACAGCGCGCACCAGATACGAAATCATGATCAGTCGACGAGCACTTTCGCAGAGCACCCAGTCATTCAGATGACTTCCAGGCAAATGAGAGTCCAATTGTGTCATGTATCGAGCTGTCTGGCGACTTGCTAGTTCCATCCGCTCTAAGTCGGCAGTGCCCTGCGCCAACATACGGTCTAGTTGTCGAAGGAGCGGCTTGTCGCTGATGCCACCAGCCAAGTATATGATATAATAGAGAACCAAGGCTTGAACACGGTCCAACTGACCTTGCAAGTCAGCGTGCGTTGGGGTACTTCGGCTCATGTTATTGACGCCTGCGTTCAGGAGTTGGTGGTAGAAGGGCTTTTTTGCGGGCTTGCATGCACGATATGCTGCACATACCCCATACGCTTCACGCAGAAGAGGCGGAAGATCTGACGTGCGATCCAGCAGTTGCCTTAGAAATGGCATTGCACCAGTATCCAAGAAATGGTCAACGTAACTGAGAAACGTCCTCATGCAAAACCCCCAGGATTCACTGTCATGAACACGGGGCCAAAACTCCAAGACTCGGCGTTCGAGTCGCAATAATGTTGTCGTAAAAGTATCTGCTGAGCTGGGAAGGCAAACCCTGCCTGACGCCGCTTGAGGAAAGTCCCAGGCTTGACTAAAAGTCATGGGGTCCTCTGGGGACCACATTGGGTTAAGAATGTCATCTGTTTGGTTGGCGATCATGGATTGTTCTATCCGGTTCTCCACCGGGGAAAGTTCACGGCTCCCCGAGGCAGTCGGACATATCTCAACTCTGGACCCTATATCCGCATCGAGTGCTGGAGTCTGATCGCCCTTAGCTTGCGGAGGCGGATATGGATAGTGACACGCAATAGATTTCTTGCAACAGCGAGAGCAACTGGGCACCTCATGGCTACACCGACGCTTAGCAGCCACACATGCTCGACAGGAAGTTTTGCGGAGTGACATTGCGACTTCTACAGCTAGAATGGAACAGAATGGAGACGATGAACATTCTGAAGGTATGATCGGGGGGTCTTTTCAGCTTGAAGCTTATGTGTCATGGCGGATAAAAGTGGGCCGGCGGAGTAAGGCGGGTCTTTGCATGTAGCCAATCAGTATAATGGGAGGGGCGACGACGTTGTGCCATCCATAGCAACATACTGCTAATAACTATTTATAACTTATAGCTAGTGCTGACAAATGTGAGAAGGTCTCTACGACACCTTTTTGTGCATCGTTCTTCCATTGAGCCAAGCAAGCAATTACTAAGTCAAGTTAGGGCTCATAACGTTATAAGTCTAATTATACGGATGTAGCAGATGAAGTACTGTAGGATGCTTCACAGTATCCTTCTGATCCATGACATCGTCTACTACAGCAGGGATATCAATTTGGATGAAAAACAGGGCAAAGACACTACAAAATATAAAAGACAGAACCTCAAGAAATTATAATAGAATAGTGGATACAGAACCAACGGCCACTCGCGACCCTATCTACAGTGTAACAACAATCTTCTTCGCACTTACCCCGTTCTTCTGAACTTCCATCGCATGTTGAAGCTGGTCCAGTCCATTCCCAACAACTTTAGGTTCAGGCGCCGGTACAAAGCTACGATTCTCAAGGGCCTCGCTCAGGAACTTCCACACTGCTTTGCCAATACCATTGCTGAGTATCGGTTCGATGACAACCATTTTGTACTCAATGCCCCTGGTGCGACTCTTGATGGCACGAAATCATCGACCACAGAAAGTACAGGATTGTATATGGCGTTCCAAAGAATCTCGGCAGCTTCTGCGGGACGGGGTAGCTGGCCATTGAGATGAATTTATTGCCTCCTTCGCACTTGTCGAGATATCAAACAAGGCGTTGGCAGCCGTCACACCAATAGCGACTGCTCCAGCCGTCGTTTTACCCTTCATATCGGCAATGATATCGTGGACAACGGTAAGGCTATTGTAATCGAACACCCGCAATGCACCCATCCTTTCCAGGAGCTAGAAATTCCGAGGTGAACAGGTTGTAAAGACCTCGTACCCAGCCGCAACAGCCAACTGAACAGCGTTGAGAACCACACTAGTCGATCCTCCCCAGATGATCACCGTTTTACCATTAGGTTTTGGCTTGACAGGATGAGGAAGGGGTAGATGTAGCTGCCCATCGTGGAACAAACTGGTGGCCGTAGTCATAAACCCGAGGGGCCGTGCCACTGCCGTCTCGTAAGTTATATCATTGAGAATCTTGGAGACAGTGTCCTCAGGCAGGACAGTGTAAAGTTGAAATACGCTTTGCGCCTGGTCGCTGACAGACTTGCTGATTCCAGGGGCGTAGCCAACCACACGGTCACTACGTATAGGATGTATGGCTGGATTATGATTGGACTGGGGCAAGTGTTATGGATGACAATATCCAGCAGTCCGAGGACTGGACTGGATTTAATATGCCATAATGTGCTATTCTTCTGAATATCGAGCTTTGTGTGTAACGGCATCTGGGGCCAATCGAATTTTGATTGAGGTACAAATACTTCATACAAATGAACAAGACAACTATCAAGACCAGTCACCTTCGTCAACGACCGGCTCATGCCTGTCCGAAGTCTCCATTAGCTCCTTAATAGTCCACGGCTCGTATCTATAGCCTGGTGGGATATTGTTGTTGTGGAACGCCTCCCCTTCAAGAATATGGCGAGCACAACGAGCGTAGTTGTTATATGCATACTGCTCGGGGTTGTGGCGCATGATCCAGTTCGCAGTAGTCTTGCTGAAGATGTCCGGATTCCTTGCAACCTCGTCCCAGTCTGTGTTGTGGAACTTTTCTCGGTGGTGAAAGCCCATTTTCTGGGCACATAACACGCGCTCAAACCTGCACAACATAAGCACATTTGCTCACTTGTAATTTGTCTGAGATAAACACCTGCCTTAGATGGTTATGGATCCTTACAGCGAAGGGAGCATTGGACTTCCCGCCTAACTGCAGGCAGGTCGCCAGAGGCTACGCATCCTCCATGGCCATTGCCGCTCCACTTCCGGATGTGGGCAAGAATGAATGCGCGGCATCTCCAAGCTGGATGACACGAGCATTAGGTGAAGCCCAATTTGGTTGCGGTTACGCCACAACAACTTCCAGTCAGTGCAACGGTGACCTGGGGTTGCCTTGAGAATCTCCGTTAAGAAGGGTTCCCAGCCATCAATGTATTGCAGAGCAGTATCTGTAGACACAGTCTTGTCCCAGCTCTCCTCGGCATTGTGGTCGTCCTACAGGGTCGGAATCAATTAGTCAGTCATCTTCCTGACAACAGATTTATCAGACATACCCTACGTGTCAAGATATAGCAGATCTGCTTCTCCGTTTTGCCGACAACCATATGCGCTCCAGGGCCTATGTGCAGTGAAACGCGATCCGCATGTCCCTTGAACTCCTTTGCAATGATCGGGTTCTGCAGGGCTGGACCTGCCGGGAAAGTCTCCCTATAGCAGGCGAAGCCGGAGCTGGTAGGCTTGTCCTTTTGGCCCAGGATCAATGGCCATGACTTTGATCCAACACCATCAGCAGCGACGACGATATCCGCCGTGAGCCTCTGTCCATCCGCTAGAACCACGCCTCCATGGGTGTCAGTCTCAAAGTATTCATCCACCCATTTGTCGAAGTCCACTTTGATACCCAGTTCCTGCACATAGTCCCAAAGCAGGCCATGAAGCTCGGAACGGTTAAGGGCCGCAGATCGATTTTCCCCGTCACCAATAGGCCAGCTCCCAATCCAAGTTCCGTCGAACTTTTTCACGTTTCGCTGGGTTTTGTACAATATTGCCTCTAGTCTCTTGAAGAAACCAGGCCAGTTCTTGACTGTATGAAGCGCGTTACATTCTATCAGGAGTATGTCACCTGTCAAGGGAGAACTGTGAGATAAGGTAGTGTAGTGTATACATTAGATGGTAACTTACCATAGCCCTCGAAATTTGGCCGTTTCTCCAGAACCCGGACCTCATGACCCTTGCGATACCCCTCAATGGCAAAGGTCAGACCGCCGATGCCACCACCCACTATGAGAATGGAGAGCCCGCTGGGGGGATAGCGGTCCATGATAGTAGATTCTGGTAAACTTCCCATGATTTATCTTGCAGGATTTTATAGGATTCTTGGGCTTCTTTGATGGCAGGAACGACCCGGTGCAGGCATTCGCCGCCCTTTTATAGCTCAGGGAAGGTGTATGCATTTATCCCATTTCCTCGACTTCACTTATGTCGGAGGGCTGCGGATGAGAAGAAAAACAGCTTCTTCTATTGCATCTTGCCGTCTAGTACATCACCCCACTTGGTGTGCTCAATACTGTCTCCTAAGTGGATCGATTCGCGTTCAAGCGCATAACGACCTCGACTACGAGGCTAGAACTGGAATGCACATTGCTTATCAGCTGCTAGACGGAGTTTTAATGTGAAGCGATCATCTGTTGGCATCCTCAGCGTCCTGAAATATCTTTCGGACTCCAGAAAAATTCCACACGCTACTAACGCAACAAGTATATATAGCCTTTATGCTTTCGAAATGACCCATGGTGACCAAATAAGCTCATACCGCCCATCTTGCAGAGTGCTACTGGTTCATTCCATAGAGCCTGTCCTATATCGTGGTAGGATGGTCAATCAGCCGAGTTCCAGCATAACTTTCAAGGCTTCTATGAAGATGTTAACCCATCATATCTTGACCAGTGCTTTGAATCTCTATTGTCATATCTCCATGCACTCTTGCCAACAAGCACCTTGGAGTTTTACCGATGTGGAATTGGCCCCGTACGACCCACAAAAATGACCCATATGCAACTGCGAGACCAGAACCTGCATGTTTCTAGTCCGCCTTCCGCTGAATAAGCTGCCTTTTGGCTCACGCAACTAACAAGACCCGGGGTACTTTGGGGTAACTGCGAGAAAAGAACATGCGTATTGTCTGGCTCTTCTGCCGAATAAGCGTTGTGTTGTGGGCCACATGTAGTTAACAATAGGCAGGGTACCCTAGGACATGTTCTACTATATTGGTAGGTCTCATTAGGTAGATCAGTGCTCCAGACGGCATGTCTACTACAAAAGTACGCGGAAAGCCTCTAAAATTGTTCAGTATACTCCGGCCAGGCCTGCTCGCATAGTTAGAAGGTGTCGAGTCCGTGAAAACGATGGACAAATGGCACAAAATCCTTCCTCTTTACTTTCTGACCGTTAGAGATACATAAATTCGTTGATGACAACCGGGTACACAGTCCGCCCTGTGGGGAGACCGCACTTAGGCAACACTACACACCCCATTCAAGAACGGCTACGCCAGACTGATAATCAAGGCATTAATTGGTCTAGATAGCTTGAATACGCCTCAATGGAGGTTTCATGTTTCTTTATTTGCTGTCTGGGCTAATTAATGGTTGCCGAAGAGGCCTCCTTTATTCTCAATAACTACAATTGCCGGCATCGACCTCTGAACGCTGGACAAGGTCCATAAACAAGGAGATGGATAGGGCATTCTTGATCCGTTATTAAGCCATGGGAAAATCAGCTGTCTTTATTTGAATTCACGACGGAGGACTGAGGCTACTAAAGCCATCTGGCAGCGTGGGAGGGTTTTGCCAGCCACGGTGGAGCGATGGGGACGAAAGACCTGAATCGACACCATGTACCTCGCTAGAAACGCTCTCATACCCAGGGAACAGGGTATCTGATGCGCCTATGTCTGAGTGTGAAAGAAACTGGCTCGTCTTTTCCAGTGGTCGCTGTTCTTGGGTTGGAGCATGGTCGCCATAAGAGAGCACCGCATATTCCGAGAAGGGTGGAGGAAGGTGCGGACACCAGCTGCCTAATGTGTGATCGTCTCTAGGGATGCCGAATGCAGAGCCGATGGTGGACGAGACTTGATGGCCTGTAACGTCGGGGGATGCGAAATCGCGCGGCGGGCCTGTTTCGTTCGCTTCACCCGATAGAGTGCGGACAATAAAGTCATTGGCAGTTTTCGTCAGTTTCTGAATTATTTCAAACAACAGCAGAGCCAACGGCGAGCTGCTTGTCAGCAGAGGTCCGGACATTGTATTTAGCACGACTCGAAGCCAGTCTAGATCTGCGAAGGCGCTAGGATCGTGCGGGTTCAAGAGGATGTTGATGAAGAGTCTCAGAAAGGCACAAAGGGGATAGTATGACAGACGGCTTTTGCGAGGTCAGCACTGTTAGTTCCAAGCCGGGCAGAATCGCCATAGGGGTGAAGAGAACATACCGCGCCAGGTTATTGCGAAACAATTCACCACCTTCTCGTAAACTATCAAGTAGCTTGACTGTATCCCTCGCGGCGGCCAAACATGCCCTGCACTTGGAAGACCAACGAGGGTCTTCTGGGGAGGAAGATGTCTCAGCGCCGATTTCCCAGTGCCAGAGCATTAACTGACAATTGTAGAACTCAGCGTGCAGGGTAAAAGTGGACGGAAGCTGCTCTGGATTGGGGCAATGGAGGACCTGACCTGGCCGCAGCTCTCCGTAAGGCAAGGAATATTGCCAGGCAAGCAGCTTCTGATACAGCTCATCCTCAGCTGCAAGCCTTTCGGAGCGGCGATCTGGGTCCCGAGCGCGGACGGAGTAAAGCCTGGTATAGATTTCGCTCTCAATTCTGATTAGCCTCACCAAGTGTGCGAATTTGCCGGATGCTGGCTCGCTGATTTGGATGTCTTCTTCAGGGATTGTTGGTGGACGTCCGAGCCGAAAACTCAGACCTCGATCTAGGACGTACAAAACCCAGAAAACGTTGCGCCGTTCGTCAACTTCGCCGGTGGAGCACTCTGCATTGCAATCGCGGTTCAACCCCAAGCCAAGTGCGAGTCGTGCCGCCGAGCCAATGGCCATGTAACCGGCCTCCACGTCCAGCAAGGTTTCAAGGATCATAGCCTATAGCACGAGAATGTCATCAGCTGCAGCCATCCATGGCTTCTAGAGAGCATACAAACCATTCCAACCAGGGCCTGGACGCCCATAACCTCTCTGCAGCTATATGAGAGCTGGGTGAAGACAGAATAGCAATTCCGCAGACAGCTCAATACATGGCCCCCGCCTTCCTCTGTCTGCCTGGGATGTAGCACTGTCGACGGCACGCCTATCTCATCTTCCAAAACGAGTGCGCCGATACCAAGTACGGCATTAAGTGAGGCATACCAGGCCACGCTCGTTGGAGGATCCTCCGAGTACTGCGAGTTGAAACGTTCCATAAACCTCCTTTGGTCAAATAGGGGTAGAGTGGAGTTTACGTAGGCAAAGAAGTCTACACAAGTGTCAGCTTAATGATGAGTGGCGCAAGGAAGGGCCGATAGGGAAGATCTGACAGTTCACCGCGAGGATGGAGGATCCTTTTGGTGGGAGGGGCGTCTGATCGTCTGGCTTGAGATGCTGCCATGTGCTCATCATCTCCTCCGACCAGCCCAGCATGTGTGTCCGCGCTCTGGTGGAAACAAAGTCCAACAACTCGGCCGAGTGTGTGATGCTAGAAACCCACCGCAGACCACGCGGTGATAAGAGAGCTAATCCGGACGCAGAACCTAACGGACACTGTGAATTTTGATCCCAGCCGTGGAGACGAGAAGGAGCATAGTCGTACCAATGAAACTGGAGAAGCCGATTCGATCCATCAAGTAGTATGATGCATCGTCCTCCTTGCCTTCGACTAACGAGGAGCTGGCGCGGCTATCATCCCTTGATGAGCGCCTTCTTGCGAGCAACAGCGACTCCATCCTCTCAAGCCGGTTTTTCATCTCATCCATAGTATCGCTATGTGGAACGACCTGGTATCAGTCCAATAACTCGACACACAACGGTTCTTTGCGCTCACCGATGCGGCTTGGGTTGTCCCTTGACGATTCGCTTCCGGGAGGAGGGCGAAAACTCGCATTTCTGCTCTCGCTGCTTGCACCGCGAACAACTCTCGCCTTCTCGCTTGCATCGCACCTAGGGTAGAATACCACAATCAGTATGAAAAGTTCAAAAGGGGCACAGCTTCCTGCATACCTTTGCCTTCCTGCATGGTTCGCAGGATGCGCGCAGCGCAGTTTGCGGATTCATGGCTGACTGCATCGGATCTCGAAGGTTTCCACCATCAGATACAGGATCAATTCGACAACATCATCATCAGTGTTCGCAAGAGCCCAAGTTCTTCAAGATTCATCCTCCAGGTAAGGTAGTAATGAGGGATTAAGACTCATGATGTCATCCAAGTCCGCATATCACCTGGACTCCCCTGACTGAGCCCAAACGCGCCCTTCGCGACCTTGTCCAAAGATGTAGTATTTTAGACTTCAGCCAGCTCGGCTAAGGTTGCTTTACTCTTTCTGTGACTGGCGAACCAGTCTGCCATTTGTGCCCAGGTTAGAGATCCAGCTCGGTTTAAGTCTCCGTTGTACTTCAACCAGACGACATCCATGGTTCAACAGGACTGAAGACCACGGAAAGAGGGCGGCTTAAGGGCCATGTTAACGGGCTCCCCACATCTGTTTGGTAGATCACCCCTCATGGCCAGAGGTGGTGTGATATCCTCGTGAATATACTTTCACGATGTGTCGGTCTCAAAATGCCTAGAGAAAAAGTTGCCAGACTCCTGAGAGAATGATGGCTAGACTCTAATTCAGCCACGTCCATGGACTACCTAATAATAATATTTAGCAAACAATGAAACTTTACAGACCCTTGACTGAATCTTAATAGAAAAATGCAGATTCGAAGGAAAGAACTACCAGAGAATGTATGATCTAACAAGGGTATATTCACTCTCTATCCAGACAGGAGTTTCATAAGAACAAGCAGGGTCTGGCCACAGCAACTCAAAAGCTTGCACCAAAATAATGGAAAAACACGCAGCGCTCGGATAAGGAAGGTCATGCATTTGACATAATCATCAGGCATCGGCAAGCCGGTGATATGAGCAAAAGCTATCCGCCATACCATTGCCTGCTTCTATAGGGATCAGGTCGCCGGTGAAGTTCATCAGAAGGAAGGCCCCAATCGGGTAAATGGGCTCGAGCAGGTTGCTTGATGTCACTTAACATATTATCGAAGCTGAGCGGCTGCGTAATATCTCTCGGGAATTGTCCTTTAACAGACATCAAATTGTCCCTGGCTTCGGCTTCAGGTGCTTCTGCTTCGTGCCTCGACGCAAGTGATATTGACCGGGGACTCGGGCCACACCCACATTGGCCTTCTTGGGAGGCCATCACTTCGAAAGCACCTTCCACCTCATATGGTGGAACATAGATATTTGCCGGGGTAGCCTTGCAGGACAGAATAGTAAAAGGCGACTCGATCGTCAACTCCACAGGCCGAGCCTTGCTTGAGCCCATACTGCCTTGGTCTGCTAACGAAAGACACAGAACAATCTGCTTGCGAGTCAGCAGTCAGGGTCAAGAATATAAACTGTTCTTGTACTCGCATCACAAGAGAGCGTCTCGCCGTTTCTTACCTGGATCCAATGATTCACCTCAGGACTGCCGCCCTTAGTACTGAAGTGAAGCCGTTGTGTTTTTTCTTTGATCCTCATTTCCGGGCATCGAGGCAGCTGTACGTCAAGTTTGATGTCAGAGGTTTCCGATTCTTCCCCTAGAAGATTCGTGGTTTGGATGCCGGGGGTTCCTGCTCTGCCTTCGTCTGTCGTGATTCGCAGGGTGCTGCCTGGGTACGAGCTGTAACTTGCCAGCCCAGCCTGCTTTTCGAACAGAAGCACCTTTTTCGTGGGCAGCTGCAAAAAGCGATTCGTTTTTCCTTTTGTCTGATGCTGTACGTGCTGAGACACGTATACCCTGATCCAGTGACACTGTAGGCGGACTAGCGGAGTCAATTTTACCCTGATTGGTATCTGCGAGCCAAGAGGGAAACACCTTCCGAAAATGCAAACATCGTAAGCGAGCTGCTCACGCCATTTGCGGGAGAAGATGATTGGCTCAATCAGCTCCAGGGAGTTTTCGGCTGGCAGTCGAATGACCGGGACATCAAGCTGAGAAACCACCTTTGAACAAAATGGTCCAGACGGTTCAATCAGAGCTTCCAGGTAGTATCGGGTAGATATCAGCTCAGTCTTGATGGTCTCCGGAAGCGAGTTGTGCAGGAGGAATTCAAAGCTGTACAGATAATCACCCACGGGAAATATAGCGCTCTTGCTGACGGCCCCCAAGATTCTAGGCTGCTGTGAGCTGCCAGTATTATACTCAGGAAGAGATTGACCCCTCCATAACGTTTGAGCAGTCTTTTTGCGGTGTTGGTTTCTCTCTGTATCTGTGCCAGATTGGTCCGGTATGTGACATACGTCTGCTCCGTAGACATTGCCTATTCGAGTTGTCTGCCCGCGGTCGAAGTAGGTGATACCGGACGTGATAAGATCTCTATTTCCCACAAACTCAACTAGTCCAGTAGAGGAAATATGTCAGCATATATAAAAATCATGGCGAGCTTCAACCATACGTTGGGACAACGGCGTACATTCCGATATCTCTAACTGAATGAGACCTCGAAAGCAGACGCAAATCCGCTTGATTTTGATCGGTTCAGTGACTCTCATATGTAGAGACCCCCGGACGACGACCGCCTTGTCTTTGTAAGCACTGCTGCGTGTGCTGTGCCCTTGCAAAAATACAACGGGCTCAAGTAGTGCAAAATTGAGCTGAATCCCTTTTCGAGCCCCAGCTATGTGCCTTCCAGAATGGCAAGGAATGTCTGGCAGGAGTAATGTCTCCATTATACCTCTGTCTCAAAATCATTCCTGAATAAAGTCAGACACATGCCAGCATACAGGATCAGAACACATACAATAGTGCGCTTTGACGGATAACCTTTTATCACATTTAGTAGATACACAAGGAAGGCGGCCTTCCTAAGCTTCGGGCCAGAGGCATCTCGCAGTAGCTTTAAAATACTAACACCAAAGCCCATCAGCGAGCTGTCATCCGCAACGCCTCATGCTTGAACCCACGATGCGGGACGGAGACAAGCACACCACTCACAACGGGCTCCCGTGAGCTTCGGCCATCGGAGGACGCATAAACATACCATCTCCGAACCGCTGGTAGCTTATCTCTCATAATCCCGGATAAGCCCCGCAGGATCACCCGATACGCGCTGCTAGCCACGGTTCATTTAACGTGACTGGCCTGTCATCGGGAGTCCCAGAGACGAGCCAGAGATTCTTTTACCCTGCGAGGGTCTGGACCTGGCTTGAGACTGGCACAACAATGTGATGCGAGAGACTCTTAACGTTTTGAGTTCGTGGGAATACGCCACTTACTCATGATTTTGGGAGTGGCACAACTAAAGGGCTAGGCGGTCTGTCGGTGTCTGTCTCATGAGCATAGTAAACCTATCGCAATGTCCGGTCTAATGTCCCCGTCTCCGCATAATAGGGCGTATCTGGGGTTGTCTATCGCGGAGCAGCGAATTTCGGATGGGGGTTCCAACTCCGGAAGTGCGTTGTTAATTCTTGTGTCCATGACAGACATACCAATGCCACTACTTCCACAGATGTCTGACAACCAGAATCTCATGTCTTTATTCCAGATATAGATTTCTTGATTAGCTCAGTATTAGACTCATATACGCTTGAACTGCTGGGTATTGAATACTCTATCGACGTTGATTGATAGGAATGGAGGGTTATATATTCCACCTTCCGCAGTAACTCCGGGAATATCGTGCAGATAGCCAATACTAACGTTTTCGCCTCTATATTCAGGCATCATAAAGAGCTGCCAGGTATTGAGTTGCTAACATTGTAGGCGACCGTATTAGGACTCAGTGTTTTGGTAAGTGTAAAGTACTTTTTAGATGGTGCTTAATCAATATGCGGGCATTATCTACTACTGGCGGGGACAGGCAAGAAAAGATACCGTTTCGGCAATCAATGGCTAAATGGAAGAAAGAAACCAAGGGTGGCATAGAACAACGGGGATGGATTTTAGGAGTGTTTTGCATCTGCTGAAACGCTAAATGCTATGTAGGAGACTATGGTATACTGGGCAACAAGGTGTGTCACCTGTCAGTTCAATGGCAGACACTCCAACAAACTTTTTGCAGCTCCAATTAATTCAGCACTCGTAGCACAAGCGACATAAACAAAACGATCATGCCTCACAACTACGAATCTCTTTCCCGGCATGACCTGCCAGATCGTACTGTCATTGTAGCCGTTCGGTTCCGGCCGTCCAACACACAAGTCGGACTGCTTGAACTCCTCTGCAGTGGCGGTTCGGAACAGAGAAAGGGAAAGGCCCGCAGGTTGACTGTACTTATCGCCAGGAAGACACTTCTTAGCCTGAACCAGCAATGTGGCCTCCTTAGCAGACAAGTGACCACCGCTAAGGTCGTCAATGCCGTCCAGCTCTTTGGTTGCCACTATCGCCTCTGCTGGTTTATTTAGCAGAACAACAATCTGGAACAGTTTCGTCTTCTCTTTGGAAAAGATCACGTCATCAGTAAAGCGAATCCGATTGTCGAGCTTCGCTAACTCAGTGCAATACGTTTGTGGAAAGCAGACTCCACCGTGGAGGGAGGGTAGAAACGGCATACCAGCCGAGTGGATGTACCTGACAGGGCCCTCTCTTCGGGGTCCGAGTTCTAATTGATGCTTGACTGGAGGGATCAGTTGCATGACCCAAAGCGCCCAGTCCCGGATGAAGTTCTGCAGTGAGTTGGTGCTGTTGACCAACTGCCCGTTTCGCAAGGTTGTGTTGAGTGACTTTTGAAATTGCTGGCTGCGTTCAGAGTACCACCCCTCGAGGACCTGGTCGTAGTCTAATCGAGCGGAGTGTGAGCGAGTTAGGATGGCCAGACGCCAGGCAAGAGCGATGGCATCCCGAAATCCGGAAGCAATCCCCTGACCGCCGACTGCAGACAAATCCCTGGTCAGCATGGAGCTAGAATAGGTGGGAAAGGCTAGCTTACATGGAGGAAAGACGTGAGCGGCATCGCCGCACAAGATGACCCGACCCATAGCCCATTTGTTGCACTTCCTTGCTGCGAACCGAAATGGACGGGAGCGAAGGACTGTGATGCAATCGTTTGGAAACTCGACGTCGGCGTCTAGCCTGCACTGGGCTGTTAGATGAGTACGCTCACTGGCTCAACAATTTGCTATATTGACCATGGACTTACCCATAGCGGTTCCCAGGATGACGAAGATAAGGGAATACAATCTCGCGAATCTTGTGTGGCTCAGACATCTCTTGCGGATCTTCACCGGGTTGAACGACGAATTCAAACCTCCAAAGGCGGTCCTTGTTCTGGCCAAATCGGCCGCAGACTGCTGGCCGACGGGGGTTGCAGAGGAAGCGAAAGTCCTTTGGGAAGAACAGGTTGTACACCTCTTCAGACGTATACCCCATCTTCCATAGCGGGAAGTCAGGGTGCGTTTCTGTTGTTGGCAGGCGGATTTCCCAGTTCAAGGCAACCCAGGTTTCTTCATAACGACACCTGTAACCGCTCATTAGTCCGAATCGTTCTTTAAGTTTTCACTATGTAGAGTATGCCAGTAAGAACACTTACTGTTCGGCCCAGTCCATTTTGATTCCCTGTGGTTCCAAATATTGCTTGCGCACGTAGCCCGTCTTGCCGTCCGCACCAACGAGGAAACGAGCACGGATGTGTCGATTGGTTCCTTCAGAATCCACATAGGTCGCATACACCCAGTCCTTGTCTTCCTGAATTGACTCCAACGTGCATCTGCTCCTCAACTGCGAGTACCGAGACCCTTTGATGACGGAACGGAGGTGTTTTTCAAGCACAGGTTGTTTGTGGCTTACGACTCCGACATGTCCCGTATACCCTTCGGACTGGATTATTGGCCGGTTAGAGTGGAATACCATACCACGAGGTCAAATGCTTACCGATGCAGTATTAAAGCAGAAGCTGGGCTTTGTGTGCAAGCATTTTTGCTCTCCGGACAAAAATAATACCTTCTCAATACCTACCGATCATTAGGGAATACTGCTAATCAAACGCCCCAAGTAGGATCTACTACTCACAAGAACCGATATCTGTATAGACATGCTCATAGAGACCTAGGCCCTGCAAATACCGGATGCCATCATCGTCAAGAACGATTCCTCTCGGGTCCGTCGTGATGTTGGCCTCTCTCTCCAGGACGATATTCCGGACCGCCATACTGTCAAGGTAGCCAGAGAGCATAGCTCCTGTTGGCCCGCAGCCGCAGATGAGGACATCTGTGGTCTCCCATGCCTGCTCAGATGACATATTGGCTGCGTAGGTTCTCAGATTGTTGAAAAGCCACTATTGAGGGCTGAATGTCACACCCTCCTCTGTTTATGTATATGTTGGCCTTTGTATGCTGCAGTACCACCCAGATTTTTTTGTTTACTGAAATGTGGGACCAATGTTTATGGTGCAGCAGTTCTTCAAAACGGGACAATCTATGATGGCGGGGACATTGTTGCCACACGGGGCCGCCTCACCACATAGTCCCCGCATAGTTCCCGTAAAACTGGTTTGAGACGGGGTGAAACCGAAGATGCGCCGACTATGGAATAGGTCTTGAGATAGCTACACTATTAGTGGTAGTGGTAATCGTCGTCGCTGTATCGTCTGGTAAGTCCAGCATTTGACGTCTCGTATAATTAACTACATGACGCACTTTTATATACTGCCCCGCATATATGCAGCCTGGAGAAGGTTCGCATGAAAATGGGATGTTGGATTCACAACAATCATCTAACAGGGATATTACATAGAATGCCTCCACCATTTGCTACCAAATGACTACAAGTATCAAATTACCAGTGAATTTCACACTGTTACACTACTGCAGGAAAGCCAGGGGAACCTCAGGTCCCCAAATTGCCAAAGACTCATGGCCTGCAGGCAAAATCCCAATCGGCGTATCCTCATTTACAAGATCACCATCGGCATAGTGCTCGACCATGTTGCCTGCGGGATCCCACCAGTAGTCAAAAATCTGGGATCCCAGAATATGTCGGCCCACGCCCCAGACGGATCGATAGCCCTTCCTGGCCAACCATTGATGTCCTAGATGTTGGGTATCATAGTCATAGACCTCAAAGGAGCAGTGATGCACATGAGAGCTGGTTTCGCTGGCGCCGAGAAAGAAGGAGTGGTGGTCTGTATGCTCTTTGCCTAAGTCCAGGTGCATAAATGTCGTCATATACATTCTGTGGCCGTCGCGTTCCATGTAAAGCAGGTCGGTTGGAACTATGTTGAAATGGGAGGTGTAGAATGAGAGGAGCTCCTCGAAGCGTTGCGTGGAATAGCCAAAGTGGCCCAACTAACAGTAGCAGGAATCGTCAGCACGGAAAGAAGAGCATTTCAAACAGAAAATGGACGTCCACTGACTTTATGTACCGCGGCGGGGCCAGGATTAAATCGATTAAACTGACGGAGCCTCTGCTTCTCGTTCGGGTAGTTGAGTTTCAACTTCTCTGTAGGAGCTGCAGAGGCATCTACACGTCTTTCTTCTTGGCCAAATATGATATTAATGAGAAAGCCGTCCGGATCGGCGATGGTCACCATCCGACCTCCTCCCGGGGCTCCAGATATGTCTTGGACTGGAAATGCTCCGGGTATTTTGGCAGCCCTATGAGGGAAGGAGTCACATAATATTAGCATTATCTTCCGGGATCCTGGCACTGAATTGTCTTACTTCTCAAATTCGTTTTTCGAGTCGACTGCGAATGCTCCTCCCAAGAACCTCTTTGGTCCTTTCGTTGCATAGTAGACATATTGGTCGATTCCGTAGCCTCCGAACCAGATTTCATTCTCGGTTCTTCTTGCTATCACCATTCCAAAATCTAAAAAGGTTAGTCTGCATTCGACTTAGAAGTTTGAGGTGACAAACCCAGCATAAAATTGGCTAATGCATCCAAGTCTGGATGCTGATAACGCATATGAGAGAGCCTGGCCAACCGAACGCGGTCTTCGACCTTGACGCCCCTGGATTGAAGCCATGTAGCTTGAGATATTTGCTCCTGAGAGGCACTCGTATCGGGAACAGAGGCCCCGTGGTTGGGCTTGATGGATGATTCCGTGATTGCCATAGAGAGGATGAGGATTGTGCCGGGTTGTCAATATGAGAAACCTGAGGTGATGTGAACTGTTACTTTAAAACAATATGGACTGAACAGTAGACATGACTTGGAACTGTTTATATTCCGTACTCCTAGTAGGCAGCCAGGAAAAGGCCCCGCATCTTCAACATGGCGGTGTGGTGGGACCTATCTTGTCGGCTTGTACCTCTTGATTTAGGGTATAAATGCAACGCCGCGTAGTGACACCCAGTTTGCTTTCTCAGGGAACATCAAAGTCCACTGCTCACATTTGATTGCACTTTTCAAAATATTAACTATACCGTCATACACTCCTCCCACAAATTCGAAATGGCCTTCAAGCGATTGGTTCGTTTCGCCATTGGAGACCGCGTCTCCTTCGGCGATCTACTCAGCGTCAACGGCGGCACATACAATGTTAGAAGATTGACTGGTGATCCTTTCACTAAGCTACAGCCTACTGAAGATATTATCCACGTTGAGAAAGTGGGGCTCGCATCCATTGGCAATTCTAAGTCTCTTGTTCTGACAAGTACCGCTCCGACAGCTTCTATGCCCTATAGAACGTACACCAATCATCATACTTGTGGGCCTGAATTACCAAAGCCACGTAAATGAAGCCAAGGTATGTACTCGGGAAATTTCTCGCAGTCGTACATGACTTGTTGACAGAAGATATCAGCTGAATGTCCCGAAATACCCTCCTATCTTCGTCAAGCCAGCTGATGCACTAGCTGGCCCCTTTGACACCATTGACATTCACCCCGACGCGCGTGAAATGCTAGACTATGAGGGCGAGCTGACTGTAGTTGTGGGACGAGATGCAAAGAATATTTCGGAAGAGGACGCATTGGACTATGTCCTGGGCTATACGGCTGGAAATGACCTGTCCGCACGGAATTTCCAGCTTCCCGAAGCGTCCGGGATGCAATTTGGCTATTCCAAATCCTTTGATCAGTTTGGTCCAATTGGACATACCATTGTTGCGGCCAGTGAAATATCAGATCCTCAGGATCTCCGTCTGGTGACCCGGGTCAATGGGGAGGTCAAACAGCAGACCAGTACAAACGATATGATCTGGAGTGTTCGGCAGATTATTAGCCACCTCTCACGGGGCATGACGCTTCGCAAGGGAACAGTGATCATGACTGGTACCCCAGCTGGCGTCGGATTCTTTACCAAGGAATTTCTGAAAGCTGGAGACGTGGTAGAGGTCGAGATAGAAGGCGTGGCATCGGTCAAAAATAAGATCCGCTACCCTTAGCATTCTAGGGACAGCCGTTGTACAGTACTTGACACAAAGAGATGTTTCTGCTTGTTAGAGGCTGCGTGTAAGGAAGAGAACATTATGCCGAATGTAAGGTATATGCAGGAGTAAAGTCAATAGCATGTGCATCGTGCGATCGCGGGACGGAAGTTGCCACATCCGTAGTCTGCCCCTTTCCGCCACCTGTACGTATCACCTTCGACCATCACTAGCATCATCAATAATCACTCAGACATCTACAGTTGGCCTGTATTCACATAAGTGCATGGTGATAATGCAATCCAGTGCTCTCTCCCGACCAGTCGGCCGTCGGCGACCCAAGACGTCCAAGCAAGAACGCGTGTGTCCGATTTGCTCCAAAGAGTTCTCCAAGGCGGAACATTTGGCGAGGCATTATAGATCCCACACCAAGGAAAAGCCCTTCCATTGCGTGGTTTGCGGAAGGGTCTATACCAGACAGTCAGTGTGGCACTTAATTAAATAAAAGAAGTTTCATTAATAATGGCCTCTTGCTGCCTTTAGGGACACATTACTTCGCCATACGCGATCCCATTGCCGCAGAGATGAATTGGGCGTTGTTGCGAATTCACCGGAAGGAAGGGCTCCTGGTTTAGAGGAGCTCACTACGGCGACATCCCAGCCAATTCCAACATTGTCAACCTGGTCAAACATAAGGAGGCCTTCTAATGCCCTTCCACAACGCGTGGATACGGCAACTGTGCCTGTAGAAAGTGACACAAATGCCTCTCCAGCACTGGATTTCCCCATCTCGTTAAATCTGAATCCAGGTGCTGATTTCCACGTAAACGGAGGCCTGAATTCGACGGATATACACAGCGTCGAGCTAGAACCGGGGTGGATTTCTTGGCTGATGGGTGAGAACTTTGACTTGGACGCCGTGAACTCGTCCTTATTGCAAGCTACTACTGGAGAATTGTTACCTGTTGACCTGATGCCGGACGAGGACCCGATTCCTACTGACTCATTCAACGTCGGCCCGCATGCAACAGACGCAGGATTGGCGCTGAGTGGGGATGCAATCAGAGAGAAATGGCATACCCACTGTGGACAGACCACATCGGGCGTCATAACCCCAGACCCAACGAAAGACCGCAATCAAATTGACGAGTCTTATCGCCACGAGCTCGCTAATCGTCTCCAGCAGCGCGTGCAACCCGGAATTCTCCCCTCGACCACTTTTCTGGTAAGCCATTTTCCCCTCATGCTGTGTGAGCTAGCACGCCGCCTTCGACCCAGCCACAAAGATGGAAGGATAGGGTGTAAGGGCTGACGATATTATGGCGCCTGCGTAGCATCTCTGTCTGCAAGCTTATTTCTCCCATTTCCATCCGATTTTTCCTATCATCCATGAGCCGTCCTTCCTTCCGACGAGGCAGAATGCCGTTCTTCTGCTGTCCATTTGCTCTGTGGGTAGTCTCTTCCTCGGCTCTCAGCGAGCAATCGAACACGGGATTAGTATGTTTGAAAGACTTCAAAAAGCGGTTTTATCTTCGGTGCGTTAGATGACCCCTGCTGCAAACTCTATCCCTATTGTGTGAAGGTGTTAATTGAGTGTTGTACCACGCAGTGGGACATTATGATCGCTCAACGCTCAGATTCAAATATCGTCGCCATTCAGTCAGCCTTGTTGGGCCAGACATTTGGTCTTCTTATGGGAGTATGTCCTCTGCCTGTGACACTATCATCTAGCTCTACCCTTTGAACTATGTAGTATGTTTGGAAACTAACATATTACACCTGCTTTGCTTCCGTAGAGGCCTAAAGACCTGGCGGGGATTGAGACGTTTCATGGAAGTATAATTGCAGTAAGTTTTGGTGAACGAGTTTTTCTCGCCCGGAAGCACCTGGAAACGCTGACTGTGGTCAAGTGGGCTCGCAGAGTTCGACTACTTAACCATGCAACATCACCAGCATTACCGCAAAATCTTCCGAATCTGACGAACGGCCAATTGCAATCAGCATGGGAGCATTGGATCTCCGCAGAAGAGCGGAAACGGTATCACCTGCCACTTTTTCTCGCTCGGTATAACTTCGCTGATCTCTTACAGCACTGTGCTCGGAATCTTCATCCTTGATGCTGAGTTGGCAAAGATTCATCATCATGAACCATATTTACGTCCTGCCACTCCGCGTCTACCGACCATCTCCTCAGATGACGCGTTTGCAGCAAATAATGCAAGTGCTTGGAAGGAGCTTGTTCATCAACAGATTCAGAAATCTGGAAGCAGGACCCCATTGCCAAATGTGGTGCAGGAGCAAAGGCCTGGCGGGACGAGTGACTTCGAACTCTGCGCCATACTTGAGTCCATCAGTGCTATGGCCTGTGAACGCCAAGAGCCTTTCTCGACCACCCCTCATCTGACCGAGAAGTGCCAGGAAATGCTTATAACTTGGTACGAGACGCATCTGTCTACTTCCGCTCCTGGTCAGGTCTCGGCTTATCCACTTCGGATTCTCTGGCACTCGACTTTCATTGTCTTATACTCGAGCCTTGACGTACTTGAGCGAGCCTGTGGTCGAGACGGGCCTGAGGCAGCTCAAGAAGCCATTGGATGCGCTCGCACGTGGGCAAATTCCCACGAGGCGACCAGATCTCTAGTGCACGCTGTCTACGTCAGAAATTACTTCGAGTCAATGTCTATTGGGTCCGCGTGTCCACTATACGTTCCCATCTGTCTTTACCACTGCGGGATCATCTGGTTCTGTTTTGGGCATTTCGGGAATAGCAGCAACAAACCAATAATCGGAAGTAACTTTCCAGAATTGGATCTAGTTGGAGTGAACGTCGACGAAATCAATGCGGCAGAATTGAGGAACTTTCGAGTTGAGCGAAATGCGGCGAATCAAGTCTTCAGGATTGTCGGTTTGCTACAGAGCATACGCCATGGGAAGCTATCTTCGAGTCTTGCTTCAACATTGCTGGCGCTTATAGAGGAACAAGATAATGTGTTTTAGGTTTAGTAGCCTTGTACATTGACTCAATAAGATGTAAATCCTGCCCCTCCGTTTTCCGTGTCTCACTGTAAAAATGCCTAACCCTACTAGATATATATTGCGTTAGACATTATGTCTTTTCGAGTGATATTGGCGTCGTAGCTGGTTAGCATGTAGAACCGCTGCAAAGAATACCCGGGAAAGGAAACCCAGCCAGCCGAAAATCTGATTGCAAGGTTGCAAACGATCATGAAGACTGTAGACAGACTGTGGCACCCCACCGTGGGTACTACGTCCCAACCGGGGAAACCGATGTGGGGATATCCACGCAACATATAGGAGCGAATGTCCGTAAAGCACCATCACTTCATCTAGATTGCAAGTAGTCTAATATTGAAGAATTGCAATAGTAGGAGTCTAGTAGTAATTTTACCACATGTAGACGTCCCGTATATCCGTTTTTTAAAGTTAGGAATACCAGCACAGCCGAGATCGATCCGCGGAGCAATAGAGTAACGAGCCGAGGAGAACGGTTTCTCCGGCAGAGTATAAGTCTTCTTAGGAGGCCCATTTCTTCTAGGCTAGTAGATTCTAGCTTATTTTTAGTATACACTTGCCTCCTATTTTGACCCCGATCACTTCCCACACCACAGCAATGGCTACTGCACCTGTCCCTCGAAAGCTGTGGGAACATCCATCCCCATCTTCAACAAACATCGGTCGTTTCAGAGCGGCTCTGGAGAGTCATACTGGAAAATCCTTCCCTGTAAGTCACGGTACATCACGTCGCAATTTGCAGCAAAGTCATTGACAAGTTCGCAGACCTTCCATGACCTCCACAACTACTCGATCCAGCACCGCGCTTCGTTCTGGAACTACTGCTGGAAATACTTTCAAATCATACATGAGGGTTCGTACGAGGCAGTAGTGGACGAAACAGCCCGGATTGACACTATCCCTCACTGGTTCTATGGGGTACGGTTGAATTTCGCAGAGAACATACTCTTCTCCACTGACGGACGGGACCGGCTGCGCGGGAAAGAAGACGACAAGGTTGCTGTCGTCGAGGTGCGCGAGGCCGGCGCCGAGGGAGCGACCTATGTGACCTGGAGGGAACTGCGCCAACGGACCGGGCGTCTGGTCCAGGCACTGAAGGCTCATGGCGTGAACCGTGGAGACCGGATCGCCGTTTGTGCGAGCAACAGCGTCGACACGTTGCTCGTCTTTCTGGCGACTACAGCGCTTGGAGCTATTTTCTCCTCGATGGCCACGGATATGGGGACCAAGGGGCTCCTTGACCGGCTGCTGCAGATCAAGCCTGTTTGGCTGTTCATGGATGACTTCGCGGTGTACAATGGGAAGACGGTGGATTTGCGTGCAAAGATGGCGGCTATTGTTAAAGGCCTGGACGCAGTCGCCGAGTTCAAAGGGGTTGTTGCACAGCCTCGATTCGCTGCTCGCCCGTCCGATCTCAATGGTGTTCCCAGAGCTAGCACACTGGACGACTTCCTTGCTGCAGCACCCCATGATCATCTGGAGTTTGAACGAGTGCAATTTCGCGATCCGTTCCTCGTGGTGTATTCGTCCGGTACGACCGGGCAACCAAAATGCATCGTCCACTCGGTTGGGGGTGTGCTATTAAACGCTCATAAAGAAGGTAGCCTTCATCAAGAGATGGGCCCAGACAGCGTGATCCTGCAGTATACAACCACAGGTTGGATTATGTATCTGGCCTTGGTCCAGGGTCTTCTATTCGGAGCCCGCATTATCCTATATGACGGGAATCCATTCCTGCCGCATGCCGCGATGTTGATCGAATTGGCTGCAAAGGAGAGGTAAGCTCCGATATGCTTCTGATTTTGATTCCCCTCCCAAGAATCAAGCTCCACATCGCTCGCAAGATCCATGACAAGCTGATAGTTTCATGAAAGGGCCACGCATCTGGGCATCTCCCCACGGTACATGTACGAACTGCAGCGACGCAAGATCAGCCCCCGAGAATTGGCGGACCTACGCTCTCTGCAGGTGGTGTCCAGCACAGGAATGGTCCTGCCTGACGCCCTTTTTGAATGGTTTTACGATTACGGCTTCCCGCCGCATGTTCGTCTGAACAATCTGTCCGGCGGCACGGACATTGCGGGCTCCTTTGGCATCGGGAATTGTCTGGTGCCAGTTCATGTGGGCGGTTGCGCTGGATTGGCCCTTGGCATTCCAGTTGAAGTGTATGATCCGTCCATCGGCAGGGACGGAGGCAAGGGTGTGCCCGTTGCCGATGGTACGCCGGGGGAACTGGTGGCTACTGCTGCCTTTCCTAACATGCCAGTTGGCTTCTGGGGCGAAGACGGTGACAAGCGTTATCACAAAGCTTACTTTGCTGAATTTGACGGTATGATCGAGTCCAGAAGCTGCCCGAATGTCGGAGATATGTAGGCTAACTGAAGCCGGGTGTCAATTAGGCGTCTGGACACATGGCGACTTTGTCTCCATCCACCCCACCACGAAACAGCTGTTTTTCCATGGCCGCGCGGATGGCGTACTCAATCCGTCCGGCGTACGATTTGGCTCCTCGGAGATCTACCAAGTTATCGAGGGCGACTTTGCCCATGAGGTGGATGACTCGCTCTGTGTGGGCCAACGGAGACCGTCTGATAACGACGAAAGGGTTGTATTGTTCCTCAAGATGAAGCAGGGAGCTACGTTTACTGCGGATCTCGTGAGCAGAGTGAGAGCCGCTATTCGGCAACGTCTAAGCGCACGTCATGTTCCATCTTATATTTTTCCTGTGCCTGAAATTCCAGTGAGTGATCCCATCTAGCAATGTAATTGCCTTGTTAAGATCTGAGCTGATGCTTCATGACACAGGTGACTGTCAACTTCAAGAAGGTCGAGCTGCCCGTGAAACAGATTATATCTGGAATACACGTCCAACCATCCAGTACACTCTCAAATCCTCAATGTCTTAAGTATTACTACCAGTTCTTTGACATTGAGAAGATGGCTGCGAGGGACAGCAAACTTTGAATGGTCCAAAGAGGAGTGCTATATTATCTATTTCTATATAACCAAACTAAGATAACGTGGAGAGAAGGATATCGACTTACTAATACAAGTATCTTCTTTCGATTCATGGCGCTGAAGAAGTACGTAAACCATATACCTGCTAGGAGAACAGTAAATAGAATATCGTATAGTAGACGCTGCCAGTCATTGGTAACTATCCGCAGTGCTATATAGAGCAACCCTCTACTCCGGTTTTGTGTCCTAAATGGTTTAGAGGATATCCATAATTAAATGCCTTCTGAATATCTGTAGAGGACTCTCCACGAACCCATATTCCCCTGACTTAGGACAGTGTGTTTGACCTTCCACTGTGCTCTCTCGCCAGCCCCTCCCGTAAGTGCGAGCAGACCTTTTCCGTCAAGAACTTGAGCATCCACAGGATTTCCTTGTTCACGTCTGTGGTCGGTCTATCCGTGTCTAAGGATTCTAGCACAGTTCCAGTATGGCCATAGAGCGTTGCAAGAGAAGTGGTTTCCGGCAAGTCACACCCATCGCTTTCAGGATGGAGCAGTGGAAGGATCCTGTCCCACTCGCTGTACAGATCTAGCTGGGTAGTAGACGAACTTTGCAGTGTAAATATGAGCTTGTGAATTTCCTCGCCGAGAGCAAGGGAGCGCTGAGCAGCTTGGACGAGCGATTTACCAGACCCCTTCTTTTCATATGTTGAACTGCTTTGCACACCGGTGGATGGCTGCATGGAGTTCGTGGGTTCTGAGGCACGGCTATTGCTGTCGATGGCTATGCCTGGGCCTGGGACTGATTTATTTCTCTCTCGTTCGCGGTGAGCGTCGGGGTACATCCTGGCTAGTCTGGAAACTTGGGTTCTCCAAAGATAGCGCAACAAATAGGTCAACTTCTCAAAGCCCAACTGGGCCATGGCAGCAACAAGATTAGTCATCACAGGAACAGCCAGAAGCGACCAGAACACGAAAAATGCCTTTCCAAAATTGCTGGTGGGGTAAAGATCTCCGTAGCCGATGGTTGTCAGAGACGTGTATGTGAAATAGAGGGCCTGAAAATAAGTCCACTTCTGGCTTCTCTCCGAGCGGCGGAAAATAGCTGCACTGACTAACCAGAGTAAGAACAGTGCTAGCCCGGACCAGATCAAAGTTATCCATCGATGTCTTCTATAGAAGTCACGCTTGATGCGATGGAACTTCAAGAGGTCAGCCTTGTTTGGGTACTGAGAATCAGCTGGCATTTGCAGTGGTTGCTTTTCTTTGTCACTGCGAATGTTGCCAGCACATCCGCGGCTAGTCTGGCGCCCCTGCATACCGCTGTGCACTTCCTCGATCTTGAATCTGATGTTTAGTTGTCGCAAGTCCTCTGTAAATGATGTCATCGAGCTGATGACTAGACCCGTATTCAAGATGCCTGCAGATGCATAAGGAAATAACAAGCTACGTCCAAGGTGCGTTTTAGGGGCAAGATTTCCGATGCCTATTGTTAGAAGAGTGTAGTCGGCCCAATACAATGCATCCATAAATAGCCAACCTTCAATAGTCGCGTAGACGGCAGCGCCACCGAGCAGAAAGACAAAGAAAGCGGCCACTCGCAGGATGATGCTCGTGCATTCGATAGCTCGCCTTTCCTTACGATTCAGATGCACCGAGTGCACACTGCCTGCATAGATTGCCAACAACACAGCAATCAGTACGTAGTAGCTCGCAGCAAATGTCCCATAGAAGTAATTTTGCGTATACTGAAGCGTCTGCTGAGGGTTCACAGTTGTATGTTCCTGAGCTACAACACCGATGAGACTGAGCAGTGTTGCTGCTGAAGCGCACCAGCACAGTATTGTCACGATAAATCCTTTGACCGGATCACGTTTGGATATCATCGTTAGTAGAAGCACGAAGTAACCAACGACGGCCAATGCCAACGACACGGCCTTGAGCGCGACAGCCCTGGGTGGTTTGATTATTAGCCCAATCAGAAGCAGGGTAAAGAGCGCTAAACGTACCAAGCCGGCTGAGCTATAATGCTTACGCTTCCGTCGGGGTCTATTATCTCTCGCCATCCTTGGGATACAGCGCAAATATTGAACATTATGGCCAATGAACATAGTACTCCCTAGAGGGCACGTCCGTCAGATTAACCTCTAACATGGGGACGTTGGGGGAAATACCGCAACGACAGGGAAGCTTGCCGACTCAAGCCACCAGTGTCTGACCATCTTGTGGAGAATGAGACTGCCACTTTATTCATTCCGTCGCTTGGTACCTAGTGGCATGCAGCCTTGCATACTGGAGAGCTGCCAGCGAGGGATTCCGTCATGTGCCTTTTTTGCTGAAATATAAAGCGTATAGTCGCTATAAATATATTATTATATTGTGACCGGTCCAACACATTACGCGGAAGCGGATGGTGGCAGGCTTGGTGAGCTCTACTCATCTGAGTAACGAGGAGAGAAGCTTGGAGAGTTCCTTGCTTACTAATGTTTAGTTCCAGATAATACCTGCATTTTCACCTGACCACGGACGGAAATGGTCACACCACTGACTGGTATTGGAATGAAACTTTCGAGTACGTCGGGTCCAGGGTTAGTGATGCGTGGAGCATTGTAAAGACTTCGGCGTACCCCACTATCCTTAAAGATGATCAACCGCTGGCCGCTAAACTTTATTTTAAGATGTGCGCAGCGCACCAGAGACGGAAGCTTTATGGAAGTCTTGATGTCATCCGTACTGTCTACCGAGGAAAGAACACAAGCCGACCTATCTAGACCAATTAACATACCAATCTCACAGGGAACATCAAAGGACCCCGACATATTGCGAGAACGGAAAATTTGTTTTACTGCGCTGCTCAGGGCAAAGAAAGACCAGGATGAGAGCACCTGGTCACCTTTAGTGCAGTGGAATTCTCTTGCCATAGATGACGAAACACTGTGTGTTCTCAGTTACACCGTAGCACAGGAGAGAACTCCGATTTTACCTCATAAGTCACCACCACCGTCTCAGTAGAGTCAGACGTTGTTTGCGTGTTTTTGGCAACATGTGACATTGCTTTATTAGGGGAAACCTTTCAGCAGCGAGATATAAACCACGTGGCGTGACCATTTATTTTGTTTTGTTATTAGATATTCATAATAACCTGACGTTTGTACTTTACTTGAAGGAATAACTTCTTCAGGGATTGAAATAGCTGCATTTAACTAACTGGTTTGGTCATTTTGACAAAGTAGCCTCCAGGATAAATGTTATAATGGAGACGATCCGCGACTCAGCATTCGGCAAGTTAGTTCGTTTCTTTAGCGGCTACAGGCTTTTCCTGTACCCGGAAGAAATCGATGATGTTACTTGGCGGAAATACCTAGGAAGGCCCGAGGCCTCTCAGGAAGAATCCATGACGCCTGGTAGCGAAGAGTTTTACGAGCTGCATGCCTTGTACACGGTCGTGTCGCAAGCCTCTCGCCGCCGCGGACGGCGAAGGCCCCCTCTGAAAAGTGTTTTGGCAGGTCCATGGCGTGGGATACAGGATGGTTCACCAGAGGTAATCGGCTGGAGTGACGCCGGTGATAGTGAGGTAGGACCATTAAGAATGCTTGACGATTTTTCTGGCCGATAAGGTTGGATATTTGGCTGATATTCGTAGAATCCACAAAATTGGAGTATCCGCAAAAAGGTCTTAGTCACCTTACTTATCTGCCTTCTTACATTTTCTATCTATATTGGATCCGCTATCTACACACCCGGAATCCCGGGTGTGGCTCAGCAGTTTGGTGTCAGTAAAGAGGTTGGAATCCTTGGTTTAACACTATTTGTGCTCGGATATGGACTGGGTGAGCTGCATTGCTTCCAAAATGATTCAGCATCGACCTTAGCCGATACTAATTGAATATCATCAGGGCCCATGATCTGGGCACCGATATCAGAGCTCCCCGCAGTGGGACGAAGTCCGGTATATGTTGCAACACTAGTAGTCTTTGTTTTCTTTCAGTTCGGTGTTATCTACGCGAAGAACATTGGGATGCTTCTAGCATTTCGATTCATAACTGGCTTCATGGGCTCGCCGGTCCTCGCGACAGGGGGAGCCTCGATTGGGGATATGTGGGACCCCAGAATTCGCGACTATATGATTGCGATATGGGCAAGCTTCGCCATTGCCGCTCCCGTGCTGGGCCCTCTCGTGGGAGGGTTTGCCGCCTCCGCCAAGGGGTGGACGTGGACTATCTGGGAGCTGCTTTGGATATCCGGCTTTGCTCTTGTTCTTCTCTTCTTCTTTCTGCCCGAGACATTTGCCCCCAACATTCTCAGTCGCCGAGCGCGCCGTATTCGCCGAATCAAAGGCGATCAGAGATATGCATCCGAGGCTGAGATTGAGATTGCTCAAGTGGCTCCCAGGGTAAGCCTGCGTGCAAACCCCTTTTTGCTAGCATGTGATAACTGACAGATGGAAATAGGATGTCCTCTTTGAGGCGCTGGTCCGTCCATTTGCGCTTTGCTTCCTCGAACCTATTGTCCTTCTGATGAACCTCTATATCGCTCTTATCTACGGAATTCTGTATATCTGGTTCGAAGCCTTTCCGATTGTCTTTGAAGAAAAACATCGGTTTAATCCAGGAGAAACCGGCCTGGCATTCCTGGGTATCATGATAGGGGCAGTATTCATTGCCCTTCCAGCCTACTTCTATTGGAAATATCGCTGGCAATCCAAACACATCAACCCAGACGGCCACCTTTCACCGGAGGAACACCTCCCTCCAGCATGCTTTGGGGCGATCTGTCTCCCAATATCCCTTTTCTGGTTTGGATGGACTGGAAACTTTGCTAGCGTCCATTGGATTGTGCCTATTATCGCTTCCATGCTGTTTTCCTTTGGGGGATACCTTATCTTTAATGGCATTTTCTGCTATGAGGCACAGGCGTATCCTAAATATGCAGCCTCGGTCCTTGCCGGAAACGACTTCTTACGATCGACTTTCGGCGGCGGCTTCCCCCTATTTGCGACACAAATGTTCCATAATCTCGGTGTTGGTTGGGCTTGTACATTGCTAGGTTGCTTGACCGTGCTATTCGCGCCATATCCTTTCTTACTGTACATATACGGGGAGCGCATCCGGATGAGGAGCAAATATGCCCAGCATGGTAACTAGTGAGGACGATATATGTAGAAAGATCCGGGGGATGGGATTGGAGGAAGGGAGAATATATGACCATTACCCCTGGTGCCTCTGTTTCTTCTTCTAACTGACCTGCATATACTAGGACATGCTTGACATCGAGGAAAAAGCCTTAGGTCAAGCGTTAAGTGGGGTGTAGGATCCTGTGGGGGATGCGGCTAAGACACGTTCGATAGCCATGTTTTTGCATATAGTCCGGCGGATGAAATTGACATAATGCCTATTTATCTTCTCCTTAGCTTAGTAACGTTGAGACAAACTAAGTATAGGCATTGCGGGCCGGAGTCCGAATGCATCAGGAATACCCCAGTTTTTTTGCTCCACATCTCCGCAGTATGTGTTTGAAGACGATGCCTAGTGATTCTCCATAAAATGTCTTTAATATCTTTGGCAAACAAAGATCCACTTCTAGATACAATGCTGAATGCACTTTCACAAGGGTCCCCTGTCTCAATGCGGAATTATCAGATTTCATTCTGCAGTATCGTCACGCTACAGGACTAATATACCTCTCCGCAATTCCCCGCATCGGCAAATTGATATACCCCTTGTTCTGAGGTACACTCCTCCATTAATTTGTTTCTTCCTCCAATCGCACTTCGACCACTTCGGAATAGCAGCCTGCACTCGGCGCCACAACCACAAGATGGCTTATCCTCACGGTGCAGATGACCATTCAAGGACCTATAATCCCACCGGAAATCTACCGAGCAGAATTAAGACACAGACTTGCCAGTGTCCACGCGGATTATGTGGACATTTGCCGGACTCCACATAGTCACAATTCTGCAAGTAAAGTATGGGGTGCATCGCAGGGTTGACATGCATCGGAAGGGCATCCGTGATGAATCCGTCCCTATTCAATTTCAGCAATGCATTTTGTTCCTGAAAGTCCACGGTTGTTCGGCCGCTTGCGCCGAGATGACCTGCTAACCCGCTCCTGAAGCCATCACATGGTCTATTTTCGATCTGGGTGTGCAGAAAGCCTAACAGATAGCGCCCATGTCCAATAGGCGCGGACCGGGACCGTGGTGAACCTTCTCAGAGTCCTCTGAATTGAGCTGAATGCATATCGTCGCAAATGCAGATGTACCATCGGCAGGCACACCTGCACTCTGACCTGGAGAGGATATATTGCTTTAGAATCGGATTGGACAGCAGCGGAGACAGTTCCGTGTGGATGAGACGTACTTAAAGTCCCATGAACCGCTCTTTCTGGCCACTCAAGTTATGAGGGCTTCTCAGCTCCCAGTGCCAAGATGATACATACTCTAAGCGTGGTCTTGCTGGCTGCGGGCCTCTTGTTTGATGCAGCCCACGCAGCCGCAACACAAGCTTACACTTGGCAAAATGTGGTTACAGGGGGCAAGTATACTGTACACCGCCTGGTTGATCTTATCGCTGACGGCGATATCCAGGAGGGGGAGGCTTCGTTCCAGGAATTGTTTTCAATCCATCAGCCAAGGGAGTAGCGTACGCTCGTACTGATATTGGAGGGGCATACCGTCTTAACTCTGACGACACATGGACCCCTCTACAGGACTCTGTGGGCAACAGTAACTGGTATGAAATCTGATCTATAAATGAAATGTACTGACGATTTAGGCATGACTGGGGTGTTGATGCACTCGCTACAGATCCTATTGATACCAATCGCTTGTACCTGGCGGTGGGCATGTACACGAACGAATGGGACCCGAACGTTGGCTCAATTCTGCGCTCGACCGATAAGGGTAATACTTGGTCAGAGACAAAGCTGCCGTTCAAAGTAGGGGGAAACATGCCTGGTCGTGGTATGGGCGAGGTGAGTAACTTACATTCTGCGTTGCTTGTTTCCCCGGCTAAGACCATGTAGCGTCTTGCTGTAGACCCGAATAAAAACAACGTCCTCTACTTTGGAGCGAGGAGTGGCCATGGCCTCTGGAAGAGCACTGATTACGGAGCGACCTGGTCCAATGTCACTTCTTTTATCTGGACTGGTAAGGCATAATACCGATGACTCCATTTGACGAGGAGCTGAACGGAAATAGGAACATATTTCCAGGATACCAGTTCTACATATACGTCCGACCCCGTTGGCATTGCGTGGGTGACGTTTGATTCTACGTCTGGATCAAAGGGCTCTCCCACTCCACGCATTTTTGTTGGTATGCTTTGATATTAGGGAATCTCGAACTATGTCTAATCCTTTCTAGGGGTTGCGGACGCTGGTAAATCAGTGTTTGTGTCTGAAGACGCCGGATCGACATGTAGGTTCTTTGCATCTATTCGATCTGACATCTCCGTTAACTGAAAGCTAGGGTCCTGGGTTACCGGAGAGCCACAATACGGCTTTCTGCCTCATAAAGGCGTGCTGTCACCAGCTGAGAAGACTCTTTACATCTCCTATTCCAACGGAGCTGGTCCGTATGATGGCACCAATGGAACGGTACACAAGTATAACATTACCAGCAAAGTGTGGACAGACATCAGCCCTACACCCATGGCGAGCACGTACTATGGCTATGGCGGTTTAGCTGTTGACCTGCAAGTCCCTGGGACGTTGATGGTAGCTGCATTGAATTGTTGGTGGCCGGATGAGCTGATCTTCAGGAGTGTGGATTCCGGAGCGACGTGGTCCCCCATCTGGGCCTGGAACGGATATCCTAACCTGAACTACTACTATAGCTACGATATCTCTAATGCCCCCTGGCTGCAAGACGCCACCTCAACAGCTCAGTTTCCCGTTCGTGTCGGCTGGATGGTCGAGGCTCTCGCCATTGACCCATTCGATTCCAACCACTGGTTGTACGGTACCGGCGAAACGATCTATGGTGGCCATGACCTTCAGAAGTGGGACTCTGTGCATAATATCACATTGAAATCTCTCGCTGTCGGAATTGAAGAGACGGCTGTTCTTGGACTCATTGCTCCTCCAGGAGGACCACCACTGTTGTCTGCTGTTGGCGACGTTGGAGGATTCTACCATTCAGATCTCGGCAAGGCACCGGCTCAATCCTTCCATAACCCAACATACGGCACTACCAACGGCATTGATTACGCTGGTAACAAACCATCCAACATTGTTCGCTCCGGAGCCAGCGACACGAATCCTACCGTTGCTATCTCTACGGACTTTGGCAAGACCTGGTCGGCAAACTACGCAGCCTCTTCCACCACACCTACCGGGCAGGTTGCTCTCTCCGCGGACGCCGATACCGTCCTGCTCATGAACTCCAATGGGGCCATGGTGTCGAAGTATAGCAGCACATTCAGTGCTGTCTCTTCTCTACCCTCCGGTGCAGCCATTGCGTCTGACAAGTCCAACAACACCGTCTTCTACGGCGGATCAGCCGGCTCCTTTTACGTTTCCACCAACAGCGCCACCTCGTTCACCAAGACTGCAGCCCTTGGCTCCAGCACCGCCGTAAACGCCATTCGCGCTCATCCCTCTATTGCCGGCGATGTCTGGGCTACTACCGATACAGGTCTCTGGCACTCGACAGACTACGGCAAGAGCTTCACCAAGATCGGCGGTGGGTGCACGGCAGGCTGGAGCTTCGGTCTCGGCAAGGCCTCGTCGACAGGCTCTTACGCCGTCATCTACGGCTTCTTCACTGTTGACGGTACGGCGGCACTCTTCAAGACTGAGGACATGGGCACGAATTGGCAGATGATTTCCGATTCTACGCATGGCTTCGGCGCTGTGTCTGCTAATGTGGTCAATGGGGACATGTCAAATTATGGACGTGTGTTCGTGGGCACGAATGGAAGGGGTATCTTCTATGGTCAGCCGAGTGGAAGTCTCCCGTCTCCAACAGCTACGGCGACTACGACCAAGACCACCTCGACGAGCACAAAGACATCTGGTACCACGACTTCTTCAACGACGCTGACCACGACCACCAAGGCGTCGACGACGACTACTAGTACATCCAAGACTACGACATCAGCAACCTCTACAGGAACTAGTTCACCGTACGGACAGTGTGGTGGTACCGGATATACCGGGCCAACTGTCTGCCCGAGCGGATGGACGTGCACTTATCAGAATGCATATTACTCCCAATGTAAGTTCTGAAATTATACCTCTATGGAATAGAACAATCTTCGGACAGGATGCTGACAGAATATCAGGCCTACAATAACGGTTGAACCCTCCAAGGCGAATTATTAAAAGGGAGGGGCTGTATCGTCTGGCATGAATTGTAGTCGTTATTTGTATCTAGTCATTAAATAACACGGTGGACCTCTTTCCTTAACGTATTGTTTATAAGGGTACTTGGGTGACGCCTTTAAGTATAAGACAGCTTCGTCCGCCCACCGTAAAGGCGGCATACTCATAACTAGGTGAGCATCCCAGCAGCGGCATGTTGTTTGTGAGTGGCCTATGCTTAGCTAGGCTCTCGCATTTGATTCTGTCTCATTGGCTGATGAGTCCCTATATGAGAGTGAAGGAGACACCTTTGTAGCACATTGTCTGCTACCTAACTATTTGTGGGTTACAGTAACAGGCTAACCCTCTTACTATGTTCGCCATTTTGTACAAAATGCCTCCAAAAATAATCGCCGTATATCAACAAACTCCAAGCCAATCAATTTCTCATCATCCAGTTGGTATCCATTTAAATCAATCTCTGCAAGGTCCTCCAGTCCTTGAAGCGCGTATGAGCAATGCTTGACATTTGGGGTTCCACAAACATTTAGCCCTATTACTCACTCAAGTTATAGGCTTTGGATCAAACTCGATTAATGAATACATAGACACTATAAGGTGAGCAACACCATGCAGTAATAGAAGTTTTTTTAAACGCGTTTGGTAAGTCTTGTTTTGCTTCAACATACTAAAGACCTCGTTGTAGTTCCGTACCTTTCGGATGATGATAATCTTGCTGTCCTTATCCTTTTATGTCAGTTAGAAATACGAAAGTGTGATGAGCGAGATCCCTGGACCGATGAGTCGCGACCAGTTCCGAATCGCGATTCTCTGTGCACTTCGAGTTGAATCAGACGCAGTAGAAACCGTCTTCGATGAGTTTTACGTGAATGACAACAGCTTCGGCCAACACCCATCCTATGAAATTATTTACAGGAACGGGAGAATCGGCAACCACTATATAGTTCTCGTCTATATGGCAGGGAACGGGAAGTGCAAGGCGATGACTACAACGCTGCACTTGAAACTGAGTTACCCCCAGATCCAGCTGGCATTGGTTGTCGGTGTCTGCGGTGGCGTCCCATACGGCAACGATGGGCGGGACACTTTTTTAGGGGATGTCCTTGTTAGCGATCGTCTCGTTCAGTGGGATACTGGGACTTTGCTTCCCAGCGCATGCGTGCACAAAGACGGGCCTCAGAACATCCAAGGCCGGCCATGCCATCGTATGGAAACCTTTCTTGCCATAGTCAAAACGCCGGATGAAAGGCGTCAGCTGGAGTCGAGCAGTACTACTAGTACATCCATGACTACGACATCGCCAACATCTACAGGGACTAGTACACCATATGGACAGTGTGGTGGTACCGGATACACTGGGCCAACTGAATGCCCGAGCGGATGGAAGTGCACTTACCAGAATGCGTATTACTCTCAGTGTAAGCTTAATCTGTCCCTTAGAATTTGGACACCGACCTACAAATGGTATACTGACTTCACTGCAGGTCTACAATAGGTGAAACACAAAGGCGGTTAATCCAAGCACAACAGCGCTACATGTGCACTCATCGTCCCTTGCAGTTGTTGTGAAATTCCTGTCAGGGATATAAGTGACGCTCTAAAAGGTAACCTTGGCCATCTCTCTAGTAGGCAAAGTTATCTGTGATAATCCAATACATGTGAAGAAGATTGCCGAACCAGTCAAATTGTCGGGTGAGGTTCCCGATAAAAAACTGCCAGACGTCATAACCATTACCAGCAAAATCATGCAACGGGATTCTAGGCCTCATGCTATTTTTATTGAGTTTTCACACCTTGGATTTGTTTGGGCTGTGGTGTGGTTTGTCGCTTCTTAACCGCCGAGTTGTTTTAGGTTAAGAGTCGATGTGTTCTCCGGTGTGATATCTCCGATAATTTGACACCGTCACGATCTCTTTGATTTGCCTGCTGCTCTTACTCAGTCAAATAGTCGAGAATGAGAATGTCGCCTCATTTTTACATATGATTGTAGCGAACGAGGATGCTGTTCGGCAGAGCACCCTGCTATGGCGCTTAACGCAATATGACAACAATTATACCCCAGTCTGCGTCCCAGAGAAGCCTAAATTTAAAGGATGACACGAAGTATAATTTGCAATTCTTGAGCCGGTGTTTGTCTATATTTTTTGAACCCGTAGAAGAGCCATGGTACCCAGTGGGAACGATCTGGTATCTGAACTGCTCAGCATTGCTTTTCAGATCTACCTCACTTGTAGTCTTATTAATCTATTTTCCCTAAAGACAGCCACTGCCAACCGATGTCCTGATTCCACAAACGATTTCGACGTCGCCATTATATGTGCTTCCAAGCGAGAGGTCAGGGCGATTAAGGCTCTGTTCGACGACGACTACGGTATTGTCGGTGATATTTCGGGCATCCACCCCTCGGACACAAACTCCTACGTAGCTGGGCGAATCGGCAAGCACAGCGTGATTCTTACGCAGATCTCCAAATACGGCAAGGTATTTGCAGCGAAGACATCCTTCTGGCTCTCCATTAGTTTTCCGCAAATCCGCCTGTGTCTTGTCGTTAGCACTGGCTGTGGAATCCCGTGCACAAAGGATGGACAGAAGATACGTCTCGGCGATGTCCTAGTTAGCGAAGGAATAATAGAATATGACTTGGGCAAACTCCTACCCGGAGACATCTTCCTGCGCAAATCAGGGCCCATGTTCGATTTTCCTCCACCCACAGGCCACATCGCCGGGCTCCTGAATAGACTTCGTCAGCGGCAGTCTATCGATGTGACGAGAGAACATATGTCGCAGCATCTGAACTATCTCCAAACTACTCTCGGTGACCTTGAAGCGACCAATTACCTCAGCGCAGACGAAAACAAACTCTTCCCTCAGTGCTGTTCACTCGGGCGTTCTGGGTTGGATCGATGCCCTTATATCTGCTATTCGAAGGTTAGGAACAAGACCCCTATGCTTGTCGCTGAATGGCAGCCAACGAGCTGCTCCCTAGTTGCGGAGCCTCGCGTAGAAGCATGGCCATGGTCAAATATACCTGCGATCGAGTATTTCAAACCAAACGTCCATTTTGGATGGCTTGCATCTGGGGACACAATCTTGAGGTCCGCCGAGAGGCGTGATCAGATAGCTGCTGAAGAAGATGTCATTGGATTTGAATGGGCAGGAGTCGGGGTATGGAGGGGGCTTCCCACAATGGTGATCACAGGTGTCGGAGATTATGGCGATGGTTATGGCACAGATCCATGGCCGGCGTATGCTTCTGCGAGTGCAGCATCATGCGCGAAGGCAATCTTGGAGGCGTACAACGCTTTCTGACCTTTCCTAGCCCCTAGATGGGGGAAAGATTATTCGATTGCGTTTGGTGTATTCAGCATTAGTCTGGTGCTCGTTTCTGGCATTGGGGGCGCTCATTATGACAGCTAGGTATTAATGTTTTTGCTGGTGTAGTGCAGCTCTTCTTAGAATGATGTTCTTGGATGATGCGTTAAATGCAGTAATCTGAATGTACATAATGGTATATATTGTTTCATCCCTTCCACAAACAGTCTCCGAGATGATATATATATGCAAATCACATGTTGTACGCTCTAAGGATGATGTGGTTAAGCATGACTTCAAGTTGTTTCTGATTCAATTTCGCCCGAGAATCACGAGTATGAATGTGCTATTCGCTATTCAGTAGTAAGAGGAGTATATTATGTGCTTCCATGACCCATAACTGGACAGCCTGCAGCGGCCCCAGCTGCATCCACTGCAGCCTTGCTCTCACCCTCAACTTTCTCCTCGCGCGCAATCTGGCGGAACATATCCATAGGGTCAAACCAAACGTCAATCTTTTCCAGCTGCAGCGAACTGTTGACCTTGGCAATGACGATGCCTTGGATATCAATCAGACCACCATGCGCTTTGACTGTGACCTTTTCTCCTCGACTAGAACGTGGATTAGTATCTTCCGGCCATTTAACCAGGAATGTAGATGCATACTTGTTATACCCAACATAATCATTCGCCATGTAACCCCAATGCCTCCACTTGAAGATCACAACCGGAGGCCCGCTATACACCTCCAAGACCTCCCACGCAAAGGTCGGCATCATCCGCTTAAACGCCTTGTGACTCGTCGAGAAATCATTATGCTCGGGATCATAGTACGAGCTGGACGTAAGTAGGGCGTTGTAGGTGCCCACGCGGAGCATATGGTCGCCTGTCTGCGGCGGTCCGCCGTTCAGCGAGAACGTATATTTGCTGTGGTCGATTGTGCGCCAGTCGTCGAGTGAGGTCTTGAAGGATGCTTCGATCTCCCAGTTCTTGACGAGGTTGGAGACGAGATCAGGGAGGCTGCCTGCCGCGTGGGTCATTTGTTTTGCTGGAGAGAGTATGGTTAGTCTTTTATAGGGATCCATGAGTTGAAGCTTGGGGGTTTGCGTACTTTCTTCGTAGAATGCCCTTGTTTTGGAGTAATCTGGGGGTGCGCCATGTCGCCAGGCAGCGTCTTTGTCGTTCAAGACGGCGTTGGGGTCAAGGACATAATCCGGAAGAGCGTCTGCGTCACCCATTTTGATGATATTGTAGTATCTACCTCTGTGACTAGAAAAAATCTAGAGAAATGAAAACAGCTGCTGTGAGGCACAGGGGGGGTTTAATAACGTCTCCGCCCCTCGTCTGACATCCCTGCCGACCTCGGGTGCAGTATGGAGTCCAACATAGGCGGGACATACACAGAATCAACAGGGATTAGAAGGACAGATTTCTCGATATAGTATAACCCAGACGACCGTTAGCTAATCCCTGTCGCTTTAAACTCAGTGTGTCTGGGCGCCGGCCGGCCGAGATAATTCCCCGACATGCCATAACACCCAATTGGACAATAGCTCTTACGTCCAATGAGGTCCTCCGTGTTTCATTATCAATAGAATCGTTTGTTGTACAAAGTAACTGAACATGGATTAATAATGATTGTTAGCATGTGTCTAGCATGCATATGTTCCAAACTCAGACAGGGTCAGCCTCGGCTGCGCCTCATCATTATTCAATTTCATCAACCACAAGAAATGCGCAATTCGACGAATTTTCCGTAGTGGTCTATATCATCTGTTTACATGTCTTTCGGTATATGGGTAGACTTGTTGATTCTGCGAGCCTCAGTCGAAGTAGCTGCCCTGGTTCAGAAGGGTCGTAGAGGGGAATTTGACAGTGTGGATTTCGCCGACGCCAGTAATGATAGTTGGACCGCAACCAGAGCTATCTGAGGCATGATTGGTTACTATTCTAGGGATTCTGAACTATTTTCTTAGGAAGTAAGATCGTGTGGGGAGCCCAATATATCGTTCGATGGTGATTTGCCAGACAATCCAACTCCTTTCCTCGGCTCTTAAAAAGTAATTGGCAGGTCAAATTGAACAGCAATCTAACTCGAGAATAATAGATTGCGAAGGACGGTCTATCTGTGAGGCAAAAACGTTTGAACCAAAGCCCAAAGGGCGACCAGTAAAAGGATGGTGATTGTTAAGAATCGATTTTGAGGACGGCTGTGCGTTTTACCGACGTTGGCGAGTCATTCACGAACCCCACTTTACTCCCTAGCAGGGGTTCCATAGGCCACGAAGCAGCAACAAACAGCCTTATTGGTCCCCAGTGGCATGCGCATCCGTTTTTAATCAGTAGAGAAAATGCAGATAGTGTACTGCCTTGGGATCAGAAAATTGTTCTCCAGTAGGCAAGAGCCCTAGCACATTAAGGAGCATTCATGTGACAACATAGCAGAACCACGAAACATACACGGCTACAATAGGAGGAACATAATTCTTGACATATGCCAAAATTTCGCCTGTACTCTTTTGGGTGGAAGGGTCAACCTGAACAGAGAACACTTGGCAGCAATTAGTCATTCTGGTGAACCGTGTTAATATATATCCACAAGCAGAGCCATATATCTGCACTTGTCCTGGCATAACCGTAGGGCAAGTTGCCGACAGACGAGCCATCCCGTTAATATTGGGTCTAAAATCTTTGTGTATTGACTTGGGGTTTTCACATCTCTCTAAACATGTCACGATATGATCATCTGCATCCTCGTAGTAGTCTAGCCATGAGAGGATTGAGGGTGCGGAGCGACCTTTGCAGATCTTGATCAGCGCTGATCTGCAAACCGATCTCTCAGATTCAAGATCTTGAATCTCTGGGGCCATACAACTGGATAGAAAATAAATGTCAACATTCTCTCCCGAATTCTAAGCAGATTGCGCGCTGACCACGAGAAAGTCACACTGCACGTTAAAGAGCGGCAGAGGACATTTGACCACAACTCTATTCCCTCAATATTTTTTTTAGAATTTCCACCAGCAATATTTCCCAGTAGGAGTCAAGCTCTTTTGTCTCACAGATTATACTGCAAGATATGACCAGTTGACATTGCTCAAAATCTCCGAGTCTAAATTTTGGCATTCGGATCGAACCAAAGACGAAAGTCGATGCTGCCATTTGACTGAGAGGCGAAAGGTTTTCGGACGACTCCACTCCAGGGCGATAACAACAAAGCCAGCCGACAACAACACTACGGAGTAGAAGAATAATGATACACGGCCTTGACAGATCCTAATAACTACCGTACCTTACTTGGCTCCATTCCCTCCTGGCGATACGACTGATGATTGGCTCGAAAACTTCAGCTCCGTGATCATCGGGAGAACTGCTTCTTCTGGACTAGTATTGGGCTAAGCTCACCTTGCACTCCTTGAGTTGAGAAGGCGCTCATCGTGATTGACGGAAAATATCTATCTTTTCAGCATCAAAATGCCAATCAAGCAGTCTGTTGAGTGATCCAGACTGCTTCGCGAACTGAAAATATGGGTGCCACGTGGTCGGCAGCTCCCGGGTATTCATTGCACCTGAGATCTTGATGGAAACCGACACGGACCACTGTGTTTCTCGCTCTCTGGTTCAGCTGGAAGTACACCGAGCCACTGGAAAAATGCCGTGCTGGGACCTATTTCCTTGAGCCGGGCTACAGTCTAGATCGCGCCAGACTATGCAGTACTTGATGGCGATATCGTGCGCAAGGTACAATCCAGTAGACGATTCTTCGATTACTCTTAGACTTTAGGTCTAATGCGTCGCTTGTATTTTCCCGAACTATGATGGACGAAGCAGGCGTCGATAGTTCCAAGGGTCGGTGAATTTTCGTTCCTCGGCCCCGGAGGTCTTGCCCTACATCGTATTTTTCCCTAGGTCGATAACAGAGATGGCGGAGATAAAGGCGTAATCTCTATTTGCGCTGGGATATATAGGAGTAACATATCCTTCATTGTGCCCGGAGGGTGTCTTTCCCTTTGAGCAAGCGCTTTGGCCAACTCAACACTGCCGTCTCTGGGACAGAATATTTTCTACGAAGACAAGGACCTGAAAATTCGGTCTGTCCAGTTGTGCCAAAATGCGTTTCTGGGACGCCTGGGGCCTGACTGGCTTAACCAGCCTAGCAGTTGCCCAAAGCGTGACCGTTGTCTCGACTGTGGCCTCGACATCTGCTGCAGTCACTGCCGCCGCGTCTTCGACTGCATCGCCTACAGCCCTCTCATCTCCGAGTACGTGGACTGTTTCACTCTAAGGAACAGCAGGATTGACTCTCCTGTTCCATCTAGCCTCCTCTTCAGTGGTAATTGTTGCTACCGATAGCTCCGGGCAGTTTACTGCAATCGGCGATGCCATCGCGTATGCTCAGCAACAAGGGATTCCTACTGTCACTGTAAAAGCAGGAACCTATACCCAAGCGGTCACCGTCTCTGCCACACCCTCGGTCACCATCATTGGTGAGACTGCCAATCAAAATGACTATGCGCAAAATCAAGTCACCATCTCTGCTGTCAGTCCTCTCATCATTTCTGTCAACGTCCTCGGTATCACATTCAGCAACATCAACTTCGTCAACACTGCGACGGGCAGCTATGGGGCGGCCACCATCCGCGGATCCAAGAATGCATTTTACCAATGCCAGTTTGTGTCTGCGGGAAGCTTAGGTATCACCGCCAATCTGGGACTTGGGATTATTGTCAACAGCTATATAGAGGCCCTGGACAAGGTAATATACAGCTATCCCAGTCTGTACATCTACAACACTACGATCGTACCTGTTAGTTCCAGCGCTCTTCTTGTTTACAACAAGGGCTACACATCTGGAGGCACCTTGTACAACTCGACCGTCGTCTTCGATTCTTGTTCTGTCCGGCAAAAGACTAGCACGAGTAACACGAACGTCTACTTGGCAGCAGCAAACAACGGCGGGGGATCAGTCGTCGTCTTCCGGAACACATACCTCGCGGGTCTGATCGCTGCTACGGGCGTGCATGTCGACTCGGCCACTCAGAACTCTCTCAATTTCTACGGTGAATATGGGACTACAGGAGCGGGATCTTACTCCAGCAATCAGGCCTCGCGCTCGCAGTATATGTCTCTGCTGAGTGCGTCGGACCTGGCCCGCTTTTCAATAAACAAGGTATTTGCCGGCGTATATCCTCAATTTGCCTCTTCGTCTACCAACTGGGTATACGCGGATGTCCTGGCAGAGATTGCAAACTCGGACGTGATTCAAAGTGCATCCACAGCCGTACCGACCTCGGCTACCGTTGCCACATCGACTGCGGCTTTGACATCTTCCAGCATGGCTTCTGTGACGTCTACCGCAGCCATGCCGTCCTCCACCCTGGTTGTCTCTCAGAATCCCACTGCTGGCCAGTATGCCAATGTCAGTCACGCGATCGCAGCTCTGCCTAATGATGGCCAGGCATACACAATCTACATCAAGGCGGGAACCTATACCGAGCAGATCTCTATCACGCGCGCAGGCAAGGTTACTCTTCGTGGTGAAACATCCTTTGAGAATGATTACACCCAAAACATGGTTACTATCCAGTTTTCTTACGGTGTCCTGACCAGTGCTGGTCAGAATGAAAACACTCCGGTTATTTATGCAAAGAAGACGGACGGCTCTGGTCTCGCGCTGTACAACATCAACTTTGTTAATACGTACCCGCAGACCAGTAACACCGCTGCCTTAGCTGCAGATTTTTACGGTTCGAACATGGCAGCATACGGTTGTTCCTTCATCGGTTACCAAGATACGCTCTTGGCTAACAAAGGTACGCAAGTATTCTCGAATTGCTACATCGAGGGCTCGGTCGATTACATCTGGGGTTTCTCGACTGCCTATTTTCATCAGTGCTACATTGCATCAAATACTCCCGGCGCGTGTATCGCCGCCCAGAGTCGTGCCTCTTCCACTGCCGCTGGGGGGTATGTGTTTGACAGTTGCTATGTGACCTACACCAACACCTATCATGCCACCTTTGGTCAAACATACCTCGGCAGGCCTTACTCTCAATATAGTATTGCCGTGTATATGAACTCCTACCTAGATAAGCACATCAACAGCGCCGGATGGAGCATTTGGTCTACCAGCGCACCTCAAACTGACCACGTCACCTTTGGAGAGTACAACAACTCGGGTCCTGGAGCATGGTCGTCCAACCGTGCGTCATTTGCAACCAACCTGACCGCAGATGCTGCCAGCGCGTACACACTCTCGTCCTGGATTGGGAATACGGCCTGGTTGGACATGACAGCGTATAATTATGTTCCTTCCTATAGTCTTACCGGACCATCCACGAGTACAAACACGACCGCTCCCACTCCGACCAGTACTGCTACTCCCTCCTCCACCGCGACTGCAACATGGGGACATCCAACCAGCGGAACCGCTCCCCCAGCGGGCGCGATCATTGTCTCTCAAGGTGGCACCGTGAACGGTTCCTACAGCAACTTGACGGCTGCATTGGCTGCTCTACCCAACGATGCTTCGACCCAGGTCATCTTCATGTATCCCGGAACCTACACCGAGCAGGTCCCGTCGATCAACCGGAATGGGCCCGTTCAAATCATTGGTTATCAGTCTGGCAACCCTGGCGAGACCTACATCACGAACCAAGTTATTATCACTTTTGCTCGAGGCCTGTCTGTGTCTCCTCTGCCAACGGGTCACTCTGATGCCGAGACGGCCACTCTGTCCACCGCCAGCAACAAGATTGCGCTCTACAATATCAACATAATCAACAGCGATAATTTGGATGGATCGCAGTCGTCCTATGTGACTCTCGCCGCATCGATTTATGGCTCACAAATTGGCTTCTATGGCTGTAGCTTTATCGGTTGGCAAGATACCCTCTTGACGGGCAGTACGGCCGGATATCAGTACTACGAATCGTGCTATATCGAGGGTGCAATAGATTTCATCTGGGGATACTCCAAGGCGTATTTCAAGGGATGCACCATCGGCGCCAAACGAGCCAAATCTGCCATTACGGCGCAAAGTCGAGTGTCTTCTTCTGCTGTCGGTGGATACATATTCGACGAGTGCACATTTGAAGCCGCTCCCGGTGCAACAGTCGATCTCACCCGGAGCGTGTATCTCGGTCGTCCGTATTCCGCGTATGCCCTGGTGGTCGTCAAGAATTCGTACTTGAGTGATATCATCCAGCCCTCGGGATGGAAGATCTGGAGTACCACCGACCCCCGTACGGACCATGTCACGTTCGCTGAGTTCAACAATTCTGGCCCGGGTAGTTGGGAGAATAATGTGGCTGCTCGACAGGCTTTTGGCAATTGTACTCTACTTCCCTCGGACACTTATACACTTGAAACAGTCATGGGGCCGACTGACTGGATTGATCTGACATACTGGGACTCTGTTACCATTCCAACTGGGACCCCAACCACTACGGCTACAGCGACCGCTACTCCTACTGCTACGCCAACAGCGTATGACGGGACTGTCCCTCCGGCTGGAGCGTACATCGTGTCCAAGACGGCGATTGAAAATATGACTACTTACGACACTATCCAGAGTGCGCTCAATGCCCTGCCTACCTCCAGTAAAGCGACACCCACAGTATTCATCTACCCGGGTCTCTACGAGGAGCAGCTTGTGCTAAATCGTTCCGGGACCACGATCTTCATCGGCTACTCAACCTCGACCTTCGACTACAACAGCAACCAGGTTACTATCCAGTACAATGCTGGTGTCGATACCCAGGCCGACCAGTCCAACTCGGATAGTGCCACTGTTTATGCCACCGGTAACTACTTCCAGGCTATCAACATCAACTTCGTCAACAATTTCGGCACAGCTAAGGACTATGCATCCCTTGGTTTCGCGGTCAAGTCAAGCAAGTATGCTGCTCTTTATGGCTGCCAGGTGAAGGGAAACCAGGATGCGCTCTTGATTAATGGATATTTCTTCGCTAGCAACAGCTACATCGAGGGAAATATCGATATGATCTGGGGATCGGGAGCCGGGTACTTCCTCAAGTCAAACATTGCGCCTAACAAAGATGGCATCAATCTGACGGCCGATAAGCGCTCCACGAATACTACTGCCGCTGGGTTCGTCTTCGACCAGTGTACCATCGTACCCTCTACGGGTGCCGGGACAATGTCCGATATCTCTCTCGGCAGGCCATGGAATTCTTTCGCTCGGGTGGCGTACGTGGATTCATACCTGGACTCGGGTGTGACCGCTGCTGGATGGGAGCGGTGGTCGTCGAGTACTCCAAACACCGATGGGGTGGTATTCGGAGAGTATGGCAACTATGGACCTGGAGCGTCGACTGCTCGGCGTGCCTCGTTTGCAACTCAGCTGGATGACAGCAGCGTTTCTCAGTTCCAGCTCTCACGTTTCTTCGCCATTACATCTTGGATTGATTTCACCCATGTCAGTGGAACTCCATTCGTCCCTGGAATTTCGATCACCACAAGTGCGGCTGTGAGCTCAGCTACGCCGACTCCGAGTGTCGTCGTTACAGTCTCGACCGTGACAACTACAATGACCGTGACGAATCAGGAGACTGTGTACACGACTCTGACCTCTGTGGATAAGACTTCTACGGCCAAATATACTGTGACGGAAGATGTGGGTACAACTCTGACTGCAGCCGAGTCTTTCAAGACAACGACGCAGAAGACTACCATAACGGACACGGTGATTGTCTCCCAGCCAACGGTGACGAGCACGAAGATAGTTGTCATTACCAGTGATGTCGGCCTCACTATCACACCGGCTCCGAGCACGAGTACGAGCACGCTAAAGGAAACTACCACAATCATTGCAACAATTACCCAGGCGCCGTCTACTGTCACTGTCAAGAGCACATTGACCTCTGCCACGACCACCACGGTGACAGCCAAAGCAGTAACAACCACAACAACTGCAGTGGCCACAACGACTGCTATCACAACATTGACACCAGGAACAGTCAAGGTAACTTCGACTGTCGCCGTCACTACGGGTACGGGCGGCACCACCACTATCACGGCCAAAGCTACCACCAGCACCGTTAGCGTCACCTCCACGATCTCGAAGGCCAAGACCACCACGACTACGATTGACTGTGTTCCCGCTGCAAAGATAAAGCGGAGTGTAATCCCTCGAGCTGCTGCCGCTGCGACTGTCACCGACTACACCACCCTCACCACAATTGTTAAGACATCCACGGTTAAGCTCCCTGCGTCAACCGATATTGTCACTGTGGTCACCACGAAGACAACCGGCAAGACGACGACGATCCCAGCCTCAACTAGCACCATTACCGTCCTGTCAACCGTGACCAAGGGCACGACCAGCACCATCCCAGCGGTAACCAGCTATGTCACGCAAACCAGTATCTCAACCATCGGAAAGACTACCACCCTCAGGGCCTCTACCGGCACTGTGACTGTTACCTCGCTCGCGACCAAGACATCAACTACCACAGTGGTTGGTGCAACTCAGACCGTCACCAGCCTCAAGACAATGACAATCGAATCGACCGTCTCGCTTCCTCGGAGCACGCTCACCTTGATCAAGTCGACCGTCTCGACGATCCATTCGACGGTCACGCTCGCCACTCCTACAAGCACGATTGTGAAGACGACAACATATAGTCTTACCCCTTCGGCGACGGTTACTTCCAGAGCCACCAGTACGAAGACAACAACGGTAAAGACGACGATCACGCAGACGGAGACCGTGACTAAAACGTCCAAGGGGGCTGGAGCCTGTCCTACCAACTAATTTCCCCTTATCCTTTTAATTACTCTATTTAATCTCGTCCACTTAATGTTAAGATTGCATTCAGATATACACACATTATTCATATAACTCATGAACAAACGGCATCACAACTCCAGCTGCCCTTCAAAGCTACTGACGTAAAAATAAAGAATTTCAAGGAGGCAACTGACTCTTCGACTCCTCAGGAAACTTCCTAAACAAATCCGCCAGATGATCAATCGGCGCGGCCATCAACCCCGCCACAGTCTCAAACGGCGGCTTGTCAGGCGCACTGGGGTGGCTCCTCGTGGGGATGAACTTCTTCGTGCGCATGAACTTCTTCGTGTGGTTCTCCGAGTCGCCCTGGTCCAGCGTCTTCTCCAACGAGGGCAGATCCTCGGCCTCTTCTTCCTTGATGTGCTGGCTCAGATTAGTCCAGAGGGACTTAAGCGTGGGCTCGAACTCGGCGTCCTCGGCGGAGAGGCCCTGGAATTTGTAGAGATGTTCTTTGACCTATTTCTCATTAACACCAACACTCACTCAAATGAAGGGAGGGAAGGGGGGAAAGGGGACATACAGTCTGATGCTCTTTGCGGTCCTTATCGGCCATCGCCTTCCCGTTAGGGAGGTTCTTCTCCATGAGCGGGTAGACGATCAGCTCCTCGCCGATGGAGTGGCGGGCGAGTTCCCATGTGAACTGGTTCTGCCAGCGGGTCTTTTCATCGGAGGTTTTGGCGGAGAGGATCTTGTTGTAGGCTTCTTCGAGCTCGCGGTGGTCGTCTTTGATTGCGTCTGCGAGGCGAGTCATGGTGGGCGCGGTGAGTGCAAAGGTGCGGTTCTGGATGAGTTTGGATGTGATGGGTGTGACTGAGGATAGTCTGAGGGTGAGTGTTCTGGAGGCGAGGCAGCGGGGGAACATGGTTATAGATATGTTGCAGGCTGTGCTAAGGTGAGGGGTTGAGTCTGTTGTTAAGGTACTTTTATATACTTTGTGGTCGTTGCAAGTTGTATAGTTCGTCAGGTAGCCTAAGGGAGATCATCTCCACATGCCCCACAGTTTTGGGGTGACCAATCACGCAGCGAAAATTACCAAGTAATGGATGCAAATAAATGTCATGTTCACGTCATGTTCTAGACTTGTCGATATGGTTACATTCTTTTCTTGAATTATCCTGGCGTTGATACACCAGATCTAGATTGTGGTGTTCACAGTGACGTACGTACATTTCTACATGTTCCAACTACTTCCTTGAAACCATGAGTACAGATTCAAGGATTGTTCTCGAGTCCTTGGAATCAGTACGAAATTATGAGCTATGCCAATACATAAAATGCGTGATAGCTGCGGAAACTGACAATGTCATTGACATAGCTTATCCTGTTATTAATACCTGTCATCTGACTCGAGTATCCTGCAACTGGGTGGCACGGCAGGGTACTATGACCGCCTCGTGATGCAAACAATCGAATAAAATCAAGATATTTGCACCACTTTATCGAGATCTAGATCGAGATCGAGGTCTCATACGTGCACAATGAGGCAATTGTTGGATGTACAACGACTCAGAGCATACGACCAAGGCGACAAGCTTCCAATTTGAATTTCTACTGTTCATTTTGCCTCGGGTGTTGACGCTGTCAGGTCACCATCTCTACAAAGAGTAGTAGACACCTCTATTGTGCTTCAAGAGATCTACTCCAATGGATTCAATGGCGTCAAGCAACATTCCATTGGATTTCTTAGTAGGTAGACAAGCGTAGACTTGATAACCTCATGATGAAGGTATTCTGTTGCGAAGCACCAAAGTAGTCCAGCTGTTATGAGGCTTCTTTGGAACACGCAAATAGAGCGAACAGTGTTGCTGTGCTCGCAAAGCTACATAGAACCACTCGGAGGGATGTTCAAACATATACAAAGATGAGATAACAGCAGTACATTGGCTGAGGTAAGTGTAACTGAGCTGCTGCTCTATGCCAAAGCTATAAAAACTGCTGAAATGCTCTCACTTTTGGACCTCACCGGAAATCAATGTCCCACCATGGCCTGATGCTCAGGCCCGTACCTGTTCCCATGCGGCTTCGCCACGTCAATGATTCTCCGCATCTCTTGCTTTTCCTCCTCGGTCAAATCAATCTCCCTGGACGCCCAGTTCTGCTCTAGTCGATTAGCCTTGGTCGTACCGGGAATAGCAATGAAGCCCTGCGCTGCGACCCAGGCCAGTGCTATCTGACTGGTCGTGCAATTCTTCCGAGCAGCAAGCTTTTGGATCTCTTCCACGATTGCCTTGTTCTTGTAGAAGTTTTCCCCTTGGAATTTGGGGCCTAGGTCATCAACATTAGCAAATGTATATATTGTCTATTCAGCTCTGTCAGGATAACGTACTTTTCCGGCGGAAATCATCCGGGGCAAAGTCATCAGGAGTCTTGTACTGGAAGTCGTCGACAAGCCAGCCGTGTCCTAGAGGGCTGTACGCGACATAAGCTACTCCTAGCTCTCTGCATGCGTCAATGAGACCATCAGTCTCATGGATGGTCTCGAATGCAGAATACTCCGCTTGCACGGCATCGATCTTGGCGACTGCCACCTGTTAGAAAGGTAGTACGACAAAGAAACGGGAATCTCACTTGAGTTGGCCTTGCGCAGTGTCGCAGCCGAACACTCCGAGAGACCAATATACTTGGTCTTGCCGGTCTTGCGAATTTCATCGAGGGCGGGGATCGACTCCTCGAGTGGTGTTTCTGACCTCATTAGTATATAACAGGTTTGAAGCCTGGGAATAACGTACTAGGATCGATTCGGTGCAAGTAGTAGAGGTCGGGCGCGAAGCCAAGTTGCTCGATGGTACCATCGATATACTTCTTGATGTGAGCAGCGGAATTGGTGACGGAACCGTCGCCAAAGACGTCAAAACCGCATTTTGACGCAACTAACCGCTCTGTTAGCTAATGCCAAACTAGACAGACGACAAGAATAACTCACTGAAAAGTTTATCTCGGACATTGTGTTTCCGGATGAAATCCCCGAGAAGCTTTTCGTTCACACCAGCTTGGTAGACGACCTTTGCTTGACATGTTAGACATTGTGTCCTGGAGTTGGAGGACTGACACTCACAGCGGTATCCCAGAAGGTACATCCTAGTTCAATCGCTTTCAGAAGGACAGGCTCCGCTTGCTCGAGTGAGAGATTGGTGCCCAAGCCGAAGCTCAAGCCCATGGCACCGAAGCCGGGGGAAGGCACTTGGATATCGCTGAAGGGGAGTGTTTTGACCATCTTTGCTCCTGAAAGAAATATGCTTGCTTTTTGAGAGAAATGGTTTAAGGTGCTACAGTTGATTGACAACTTTGATTTACTCGCTTTCTCTTGATGTTGGTTGCGGCGACACATGAATATATACCTTGTTGCGAACGGCTCATTATTGCGGTGGATAGAGATCTGCGAGTAGGTAGACTATGCTGTGATATCATACAATGGATACAATTGACCAATCATCTGCTAATGTTCGGGAAATTATAGAGTGCTGATAGCCATCTGATACTAATTGCTGACATGTTTGAGCTTAGCTATGCTCTTAAAACCGATACAGCCGTAACTCCGAAGTGCTGACTCCGGCTATGTGGGGCCAAAAGATTTGATTATGAGGGCTTCGGCAAAACAACTTTAACTCAAGAATTGGTTGGACCTACTCCATAGAAGTTCAAAGTACGTATTAGATAACGTATTCCCCAAGCGAGCCGCCACCACAAGCGAGTCGCCGCCACCACTCCCAATTCCACCTCTGGGCAAGATCTTAGGGGCCTTTATTAACCAAACAATTACATTTCTATATAAAAACTAATAAAGAACTCGACTAGGACATTGCATTCGCCTGTATCCTAGATAATGATAGTCACTGCAGTGCGGTGGCGCTCATATGCATGATCTGACTGCAGAAAGCGCTGGATCTATAGTGATAGTATCCTGAGCTTCATGAACCTCATTCTCACACTGGAATCACTCTAGGCCTTTTTGAATGGTACATCCCTCTGCAGTAGCTAGCTGCCTAGCAGAACCCTTTCGTTTTTAAAGCTGCTTCCGGCTAGAAGTGTCTAATTCTTCGCGTGCAAGATAAGCTCATTAAGATGCAATTCGACCCTTAGGCTTATCTAATCGCGTTTCTAGTGAAGATGAAGGCTCTGTGTACACATTCTAAACTTACTGCAAATGCCTGCTTCTCTAGCTGCCTAGAAGTATAGGGCGTTTTAGGCGCTGAATTGTGGAGCGACTAGGTGGTAGTGTAGGGGTCTTTAGTTGATTATTTAACTAACTGAGCACCCTATCTAGATTAAATGGAACTAGGCCAGCGCCTACAAGCTATTCTGAATAGTCTCTGCTTTAAAAGCACTCTCATGAGCTTTTAGAAAGGCCTCTAGAAATTTAAGCTTATCAAATATAATTCATTCCTAAGCATATTTTCTTTTTTCCTAAGTACCCGTACACTTTTTCCAAAGGCGCAAAACAGCCTACATCTAAAGGCTGGAGCTTGTGGGAAGAATGCGCTGGCATGCAGTTAGGAATAATATGATTCTCACTGCATATGTGACCAGATTAGGGCGTGAGATGGCTGCCATGCCTATCAAGAACTAGGAGACAGTAATTCCTAGTTATACAGCCAGTAGTAGCAGGAATAGAGAGATTCCTAAGCCAGTGAAGGCAAATCTCATTAGTAGACCATCTATTAGAACTAATTTCAGTTCTCTAGTCATGTGGAAGCTTCTGATCTCGATACCAACCCTCTTTTCAGACCTTTCCTCAAAAAATAATGAATAGAGGAAGCGCCCATCCAGCAGAGTTGATACATTTAATAGAAGTAATGCATATAGAGTCCTAGAACCCTAATAGAGGGGGAAGCTCGATCTTAAGACGTAACTGGAGAAAAATAATCTTATACAGCCAAATGCAAGTCCTTTCCTATGGATGCGCGCAGGCATGGTTAGTACTATCCTTTTCTCTCACTATGTTTATTGCTGGGCATCGAATACTGCTAAACGGAAGTAAGGCGTATTATAGAGTCGTGTTACTGATCCAAAAAAAACCACGCCGCCCTATATTCGTTTCCTATCCCCGTACCGCTGACGCTTGACAAGGGTTACGCAGCTTGCTGGATAGCTGAGACCAATGTCATTCTCTCCATTCCACTTGATATCATTTCTTCTCGCCCCAAAGCATGTAGCGCCCTTCCTTTTCTACTAGGAGATCCATGAGTAGTGTTTCGATATTCATTGTGATCCCGAGGAATGCGACCCGAGCTCGTTCGAGGTCCAGCTCATACGGGAGTCGTCCCCCACCCACACTCCTTACACTCTTGAGGAGACAATTTGCTCCCTCTTAGATAGTCTTCGCGAACTGTGTGCCTTTGCCGGGCGCAGTGACTTTGAGCAGCTTCTTGGTGAATCCTACTGTATCACTTGCGGCTTCCTTTATTGCGGCCTTGTTTTTTCAGCCTACGGAGTCGGGCCAGCCTTTTTGCTGTAAACGAGACATTTGCGCAAGATGAGGTCATGTCGTTACAAATTTCGCTTAGACCGCTGGTGAGCAGGGCTTTATAAGGCTCTCTGTATGACGGCATCGCCGGTACTGATTCCGAAATAATAGACTGGACACAGTTATGTTTGCTGCCCAGTTGCTCAGAGTAGAGCCCTTGGTAGCATGGCAAATACTTGACACGATTGCGTCTGGTTGCGATTTCACTCGGGCTCTGCGGCCGAGCAGTTTGGTTCGGCAACACTTGTTGAAGAAAGAAAGTCAATAGGAGGGTTCGTGAAGAGTGAGATACCTTGGGATAGAGGATTTGTCTCTTACCTGACAGTTTTGTGGAAAATTTCAGGCAGCGACCCCTCAATTCATCCATCCACTCTTCCTCTTCCCAGTCTCCTCTTAGCATCGCGCAAGTTTCAGCACCTATCAAGATCTGAAGCTGCACCAAAATACTGACATGCGGGTGATAGTTCATCGCATAGTTTGGGTGGAACCCATTTTATTCTACGAATGGCAGCCAACCCCCTCTGTCCATGACGGATCCTCAATTCAACGGGGAATTTTGACCTGATATCAAACTTCTTCCCAACACTGATGCTTTCAATAGAGCCCCGACGAAACTGTAAAAGTCACAGTACCACCTCGCCGAAATCGATTTGAGTCGTCACGTTTCGAAGGGTCGAACTCAGCCGGCCCGTTTAATCAGACAAGCGCTGCATGTATGCCTTTGTCTAAGAGCAGTCGCTTTTCATGGATGCTCTTATCTATGTATTAGGTTGCTTGGTAACACTCGACACAGTGGATGTTGTCACAGCTTCACCTTCTTTACTTATTCATGCTACTCCTGTATATGCATTTGACAGCCAAGTGAGAGAATGAATCTCGACGCCATCAACCAGAATATTGATAGTCCTGCAGGCAAAGGTGATCATGTTTCCTTGCCCCTAACCAGGCTAAACAGCCGGAAAGGGAAAAGGAGATTGTCAGTACAGTTTCCAGTGGATTCTGAACTACCTAGGCAAAGCACGTTGGCTCAGTCTATGCTCCAGGCGTTAAAGATAAGGCGTTGGTTATCAGGTAATATCACACATTGAAGAACCTATCTGCATGACCACTTGTCAAGAATGGGCTCTCTGTGTGCGAGAAAAGAAGATCCTACTCATCAGCAGTCCGCCTGGGGTAGACCGGGACGGTCGAATTACTATCCAGATAATGTGGCCACGTCGTAATGGGAGAACGGCGGTACATCCCCTGAAATGAAATGGTCACCCAGAGCCATTTCGGATTATATTTTCACCTGATCCGGGCATGGCTTGGCCCACGCAGCTGCAGGTCCAATTTGACCTTAAGCTCGCGGGTCCCGGGCCGGTCCAGCCCGTGATCAATGCGCCGCAGAAGATACTGAAATCCCCGAGTCGCCTTGAATTTAGAATTCGAAAGGATCACCTAAGTTACACAAACGAGTTCTCGTCTTACTGCTGCCGATGCCACAAAACCTTATTCTGTGCTTCAGCCAAGCAGCAGCATCTCAGATATCTCAGAGACTCCCTTAACCACAATATTCGCCATATTTGCTCATCTTCTCCTGATTACGCGACAGGGGATGAACTAGATGAGCATCCACGAAACGAGCACAATAGGTGCGTGCCTTGCAATAACACTTTTAATATTCTCATCAGCCGGCTGTCGCAAAACACAATATGTGTACATGACGTGTCAGCAGTACTTAGCTAATGCGGCAAATCGAGACAGTGTTAGTCTTTTCTAGCTCATGATATCTATAATATGTAGATGTGTCCGAAGTAACAGAAACAAGCACATGATAATCCACGCCAAGAAAATCATTCTCTGCCTGGGGTGCCCTTCTCGCTTTTCCAGACATTCCGCGATGTTGTTGCATCTTTCAGCTGGAGCATGTGTCTTTGAAATGGCTCCTGAGACAGTCAATCAGCCAGCATTTGAATATTGCCAAGCAGGGAGCTATTCCATTTATGGTTCCAGCTTTGATTCCACATGTGCATTTTGCCCAAGGCCATTCGCCTTTACAAGTGACCTTCTGCAGCACGCGGAAATAGCCGCTGTAGAAGTTTGATGGAAAGAAGTAATACCCTCTGCATATGTCCTTTGCTTTGTCACGCTGCTCGCAATTCTATTTTACGTTTTCCCTTGACGAATCTTAATTATCGTGATCTCGGAGTAAAGTTGCGCATTGACAAGATAAGAGGTGATAGCTGGCTATGTGGGTTACGACTGGTACCACTACAGAGCATCTCATTGGATGAATGCTACTCCAACCCTTTATCCACTTTGGCGTTTTGAAGGAATCGTGGCGCCTTCTTATTCAGGTATTAAGCTTGATCCTTATCTCTTGTCCCGACCTGAATTGTACATCGTTCATGAAAGTTCTCAACCTCTCAGACGTCATTCAGTTCCTTATGGGCACACCTCACGGCTGTGCACACATCATGGGATCACTAAACAAAGACAGTATTCGTTGTGATGGTAAATAGGAGGCTGATTCTGGGCTTCTGCCTAGAATTACCTATGTAATGGGTTTCCTCCAGTCGTGAGGCTGCTGTAGTCATGGTTCATGAGGTGTGAGTCTGGATCGGTCGTGTATCTCTGCCATCCTCTGATTTGTGGACGTGGCTTTCAAAATCGCTTGGGGGGGAACCCTACTATTTTCGACCCCTCTCTACTTAGTGATTAAAAGGTAGGGTGATAAAGTGGGGCCCTATCACGGACTTTTTCCACCCGATTGTATCATCTTATAGATAGGGGAGATATTGCGAACCAATTACATACAGTTATGAGACAGTTATAGTCTGGCGCTTATACTGGCGATGATTTTCCATTAATGCTCACCGTGTTGCTATATATGATTATTTGCCAAACCTCCCAGATCCCACTTTATACGCCAGGGCGGAGAGGTTTGTTGGAGACTATAAAGTTCACACCTTAAAATGCCACCCTGCCAAAATTCGCGGCAGTCTGCCGCGGATGAGACGTCGCAGCAGCATGCTGAAGGCAGTGGGGCTGGCGACTTAAACACCTCAAACAAGCACTAAGATCTGCATGGGGGCCAAAGGCCCCCACTCACAACTCGTATTAACAATCTTGTGAGTGCAACTGTGCGCACTGTGAGACAAATTACCCGCCACTAAAATCTCGCCTTTGTGATTAGTGCTTACATTGAGCCGAGCTGTGACCTTTTTGCAGACATGTGTCACACTGGTATACGACCACACTGAAGAAACGGAGAGGGGGAAGAGGGGCCGTCCGATCTCGGAGACGGGCCGTCAGATGCTCGAATGAGTGGACCAAGAACCGCCTGCTGGTATCTTGCAGGAATAGTGTCTGCATGAATAAGTGTCTGCAGGAATAGTTGTCTGCAGGAATAGTGTCTGCGAACCCTGTCAATCTTGTCTGTAGTCTCGACCCCTGCAAGCGACCAACACCCCGCCAGGTGGTCGTTATAAGATGGGAAGATGCTAGGCTGGACTTGATCAGCAGAACTCCGTCAAACAATGTTACTATCCTTCCTATTTATTCTCTTTTCGCTGCTTAGGGACCGCCCACCCCCACAATACCTCCGCGGGGTTCGCTTCCAATGTTTCACACGTTCAATCTGGCCGCGCCGGCGCGACATGGTCCTGATCAACGGGCTTCGAGCTCGGTATTGCCATCCAGACAACGACAGAAAGTATCGCGGGCATGCGATCGATGCCGTATCTTTCGTATCAAGTGCGGAGAGAAGCCGTGTCCGCGCTGTGTGCTTGATAAAGTCAGATGTACGTGGACCTCCAGTCCAACCGCCAAGCAAAAGTCTAAGATCCTCGCCTCAACCGGGTAAGAAAATCTGGCAGTTGGAAGGGGATGATTTGCTGACTATTACTTACTGTCGAAGACGAGAGCACCACCCCGAGCCCCGTCCCAGGGACCGTGTTCGACACGATGCGTCTCCCGAGAAACCAGAAATCTCCCTGGCGCCGGTCACCGTCAGCCGACCGCAAATGCCCTCAGCCCCTGCCGGTAGTGCCACCGAGATGATTATTGCCAATCATGGCCGCGTGAAGCTGGACGAGCACATGGACCTGCTCAACCGTCCGGCGTATGTCTTCGCCAAAATCGAGGCCTTCTTTGCCGATTCCAGGACCACGTCGCGCACCTCTATCAACGGAGCAATGGCGGATCTCAAAACTGCCTATCCGGGTCCGTTTCCTGATCTGCCACAGATCGCAGCGTCGGGGGACAGCCAACCCACTTGCAATGAGCACTTGACTGAGGACCAACAAACATATTTTCTGAGATTGTTTTGGGAAGCCTATCATCCGCTCTTGCAAGCTTCGGACGAAGCGGAATTTCAATCGCTGTTGGCTCTGGGTCGGCGACAAGACTCTGAGGTTGGGAAATTGACCAAGGCTTTGGTAGACTGTATGACGGCGTTAGGAATCCAATACGGCCATGGGGCCGGCCTGACTTCCCGCATTTTGACTTTGCGCCGTTGTGCGGTCAACATCTCATGGATAGGGTACGGATATTTCCGTCGCTGCCGCGATTATATCGCCCTTGTGACCGAGCCCACGCTCCTATCGATGCAATGCTACGCTCTGATGTCTTTGTATCTCATGAATGCAAGCCAATTCAGGGAGGCCTACAGCCTGCTTGGCACCGCCATTCGCGACAGCCATAGTGTCAATCTCCACGAGGAGCCCAGCGAGCGTCTTCAGCCAAAAGAGAGAATAGCTCAGAGGCGGATTTGGTGGTTACTATTCATGCTCGATATAAAATGTTCCCAGCAGCTTGGGAAGCCAGTCGCTGTACAGACCGCTACGATAACGTGTGCTTTGCCGTCAGTTGACGAACTAACTGCGATGCCGGGAAACACGAGGGTTTGTTGGAAGAATTTGCACGTTTCGACCTATTTCGTTCATGCGGTGAAGCTCGCAGTGTCTCTTGCCGAGATCCAACGACTGATTTCCACGTCGAAATTATACGAGGATGCCAGCAACGTAACAGCGCTTGAACAGCGAGCAAACCTGCTAGCCACATCGCTTGCTTGTCTAGAGAAGTGGAGCAATGAACTACCAGAAGACCTCCTTAGCCCCAGGAAGAACACGGGCCACACGGAATCTATGTCTACGGCAGAGAGTCCAATAGTGTTAGAGCTCGGAGCACCCAGCTGGCTCCACCACCAACGCGTTCTACTTGAGGTATCCTATCATAATGCATATATCCTGCTCCAGCGACCATTCATCTGTTTCCCACAACCTTCCAATTCCTCTCCCGTCCAACAGCCACAAACAGACCACCATGCTCGCAGCTCGCTCCAGCACGCCATAACCATGACAATTATTGTCCACGACCTCTGCTCTTCTTCCGACGTCTTTTTTGGCTGGCCTGCAATCCTTCACCCATTGTGGAATGCCACGGTGACCATTTTTGGATTCGTTGTAGCAAACCCATCTTCTTCGCGATCACGTAGGGCAATCCAGTGGATCTTTAAAAGCTTGGCTGTATTTGAGGCCTTCGCAGCAACCGAACCTTTCGCTGCCCGAGCTGAAAATCTCACGAGATCACTTGTCGCGAAACTGAATGACATCTTGATGAACCTGGATGAGAAATCAGAGCAGACGAACGACCGAGGCAGAATCGCCCTGGCATTGGCACTGCAGCAATCACCCGATTCTATAACCTCAACTACGCCATCATCTACGAACCCGGTTGATGTCCTGACGGGATCTCTCGCCGGAGGAGGGTTAGAGCACACCTTTGATAATACATTTTTCACGGACGACAGCCTTTGCTCGTCGATTGGAGCAGTTGAAATCAACGCATGGGCAGCCTATCAAGATCATCTTGACATATGGAACGGCAGCCACTCAGATGGAACTCTTGACGCAACATATGCACTGGGAGTAGGCAACACTCCTTGAGAAGGGGGATATACGGGTCGGCCGTACGTGGCTGAATATCCTTTTTTTTTTTTTTTTTTTTTAATAGGTGACGTGTGTATGTATAGATAAGTGAGTATATAGTACAGCTACTTATTACGGGCTAGGTCCCGCGCCTTGCCGTCCTACTGGTCAGGAACGGTGGATAGAGTAGAATCATCACATGAGGGAGTGAAAGAGAGAAGGCTAGATAGATATAGAATGATAGAAGCTCAATTATAGTCCGATGCAGTAATCCCCAATTCTGGTTTGGGCGCTATCCCGACTTTTCGGCCGTACGGAAGGCGTTGGCTCTAACGGTACCCGGCCCCCCAAAAGAAATGAACAAAGAAGGAATGGGGCTCTGGTCGGCGTGTCCGACTATAGATTAACATGGATCTCAGGGACTTCGTGGTTGCATATGTCGTTTCGAATAGCAACGTGGCCAGAATCTCCGAGTCTGATTCGCCGACCACACGCGACGTAGCCACTAAGGAGCTTCGCAGTCAGATAATCACGTAGAGTCAGTCAGATAATGCATCATCATCATCATCATCCTCCTCCTCCTCTCCATTCGCTCCGTCAATACAAAATAACTCTACTTAATAAATTGCATGCACTCAGGTGGAGTAAGCAACTGTCCCACCTTGACCTTCCCCATCTGGTTAGAAAAATAGACTGCAAAAGGACTGCAGTGGGGGCCAACCGAGAGTCAAAGCTAAAGTCTTGTTATCCCCCTCCTTAATTTGACGATAGGTAGGTACATTTACGCGTACCAGTGGGCCTGGTGAGGCTGACGGCTTTCCTCCGAGCGATCCCTGAAAGGATACCCACGGGCGGCTACGGAAGGACACCACTCCCAGACACCCACAGGCTATACCCGATCAAGAAATATAAGCAAAAGATTCTTATGAATATAGTCTGTTATAGAGTCAAAAAATAATGGATCCCATAACTTTTTCTTATATACTATATAGACCAATCTTGTATGCAAATTAAAAGAGATGCATTTAACGCATGGGTGGTCAAGCGGTAGACAGCCCAGGAACGCCTACTGCAGAGGCAGGCAGCCAGGCGTGGCAGCCCCCAACAGATAGCGAAACCCTGCTTTCTGATTGGTCAGAAAACACTCGTTAGCTATCTTCCAAATCTTACTGTTCTTACACCTTTTTTCCTGTATGCTATATGAGCCAAATTTGTATGTAGACCAGAAGGGGTACATTTAACACCTCGGTGGCCATCGAGGTAGTTTCTGCCACTACCCACATCACAGTTCTCTCGTTCTGCCGTTCTGATGGAGTAATCTGGGCCCTTCGTACATATACAGATTCTCACCACAGGTTCGCCCGGCGGACCTTCCTGACTGGGTTTAACGAGGTATCCTCACGTAGCAGCCCGTAAGATTTTAGGCGTCGCCTTCTTACCCTGCCCTCCCGCGATAAAGGCGCGATATGTAACCACACGCTGCGTTATCTTAATTATTCAGTGGACCCTATACGGATGATCGACGGAAGACCGAGGCGGGAGGCGGCCACTAAGCACGGCTTCTGTCTGTTCCGTTCCAGAAGGAGAGTCGTTCCGGAATCCTTCAGACCGTTTAGGGAGAGTGTAACCGAGAGGACCCGATTTTCTTCACGTTCTCGTAGCATGTTTTGATAGAGGGTGGGAACAGCTGGCTTTTCTCGGTGTGGTGCTGTAGTAATCGACCAGGGTGTCCCTATCGAGTCCTCAGCATCATTCCTGTTTCGTATGGAATCTTTGGAATCTTGAAGAATGATGGGTCTATCCGCGCCGCCGGATTGGTGGGAGTTCCGATATACTCGTATCGGTGGGTGTGCTGGTCTAGAAACGCCTCATGAAGATCATGTTTCGCGTCAGCCGGTAGCGTTCGGTCGACCAAGTGCCGGTGCTCTGATTGAGGAATTGGGTTGCGTCAGGGCATTGATTTGACAGTTTCCTAGTCCTTAACCCTGCTCATACAGTAGTCACATCTGCTTAGCTGTAGTAATCACGCATCTCACGGATCCTGAGAAGGACAACGGGATATAGATATACAAATGTCATCCGCGTTTAGCACCATCATCTCCCTCTTTGCTTCCCTCTTTGCTTTCCAGGACGATCAATCCACTCTTCTTGATTCTCGGGCACTCCCCGCGGCTTTCAACACTCCGCATCGAGATGAATCAAATTCCTGTTTTCGCCGGCTTAGGTTCGGATGCCCTTTTCTCGGAACGAACTCTGGGGACTGCGGCCGAGGACGCTAGAACGCCAGAGGGCCAGATTCTATTACGAGCGTGCCATGGCATCTTTGTGAAAGAGATCACCTCCGTCATCCACAGCCAGCGTCTACCCTCGGACATCAACCTGGAAGATTTCGTGGAGCCGGAAAGCCTCATACGACCTCGGGCGTGTTATCACCGGAATAGCATCATTCAACATGTATCTCTGTACACTATCCAGCTTCTAAGGTATCTACGATACTCGAAGGAGAAGCCTGGTTTACTTCTTGGTGTGGCTGGATTTTGTGCCGGATTATTGCCTTGTGCAGCGGTGGCCACGTCCAAGAACGTCATCGAACTGCTGGCTCGGGGTCAAGATTTCTTCTACGTGGCTCTACATGTAGGCATCCGGATCGAAAGCTACAGGCAGGTTATGCTGGCCAAAGATGCCTGCCCACCAGATCTTCCCTGTAGTTTGGTCGTGGACGGGATTACGGCCCAGCACGCCCGAGAGCTGCTTGATGAACACAACAGACGGGTATGACATGTCCATGATCAAAGAGACCCAAGTGCTGATTTTGAAGGTATAGTCTCCTGCTTCCTACGTTTACTTAAGTGCCATCAACTCCGATACTTGTGTCACCCTGAGCGGTAGAGGTGACCATCTGCGGCAATTCAGCCAAAGCAGCGTGCCCTCCCAATGCAAGATACGGCCAACGAGTAATTTTTCATTGTATCATAGCCGTCGTCAGCTGGAGGGAGTCCGAAGGGAAGTACTGCAAGACCTCCGCAACAACATACTCTTATTCCCAGCACCCTTACATCTTCTAGCCCCACTGTTTTCTAATATTGATGGGAAGCCGATTGATGCGGGCCAGCTGGCAACGTTTGAAGAACTCTGCGAGAAGGTCCTTGAGATGATGCTTTTAGAGCCGGTGGACTGGGTAGCGGTTGAGGATAACATTCTTGCTGCTATCAAGCAATCAGCCACCTCTGGGGATGCTTCTTTTGAAATTCTGAATTTTGGTCCTGGATATGGCATGTCGGCAGCCAGACATACCCTCCCAGATAACGTGAAGATTGTACCTGCTTCAACCGCCGACCCACGCCCCTTGCCACAAGACGCTTCCGGGTTGCTGTCACCTGATGATATTGCTATCGTGGGTATGGGTGTGGACCTTCCAGGAGCTCCTGATAGCGATACCCTTTGGCAAAACTTGGTCGACGGCGTCAATTCTTGCGCTGAGGTGAAGCCCAACGATCTCAAACATCCCCCAATCGCTTCTCTACTGACTCGAGTTCTGTAGATTCCGTCTTCACGGTTCCATGTTGAAGACTTTTATCAGAAGAAGGATGGTCGTACTCTAAGAACAAAGTATGGTAACTTCCTGGAAAACCCATTCATGTTCGACAACGAACTGTTTGGTATTTCCCGTCGAGAAGCGCATTCAATGGATCCACAACAACGAGTCATGCTCCAAACTGCCTATCGAGCACTCGAAGATGCGGGATATGTGCCTGATTCAACCCCGTCATTCTCCAGGGAGACGTTCGGTTGTTTCATCGGAAACGCTACATTGGACTATACCGACAATCTTAGAGACAACATTGATGTCTACTACAGCCCAGGTAAACCATGTCATGCTTGACTCTTATCGAATACCGTGGCATGCTAATGGCTTCTCCTCAAGGAACCTTACGCGCTTTTCAGAGTGGACGGATAAGCTACGTCTTCAAATGGAGTGGGCCATCTATCACGTTGGATACGGCTTGTTCCTCATCAATGGTAGCCATTCATCAGGCAGCACGAGCGCTCCAGGCTGGAGACTGCCGGTCGGCATTGGTTGGGGGTGTAAATGTCATCACTAGTCCTGACGTGAGTAAATCTTTCCACTTTCCTTGGTCTTCTCTTGAAGAGAAAAGTCGTCCATGATGCTCTCCAAACCAATGGAGCCACTTTCCTGAAAATTTTATGAACTGACAGCGCCTTAGATGTATCTTGGTCTCGACCGAGCACATTTCCTAAGTCCTACTGGCCAGTGCAAGCCATTTGATGATTCAGCTGATGGCTACTGCCGGTCTGAAGGCTGTGCGGCTTTCGTGATCAAGAAACTTGGTGATGCGATATCGGAAGGAGACCGAATACTCGGGGTTATTCGAGGCATTGAGATTAATCAAAGCGGTAATGCGCATTCCATAACGCATCCTCATTCACCAACGCAGGAACAATTATTTCAGACGTTGCTAAAGAAAACCCAAATTCATCCTCATCAGGTGCGTAATCCCAAGCGTGCATTCTTCCGCTCGATTGCTATGGTCAGATGCTGGCGCATTTACTAATATGTTTACAGATTACTGTGGTGGAAACACATGGCACGGGCACACAAGCCGGGGACCCAAATGAGCTTGTCAGTATTCGCGGTGCTCTTTGCAACGGGCGAGATCCAGGGAATCTTCTCCATTTTACCTCTATCAAAGCAAACATCGGCCACTGCGAGGCCGCTTCCGGCGGTGCAGCATTGGCGAAATTACTTCTGATGATGAGACATGGCCAAATACCGCCGCAGATATCTCTTAAGACACTCAACCGTAAGATCAAAGACCTTGGCACGGACGGATCCGTCATTGATCGTGATGGCGCTATTTGGCCTCGACCTTCGAGGCACCCGAGGCTTGCTCTACTTAACAACTTTGGTGCGGCGGGCTCCAACGGTGCCTTGATACTGCAAGAATATTCCAGTCTCAAAGCTCCCCCTCAAAATGAGGAGCACTGCGAGGCTCACAGCTATATGCTTGGGTTCTCGGCTAGGAGCAACACAAGCCTCCTTGCCTATAAAGATGCGCTGATCTCTTATCTGGAGGCTCCTTCGGTACCGAGCTCTCTTCGTGACGTTGCTTATACTAGCACGGCTCGCCGCCAGATCTTTGATTATCGTATCTCTGTGACCGGTTCCACCATACAGGAAATAGTCGACAACTTGAGAAATGCAGAGATTTACAACATTCGCGAGTCGGCAAATCCACAGCCACGTGCTGTATTCGCATTCTCTGGTCAAGGATCACAGGTGAATCTCCATTACAGTATGTCTTGATTTAACTATCTAACAAGCATTGTAGTACCTAGGAATGGGCCGTGAGCTTCTAACTGCATACCCCAAATTCAAAAAAGTGGTCCTGGACTGCGAGCGATGGTTAGTGAGCAATGGATATCCGGGATGTCTCAATGTAATTGCATGCAAAGACGACCAAGAGTGGCAACCTCAATCATCTCCACTACTACAACAATCTCTTCAAACAGCAGTCTTTGTCTTGGAGGTAGCATTAGCACGCCTTCTTATCTCTCTTGGTGTCATACCAACTATTGTGCTCGGTCACAGGTATGCTCATACACCAGATACCTCTTCTACAGTTCTATAGCTAACTTGGTCACTAGCCTGGGAGAGTACGCTGCCCTCGTCATTGCTGGTGTGATTGATTTGCAAAGCGGTCTGAAACTAGTAGCACATCGAGCAAAACTTATGATGGAGCTGTGTCAACTTGAAACAACGTCAATGCTCGCGGTTAACCTCAGTGCAGAGACCGTGAGACAGCACATTAACAACAGCCCAGAATTTCACGGTTTGGCTATATCTTGTGATAACAGTCAGACTGATTGCGTTGTTGGGGGCCCAATCGGTCAGCTCAAATCTCTGAAAGCTAAACTGAGTACGATGAAAACGAAGTCGAAAATCCTCGACGTTCCAATGGCTTATCATACAAGCGCAATGGACCCCATATTGGGTCAATTGACAGAAGTCGCTAAGACGCTCGAAATCTCGTGTCCGAGAATCCCCATTCTATCTAACGTGTTTGGCCGCCTTATCCGACCTGGCGAAAGAGCTTTCACTTTCGAGTATTTTGCCATGCATTGTCGCCAGACCGTTGCTTTCAAAGCAGGCATTCATGAGCTCTCTCATAGTGGAATGGAGGCTGAAATCTCCCGATGGGTAGAAATCGGGCCTCATCCGTCTTTGCTGCCAATGGTTAGCACTAGATTGGACAGAGACACTACAGATCTTCTACCCTCATTACGAAAAGGAACTCCAGCATCTGCGGCGATTGCTAGACTCCTATGTCATTTTTACCAAACCACTACCACTTTGAATTGGCGAAAGGCTTTCGATGAGGGAGCAACCTTGACCACCCTTCCGGCCATGCCGTTCTCAGAGCAAGAATTTGGTGTTTACTATCCACGTGAGAGTACGCGGAAAGACTCGGGTGAGCGCGATGAGAATATTGATTCTCAAACTGGGTGTACCTTCCTGTCCAGGATTGTTCAACGTCCATCGGAGACGAATAGGGAGGCCATCTTTGAGACGCCGATTGCGGTCTTCAAGGAATATATTCTCGGTCACCTTGTCTGCGAACATGCTCTCTGTCCTGCATCAGTATACCACGAGATTGTCCTAGCCGCTTCCAAGTGGACACAGCTCGATCAAAGTGAAGAAGTCATCAGGACACTTTCAAATGTGCAATATCCGGCACCTCTGCTATATTCAGAAGACTCTTCTGCGATTGTTAGGGTTTCCATAAAGCCTAGCGGTGACCGCAAGGTGGGCTATTCGTTCACTGTGGCCTCATACAACGCAGGTTCAGATCCGCAGCAACAAATAATTCACTGCCAGGGGCAGCTGAAGATACGGTCTACTGCTCACGCTCAAAAGTATGCGAAAATAGTGCCGCTCATGGAACGGCAAAGGGAACGGTTTCTGCGCACTGACCAATCCAGCACACAGGTGTTTCTCCGAAAAGCCATGTATGAGAAAGTTTTCACACGGGTCGTTGCATATTCCGAACTGTATCAGATGGTTCAGTCGATACGCATCGACCAAGATGAGGCACTCGCAGTTTGTCGTTTCCCCAATACACAAGGAGAGCCATCAGGGGGGAACACGGTCCTGATGGACGTCCTCCTTCATGTCGCTGGTTTCGTCGCCAATCTCAATATTGAGAATGAAGACGTCTGCATCTGCAAGGAGGTCAAATCTGCTACCATGACTCGAGAGCTTCCCTTTTCAGATACGACGTTTGAAGTCTATTGCAGCAACGTCGAAATCGCAGCCACCAACGTGGTCATAGCAGATGCATATGCTGTCGATTCACGAGGCGTCATTGCTGTCTTCAAGGGGATGGTCTTCCAGCGAGTGAAACTAACGAGAATGGCTCAAGCTCTCCGATTGGCAGTTGCGAGATCTAGTCATTCGCATCAATCTGCCCCAATAAAAAGAGCCAAACTGGTAGCTCCAGAACCTTCGGCTCCAGACTCAAAGCCTCTAGCCATGCTTGTTGACAAGCAACCAGCTATCAGGGAGCTCATTGCGAGAACTTGCAATCTAGACGCATCAAATTTAGCTGCAGACACCAGTCTTCACGCCATCGGTTTTGACTCGCTCATGATGATTGAGCTTTCTTCCAACCTGTCCTCTAAGCTTCATATCTCGATTGATATATCAGCTCTGGAGGAGTGTGAGACTATTGAGGACATTGAGCAGCTGTGCGGCGATATGGGCCAATCAGGAGCCACACCTAACTCGGAAGCAGAGACTGTTGACTCTGTCGCTATGCCAATAACACCGGCAACGCCTGCAGACAAGCTACTTATTGCGTCCATAATCGCCGAAACATGTGGTGCCCATATTACCTCAATCAAGCCAGACGTAGAGCTCGAGGCTCTTGGGATCGATTCACTGATGATGATTGAGCTGGAGGCCCGTCTGCAAAGTCCATCGAGCCCCAAGAAAGTTTCATCTTTGGAACTATCCGAATGCAGAACAGTGAGAGATATTGAGAGATTAGTAGGTCCATATATAGCGAACTAGGCAATGACAGTTATTAGAGGCGTACAGTCAGCCCCTGACATGTTACAGGCAATCATAGATGACGCAAAACCAGCCCAACTTGAAGTTGAACTTTCTTCTCGTTTATCTCCCCGAATCCGTGGTGAAATACAATCTCCAGTACCAGAAGCCGAAAAGAAAGAAGTATCAGCGTCCATGAAGATGAAGATTGCGGCCATGCTCAAGTTACAAGAGCAACCCGAAATAGTGCATCTGGCCGAGGACAAGGCCACTAAAAGCGCCCCGCTGTTCCTCATCCACGACGGCAGCGGCATCTGTGTTCAATATCACCGACTGAGACCCTTCAATCGCACGGTTTATGCGATCCACGACCCCAAATTTCTGGACCCAGATTCCTGGTCAGGAATTCCTGCTATGGCACAATCTTACGCACAACTAATTGCAAGGACAACTTCCGGCCCTTACATCCTCGGTGGCTGGTCGTTTGGTGGTGTTGTCGCATTCGAGGCTGCCAGGGTGCTAATGGCAGGAGGCTACGCTGTTGCCGGTGTGGTTCTCATCGATTCGCCGCCTCCAATCGATCACAAGCCGCTCTCTGCGAACATCATAGATGCCGTTACAAAAGGTGATAGAAATAGAGGTGGCTTGGTCGGTGAAACTATTCGCAACCTTGTCAGGGAAAGCTTCACCGCCTGCGCGGGTATGCTTGGGGCTTTCAAACCGGAGGCTGAGACAAGTACTAGTCGACCAATTCCACGGACTTTCTTGCTCCGATCAAGGGATGGATTCCATCTAGACACGAGCAATGATAGTCATTCGGTGGAGAATGCTTGGTTGCAGGATCGCTCCGAGCCCAGGACTTCTATTGAGGGATGGGAGATTCTTACAAAAGCAAAGGTGCCTTATATGGATATTCCAGGCGACCACTTCCAGGTCTTCGACGTTGCGAATGTAAGTTAGGTTTACTTCTATAGATCTGTGAGACAAGGGAACATGCTAATTTTCGCCCCGTGTGGACAGATACAAGCTGTATCAAAAGCAATCGCTCATGCGTGCAGTGAATTAACAAACAGCTCTTCAAGTTAAAAACAACTCCAATATATCGTGGCGGAGGTGTTCTTGATAGACGGATCGCTTGCATAAGGTCAAGTTATTTCCCATAGGTGGGAACCTCATAATGTTGCGCATAAGCACTTCAACGCGGAACCAATTCTTCCATGAGGCTTCGGAGATGGCATGGGAATCAGATGATAAGGCTATTGCCTTCGAGGGCAAGGTGACTCCCAGCTGTCAATAGCGCACTTTGCTGGGTTGAGGAACGTTTCTTATACATACTTTACTGCTACAATGTGCATAAGTTTCTTAGCATTTCTATAATATGTTTTTTTAAACTTATCTTTGGAAGAATTTTGTACTTTTGCTTCATGCCCCGGTAGTTATAATTGTAGTATGTTAACCAAAACGTTATGGTGAATCGATGCTATGAAGACTTAGAAATATTTCCCGACCATGTCCTAGCCATTCCCGGATTCCTGCAAAGTCCACTATCGGTGGTGTTGACTTGGATAGTGAATAGGTCGATGTGGTTGTTTGGGAAAGAGCCGGAATTGATGGTAAGTCGGCTGGGAGACAGGCGTATTAGAGAAATGGTTTGTTTCATAATGTGAGGGCGAAGAGAGTGCTAAAGTATAACACCGAAATTGAAATTGAAGGATGTGATGAAAGAAGCAGTTCCTGGGTAGTATCGTAGATTGGAGTATTGGGGGGATGGGATGAGGAATGTGGATGATTAATAGTCCAGTATCTCCTTTGGTATAAATATCTTTCACTCTTTGATGTCTATTCAGCCTGGAAACTTATGAAGGGCAACAGATTGTAGAAAATTCTATTCATGAGCAGCTCTGAGATTATTTTCACTCTTCCAATTCTCTTGATCAAGTACTTAATGTGACTGTGATCACTCAGAGCCCACATGCAACAACTCCCAAATTGTAACCGGGTGCATACAGTACCACTTTCTTGATCTTCAGTCCTACCGCTCCTACAAGCTTCGCCCATTGTTCCTCCGATCGCTCCATCGAGCTATGGAACGTCATCATAGTCAGATCATGTTGTGTGGACGCCTCATCCACGTGTTCCGAGGGCAAAACCATTTCATCGAGCAAAATAAGAGAATCTTCCCCTAGAGCCGGTACTAGATTACTCAGAATCTTTTTGCTATTCTCGTCTGTATGGTCATGCAATATCATTCGCAAATAGTAGTACTTGGCACCTGTCTTCTAGTTAGTCTCAACCAATAAAATACCTAAGTTTGTTGTTTAATACCTTTGATAGGCTGTGGTTCGAAGAAGTTATGCACCATTCGCTCGACATCCTTCGGAACCACCGATTTTGCGTCCTCGATCGGCTCCGGCAGGTCCTGCAAAACTACACGACCTGGTAGATTCGGAAATCGCTCCAGGAAGGAGGCCGTTTGATACCCGGCGCCGCCACCAACATCCACAAACAGGGGCTTATCTGATGGCCAGCCCTTACTTTCCTCGTCAAAGGGGTAAAGGTCGAAGCATTTGGGTTGGGACCCGCGTTGTGCTTTCATGAAATGATTGAAGCGAGCGCTTCTCACCGGATCTCCGTGAACGAAGGCAAATGTGTGCAGGTCAGTTTTGTGAGCCCTTTGGAAAATGCCGTCTGTGAAACTGGTAGGGTTCTTGTAACCAGATTCCGCAAGGTAACGGGGCATTTCTTGATAGGTTGGGTTGCACATGTCGAAGTAGACGTACAATCCGGCCTGAATCTCGGGCCGTGCGAGATTGGATGTATATGGCGTCGAGGCAAAGGTGTCTCTGCCAACTTCTTTGATCACTCCAACCGATGCCAGATACCGTAGAATACGCCCTATCTCAAAGTTAGAATTTCTGGCGCATTACATCTTGATTGACCGGAGTTTCGGTACTTGCCCAGAAGCAAAGGATCTGCAGAGTGCTTGGCTGCTAAGTGATCGACAGTCGAGGGCTCTGCATTGTCAAGGATATCATTGAAAAGGTTCAAGTCAAGAGCCGTGCGGATTGCAGCAAAGTGAAGATTCTAAGCGAATTGATTTAGTTTCAGGATAATAACTAGGGCAAGGGACAGACTCGAAAGTCTACAGGAGAAGTTGAGGTCCTCTGCAAGTCCAATAGTTCTGGATATTTCTTAGGCTTGGGAAGCATACCATGTGTATCACTCTCTGCATAGCGTCCTCGGGGGTCTCGATGCTGTATTGCAAGTCTCGCAAGGTGTCTAGAAGCTTTTTGCGCCCCACATAACTGGCTGAAGCAGCCTCCTGCTGTATCTTCGCGATGAGGCTTTCCATGGTGAATAATTACTTTCAGTTTGTGTACGGCTTTCCAGAAATTTTGATTAGGTAGAGAAACGCAAGAAGTCTTCTCTCTTAATAGCGCATCATGATAGAAGTACTTTGTAATGCCTATCCAATTAGCGGGTCGGCAAGCATTCATTGAGAACGTGCAAGTCGGCCTGTCTGGAGCCTGTATGTGACCAATCGGAATCTCATTACATTCGAAAAGATGTAATACAAAGGTATCGGAGGGCGAATGCGTAATTCTGAGTATTTGCTCTACCTCTACGGAGCTGTGTGTAGTCGTAGGAGTTTACTGTACATTATCGCTTTGCCTTCACAAATACGAAGGAAAAACAAGCAACAGCTAGAAGCAGATATTCCAGAAGGGGATATTCTAGAAGGGGGAATTCTAGAAGGGGAAATTCCCGAAGGGGGAATTCCAAAAGGGGAAATAGAGCGGCGAGATAGAGCGGCGAGTAAGCACGTACGCGGTACGGGCCGGATGATCCCTTCCTATCAGGTCTGTGCTGAAGGCGCGCCGCCAGGTCCTGCAGGGCCGAGTTAAGTATATTCGTATCTGTATCAAGATGAGGGTAACTAATTAACTAATCAGTATCATTTACCTAATCCAGTAGGGAGATGGTAGGTTTGATGCTCCGTTTGTTATCAGGAGCCGGCTTTGAGCCCTTGCGGTCCTTTCCGGGCAGACTATGCGGCGTAGATCCATGAACCTGTCCTCCAAATCTGTTGTATCGCCATGCTGGTCGTGGCAGCAGTTCGAGCCACTCCTTCAAGCGCTGTTGCTGAGGTCTGAGATCGGAATAACTCTGATTCCTTGATGAGTCGTTCGTCAACGGGAACAGCTCATGCTGGCGGTTCACCTCGACTTCGAGGCTCATACGCTTGAGAGGACGATTTATGATTCTTTTATTTACCGTCGTTCCATTTACTAGCTCTGACAGTGTGGTTTACTGTTTCATCCAGAGTCACATCCCTTTGCTGTTTCAACATTGTAGATTCTGTTTCGGCTGGCCCTGTCAACATCATATATACAGGTGAATTTATCTTAGGGATTAGACACCCCATCTGTCCTCGGTTCAACAGATGATGTTTTATGCTACAGCACGATTATTCATTCCGGTATTCAGAGGGTTTAGCTGAGTTCCATTTCTGTGAACGATTTACAGCTAGAGAAAGAAAAGAGGCGGTAATTCTTTAGAAACCTATGTGCAGGTGGGAGATGCTATAGCATAGGCTTCTGAAGTGGTAACGTATTCAGGCTTCGACAATACCTTCGGTTACGGGGGGGCCGGAGCAGTAACAAATTCTTAAACTTCAGCGCTTCCGAACCTGAGCAGTTTGGGATTTCAACCCAGAAGAAATACCAGTAACAGTCTCCTCGTCTGCTCTAGATACCTCCCCGTTTTCGACAAATCCATTACTATAGCCGTTCCCCGCAGCCTTGGCCTTAGTAGCTCTCGTAGCTGCTGTGACATCCTCGAGTAGATATTGGAGGTCCGCATTGGTCGGATTGGGTCCAGCAGAGAGGTCTGCTTCTCTATCCCAGCGCTCCTTCGCGGCCCAAAAATTCTCAACTGATCGCCGAGTCCAGAACGAACTTTTCATTTTTGTTACAGCAAACTCCCAATCCGTCGTATATTCTTTGAAGAATGGCTTGTAACCTAGGAGACCCCCAAGCCACCGGCCAATAATCACACTGGTCCAGTAGCCAAAGAACAGCCGGAAGGGCATCCATGCCGGCGCTGGAGTATAATGCCCACCTGCATCGAGCATCTGTGATCAATTAGTGCCTGTGTTATATATTACGAGTAGAAGAAAACGCACTTGTAATTTTTGAATGAAATCAAGACCCCCATCGTAGAGCAGTGCGTCGTGCCAGTATCCGTACCAATTCTCGAAGAAGACTCTATCAAGCTGATTATCAATCCCCGCATCTGAACCGCTCAGGAGCACTGTCATATATTCGCCCGAATCCGGATGGATATGGAAACGATGGATACGGTTCGCTGGGAGAGAGACCTCCCCGTCTTCTGGAGTAAGGTTGCGCGACACGCCATCAACCTCAGCCACACAGATGCCATGCTCGACGTGAAAGAACTCGCTCTGGTACCGATGGAAGTGCATTGCAGGGCCGTCAGGTCGCTGGGGACTATCGATGAGCTTCCGCAGCTCGGGCGAGACAGGTCCTTCCACGTCCAGTCTGTAGGTCTGACGCATCATAAAACTTCGACCCGGGGGCGGCTCCAGGAACTCAACGGTAAGGAGACCACCAAATCTGCAATGTTGTTATTAGTATCAAAGTGTGATATAGGTACTTCCTAGCTTCCTTGTTTTGTGTTTGGGGGGGAGAGGAAGGTTAGGATTCATAATAGCGGCGCAATCCACGTTACACTCACTTTCGAATAGTACTCGAGCCAGCAGACGTGTGGTAGGGCACAAAGGGGGTAAAGAGACCCATCTTGTCAATTGAATATGTGAAGTTGTAGGATTTCGAAAACAACAACTACGTGACAGATGAGAGATCACGGCTGAGGATTTGTAGAGTGGCAACGAAATAGAAAACCGTCTGCTGGACTGCCGCATGTACGTCGCCCACTCACTGTCATTATTTATTATCGCATTGTATTTTGCCTACCACTACAGGGGAGTAAAAACATCGCATAGTAGTACATGCCATCAGTCTGTTCCTATTGGTCCCGTTCCTTACGTGGTATGTGGGGCCATCCTTATCCACCCACCTGCTTGACACTATTCGATGCCTATTGTGGATGTCTCTCGGTATACTTAGTTGGGCTTTCTCTCCAGGTCTCCCGAACTTCTTTGAGACCCAAATCTCCACCTCTCGGCCGTGGGTGATCCGTAGACGGCGGATATCCCGAGAAGCAATACCGGTAGAACGTCTACCACGCTAACATCCATGGCGATGTGCTGACAATGATTAAGGCCAGAAGTCCAGTCCTCTGCAGCGTTATTGACGCCAGAAATCTGCTGTTGGTGCATATATCGTCCGCGACTACATTTTTAAAAAGTCCAGAAAGTGGGAAAAATGGTACATATTCTTACCCTAGTTATTGTCCAAGCCGTTGACTCCGGTGCTCTCAAGGCAGTTAAAAAAACCGGGTTACATATCATCATTGTCGGCGCAGGTCTCGCTGGTATTTCTGCTGCAATATCGTGCGCATTAGCCGGCCATTCTGTCACCGTCTTAGAGGCAGCAAAGGAACTTGCAGAAGTATTTTCTTCGTCACCCACTTAGGATCAAATAATGACATCGCCTTGCTTAGGTTGGCGCAGGCCTTCAAGTAACCCCTAATGGCTCGCGCCTTCTCAAAATCTGGGATCTTCCTCAGACCATGTGGGACCAGGCAGCTGAGCCAACACACTTGACTGTACATCGATATTCTGGGGCAGTGCTGGCCCGTGAGGTTGACTTTGATAAGAACATCCGAAGGAAATACGGCGTGCCTTTCGTTGATCTACATCGAGTGGACTTGCAACAAGCTTTGTACCAACGGGCTCAGCAATTGGGAGTGAAATTCCATCTGAACGAACGCGTACAGAATGTTGATCCCGCAGTGCCATCGCTAACTACTATTTCGGGCCACCAGTACCACGCTGACCTAATAGTTGGAGCTGATGGTTTGTGGTCACGCACTCGAGAATGCTTCCTAGGGACTGCTGATCCGCCCAAGCCGACAGGAGACTTGGCATATCGAATTGTCCTGTCTTTGGATCAAATCAAAGAGCCAGCTTTACGAGACTGGGTTAGCCATCCAGAAGTCCATTTTTGGATTGGTCCTAGATCCCACGCTGTTGGATACTCCTTAAGGGCGGGCAAAATGTATAATCTTGTGTTGCTTGTACCCGATGATCTACCTCCAGGGATCAAGAAGCAACCTGGAAATGTCGAGGAAATGAAACTGCTATTCGAAGGCTGGGATCCCGTGTATGCAGAGTTTGACCGGCCTTTTTGCATTTCAAAATTAATGACTAACTTATTTCAAGTCTCACTCAACTTCTAGGCTACGTTAACAGCGTGGACAAGTGGAAACTTATGCATAGTAAGAGAGTCAAGAATTCACTGCTATTCACTAAACTGACAGTGTTGTATTACAGGAGAGGAGCTACCCTCTTGGATCAACGATGCCAATAATTTTGTCTTAATGTAAGTCTATTGATATTATTTTTCCAAAACCCAGTATCTCGAGCCACTAAGTAACATCTGACAGAGGCGATTCCTGCCATCCCATGCTTCCCTATCTTGCACAGGGCGCTAATTCGTCCATGGAGGATGGAGCGGCCCTAGGGACGATCTTAAAGTCTGTCACAAAGAAGGAGCAACTCCCGAATGCTTTGCACATGTTTGAAAAGCTTCGAAAATTAAGGAGTGAGGCTATAGCTAGGGAAACATTTAAGCAGGTATGCACTATCTACATTGTGGAGCTCCAACTCCATATCCTATAGCTCTCAGGACACAGACTGACGTCGGAGGCTATTGACTGTAGAGGAATGATTTTCACATGCAGGATGGCCCTGAGCAAGAAGCTCGAGACGAAATATTCACATCACAGCTCGGCAAAGAAATCACTGGCGCTTTCCCCAGCCGATGGTTTGTGTCACCCTTAGTAGCCCAACAGGCATTCATTTCTAATTACAAACAGGACGTGCCCCGTTGTCCAACCATGGATATATGGCTATGATGCGATAGCCGAAGCCGAAAAAGTGCTCAAAGGCAAAGGATTCCCCAACATTGAAGAAGAATCCCTGCCCCCAGTCGAAGTTCCTGGCCCAAGATGAAGTGGTTAAGTGGAGTTCCGGAATAGGCAGTTGAATCAATCCGCAAGAATATTTTTGTTTAGAAACATGCAAGGGAAGCGCGATTAAACCTGATGTTATCCTAACTACATGTAGCTTCTAAGGTGAATAAGAAATCAACTTCGCATTCTCCTTTAATTGAGATGGAGTTAATAAGTTACCGTGGTCGAGCTATTTGATAGGATCAGTGAGGGTATATCTCGTCCGCCATGAATCGGTCATCTACTTAAAGAGCGCCATCCCTTAAACTAATTTGTATTGTGAAAAAATTTTTACGAAAAGAAAATCTTTCCCCAAGGCTTTCAACTTTGGGTTGAAATTTCAGAAATTGAGATTTGTTGTCACATCCCTGATGAAGGTATGTCCTTCGGAATGACACAATACAGCGATGTCGATAGATCCAGCTGCGTAGCTATTTCCTCTTGTCCTCCCTGAAAATTCCCACAAAGGCATCGCCGTAGCCCTTGCCCATCCCTAGCTCCTCTTCCACACCATGAATGCTTGTCAAATTGATTTTCAAATTCAACTCCTTCTTCTCCCCCACCACGAACCCAGGGTCTGCCTTCCAGCCCAGCGCAATTCTCAAAATGTTCCTGATCCGTCCTTCGTTCAGTTCACAACGTTCATCCCTCGCCCCTTCTTTGCCTCCACGCCAGGCGACGTACCCGTCCGGACGGACTAAAACATAATCGTAATTTTCCCACACGTTCTTAACGTGCTTCTCTCCGGCATCCAGTTGGACGTGCGTCAGCGGCATCTTCATTGCCTTGGCTACAGCTTTGAATGTCGCCACCGGGGATGACGCTTCATCATCCGACCTGTCGAAGCCATTGGTCGTTTGATAGTCGCTTTCGATCTTTGAGAAGTCCATCAATGACCACTCTGTTCCATAGAGATCCACGATACTTGTCTGATCGTCCCTCAAGAATACATGTGGCGCCCTATGCCCGGGCCTTGTACTTGGCGTATAGCGCATGTTATCGAATCTCGGTTCCCTCGTCCCGTCGCTCACGATAATTTCACTATTCAAATATCTCAGGTCCAGTTCCACTCCACGGTCGATATTTTCAGGTCCCACGCTGTCCAGGTGCCTTGCTATCTCGACTCGTGCGTTCTCTCCTTCCTCGCTCTCCTCGAGGAAAATGTCTGTGTTCGGCGCCGTCATAGTACGCATGATCATCGGAGTGAATTTGCCGATGTGAGCAGCACAACGTTCGAGACGCAGCATCATGTTCGGTCTGCGCTCATGCGTATATGAAGTAACGAGGTTGCTACCACCGATGCCTTTGTATAAAGCTGAAAGACGCCATGCGAGCGAGATAGCGTCTTCTACGCCGCTGTTCATGCCATAGCCACCATGTGGAGGGTTCTGATGAGCAGCGTCGCCGCAGAGGAACACACGGCCGTGTCCATCACGACTGACGTAGGAATCTGCAAGAGCAAAGTTCGGACGCCATGCATTCGCCAGCATGATTTCGTCGATTTGAAATTTGTAAGGCTTGCCGAGACTTCCAAGGACACGATAAGGGATTTCTTCAGGATGTTCTTGGAGCTCCCTGATGGCGGCGGCATCAGCAGAGCAAGGTTCGTGACAGGTATAGGTGTCGACGTCGTCTTGGTCAATCATAAAGCCGCCGTGGATGCCAAAGGCGTGCCACCACTTGCCGAATGGGGAGAGTTGGGTGAGTTCTTTGGACCGGAAGTGGACCATGAAAAATGCACCTGGCCTTTGGTAGAGAGAAAATCACCGGCATGTTAGCCGGTGACATTTGACCCGGGGGGGAGGGACGGAACACTCACAGTGGTCTCCCCTGGAGTCCAATCCCGACGCTTTTCCTTACTTTACTCCGGGCACCATCTGCGCCAACCAAGTAAGACGCTCTAATCTTCTTTTCCTGATTGTCCATATCTGTGAAAGTAGCAGTGACCCCCTCATCATCTTCCTCAAGCGATATAAATTTGTAACCAAAGTGACTTGCAATCAGGGGTTCGGCGAGGCATTTTTTCTTTAAGAATGCTTCAAGCACTATCTGCGAGCAACGTTGACCCGGCTCCGCAGGCTGTGAGCCATCGTTATTTGCGTGAATCCTGGCGCGATATTCGTTGTTGCTTGGGATGGGCTAGCAGAAGATGTTAGTGTAACCACGTGTGGAAGCTAAAACTTCTTTTCACCAAGTCTGGAATCACTTAAACATGACTACTTCTCAAAGGGTTATCCTTCTAATGTGACAGACATACCCATCGAGCAACAAGCTTCTTCTTCTGCCCGCAAGTGTTGAAAAAAATAGTATCCCAATCGCTATGCTGTGGTACAGCGCCGGGTTGTTGTCGATATTCCTCAGCAAACCCCATTATACGCAAAATCTCCATAGTATGGCAGCTGTTGTTGTCCATCTTGGGCCAGCGCGTCGTCTCCGTACTCATTTCGCATAACGTGCATGGTACTCCCAGCTGTGCCAGCCTGAGAGCTGTCAACATTCCAACCGGGCCCCCTCCTACTATGAGAGGGCCTGGGAAATAAACTGTGTCTTCTGCCTGGATGGAGCCCATTGTGGAGTGATTGGGAGTCGGACGAAGGACGTAGTATACAGAATTATTTACAGCTTGATAACTCTAAGAGTTCACGCCTAATATCTCTATAGCCTGGGAGTTCAAACCGACATTTCAAAACTAAGATTGAATGGACATAGCTGATGCCTGTGGCCTTCTTCCTCTAGAAGGAGAAGATGGAATCTAACTCCTGCTGGAAACGTATCCCAAAAGGGTACAGATTCTGGCCAGCTCCGATTGGACGTCTAGGAATTAGCCTTATCAAACGAATCCGTGTTTTGAGCGCCTATCTTTGTAAAATTTACGTGGGGCCGGTTAATCACTACGGCTAGGCTCCTTCGGGTAGGACTTTCCATATGGACAAGAAGTTCCGGCCACTAAATAGCTATATGTGTGGGACCCAAGCAATTTAACAACTTAATACCAACTTCTTGATCAAGGGATTATCCATACATGGAAGGCATATTGGAAATGGCAGTGGATTCCCTACATGATGACCCAATTTGGTCATGGATTAGATCCAGTATCCACTGTAACAATTCTCCAAGCTATTCAATGGGCGATTCCAAGGCTCTCCATATTGAGGCTACTGCAGAGACTCAAGAGAATGAGGATATCAAGGATTGAACAAGGCAATCAGCAATGCAGCTTTCTCATCATATCAAGGAGCCTGCTGAAGGAGGCAGTAGAAGATAATATCAAGATCATGATGCAGTGATTCTTAGCCAGTATACGGCAGATCAACACGAGGAAGACGATGATGATACTGGCTGGGAGCCCCTCCCATAAATCCCAACAGCGGAAGCATTAGAAAGCCTATATAAGCTACACTTCTATGACGAGCAGCAGATTGATGCAGATCAGGGACTTATGCAGTATCTCATGCGGTTTGGAAGGGTGATTATAAGGAGAAAGGCTGAAAACCAACGCCTAAAAGGGATGCAACTCCGGCCCGTCGCTCTCGATCGCCGTTGTGATTGCCGTATTCTGTAAAGAGAATGACTAGTGTGTGTACTAAGCTAGTGAGTTCTGGCGGCACACTGAGTGAGACATTAATTACAGAGTAACTGGCCGCCACCATACTGCCCCGGGACGCGCCGAGCGGAACGCGCGGACCGCCATCCACCCACCATAGCTATGGTGCTATTAGTAATTTAGTATTCTGCTTATAAACGGCGAGCTGGACTTCGGTGTTAACCGCCGCCTAGTCACTGTAGACCGTGAAGCACAGTCAGCAGAATGTCTGACTCCACCATGCCGTCGTCCATCAGTTCGCAGCAAGATGAAGAGAAGGCCATACAACCCCCCGTCGTCTCTGAGAGCCCTGCTCTGGACTCAGCTCTCCCACCAGAGGGCGGCCTTCGAGGCTGGCTATGTTGCGCTGGCGGTTCCCTAGGTCTGTTCGCTACGTTGGGCTTCTTGAACGCGTTGAGTCCTTCCTTCCGCAAAAAAAAGTTTTATGACCCGGTCCTTTTGCTGACCTGGACAGCATTGGTATCTTCCAAACCACCTATCAAGAGACTCTCTTGAAGGACTACAGCTCTTCCGACATCTCATGGATCTTTACAATCCAGCTCGCTCTCATATGGGCTCCAGGTTCCCTTTTCGGCCGCATTGTAGATACCTACGGACCGCGCCCGGTCATGCTCCCATGTACCTTTCTTTGCCTCTTCTCACTGTGTATGACGAGTCTGGCCACCGAATACTATCAGATTATCTTGGCACAGGGAATTGGTTATGGACTCGGAGCTGGAGGTATCTTCACCACCTGCTTGGTCTGCGTGAGCCAGTGGTTCGTCAAGCAACGAGGCCTTGCTCTGGGAATTACTGTTGCGGGTAGTAGTATTGGTGAGGAGCAGACTATTTATCAGTGTCTACGACGTGCTGACTTGATGTGTGACCAGGTGGCGTCATATTCCCATTCTTTCTGCGACTGGTTATGGAAGACGTAGGATTCAATGGCATGGTACGCTACACAGCGCTGTTCCTAGGTATCGCTTTAGTTGGCGCCTTCTTTCTTCTCAGTGCGCGCCTGCCTCCTAAGAAATGGGACTCAGAAATGGCATGGATTGACTTCAAAGTGTTCAAAAACCGAGGCTTTGCGTTCTATTGCATCGGCTCATATTTTGTGATGTGGGGATTATGGGCACCTTTCGATTATCTTCCTAGCATGGCCCAATTGTCGGGAATGTCGGATTCGCTGGCCCTTTACCTGCTCGCTATCGTGAAGTGAGTTTTGCTCAATCTTGTAGTCCCTAGCAGAGCTGACCTGAGGGACAGTGGTGCTTCACTTTTCGGACGAATTATCCCCGGGCACATCGGGGACAAGGTGGGATACTTTAACATCATAGTCGCGTCCGCCTTCCTAAGCTGCATTGCGATCCTCTGTTTATGGCTGCCTTTCGATTACCATTCTTCGAATGCCGGCCTCATCGTTTTTGCTGTGGCTTACGGCTTTTTCAGCGGCGCCTTTGTTAGCATCATGATGCCATGTTGCGCAAAGTCCGGCAGCCTAGAGACTCTCGGGAGACAGATAGGTACTTATCAGGGTGTTATAGCTATCTCGTATGTCTTCGTTGGCCCCATTGGAATTATTTTCTATTTTTTTACTGTACTGATGTCTCGCAGCACTCTTACTGGCCTGCCGATCATGGGAGCTATCTTGGGAAGGCAACATAATACAACCTATATGGGCATGCAAGTATTTGCCATTGTGACCATGTTTATCGGTTCTGTGTTCCTCTTGGTTTCTCGTAATGTCCTCGCGGCCGCTCACGGAACCTGGAAATACTGAAACTTGTGACGATCCGCTGCGTCGTCGAATTTATGCACGAAACAGGCCCTGCTCGGGCAATTCCGGCATGTTGAGCCGGACGATGTCCCCGACCCGGTCCAGGAATTGCATAGGCCTAGAGGCCATAGAATAGGTGTGGAAGGCGATGGCTAAAAAGGAATTGCCTAGACCCGGAAAGAGGAGCCTGGGCAATACAGCAAAAAAAAGCTTCGCGGCCAGGCATCACAGCCCAATTAAGAACCGAGCAAGAAATGATCAAGGGAAGGGCAGTGGGAGATGCAAAATAAGGTTCTTATTTCACTTTTCGGTGATCTAACTAGAGCGATGGCAAGCGCAGTTTTATGTTTTCTGTATTTACTACCGCGTTCTGGACGGCTCATATTCCGGCTTCGGGCGAACGAAGCGCCTCCATAGCTAGACATTGTCACATTTGGGCTCCAACGGGTTAATAGAAATGTTGACTGATTGATCGACTGAATGCTGAAATTGTACAATAGTTAAGACTTTTCAACATACATTTTAGGAAAAGTGCTTTTGTCTCCCCTCGCATGATGGATATGGTAGCAAGAGGAAGTTGACCGGCAAGAAGAAGGGAACGGTCGAATCATCTGTACTTCTTTTACGTTGCTTGACTCCCCAGTAGAGTATTCTCCTCGAAGGTAAGGATGGTCGGTGATATCAATCGATAGGCTTGGCCTTGAGAAGTTGAGTCTGGAGATACTTTCGGGGATCAATTACCTACCATTCCCTGTCAAGAGGTAGTGTAATAGAATCGCACATTCGGACCGGTCGCTGGGGAATGTGCTAGATAATCGAATAAACCATGCATGTGACACAGATACTGAAAGGTTCCATTATACCCAATCCCCTGGTCATCCGCCCAGACCACTGAAGGAAAGCGGCACTATTAGTGGCCCGCTTCGGCTTATCTCAAAGAGAGAGATTGAGGCGAGTGAGCCTATCATCACTAGATGGAGCTTCTATATTAAAAAATGGGGTTGATGAGTGCAAAGGGAATGAAGTTTTGTGCCCTTATGAACTCTGGTAATCATAAAGTATTCTAGGACTCGAAGCCCTATACAGAGCACTAAGTTGAGTTTACGCCATGATTGGATGCTGCTGAGCGAGTATTGGTGGCCATGTCATCGTGCAGACAGCCGATTCCGATATCGGCAGCTCGGACTCGGACCCCTGACAAGACAGAACCTCGACCTAGGCGATGGATGCCGGTTATTGTTTGTGCTACATTTCTGATGAAGAGATCCCTTTCACTGCCATTGACTAAAATATCGATCGAAGCCACCTCAGTGTTCCTGGCTCTCGTTCTCTTCATGTTCCTCAATTTCCAACGACTCACTCATTCCAGTCTTCTTCAGCAGTTGGAGTTGACTACGGCTGTAGTTAGGATGGTTGTCTTGTAATTTCATATCGCAGTAATAGCTATCACAATGTCTTCCCGTCACTCTGGGTCCTTGACGATCTTGAATTGGTTGTGGCGGCGGTGCCTGCGTACGGGTTTTACAGCGTCGACCCATACAGTGATATTCGAGATCACACAGTTTCTCAATGCCTATCCCAAATCAGGCCTGCACCTAGGAATGTACTGTTGACGAGTTATGATGAAATGCTAATTGACAATCTACTACAGAATATATATCGGGTAGATTGTAATAAAACATATCAATTTCACCGTCCTGCGCTCCTTACATGGAGCTCAATTCCTACTTGAAGTGCACTGTGGCTTTCATGGCGAGCACTATTTGACCACTGCTTGCCGCCAAAGGATATGGCATTGATAGCTTTTGTATAACCACTTTTGACATCTTTGGATATCTAGAGCAAATGATGGCCAGAGAAAGCCTGGCAGTCACCATATGTTGGAAGGTGCGTACAAAGGAATATTACTCGGTTTCGTTTGCCTCCAAGAACTCCAGCAGTCTGCGCGCGACAGCAGATGGTTGCTCTTCGGGGAGAAAGTGCCCGCAATCATGAATAGCGCCCCCGGAAACATTGGTCGCGAAGTTTCGGACCAAATCAATCATACCCGAACCGACGGAGCTGGCCCCCCCTAAAGCTAAGACAGGGATATCGAGTGGTGTCTTTGCATATTCCAGATTCTGTTCCGCACTAGTTCCAAAAGCTCGATAATACTCGAATCCCCGGCTCATCGCTCCTGGTCTAGAATAGGCTTGGATATAGCGTTCAAAATGATCTTTAGATAAACCATCTGCATGAACCGTCTTCAGCTTAAAGAACCAGGTCAGAAGCTCCCGCTCACGACCGCGAGTCAGAATTTCAGGTAATTCAGGAAGCGCGTTGAATGAGAATTGCCAAAGACGCATGTTGGTCGGATGAGCCAACGGAAACTGAAACTGGGGCAGAAAACCCGGCACTGACGCGTCCAGGATACTGAGCGATTTGATTCTCGATTGAAATTGAGCGGCCCAAGGATAGGCAATCCATCCACCAACATCATGACCAACTAGATGGTACGGTCTGTCTTTCAGGGTATCGTGAATGGCTTCGGCCATGACTCTGCTCACGTTCGCAGTATCATAGCCATTGAGGGGAGCAGGCGAATCACCCAAGCCCGGGGGATCGAGCGCCAAAAACTGATAACGTTTTGAAAGGGGTTCGAAGATACCGCTAAACGCCTCTGCTGTTTGTGGCCAGCCTGGAATGAGAATTAAAGGGGGACCTTGACCGCCAACTATGGCTCGGACTCCGTGGAGGAGACGTGTGGCTCGCCATTTTGCTGCCATGGTGTTGACGTCGGCTGGGTCAAGTGTACGGATGAAGACTTCGAAGGGCGGGCAATTGTAGGCACAGTAGTTTCTCGCGTGTTCGGGTACTTCGGCGGCTTTATATTATTTTGTAATGAGTCATGGAGCAAATGATGAATCAAGGTAAGGGGTTATTTCAGATGATATGCGTACCCACATGGACCGCGGTGATTCAAATCTATGATTCTTATTTTTTTGTATTAACGAATAAGATAATGATTCATATCAAATAATTTTGATTCTTATTCATATCTCTTCAATTAAATAAAGGGATTTACTTTGGTATTGATATTCTCTTTATTTAATGATCTTGGATTTTTCAAAAATAAATATAATTCACTTGTAGGAAAAAGAAAGAATATAAAATAAGGACTTCCACATATTGTGCTGTGGCCGCTGTTTTCCTGACCGATTGGTTTCCGTGGTTCCTGAAAGATCCTCCCGCAAGCGGGTCCGTAATAAATGCCTGTTGGTACAATATGAATACATCCAAAATAGGAGCTCTAGATCTACAATGCCCTAGTATATAAAGGACATAGATCCTTCAGGACTACAGAGATACTAGTCATTTCCTAATATCCTTCACGAGAGATACGTATAACACTGTAGTACATACATACCGTCTGGCATTCAGCATTCAGCGCGTGAATGCCTATTGCATGATATTGACTGTTGTATTTTGCCCACCCTCCTTGAAATCACGATCGGTTACTAGAGTTGGAGCTGGGTAATGGGAGCTCTATCTCTGCTGTTCCTACCCTACTTCCTAGAAGTAGTCTTGTCTGATTGTCCCTATTGGGCCTGGTACAACGCTGGAGGCTACCACATCCCGGATCCTACCAACCCGGACTCAATGGTCTGAAATGCTCTAGGCCTCTAGGCTTTGATTGGTCAATTGAGTTGTGGGTAAATCACGTGATTGCATGTTGCCTTATGTAAGTGAATGTGGTTGTACCAAACACGTGAGCAGGCGCCTGGACCAATGGAGTGCCCACTATTCAATTATCAGTCGAGTCTTCTCAGACACAATGTTCAGATATAATCGATTTTCTTAAAAATATATTCATCGTTGAATATAAATTGCACTTGTTACTCTGTTAGTTCATATGACCAAGGATGCTCAGCCCTCCCACCATCTTTGCATAGCCACAGTCTTTCCTTCACTCGTAAAATGCTCGTATAAATGCGGCTGCGGCCCGCCTGACCTGTACCCTTCAGGTTGACACTTTATCACGCAGATTGAGATCAGTTCAGTTTGGCCACCATTAGCGGTCCGGCTATCACTTAGATTCTCCGACGCAGTTCATATACTGGCCTCGAAACATGGAAGCCCCGACAGTACAGTCTAGAACCAAAGGGTCTATCTTTGGCGTGGCAGTTGTTGATGCCCTCGGCGGGCCGGTAGAGTTTCAACCACGGGGCAGTTTCCCGCCAGTTACGCAGTTCATGCACAATGATACCTTCAATGTTCCACCTGGGTGAGAATTCATCACATGTCCTTACCATTCACACTCGAGCTAATCAAGACTCAACACAGCACATGGACTGACGACACATCCATGACCTTATGTCTTGCTCAGTCGCTCATCGCCTCAAAAGGATATTTCAATCCTCAGGCTGCAATTCGTAACTATATCAAGTGGTACGAGAATGGCTACTTATCAGCTACTGATGAATGCTTTGATATTGGGGGTGGAACCAGACGAGCATTGATGATCTGGAAACACTACTTTGACAGGTCAGGTCATATTCGCGGAGATGACCCGAACGGTCACGAGGGCGGACAGCCTGAAATCGACAAAGCCTTGAAGCGCGAAGTAAGTGAATGGTCTCCAAGAGACAGAAGATACAATACTGATGGTGGTAGATGTTTTGTGGAAACGGCTCCCTTATGCGCGTTGCACCCATTGGGCTTGTGTATTTCCGGGACATGGACATGGCATTGTCCAACGCTGCTCTTTCCTCAAATGCCACTCATCCTTACCCAACATGTGTCGAGTGCTGCCAGATCTATACCAGACTCATCGTGCGCATTATGAATAGCGCTAGCAAGGAAGATCTTGCCAAAGAGGTCGCTAGCACAGGTTTTGTAGATGTTAAAGTGAAGCAACGTCTTGATCGTTATTCAGGTCTCGCCGATTGGGAGAACACGGATGAAGACGACATCAAGTCCTCTGGATACGTTCTTTCCACGCTCGAGGCTGCTCTCTGGGCTTTCTTTACCACAAGCACCTTCACAAGCGGAGCTTTCAAGGTCGTCAACCTGGGCTATGATGCAGATACTGTGGGGGCGGTATATGGAGGGCTAGCAGGAGCATATTATGGGTTTGAAGAGATACCAGCTGAGTGGATTGCGGGCCTGCAAAAGAAAGATGTTGTTGAAGAAATCGCATCCGGTCTCTGTTCTCTTAGCCAAAGAGGTCGTGATGATAAATAGGATAGAGTCTAGAGATGAGTGCTAGTTATTAAGATGGAAGAAGCGCAGGATTTATCTCTGACAAGGAGCTGAGATCTATTCTCTTGAAGTATACTGACTTAGGGTTTGTTTTTGGAGAAGTCAATCTTGTAGGGGCTTCTTCGCATTCTGGTTGTTGAATATATATCTCCGCTCCAAATCTATCAGCGGACAAGACTCGTCGCATCACATTCGCGCACATTCGACTATAGAGCAAAAAAAACTACTCCGTTAAATTCGGTCAACTGATAGATAATGTTTCATTCCGAGCTCAAAAGCCGCGAGAAACTTTGATTGATAATTACCAGTATGTAACTATTCTCTCCATGATTATGACGACAATGGTCAATTCTCATTGGCCCATACCCGCAGTGGATCTCACCGCTTATAAAAAGGAAGAGTCGGAAGCCGAAGCCGAACCTGCATTGTTACATCAGTCTCTGACATGGTCCGAATTGTCTTAACAGAAACCTGCCCGGCATGCCGGCATCCCGTAACGACCGATCAAAGGAAAAGAAAAGAAGTGCAAGAGCGTGCGCCAGCCTTCATATATGCCAGTTTCCTATTTTAGCGTTGATGACTGACTCAATGAAGTTGTGAGCGATGTCGCTCGATGAAGCTCAAGTGCTCCGGGACGCAGCCTTGTACGAGATGCGATAGCCAGAAAAAGATCTGTAACTTTCCTCCTGAAGAACGGATGATATCTGTCCCAGAAAGGTGACTTTGAACCGCTGACTGATGGCATCTCAGAGGGCCGGAGGCTGATCATTCGTTCTTCCTAGCTACCTTCGCCAACTGGAAGAGGGCTGCAGTATTGATCATCATTCCAGGCTACCGGCTCCAATACGGGAATCAAGTGTGCAGGAACATATTTTGGAGCCTCATCTTGAGTCTGCATTGAAGCCGACTGCTTCGGCCACAGGTGACGTAATTGACCAGAGCAGACCAACTGGCAGCTCGCGACAACACACTGTGGACAATGATACGACTCAGCTTGCACTGGATGATGACAATGGGTCTATCTTTCGGGACAACCCACTAGCGGACAATGACTATACGTTTGCAAAAGCTCCTGATGGAAGATACTGTAAGTTTGCGCTTCAAGCGATCAGCACACGTCATTCTGCTCATGCAAGTCGCAGTTTATATGGGTCCCTCCTCATCATGGTCGTTTTGCCGTCGAGTATTGGCCTTGATCGGAAAACATGTCCCAGAATCCAACTATCTGCCTGATCCATGGCATCTGGACGGGGTTGCATTTAAATTGCATTGGACGTCCCTGAGGAGTGACGAGGTGCCGGACACAACGAACTTGCCCCCGCTGGACTACGCACTGTTTCTTTTCAACACGGTCAAGTTCTATTTTGGACATCTATTCTACATCATCGATGAGCCCGGCTATCTCAACCACTTGCAGGAGCTGTACAGGGATCCCGCGACCAAGGCAACATCATCAAGGCTTTGGTACGCCCAATACCTACTGATACTGGCCTTTGGCAAAGCATTTGTCGTACAGAGTAGCTCGCAAGAGGGACCATCTGGATCTCAGTATGCTTCTAGGGCCATGGCCCTACTACCGGATCTGTCTGGAATATACTGCGAGCCCCTCGATTCAATCAGAGCACTCGCCTTAGCTGCACTATATTTCCAGTCGATTGACATGAGAGTGGCGGCTTTTCAGCATGTAAGTACCGTCGAGTGGTCAGTGGTGGAGTGGGTCTTTTATCAAACTAACAGCCGATATAGATTGGACAGGCGTTGCGTGTCTGCATCGTCCAGGGCATACACCGGCATATGCCCGAAGACGTCGTCGGGGCAGAGCATTCTCGCTTTTGCAACCACGTCTTCTGGGTGGTTTACATTATTGATCGGGAATTCTCTGCCCTCATGGGTGGCCCAACGTCTATCAGGGACGAGGACATTACTACGGAACTCCCTTGCCATCATGATCATTCTCTGGAGGCACTCAACATGACGCTCCATATCCGACTGTCTCGCCTCATGGCGAATATCCTGACCAGTTCGTCTCAACGCCTGCTTGTGTTTTGGACTAGCTAACTCCGATGCAGCGGTATATGGAGTGGGGAGAGACTTTGAAGGTTCCCTTATCAAAAACACCCAGTCAATTCTGCGGCAGCTCGCTGAGCTGTCTAAGGACGTGACGGCGCTGTTAAATACGCATTTCCAAGGGTCGATCAATCGAGCATCACGGATGGCGCTCAGGCTAATTCTCACTTATCATCATGTTGAGTAACCCGTATCTGTCTCGAGTAGTATCCTGGTCACTGACGTAACAGTGTGTGGTTTTGACGACGAGGCCTCTGGTAATGTGTGCCCTGCACATGCATATCGAGCGGCCTGATACCCAAAAGTCCCATTCTATTCCCTTAACACCCGCTGTCGCCTCCCTCATTCAGTCATGCGTCGATTCTGCGCAAACGGTGCTGCGTGTCCTCCGTGTCATAGGTGATGAGGATCTCCTAGGTACGTTCTGTTCTTCGTTTGCATGATACCAGACACGCCCAGTAAACTCCCTAACCCCGATATCAGAAGCGTTTCTGCCATTCCAACTCGAAGACGCATTCTCCTCCGCCTTTCTACTCCATTTAATCCGCGTCGTGGCACCTTCTGTTCTGCACGATGACTCCTGGTGTGGAGATATCCAATGTATTCTGGACAAAATGATCTCAAAGGGGAGCTCGGTAGCGCCTCTCCGGAAGCTCGAACTCACCCAGCTGGAGCAGTTGCTGACGCCGTTGACGCCCGCCTATGACCCGCTAATGGTTCCCCTGCAGATGGATGACACGGCAGACAGAGCTGGGGGGCTCGCGATGACGAGTGAAGAGCCTGGCTGGGACTTTTTCGATACGGACATGACTGTGGGGATTTCGCCGACGCAGCTGTTGGATCTGGCTGCTCAACTTGACGTGGATGGCCGGGGTTGATGCAATAGACAGACAATTCTTGAGGGTGGTAGCTATTTAAGAACTCGACAATGGCGTAAGGGATAGTGCTCTCTCGTGATTCGCGATCAAATTCTAATCTTGTCCGGATATCTGTGTTGATTTGTAAGGATCGGATGTGGATCCCGACTTTGAATAACCCGCGGTCGGCTGGACATCCCGACCCAGATATTTCAAGAAGCTCCGAAATTGTCGCTTGGAAAAAACGAGGATTTTTACGAGCCTCATTTTCTCAACATCACTATCATGGCAACATGTGCGAAAGGTATTGGACGATTGTCGTCAAGAAGGTCCGTATATTGTTTTGTTGAATTGAAAAGCCAAGATTCAAAAGTCAATCGTCACATAAGATAACTGACTCAACAACCACAGACAGCCATCGGTCTTGGCTCAAGCGTACCGCAGGAGAGCATTTTATGATGTGAACAATGTCCGAATGGCTTCGTCAGCTGCCGCTGTGGCCGCCACTGGGACTGAAAAGAAAGATACCGCCACAACGAATGCAGAAGCCAATTACCAAATTGTGGCGGAAGTGGGCGATTTCGACACTACCCAAGCCAATCGCCCCGATTTCGAGCACTCGAATAAGCCCATCAATGTCACCAAATCTCCCAACCCAGACTGGGCATATGGGCAAGGAGTCCCAGACAGCGGTGCCAGTGCTACTAAAAAGCACCGCGAGATCGACCCCTACGCGCCGGAGCGCCCAATGATCAACAACTATCATCTACTTGTTTCTGGCATTGCACCACGCCCGATTGGATTCCTGAGCACCGTGTCCGGCGATGGAAAGACCAAGAACCTCGCCCCGTTCAGCTATTTTCAGGTCATTGACCACGATCCGCCGATGTTTATCGTTGGGTTCTCCTCTCGGCCGGGTCGGGTCAAGGATACTTTCCGCAATTTGAAAGAAACAGGCGAGGTAGTCATTAATACAGTCTCGGAGAACATGATCGAGGCAGTCAATGCCACTTCCATCGATGCGCCGTATGGTGTTTCCGAGTGGGAGATATCAGGTCTGCATGAGGCGCCTACGACAACTGTTAAGCCTGCCCGTGTTCAGGAGTCTGTGTTCTCCATAGAAGGGAAAGTGGTTGATATCAAAGAGTTCGAAGACCATATCAAGCCTGGGATGAGCATTGCCTCACTGGTGCTTATCAAGGCGACCCGATTCTGGGTTCGAGAGGATGCTGTTGATTCAGAGTTTAGACACATTGACCTGAATCAATTGCGGCCTTTGGGACAGCTGGGTGGTATCTCTTATGGGCGGGTTACTTCCGTATTTGAACTGCCCAGGAGACGATGGAATGATGAATATCCACAGAGTGAGCTACTGACAAGATTGGAGGAGTCGAAGACAGAGACGAAATAACCAACTTGGGATTCAACCTTTTCGGGGTACATTTGATTTCACTTCCTGTGGTATTGTTCTGACATTGGGCTACGTGTCCAGGTGGGCCAAAAAAAAAATGCGCAGCTCGTATTGATCACCAGACAACGATAGATAGAAAACCTAGAATAGGATACGAGATCAACGTTTAGCTCTGGCCATATAAAGTGAACGCTCTTCCTGTCCAGATCCATTCTCATCCTTTTCCTACCCTGACATTCATACATAATGCTTGAGACGATCCATCCACCCTCAAACATTAGTTTAACGCATTTAGCGCTCTTCTTAGCCGTGGAATACGAAGTGCCATAAGTCAATCCCCTCCTGACCATCTACAATATTTATACTTATTAGCTAGACTGGCCCGGCGACATCTATCGCCTCAGCCTGGCCAACAAAGCGCTGTACAGCTTATTACATGACCCCCTGTACAAACGACTCCTGGAACCCGGTTCTAGTCGTCACAATGGCACCTACCTGATCTGCATTTCGCAGTGCACGAAAACCACATATCCCTCCTACAGCGCCTCGTCAAGTGAGGGGGAAACGTTCCAGAGACTCAACAACGTCGGCCGAAATCCACTCCACTACGCTGTCGTCCGGAAACATAAGGACATCTGTCGCAGTTTCCAGACTCCAGATGGATTGGATTGCAGAAAATTATTTAAAGTTTTGGTAACAACCGTAGCATTCCAGGTTTCGAGGTTGATGTTTCTGTTGATGCTGAAGAAACGGTACTGTTAGCAATAGACATCGAAGCATCCCTCACATTCTACTTAGCTCTCTTATCTATCCAAGAGCCTCGTGGGAATTGACGTCCTCTCTCCTGTGCTATTTATACTTTATCCCCATTGCCACTCTCTTATACGCTCCCAAGGGTGCTTTCCAGATTTCTCTAAGCCTTCTATTTCCCTTCAGTCAGCCATTCCACGCCATTCATATTTTTTAGTTTACACCCTAGAATTTCAGTGTTCCTGGCTTGTGTGTGGCGCAGTATACTTGGGCTTTCGCAGAGGCGTCGGTAAGCAGTTTTGAACGTCGCAAGGCCTGGAACCGATACGAAGTGGCTGACCTCGGTATCACACTTCCGAAATCGTGTCAGTTCAATGCTTATATGGAACAGTACAGATCCAGACGGTGAGACAGGCTATAATTGAGCGTAGCAAGGGTCGGGTATTCCCGAAACTGAAAGGTGATCTGTTACTCCAGTACAGCTCTACAAGCCAGTGTTGAGCAGGTAAGAAATACCTACCCTTTGGGGGAACGTGGATGAGACCTTAAGTTATAGCCTATGCTATTAAAACCTGAATAGTCTGCAAATGATGTCAGGGATACATTAACTTATAAGCCTAATATTTATACCAGGAAATCTCAGATGAATCGTTACTTGCACAGAGTTCTGCTATCCTATTTATTCCAGTATTATTGCGAGGTGTCTAATGAATACAAAACCCAACAGCAGATATGGAGGACAAGGACGCCGATAAGAATGATATGCCGAAGTTAGAAGACCCCGACCCAGGAAGCAGTGCCGGCGTAGTGACGATCCTTTCTATCAGTTAACTATCTTAGATGGACAGAAAATAATTATAAATAGTCGCAACTGTCTTGCTCGGTTCATATCAATACCCTGAGTTTAACCTACGATGACTCTGAACAGCCCTCCAGTGGTCGACAGCAGAACAGCTACTAGCTAGCCAAAGGATACTCACGCTCTTATATGCATTGTTTACCGATATTCTAATGTGAACTCAAAATATCCTGAAGAAAATGACACTATGGACCTTCCAAATGAAATACTCTTGTTTAGTGCTGAGAGTCTCGGCAGTGCCTGCGACATCTTGTTCTTTGCTCAGGTCACTGAGGATATATGGCAAGCTGCTGTCAACCCTCTACCGTATCGACCCACTCTTCGTGCTTCCACAACTGGTCATAAGAGTCGAATATACAAATATATATTTTCCAAACTAACGCCTCTTCAACACTAATTCTAGACCAGCGATATACCATCTCTATACAAGATCAACCCTAGCAACAATACCACCGGTAACATTGCTATTGATGCCAATCGTAGCGTCAAGTACCCCTGCGGAGGAAATATACAGACTGTCTCGATCCAACAGAGTTCGACCAAACGACACAGCAGATGCTGATGCTAGATAGGACGACTCCGCAACAACCCGCGCACTTCTTGCAGGAATGTCCACTTCAACCAAACGATTTTGACCATTCATGGCGATCCACGCAGTTTTTCCATCCGTAGAAACAGCAAAGTCATCGCCGTGGACGCCTTGAACAATAACTTCGACAGGACCGGTGGGGATGCCAGTAGACAAAGAGATAGGGATTCGGCCGAAGATACCCTTATTGTAGTTCGTAAAAAACAGATATGAACCTTGGACATGGATCCCATTCACGGCGACTTGTAAGCCCTCGGACGAAAGCTTGAGGGCCTCGTCATCGATTATTATTTGGAAGGAACCGGTATGAGCGTCTAGTTTGAATATTCTCCCTGCCTGCGAGTCGGAAATCAGGAGTGATGTTGCATCGTGGTCTGATAAGCGACACATGCCGTTCAGTAATTGGGCACTGCTGATATTGGCCACTAGTGAAAGAGGTGGTTCTGGTTTTGCCGTCCTGTTCGATGCGGAAAAAGAACCGTGGCCGCGCATGTCGAGTCTCCAAATAGCGTTTGAGCCTGGGACTCCTTGAACAGAACTCAGATTCGCGCTAATCACATAGAACACGTCCTCCTCCAGTTCTGCAATACCAAGCAACCCAGTTGTCTGAGGGATATCAATAATACCGTTGATTTGATCGTGTCGAAGTGGGTCAACATGGTATAGAGTCGAGGAGGCAGTGGAAGTCAACAATAGTTGGCCATTGTGTCTGGTCGCAATATTTTCAAATGTATGTGGCTGGGCGAACCTGCCGATCACTGTAAGGGGATAGGTGGTGGCGGCATGCAAAGGCAGGGAAGCAGAGAGTTGGAAGAAAGTGAGCAGCCACAAGATGTGCCGCAGTGCTCCACTCTGTGGCATTCTGAACCGTGGGTTCAAATAGCGTTGGCGATTGTAAATGTTATTCAAGCTTGTCTGCAAATGCAGTGAATGTATTCATCAACACCTTTATATGTTGCGTAGTGGTCCGCAAAGGTCTCATTTATCAGCATTTAGTGGCGTAAATGGGTCCCAGTGATGGCAGGATCCACTCCTCATCCTGAGTTCAAGGCACAAGTCGATGATCTGTGGATTTAGCGGACATATGGAGGGTAAATTTGCAAACCAATGTGGCTATACCCGCTATCTCCGAATTTTGTCATAGCAGCTAACGTACGGAGTAGTTCCGAAGCGAACGGCTTAGCTTGGAACTCCACACTAAACTCCATTTTTTGCTACTCTATAAACGATTGGAACGAAGGTTTAGTCGATCACTTCGCTGTCGTCACATTTGAGAGCTAGATTGCAAATCCAGGAATTCCACGAGCCCAAGTTGCTGCTTTCAAACTTTTCCCTTCTCCCGCTTCGTCCAGAAGGTGCTTCCAGTGAGACGCCATGTCTTTCTCGATCGTTCGCGTCTATAACCTTTGTTTCTGACGCATGTCCTCGAGGAGGGTCATGGTGTGGGGTTGTGTTGTCGGCATTTAGCAAAGTTTGGCCTGGGCAAATGATGCTTGACTAGTATGTCCCGCGGGGAAAGTAGAAAATGGAAGGAAAGCTAACGTACCCCGGAAGGACGTCAACGCCATCGCACGTGTACTCCTTATCGGATGTTGTTAGGTTGGACGCGGTTTTCAGATTCACGCTCGGGATTCTGTCCTTGTTGAGGAGGTAAAGGTTGAAAGCGGAAGGGTCGGAGCGGCATGCGTTAGGATAGGACTCTATTTGATCTGCAAGTGCGGACGGGGATTGCAAACCATGGAGATACCAACTCAGAGGACAACCATTCGACCTTTGTCGTTCCAGAGAGATCGAGCTCGGAGCCGCTCGTCGGAGAAACCACAGAGAGGCCTTAGAGCATGGCCTTTAGCTGCTTTCGCAAGTATCGCAGCGGATGCAGGGAGCTCTCTCGTACAACATGCCGAAATAGCGAAGCTAGCGGCTCCGGCGAGGTAACTCGGACCATTCTCCGAAATGACCTGGAGGTTTACTTTGAGAAAGAGCTGGAAGCCGGGTAAAATCGTGCATCACCGTTGTACTCTATACCACAGGAGATGTTTGAGATATGTTGCTGTGATGTCTCCATAGGACAAGCCCTCAACTATATACTCAACGCCTGTAAATTATGTTGTCACTCAGGGGACACAGAAAGAGAGAACTGCTCTCTACTCAAAGGAATTAACATCCAAACGCATGGATGATGCACTCCCCATGGATTCGTCAAGGCCTAAGCAATGATCGACAAAGATGTGCTCTAAATGATGTTGGTGGCTATGGACAAGACGTAACCGGCGCCCGCTGCAAGACGGCAGTCGAGCAAGGTTAAAACCCCTTTTTACTTGGTCCTATTTTCTGCTTTCATTCATTTTCTGCTGGATTCTCCGAGAAGGATGGCCTTTGGCCTGAACAGATCGCTGTCGACCGGAGGTTTGTAAGTATTGCTTAAGGCTACCTTTAACATTGGCGACTGGCAATACAGTATCCACCGATTGAGCTTCCCTACCTCCCAAAGTTGATCCGCAGAACAATCTTCTCTCAGCGAATGGAAGTCTACCCCATGTTCCAGCAAGAGAAATGTTATCTGTTGCGAGAAAAGGGTACCCAGTTGCATTATAGATGAACCCTTGCCGGAAGTCGTCAATAAACGCCTAGTGCAGCTGGGGTGGTGGCGGGTAAATGTCTGTTCTGAGCGAACCCATTCCCCTAGATCTTAGCTAAAGGTACCCAGTAGGAGTTATTGGTTCTGCAGTATTGCGCTTGATACAACGTAGTTCCGTAAACTAATATGCTTGTATGGTTTGTTTCACCAATTCTACCCGGTTTGATATTTGGAAAAGATTTCTCCCTGGATTAGTGATACGAAGTTTCTACGCTCCCCTTGTTCAGTGAGAATTTGGGCCGCATGGCATGTGGGTTGACACGGTAGCTAAAATTATAAAAATAGATGTTCCGATTATTGTGATATCATTGACAAGCTTCAAGAACAGGCTGAGCCGATGAAAGAAACTGCAGCCACCTCGGATGAAGCGGCGCCTCAAAGCGCGAGAGGATCAAAGCAATATGATCGTAGGAAAGAGGTCCGGTGACGGATTCACTAAAGCTTTCGAACGACACTGCATCCCGCCCATTAGCCTGTAGTACTGATAAGTTATGCTAGGGTAGGTCGAAGCATCTTACAGGTAAGCAGCCTCGCCTGCGTCCAAATTGTTCCAAAATGCCTGAGCTGCAGATGAAGTACGGTAATGTCATGGTCGATATTGGAGCGGAGACTGCCCTCTAGCGCTGGCCCCGACTTCCTATGAAGATCGAAGAAGATAAGCGTCGTGAAAATGGTAAACGTGATTGCCGGGTCCACGGTGAGACAGAATGCACTATCCCACTGACCCGCTAGCGCGGCAATATCCTGACACATCTCGAGAACTCGCTGCCAGCTTGATAGCCAGTCGTCTGCTCCACGTTGGCTGCACTCCGCAACGGAAAGAAGCAGTTGCGCCATTCGCAGGAGATAGACGGTGATTAGCCTTGCATTGTGGTCCACGGGGGTCTCGTTTGAGAACGCATTGCGTCGCGGGTTGAGCCAGCCTGGTGGGAGGGCAAGACGAAGTGTAGTTAGCTGTCGTTCGACGTCGGCGACGTGCGCCAGAATCTCAGCTCCCCGTCGCAGCATGTGCATGCGGGTGACGAGGCCGGCCTGGCGCATGGTGGCAATCGTGATATTGTAAATGTTGTTTAGCAAGGTCTCAGGGTCTGATGTGATGGCGGGAAGGAGTTCGGATAAACCAGCCGAATTAGGTGGTAGGAGGATTCCCTGGGAGACACTATTTGTCTCACTGAGGCAGAAGAAGGTATTAATTACGGCATCATCAATTAGATATGGTGTTCCTGAGGCGATATTGGAGTATGTGTCAAGTCGGTAGATACGCCACCATAGCGCGCGCCATTCCTGGGTATCTTCCTCGCTAACTATGCTCCAGTCGGGGTAGAGCGCCCGGACTTGTTCAAGTCGATCCAGCCCGATACGATAGGCCATGCGCGTTACCCTACCGATACGAAGCCAGGACTGATGGCCCGGGAATTGATGGAACTCGTAGAGGGCCAGTATATACGCTTTACGGAACTGATCAAGGGATGGGGCGTCTCCGGTGAGGTTGTCTTCCAGCAGGCTCGAGCTGAGGAGTGAGTCAAGCCCTGCATCTAGATTTGATCCATCATCAGACACGGCAAAATGGGTAAGTTTTGCAGTAATGATGGCCATTGTTGTGATAAGGTCTTGGTTGCATAGCGAGCTCTGATAGCGGCGGAGAAACCGTTCTTTCGAGAAAATAGGATTCGCATCCTGCATAATATCAAAGAAACCCCCAATTCTGCAGTAGTACCAGAGCTATCAGTTTAGCTTTGGGTAATGAGAAAAGGTACCTACAGGTATTCCTCCTCCTGCGAGGAGAAATGCAAGTAACTGGAACACGAAGGGCTGCTGCTAGCGTGCTGCAGAAAAGCTCCACGGGTAGACTGTTCATGGGAGACAGGACCCGCGGGGTTGCGGAGGGGGCCTATTGGGGAAGTTCCTAAATCGGGCTCTTGAAGTGTGACGCTACGGTCTGGAAGTGCTTGACAATAAGCATTAGTTCTCAGCATCAACTAAAGGGAATGGTAAAGCTACCAGACGGAGTGCGGGACCCGGATCGGCGAGTGGTGTAATGTGAGCCACGAGGAGGGCCGGGCCTTCGCTTCACTAGTGTATAGGTGCATGTTGTTCCAAGGTCAAAGCAACGAGAGCAAGTCGGTCTCGCCAGGTTGCCTGCAGAAGTTTAGTAAGTGATTCTCTCAGATTGGTAGCCCTGGCGCACACTTGACCTTCTTCCTGCACTAAAGCTTAGTGAAAGCACTTGATGGAGTAGAGGGAGAGAGGGCGGGTTACCGGATGCACCTATCACAAACTCTCAGTGGCATTGCACTCGTCTCTAGACTAGGGGAGGATGGTCTAAGATGCTCCATGCGGTATGTTCGGAGTGCAGTTAGCGCTCATAGGAACGATGACACACTAGGAATGTGGAAAGACGATTGCCGAAGCAAAGCTTCAATTATGGCAGTTTTCGCAAAGTTCAATTACTCGACGTCACAAGTGATCAGCTTCAACAGTGGGGCCAAAGTTCTTCCGCGGACCAACTTTTGCTCTGCCATCCACCAATCATAGAATACCTCCAGTCACTAACTAAGTAGTTAACCAATAGATTCGTTTACATAATCCAGCTTGAGGAGTTCTACAAAGAGGTTAGTAAGTAGTCGAGTTGCACCCGCCAGAGACGTATGGCCTACCAGCAGCCGCAACGGCAAAATCATGACAAAGCATACACTCGGACCTACATCATTCCCCGAGTCTGGAGCTGATGGCCTGGAGTACACTGACGAAGAATGTTAATCACGAGGACACTCATCCAGTAGGCGGCATTTCTGTGCATCATCATCTCCCCTCACCCAACACGTCCTTCTGATCATAACATGCCCTGCATATCTGCAACTAGTGTAGTGCCGTTTCGTAACGGAAATGCAAAAGTCCATGAGGTAGTAGGCCACTACGTGCGGCTTGCGCTACGGTCAAAGTACGCCGGCAAGGGTCAGGAAGCTGTTCAAGAACGATAAAGCGCGACATGAAGGAATTGCCCGAATAGTGGCAGTGGAAATTTAGCAGCAGCTTATGCCTCAGTTTCTCGGGAGAGTGCGCTAGTATGTGCTGAATATGAATGATCGACTGACCGTTTGTGAGAGAAAACCTGTCCCACTCCGGCCATACTAGTCCTCCTTCTTGGCCTGATAACTCATAGGATATATCCAACTAATCTTGCCTTTCATCCGCTCCTCCCTGGTCACATAATCCAACACTTGCCCCTTGCGAAACTCCGGCGCCATAACAAACCTCATGAATAAGTTCTCAACCACGTTCAGCGCTAGCAGGTACCACGAAAGCAGATAGTACCAGACATTATGCCACGCATGCAACCGCGTCTCAAGTCCAGACTTCAGAACATCTCCCTCAAGCGAGCACACAGAGCTCATTCGGACAGCCTGGTATTTCTCAAAGAGCCCTGTAAGAGCCTCAGTATCGGGACCCATACGATCAGGCGCTGCCTGAAGAGCCTTCCGGAGGCTATTGCACAGCACCACCACATCCTGAATCCCGTGGTTAAACCCCAGTCCCAGATGCGTGGTCATCTTGTGGCACGCATCACCAACAAGTACAATGCGCCCGAAGCTCCAGTGTTTGGCAATCCCCTCATCCAGATTTGTCAGACCAGCCCCTAACATCCGCGGCCATACATCCTTAACCTTGACCGTCTTCGTCAGCGGGAATTCGGCAAACTCCGCCGCGAGAGCGTCTATCTCCTTCTCTGTATAATTCGTCCGGTCGCTTGTGGGCCTCGCTAGCCTCTTATACAGGAAGAACCAGCCACGCTCCGGCCCGCTGAAGTACATTATCGACTTCCCCTTCGACTGGGTATCGTACCCCTGACCAGCCGGCGAAGGTGAAGGGAACGACCCGTATATAAGCTGGTATGTCGCCGTGTATGGGTGTGGGGGGTCCCACGGTCGAGTCGAGTTCTCTTTCAGAGCAAGGTTGCGCATTACTTGGCGTGTCCTGCTGTAGACGCCGTCCGCGCCAATGACGATTGAGCCGTGAAAGACGCTGCCGTCGGCGCAGGTCGCGGTGACTCCATCTTGCGTTGTTGTAATGCTCGTCAGTTTTTTGTCCGTTAGAATCTTTTCCTTAGCCGGTTTCGGGAGGCCGTTGTACATAATTTCAATCAACTCGGCGCGGTGGAATGCGACTGGGCCATGCCCGTGACTAGCAGACGAGGTAGATATATCAGCCGCAGCCTCCCGAGAAGGAAAAGCTCGTGGAGCAGCCAAGAAAATCATGGTGCGTCTTTGTAAAGAAAACTCACTTCTCACGTATCAGCCTATACCGATTCCCCTCGCTGAAGACGTGACCATCGGCTGTAAAAGACAGATGATGCTTCAATTCCGCGCCGCGTGGTAACAACTCGTCTAGGATACCAAACTGATGCAGCACTCGGAGGGTATGAGGGTGGACGATGAGACTAGCGCCCCTATCTTCGAAGATGGCGGGTCGGCGCTCAAGGACGACAAAGTCGATATCGGCCAGATGAAGGGCGTGCGCGGCTGCAAGCCCTATCGGGCCTCCGCCTACGATTATGGCTTTGAATGGAGAGTTTGAGCTGCTCATTTTGGTGCTTGGATTTGCTGATCGACTGGAATCAGTGTTGGGGGGTATGTTCTTTAGTACTTTGCATGTTTACAATGGGGAGCCATACGATCGTCTTTGCGCCGAGGGATCACAGGGTGGCCGAGCTGAGGAGGGAATGTTTCAGGCCGTTTCGAAGGCTGCCATTGAAATCATGCTAGTTCATCTGGTTACTCGTCAGTATTATCAGGGCGTTATAGCGGCCTGTGTAGAACATGCAGCCAATGGGACCTGGTTGTCTACTAAAGATCCTCCGAAAAAGTTGTGCCGAGATTAGCCCCAGCTGCATGTTACTCCACGGAAGGATCCCCAAACAGTTGAGATGATCCACTTCATACTTGCCTCGCAAAAAGGGCAGGTTCCACCTCTACTTCATGGATAAAAAAGATGGAGACGTCCTCCTTGCATTTCTAACGAACAACAACAATCCAACCCCATCATGATGTCCAAACGCGTCTCCGTGATAGTCATCGGCGGCTCCCACGCTGGCCTCGCAGTAAGCCAGAAACTGCTTCGACAAACTCCCAGAGCCGCCATAACCCTTATAAATCCCTCGGATGAATACTACTTCAACATCGCCGCTCCTCGTTTCCTTGTCAAGCCCGCGAGCCTGCCACCAACCAAATACCTATATTCCATCCCCGAGGCGTTCCGCGAACATCCACCGGGTTCTTTCACCTTCGTCAAGGGACTGGTGACCAAGATTGACTATTCGACCAAGTCAGTCGCAGTAGGCCTGTCTGCAGGCTCAACCGCGGGTACCGTTACTTCGTTTGAGTTTGACTACCTTGTGATTGCGTCTGGCAGTTCGACGCCTGCGACGCTAGGACAAGCGGGTCTGAGACTCCCCTTCAAGGCTACTGCGTTCGAGGATACGGGGAAGGCAATATTGGACGCGCAGGCGAAGCTGGAAGCCGCTCGGACCGTTCTAATCGGTGGTGGGGGGCCTCTTGGAGTCGAAATTGCCGGGGAACTGGCCGAAGCTGCAGGACCGAAAAAGATCACGCTGGTGTCTCGGACGAGTGTGTTGCTGGAGGGGGCGACTGAGCCTGTACAGAGAAGGGCGTTGTCGCTTCTACGGCTGAAAGATGTCGAAGTCTTGACAGCGACCACGGTTGTGGACGCGGTGTACGAAGCCCACAGTCAGACTTGGAAAGTCAAGCTATCTTCTGGGCAAACATATACTGCTGATGCATACATCGCTACTACGGGCACCATTCCGAATAATGAGTATATTCCAAAGAGCTGTCTCAATTCCCAAGGCTGGGTAAACGTCGATGAACACCTCAGAGTCGTGGAAGACGGCGTAAGCCGCAGTGACACCTACGCTGTCGGTGACATAACTTGCCATCCATATCGACTGCTATCGAGAGTCTCTGTTCAGGGAGAGACGGTAGCATCAAATATCGCGTCGGCTATTGAGGGAAGGTCCCGGCTCGCTACATATTCGGCAGAAGCGCAAAAGAAGATGATGGTTGTTCCAGTGGGGCAGTCGACGGGGACAGGACAACTGGGGGGTTGGACGCTTTTTGGATGCATTGTTTGGTTCTTCAAGGGGAAAGACTTTTTGACTTATGAGGCACCCAAATTCTTGCGAGGTCAGGTGCGGTGATTGTTAGATAATTGTTTCAATGCTTCCAATGGTGTTATATTGTGCTCATTATTTACATATTATTGTCTACTTACATTTCCGACGGTCTTACACTACTTCGCCTTGTTATCCCCAAAAATCCCTGGGCAACTCAGGCCCCCTAACAGACAATGGCCCAACCGGCTCTCTGCGCGTCGCATTGTCGCAATTCACCACATCCCCATCGGCATAATGCTCGATCTATCGTACAAGTAATCGAAAATCTGACTGCCTAGGATATGCCTTCCAACACCCCAAACGCTCTTCCACCCCCTTTTAGCCAGATATTGGTGGCCCATTAACTGTGTCAAAGTCAGCCACCTCAAACGAGGTATGATGGACGTACGTCTTGCCCACTGTTGGCGACGCCCGCTGCAGGAAGAATGTATGGTGGTCTGTATACCCCTCGCCCTGATCAAGGTGCATGAAAGTCAGGGCATCCATCTGCGGGAACTGCGGGAGGTACAGGATATCCGAGTGCACAAAATTAAAGTTACTGGTGTATAATTCCAGCTCCGTCTCAAACCCCTTACACACGTATCCGTAATGCCCAAGCTTATGCACCAGTGCCTGTCAATCGCGATACCTCTGGAACTGCCCCTTCCGCAGTTTCTCAAATGGTGTATTGAAGGGATCCTGCGAATCGTGTGTCGCTGTCGGGGGCGTCTTCGCCTCAACCTCCCGCTCCCTCTGGCCATACACAACATGAAAAAACGTCCCATCTGGCCTTTCGAAGGTGACCATCTCCCCGCCCCCGGGTGCGTCGTCCAGTGTCTTGCGAACTGCCCCGGGAATCGCGACAACTTTGGCGTAATTATCCTCGTCCTTAAAAATGCGTCTCGACTAGGCCTGTGATCGGGGCATTGGTAGAAGCCTATCCAACGTACGAGGACCTGGGGTACGGCCAAAAGGCGACGACGGCCACTATAGCCAAGGTCAGCTGTCGCTTCACTTCTCCTGACATTGGATAACGCGGCTTAGTGGGCACTGTATAGCTCCTCCCACCGCCGCTGCAAACAAATACCTCGATTTACTGCGTCGGGCTCAATTACAGGAGCCATGCGAAAGAAGCAAATGTACATCACTCGATACATGACAGTCTAGAAACATAACATCTAATGCATAGCAGCTCAATATTCCCGCAAACCCACCCATTGGGTGCATATGACCTAGGGGCTCCTAGAACTGATAAGCTTATCTAACCTGATCTAGGCCTATATTGGGGAGATACTTTTATATATATAGATAGAGAATAGTTTTATTTATCTATATATTTAATAGAATATTAGATGTAGCAAGAAAATTTAGTTATGGTGGATTTCATATTTTAGATAAGAATGGTTAGGATAGTAATGGCAAGATATACATATCTCTGCGCCACTTTTCATCTTAACCTTGGGGAGTATCACTACTCCCCAATACAAGGCTAATTTACCTTATATAATAGGTAATGTATAATATTTATAGAGGAATTTATTATATTATTAAATAAAATATATAGATTTTCTAGTGGTGTGGCTAGAATACTAGAAAAATAGGTAGTAATCTAAATTCTAGAGGTCACGGAACTAAATAGTATGGATATATCTATTATCCACAACCCAACCCACATGGATATGAGGGTGGGTTAGATAGGTAGTTGATTAACCCATAATCCACATGGGTTGGATGGAGCCCCTTGCAGATGCATCCAAACCCAATCCACGACCAGTCTGTTCACAGGTTCTCATATTCTTGGTGTAATTGCAGATCCCATGCGCACTTGGCTAACGGGTCACGGAGTAGATCCCGAGAGATCCCGAGTTCAAGAGTACAGCCCTAATATTACCCCTCACTATCGGCACCGGCTTGGTGCGGGGACCTCGTAGTTGTGTCAACGTCCGAAATAACCCCACTTTGCTGTCATATTTATCCCACTGCGTACGTCCCTCGCTCCTGACACTTTTTGCAGGGATTGACCCGTAACCGATCTGAAGAAGAGACCTCATCAATCATTGCGACATGCTCTCTACCCGCGGGGAATCATATGCCAAGGCCGGCTTGGCTAATGGGTATCTCGGCCCTCCCAAGACCCCCTTCGACAAAGACACCAAGCAGGGTGTTGTGTCTTTCGGCAATGCAGAGAATGTACCCAGCCATCGAATCCTTACTCCTAGTTCTAAACAAGGACATGTATATATTGACTGATGAGGCGCTAGTTCCTGATGCACGACGTATTGCTTGAATATATCCGCAAGAAGGTGAAGACTCGAACTACCCACTACAGAAAACAGATCGGCTAAGGCAAGTGTAAATAACAGGTAGCATCAGACCTCGACCACACATGTCTCACCTACCATGAAGGCCCTTTTGGCCCAAGACGTCTCCGAACAGCTATGGCGAATCACATTACTACGTACTTCCACCCCGCCTCGCCGATCTCACCTGATCATCTCGTTTTCACAAATGGCGTGACGAGCCTAAACGCGCTCTGTGCCCTCACTCTAACCGACCCCGGTGACGGGATTCTCCTGGGTCAACCCATCTACGGCTCCTTCAACGGAGATCTCCGCGTCCCCTCCGGCTGCCAACTGATCTACACCCCCTTCCACGGGGACGACCCGTTCAGCCCCGATGCCGTAACTCGGTACGAGGAAACCTTCCTGCAAGCGCGAGAGAAAACTGGAGTAACAATCCGGGCCCTCCTGATCTGCAACCCGCACAATCCGCTCGGCAGATGCTACCCGCGCGAAACCTTGGAGGCGCTACTGCGATTCTGCCAGAAGTACCAGATCCATCTTATCAGCGACGAAATCTATGCACTGTCGGTGTACGGAGAAGATGATTCCACCAAAGGCTTTGTTTCTGTCCTGTCGATTGACCCCAGCGCCCTCGGGGTGGATCCTTCTTTGATCCATGTGCTGTACGGGACGGCGAAGGATTTCGCGGCGTCGGGGTTGCGGCTGGGATGTTTTATCAGCCGGAATCAGAGGTTCTTACAGGCGGTTTTATCGATGAGGTAAGTGGACACATTTGGACTGACTATTCATTCTCGTTATATGGAAACGCTCTTACTGGGCAATCTAGTCGATTCCATTGGCCTTCGAATATATCCTGCAGTATTGCCACTGCCGTTCTCGAGGATCGAGATTTTGTGGAGAGCTTTCTTCAGAAAAGCCGTCGATTACTTCGTTCGCAGCGAGATCTGGCGGCACGAGCCTTGGAGGAGGCGGGGATTCCTTATGCGCAAGGCGGGTAGGTATTCTCCAGCGCCCCTGTTGCAGTTTCAGAAGACGTAAATTGTATGAAACTAATGTCTGAAGCATCGCGGGCTTTTTCCTCTGGATTGACTTATCGAAATGCTTGGATAAGGCGATTGTCGCTAGTCAAGGCGGGTGGGCTGCAGAGTTGGATCTGTCGCGCCGGCTGAAAGAGATTGGGGTGGAGATGTCGACGGGGTACGCATATCATAATGAGGTGCCAGGCTGGTTCCGCGTCATCTTCTCGCTTGAGGAGGAGAGCCTGAAGGAGGGTTTGTCAAGGTAGGTTGCGCTTGATTGCACGTTTGTATGGTGGGTGGTTAGGTACTAAACAAGGTGTTCGCAGGATCATAAAGCTCTATCACAGCTCGCAGGAATCGTCTTAAAATTTCGATAATTTCTGGTTGGCTACTGGGTTTAGCCATTCCCATTCCCTGCTGTGTATCTGTCGGTGTCATGCTTTAGCACATGCCCCAGGCATGTTTCAGTTCTTCCCATGGCTATCCTTAACAATCTGCCACACTCTGTGTTACCATGCCCTTTTGCGTAAGCGTTCATGAACATCGAGTAAGGAAAGTATTCTTCTTTGCAGCAGATACAAGCCTCCTTGATCGCATAACCAGCACATACAACCATAGGGTGTGTAGAACAGGGCTTCCTGTCCGCTCAGCTGTACTTAAGCCAGTATTATTAACGCAGCCAGAAGTTATGTGTGCCCTTAAGGACTTGCTGCTTTACAGATGAGAGCTGCTAAACCATGGGGTAAGTATGGTGTTGGCTTTAACCAGTCACGTATAGCCAAGTATTTAAGTAACTAAACTATATTCTGAATACTATTTTTTAATTCTTAGCTTTTATAATAATGTTACATCTGAACAGCCAGGTGGAAGGCACATTGCTATGTTTATTTTGTATATTGTTGTCAATGAAAGTATAACTTGCGAATGTTCATAATTACTACGGCGGCATCAAATAATAGAGAGATCCACATTCTCTTGTAAAGGATCGGTAGCTGTGCCTTGCATCTTTGCTGTAAACGGCTCACGCGAGTATCCCTAGTTTGGACAGGATATTGGTAGCCAGCTACGCAGGTATCGGCCAAAAAGCAGAGCCACAGGATCACAGGCCAAGATCTCCGGCGCGTCTTTTAATGCATTATGCAGATTCTCACGGCCATACTCCACCATATTTTCGTACACCTCCCATCGTGTCCGCTCACCCAGAACTTTCTCCTTCAGCATCGGAACAAGAGGGTATAGAGGATCATTTGGCCTCAGCGAGAGAGATTGCACCCACTCGGCGTACGTGACCCCATGCATTGGGTATGGACATATGCTTTTCAACAGGTTGAAGCTTGTACACATGTCGATCGCATGCTTTTTGTCCGGGTGCACCAGATTGTAAGCATGTCCTAGGTTGTCTTTCGACTTGGATATGTGCAAAATAGCGCCCACAATGTAATCCACGGGGATGAATTCCTTCCGCTGATTTGGAAGGAGAGGGTAACATCCCATCTCCATACAGCTTGCGAACACACGGCCGACGAAGTCATCCGGGTTGCATACCCCTGTTTTGCTGTGACCGAGAACGAAGCCCGGACGGTAGATGGCAACTGGAAGTCCATTGTCAATGGCATTCCAGACAATTGCTTCTGCGACATATTGGCTTTGCGCATAACCCGTGTCGTAATGAAGTGCTGTCAAGTGTGAGGCGGGACGTTCATCCTCGTGCACGAACTTGGTACCAGTCACGAGACCTGTAGGGCCGTATACCGCGATGGTAGAGGTATAGTGAGTTGCTTTTAGACGCTTGTGGTTGGCAAATTTGAGAATGTTGCATGTACCGACGACATTGTCCATTCTATGGGACGAATAGGGGGCAACGTAGCTCACTTTAGCCCCCAGATGAAAGACTACGCTGGCCCACTCAGCATAGTAATCATAGTCCCTCCGATTTAATCCGAGGTTTGCTTCACCGAAACTGCCTGGTACGACGACAACTTTATCCAGATCTGAGTAGATTTGGTATTTACGAAGAATGTTCTCAAGGCGCAAACGCCCTGCGGCTTTATCGCTGGCGCGAACCAAACAAGCGACCATCTTCACCGTCGGCATTCGCAACAATTCTGCGAGAAAGAACGCGCCAACGAAGCCAGTAGCTCCTGTAAGGAAAATACGCCCCTCAGAAACGTCTTCCCAGTCGACGAGTGTGCCAGGCAGAGGCTCCAAGTGCTGCCCCAGTTGCGCGTCCTGCAACCATATCTCCTGTTCGGACTCGTTGGTAAGTTCCATACTTTTGTCTCGAATATTTTCCAATAGATTAGTAAGGCTCCTTAGTGTCTTATTTTCGTAAAGCATCGAGGCCCGCAGCGAGACTCCAAATGTACAGTTAATTTTAGAGAGCAAAGTTGCGGCCATCAATGAATTGGCTCCCATCGCCATGAAGTCATCGTTTGGTTCGAAGCCCTTAGTGGGAAGACTTAAAACTTCAATACAGAGGGACTTTAATTTGTCCTCCACGTTGCTAATATCCTTCCCAGCAGGTCGGCTTGCCATGCAGGAATCTTCAATTTTTGCAAGGTATCGACGCTCCAACTCCCCGCGGTCCGTTTTGCCACTGGTCTTCAGCGGCAATGAACCCATGAGCTCAATGCGAGGCACGATGAGATGGGAGTACCGCTCAACATATTCTTTGGTTATTGCGGCAACAGTGATGCAATGCGATATCGGGACACAGAACGCAACCAGAAATGGACTTCTCCCCACTCCTTTGGGTGTGATTTTAATCACTGCTGCAGCACTGACAAGCTTTGTCCCGAGAAGGTTGGATTCCAGAGCCTCAATCTCGACCCTTTGGCCCCTTATCTTCACTTGGCTGTCTCTCCGACCAACATAGTAATAGACACCATCTTCATTCATACGCATCAGGTCGCCTGTTCGGTAAATGTGTTCTATTCCCCGGTTGCTCTTGAGTGGTAGATGAGGAAGGGAGACGAAACTTTTGGCTGTCTTTTCAGGCTCTCCGATGTAACCGCCAGCTACTCCTGCACCCGCCACGAGGAGCTCACCGATAACGCCGGGCTTGACAGGCATGAGGTTTTCATCCACTAAAAAGGTCTGCACGTAGCGGAAAGGCTTGCCCACGGGTATCTCGCCTTGTTGTGCCTCCTCCCGCGAGACTTGATGCCAGAGTGAGTATACACTGCACTCTGTGGGCCCGTAGCCATTGATGATACGTCGCGGTGTGCCTCCCTCAAATATGGACCTGATGGTTTGAACATTGATCGCTTCGCCACCGGTGATTAAGGTGTCGAGTGAGGAAAAGGCACTTGGCGAGGCGTACGCAGTGATATCAAGTAACGATGTTGTGAGTTGGACAACGTTGAGCTTCATACGCTTAATATAGTGAGAGAGCTCTATAGGATCGAGTACTGTTTCCATAGGAATGCAAACTATTGTCGCCCCGTTCAGTAAGCTGCCCCAGATCTCTACCAACGAGATATCAAAGGCCACACTCGCTATATGACCGACACGGTCACCTTTCTTTACAAAGGCCGAAGGATCGTGGCAGAGGTTGATAAGCCCCTCCGCAAACGATTCGACGGCTTTTGGCTTGCCAGTCGTGCCAGAGGTATGGAGGATATGAGAACAGCTCTTGGGGCCCTTGAACAATGGCTCAAAGCCAGAATCAGAAGCCTCAATTGTGTGGTCAGCAAGGACATGTGTGAAGGTCGGCAGTCGATGTCTGTGCTCTTGATCACATATGACGAGATTGGAGTTGATATTGCGCAGCATGTCACTGAGATGATCATCGGACATATTGACATCAAGAGGCACGCATGATCTACCCGAGTATAGCACGGCAATCTGGGCCAGAACATGATTCATTCCTCTCGGGATGAGGATTCCAACCGGAGTTTCGTCGCAGGGGCAGAGCCCATGAATTTGCTGGGCCAGATACAGTGCTTTCCAATGCAAATCAGCATATGATAATGCATGCCCATTGCTCTCAACCGCTGTTGCTGCACCATTCGCAGAAGCTTGCGCTTGGAAAAGAGCCCCAAGGCCTGGGTTCCATTGATCCTCTGCTGAACAGACCATCTTGCTGGGCAACGTGTATCGATGAATTGGCGCAGTAGGCATAATGAAATGAGTAGTAAGTAGCAGCAGATCGTCTGTCAAAAGATGATATGCTGTATTACCAGATGATTTGAGTATGCAGTTATCAATGATTTGAGTTACAACAACTTGGGAGTACGCTTCTAATCACCTATGTATTAAACTACTGCCACTGCAAGTAGGAGCTACTTACTGTGGGATCCAAATCCTCCAATGGATCGCTAAGCCCTCTCCACGAGCATCAAGAGTGTTATTCATTCTAAACCCGGGTCTATGACGGTTTGTAGATAATGGAGTCACCACCTTTCGTATAAGCTACTATTCTCCGCTTCTTAACCTCAGCCTCCAGCAATGGTGGTGTCATGCACGGGAATCATCGCCACGAATGTCCGAGGAATAGGTGGCACTCTGCTCTAAAATGCAGACAGAAGGAAGACGACTTCCGCAAACAGCGTAAGTAGTATAGAGAGGATTTCCCAGTTAGTAGAGGATAAATACGTTAATACTACAGGTATTCCATGGGCTCGAGAGTCATGACCAAGAGGAGCGTAGCAGCTAACTCCACAAGGTATGGTAATCCAATTTCTACTTCATATAAGGCTACAGTGACGCGATGCAAAGAATCCAGAACATTGTCCTAAGAGCGAAGAGATCTAGGTTGACGTAACCTTCATCGGCTGAACAAAATAGCTGTTCGACCTGAGATCCGTCGAGGTAGCATTGCGGTGATATGGTGCGTCTAGGCTTTGCATTGCGTTGACAGCTTTACAAAACTCCTGGGGCATTAGGCAACACAACAAAACAAGTTTTGCTTGATAGAAATTGTACAATTATCTAGGAACCTACTGTTCAATATCATGCACACCTTCCTTCACGCTTTGCAACATGGCCTTGATCATAAGAAGTTGTATCTCGACAGGCCAGTACCACTAGTCTTTCAGCTTTCGGTAGCTACCATAGTAGAGAGATGTTGAACAAGTTCAAACAAGTCCATTCAGTTTGCTTAATGAATTGCATCATAGGATCTGTACTACATTCAATATAAACGTCATTACATGAGTACTTGAGTGCGGCGAGGCACTTGGTGTGGCCCCATTTACTTAGGCATACTACCATTGATGTCATAAGTCTAAATTTAGACAAGAGATTGACGATACTATACTAATTCCGGACTATAGGGTGCGATGGTTGTGTAGCGCACTTGTATGTTGAGTGTGAAAGGAAAAGCCAATAGAATGGAGTTGCTTAGGTAGAGAGTGGGAATAACCGTAGACAGTCGTTGGAAGATCTAAGACAGTTACGTTAATGTGACCACTCGACTGAATTTGACGCTCTTATCCAACTTGGGCTTCCTATCCCTGGTGTAGCCAGGCGAGCGTCAACGTACCCAACTGGCCTTTTCCGATTCAGACCGTCTGCAGCGTACCGAAGAGGCTTTACAGATGTCATAGCAATTCCGCAAGAGGTTGCGACACCAACGCATAGCAGTACCCTGGCCGTGGATCCTCTTGCTGCTAAGCAACATTTGCGTTATCCGCACTTTTAGCATAGTGAAGTCATCACATAACCCAAAAATCTACAAAAGCAATATGCACCGAAATTGCAACCCTGGGGCCATGTCCCATAGCACACCTAGGCCACCGTTGCAGTGGCAAAGCTGTTCTATGATGATCTGGGCGCGCTTATAGACATTATTTACCCAAGTGAATGGAGACACCACTGTGGATACAGGGTATCCACCTGTGTCTGGACGTACAAGTCGCTCGCTGCTGGATGCATGCAGCTATGCCTAGACCGGTACTTGTCTGATCAGTACGTTGCTGGTGTTCCATTTGAAATTCTGTCCCACCCCTTGAAAGGAATATAAGATCCACTAAAGCACGCCTCAAGTAATCCTTGTTCTATGTTGAAGTCCTCGTTTAGTTCTGTACTCCAGTGAAGGAAACAAAGGAGCGACGAGAATCATGTCAGCCGAAACGAAGACCATTGCTGTGTATGGTGCTACAGGTAAGAAGCCGACAGCTCCACGCCATAACAAGTAATTTAAAAAGTATAACCCCGTCGAAGGTACTCAGGGGACTGCAGTCGCTCTGAGCTTGCTCCAGAGCAAGCAAAATTTTGTGGTGCGGGCAATTACTCGGAATCCTAAAGCACCTAAGGCTCAAGCACTTGCTCGCCTGGGAGCAGAGGTAGTGAAAGCAGATGGATTCAGTGATTACGAGATGCTGGCGGCGCTTTCCGGAGCTTGGGGCTTTTGGCTCAATACTCATCACCACGATCCAGTAAGCAACTACTCCGAAACGAGCTTTCGCCGCAGGACCACTAAGAGAACGAGCTAACTACCATCGCAGGCACTCCTCACTCCTGAAGGCCCCGATGACGAAGCGTTTGGCAAACGCCTTGTAGCGCTTGCTGCGAAAGCCGGCATCAAGGTTCTCATTTACAGTACGTGCGAGTCTCCTGCTCAGTTTACGTACAACAAGGCACCGGTACCTGGTATGGATGGTATGTATAACTTCCCATTATCTTCTCGCCACATGAGTATATCCTAAGATCGCATCATAGGCAAGAACAGAGTCGAAATGTTTGCTCGAAGCTTTAAAGAGTTTGATTCTGTTATCGGTGCCTTTCCTGGATGGTATATGGAAAATTTCTTGTCTGAGGAGTATGTGTCTTGCTTTGGAGGCTTTCCATCTGTTCCAGATGCCGAAGGCTATCTTAGCTTCCACAGCCCACTTTGGGGAGGGCATGGGAAAGTTCAGTTTATCTCAATCGCGGATGACTTTGGAGAGATGGTCCATGGAATGTTCCTAAATCCAGCAAAATGGAAAAACAAAACCATCCAATGCTTCAGCGACGCGTTTACTTACGACGACATGACAAAGATATTTACTGAAGGTGAGTAGCTACCCGAAACCAATCCATGACAGCAGCCTAATCAAACTTATTACAGTTACCGGAAAGAATGCTCGATATGTTCCTATGGACTCGTACAACGATTTCCCCACCAATGGCAGTACCGTTTTGGAAGAGATCCAAGATGTTTTTAGATACGCCCAGGTAAATAATGGCTGGTTTTTCGGAAATCCAGACAATATAGACGATGGACGTGCCCTCAAGGAAGCAGCTCGGAAAGATAAAGGACTGCTGGTTGAGCCACTCATCTCCGTGAAACAGTATTTCGAGAAACATTTCGTCTATCCAAACTAGTATTACGAACTGCTTTGGATAAGCACATTTTGGCAGCGTCGTCTCAGTGATCTATACTTAATATTCAAGCCTAATAGCCAAAGAATACCAGATCTCTACACTCAGTAGTCTTGAGGAACTTCCGGCCTGTTGATAGTAAAACACTAATTTACATTTTAACGAAGCACTACGTACTTTCTCTGGCTATGAGTCCCTGATATATTACAATGGGAAAGCTGCTAAAAGCTTGATTCGTGGAGTATATGCGGGTATTCTGAATCATGATGCTTCCTTGACAAAGTTCAAAATAAAGCAGCATGGGTTTCTAGAACCTTGGTAAGCTGGTATTACCGGTGAGGCCGGTCCCTTCCCTCCATAGATATTAGATGAGACGCATATCCTTGTCATAGAAGCTTGATATAGAGGTCTCGCCCTATGGATGGAAATATTTCTAAGGTGTCAGCTGTCTCAATGGTACGTAAGTGATTAGAGGTGGCGCTTTCAGCTACGGACCGTCGGCTCTCTTCGGCTGTTAACGACCATACGACGCCTAAAACCTTGTCCTCCAGTCACACTCGCGTTTATTTCTTGGAATATATGGAATCTAGAGCTCGAACCTCGCCGATAGACGTCATATTGAGTAATTCACTTCTACTGAACCAGTGGAGCAAATAATCCACATACTGCGGCGTGCTGTCTGGTCGTCACAGACCACGCAGGAGCAGGTAGTAATCGAAACCCGAATGGCCCATCTCGCCGTGATAACAGCAATGATGACGATTTGAAAAGCTGTCAATATTTGGGACGTGGCTAATATTTTGTCAAGGTTATTCGCAAATTATAAAGGGTCCCTCGACGTGTCATTCGGAACTAGGAAGCTACACCAAGCCGCTTTTCGTCAAGAGGGAACCTCAAGTAGGCCCTTTTGCACCGACTAGTATACGTCGCACTCTGAATGATGGCTTTCCAGCAGCTAGGAGCACAGGCCGACGGTCATGCAACTGTTGTATTTCCGGGTGACCAAGATTTTGATGATAGCGTAAAGCGATGGTCTGCTATAGGCTTTCGACGACCGGTACTACCCGCTACCCTTACAAGCCATTGTTTCCTTACTGACATAGTCCGTACAGGGTGTAGTGGTTCTCCCCACAGATGTTCAGGGAATAGCGAGGACTGTGCGGTATGCAAAGGATCACCAGCTAGATCTAGCGGTTCAGGGTGGAGGCCACTCCAGCAGCACCGCTTCGTCGACTGATGGAGGCATCTTGATGAACCTCGGCAGGATGAACCGAGTGGGCGTCGATACTAGCACCCAGACAGTCACCGTTCAAGGTGGTGCAACATGGGCTGATGTGGGCCGAGAAACTGCTAGGTACCAGCTAGCCGTCAACGGAGGCACAACTGGCCAGGTTGGGGTTGGGGGTCTCACTTTGCGCGGCGGGTTCGGATTCTTGACGCCGCAACATGGGGTGACTCTCGACACACTCCTTGCGGCAAAAGTGGTAACCGGAGAAGGGATCGAGTTGCAGGTGTCCACAAAGGAACACTCGGATTTATTCTGGGCTATTCGAGGTGCTGGACCAAATGTTGCAGTGGTGGCAGAATTCAAGTTCCAGGCTTACCCACAACCGAATTGGGTCTGGTCTGGATTGAGAATCCACGCATCTAGCGAGGTATTGAAGGTCGTTGAAGCCCTGAATGAGGCGCTTGTTCACCCCCAGGGGAAGGCTGCGGCGCAGTGTATTCTGTCTTTATCCCCGGAGGACGAAAGAACCCCGACTGTCTCTACGGTAATATTCTTCAATGGCTCCGAAGAAGAAGGAAGGAGACATTTTGCTCGGTTGCTTGAAGTGGAATGCATCGAAGACAAAATTGGAATGAGACCCTATAGCAAAACACTCACTATCTGGGATCGATTGGCGCCCCCTGGGGGTCGGAAAAGAGAACTAGGGATTCAAATGACGTTACCACCCCGGCTTGCGTTTGTCTCACAGCTCATGGACAAAATCAGTGATAAACTTACCAAGGAGCCAGACCTGGGTAAAAGTGGCTTGGAGATCGACTATCTTGACCCGACCCAGACCTGCCGTACTCCCATTACAGAGACCGCTTTCCCTGCGCGTGTTAATCTCCTGCATGCGGCGCTCATGTTAGACTGGACTGACGCCGCCAAAGATGAGGACTTTCTATCATGGGGACAGTCAATCCAGAAGATGTGTGAAAATGAATTAATTAACCAAGGCCATAAACTGGCACACACAGTGTCGAACTTCAATGGTTACACTCAAGGTTCGTTCATGTCATAGGTTAAAGAATCTTTAAGGCAGCAAGCAATGCTGACATCCACATTAGAAATGAAAGTGGCAGCTGCAGATATGTTTGGCGTAAATGCGGATCGCTTATTGCACGTCAAGGCAAAGTATGATCCAGCTAATCTTTTCAACAAGCTTAACCCGCTTGATCGGGAATTATGATGGCGATTGCGGTGATCAATGCTAGCAGACAACCAGTTGCTAGGGTTGCTCTACGCATGCGCTAAAAGCCGCATTTAACTATCCGAGATTGCAGATGGCGGGTTTCCAATGTTATTTTACTGGATGTGTTTGAGTGGTTAATATTGATATTACATAGGCTACATGCCGGCTGAGAGTTGCATAATCAAACCGTAGAAATTAGAACCAACCCTTACCAAACTCTTCAGAAGTTTAAGTTCAATCCCTACAAATCCATGCTGACTGGGTCTCTTACGGCCCCCCATCAGCACTTTTCCTGTATGGACTAGGGTTGATATTTTTGTGGGTTAGACCGGGTTCCCCTATATTTAACCTAACCTGCCGAGGTTGGGCCCTAGATTACTAGGGCCTATAACCTAGTGGGTTCTAGGTAGCTTAACCTGCTAGGTTTTGTTCTGCTAAGGAGGATATTCTCTACCTATTTGATCTAGTTAGTATAGGCTAGGGTAGGCCTATAAAACGAAAAACTCATTCCACGAAAGCATCCACACTAAATCAACTATCCTTTCCCTTTCAACCTATAGTGTATATCAGATAACTGTCACCAAAAAAACAGACACTAGTGTTAGATTTGCTTAAACTCGGGGAATTCCTCCTCCGTCCAAACCTGCCAAACAAGCCGTCCACCACTAACAGTACCGCTTCTCATGATATCTAGAGCACTGCGCGCCCTATCCAGAAGAGTCTTCCCTTCGACCACCTGCTGCTTGTTCGGTTTGATAGCACCTTGGGCCAAAAGTGCAGGCATAATTTCCGGTTGAAGATGCTCTCGCAAAAAAAGCATTCTAGAGATAAAAAAGAAATTTCAGCCCACAATCAATCGCTGTCAACATTGTCTACGGCCCTAAGGTGGCAAAGCAACTGGATGTATAAGTTATGACATACCTCTTCGTAGCTGTAGCTTACTATAGGATGGACCTCGACCCCCGATGCCCAGGGAGCCTCCTTCGAGACATAAGCGGAAAGCTGCAGACCATCTTTCTTGGCCGAGCTTCTGATCACGACAGGAAGGACAGCCGCAACAACAGAGCCTGGCTGTGTGGCAATCTTTGAGATTGGAAGCAAGGAGCCGAACTATGAGTCCACGCAGTCAAAGACACGAATACCTTGGGAAAGCCCTTGGCTACGTAATAAGTCGAGAATGGAAGTGATAATGTTAGAATCGCGATAGTCAAAGATGTGTGCCGCCCCGTAGGCCTTCATTGTCTCATAATGGTTCGGGGAAGCTGTTGCTATCACATTTTCGTATCCCTAGTGTTTGAGGATTTGCACCGCGAACTGACCCACGGAACTGGCCGCACCCCAGATTAGAATTCACCATCCGTTATAACCCAGCACGGGTAGGGTGATCCCTGCTCTGGTAAACTAATACCAAAGGCTAGTTTCGCCCCATTAACACCAGCTCCATAGGCTCGACTGAAGCACTGTTAGCACCGACGAAGGAATATACTATAGGTGGATGTAGGTTTATTTTGGGCCCATGCATCCATCCTCCCAACATTTGGGATGAGCTAATCAGGGATTCTGCGTTCCAGGGGCTCCTTGATCGGCGGCAGAAACAAGAGCCTCGGGGATTATCCTATCCAGGGGCATGATGGGTCATCTTTGAGCAGGGGTCCAACCTCTTCCCGACTAACTCAAAGAGTTGTTTCACTTACAGAGTTGTGGAACGCACACTTCCACTCTGAGGCTAGGGGTCACCGGATTTTACCCTGTCATCTGCCACCTTAAGTCCGTCAATGCCATATAAAGAAGCCTTAGACCGAGAAGCCACCTAGTGGTAGAATGTCTAATTATTGTGGGCGTGTTTGCCATAGGGCTCATGGTCCGCTTAATGTCGGCGAATACCTATCTGGTCGATTCCTGTCTTATGCATGCGACCTCGGTAACCACCGCCGCAGACACGGCGCTGCGGTCGTTGGTCGGTGCTGTTCTCACATTGGCGGGGCCGGCCATGTACGAAGCAATGGGGATATGTCAACCACTGGACTACAATATCCTCTAAGCATTGCAGTATCAATGTCCTGCCATGACAAAACGGAAGTGTGCCTACAGTTACTTTATCTATACGTAGGTCTATACCTGGGTGACCTCGCGTAAATCCTGGGCTTCGGGAAGCGGATGCGATGCAATGCTGGGATGATATAATACTTGCAACCTGACCAGACCATGAGTGTCTAATGCTTTCGTTCTTTCAATATAGTATTATTCTACATCAGATCTATTGTAAAAAACTTTTGCGCACTCATAAATGAATTTTTTCAACGCTCAGATTATATTTCTTCCCATTGATCGATCTGGTTGCACTATTTAGTTTGATATCTAAGGGAGAATATGCTGAAACAGCATCCATTCTTGGGTTGCCATGTCATTCATTGAAGGCGGAGCATGATCCGGTCTGCTTAGACCTCAGTGGCGGCTTGGAGGATCGCGTGACAGCATCTGTTGTCGTTTCCTTTTCCTCGAGCTTTGAATTACCTGCAAATCTGACTTTCCGTCGCCAGTCCTTGAGCACCGGTGGGCAATTTTGAACATTGTCCTGGTGGCATGGAAGACGCCTATGAGCTCCGCTACATGGACGACCTCCAAATTATTTGGTCCCACCAGGGCTACTATTTGATAGATAATTGCTTAACTCACAAGTGCCACAGAAAGGGCTTCCACTTCATGGAAACACGCATGCTGACGATACCAATATCGACGATGTCTCCACAAAGCACAGGTCCTACGCTTGGTGAGAGAGCTCCAAAAACAAACGTTTTGGGCAAATTTGTACCACAAACGTACGTCACCAGTGGGAAGTAACAAACCCATGATCACAAAGCGTCAGAGTTATGCATTACACGCAGAGTTTCAGTGTAATCCAACAAGTTCGTAGAAACATTTGACCGTGCTGTTTGCGCAGCTCCCTAGCAGGAGGAACTCAAGGTACAGCACAGTGATGTCAGTAAACTATGAAGAGTTGCATATTTCGGCAAGACTGGCGGTGCCGCAGTGGCCTGTGCGGCGTCCTTCACCCACTCCTATAATATAGTTCTTCAATAGGAGTATGGCATGATTGTTGTGCCCCGTCTGTTCAACAGACCATAATAGAGCCGCAGCAAAACACACCCGGCAGCGACGAAGAAGAGCAGGGCGGCATTTGTCCAGTGGCCAGTTGGATACCCCAGCGTCTTTTCGTTGGACTTGTAGATCCAGACCCCAACGATCTGGCCGGGTGCGCCAAATGAAACATTCAGTGCAATGGCCAGTCCGGCAGCGGCGGTCGAATACAAGTTTGATGATAGCCAGCCGAGCAAGGGTGGGATACAAGCAAAGCTGCCGCTGGCTGCCACAATCAAACAGCCATAACGTTGCTGTCCAAAAGCGTCAGAATCAGGGCATCTGTAGTACATGCAACGAGAGAAAAAAAGTGTGTGAGAGAAAAGGAGGGGGAGAGAATGAACTCACGGCATACGATTCGGCAGGTAAGAGGGCGGATGCCAGGAAGCCGACCGCGCCAATCAGGGCGAATGAGGCGGAATGTAACCCACGACTATATCCCGGCGTCAACAGAAAAGGATCGCAAGTAGAAGTGCTCGGAGGTCGAACTTACGCATTGAAATGGTCGGCAGACCAGGCCACGAAAATGGTCACTACATACGCGGTTGCATACGGAGGAACCGTCATCAGCTGCGCGCGTAGGTTCGAGAAGCCAAGACCAGTCGTAATTGATGGTGTAAACAAAGAAAGACTAGAAAAGGGTGTCAAGATACCGAAGTAAAGCTGGTTGGTACAAGTCAGTATCCGTCGACTTGTCGATAAAGGATATCCATCCACTCCCAGTGACCATCCTCTTCCCCTCATTTCCATTACTTACCACAAAGTGGGCATACAGTCGCCAATCGACCAGCGTCTTCTTCGCTTCCTCCCACGTCAGCCCAGCTGCCTCCCCGTGCGAGCCTTCAAACGCGAGTCGCTCCTTTGCAAGTTCCTTTTCCTCAGCAGAGAGCCAGTGCGTCGACTCCGGATAGTCTGGTAGGAAGAACCAGACAAGTACCGCAGATGCGCAAGACGGCGCCCCTTCAATAATAAAGAGCCACCTCCACGCAGACAGACCTTGGGCACCATCCATATGCCCCACACCATATGCAATCGCACCACCAAAAGCGCCTGCTAGAGTAGCCGAGGCCAGGATGAAGGCTACCCGCAGGGATCTCTCCGACACGCGGTACCAGAAGGTCAAATAGTAGACCAGGCCGGGAAACAGGCCAGCTTCCACTGTGCCTAGTAGAAACCGGACTCCTGTTAGCTCGCCATAGTTATGTACGGCTCCTAGGCCAATAGTGGTTGCACCCCAAGAGAACATCAAAAAAGCAATCCATCGCTAGGGTGTCATCAGGTATTAGCGGAGAGATAGGTGGGAGGATTGCTAGGGGGCACGAACGCTCGGCCTCAGCTTCTTCAGTAGATAGTTAGACGGTACTTCGAAGAGGGCGTATGCGATCAGGAAGATCATAAGGGCAATGCTTATTCCATGATTAGTTTGTGACCGACAACTGTTGACGGGATGCAACCGTACGTATATTGATATGAAGTAACACCGGTCTCGGTGGCCAAGTCATGGTGCATGTTTGCGTTCAAAGTTTTAGCATTACCTTTGCAACGTTAGCTCCAAGTGCCACAGAGCTATTTAGTTCTTCCTGGCTGCAAGCCAAAGCTAGTCTTACCAATATTCGAGCGATCCAGGTAGCAGAGCAAGTAAATGAAAGCGGCCAAAGGAATGATACGAATATCCTGCTTCCGGAGCAGTGCTTTCTCAAGCGCAGAATACTCGAGGGCAGCGCTACTGGCAGATACCATCTGGTGAGAAGGAAATATGTCAATTGTCCCCAACCATAAACAAGGGTTATTCTCGACGTTGCCTGGGCAGCCAACATACATCTTGGTGCTGGCAGGCCTCTCCTTTCTCTGCGCAGTCTGCCATTTCCACGGGGTACATGAGCTCGTCTTCTTCGATTATGTTGCGACTCGATCAGCAGGACGGCATGTTAATCTGAAAACCGGTGAAATTAAGTGTTCCTCACTGGACGTCTTATGTTTTCGAGCTGTCGGTGACGGATTGCGGGTCCGCTGTCCGATAATTGCGGAGTATTCTGGGGAAAAGTGATTGATACCTGACTGTCCCAACCATGTTTCAGATCCCGCCTGGGCGGGGCGTCGGGCCAGACGACCGATACCATGGTCATCTACCGCCGCTTGAGAAAGATCAGCGCCAGCTGCTCACGTCCGTAAATTTTGTGTGTAGTATCTGGTCCTGCACACTAAGATGGACGGACTTGGGTGCCGAAACACTCATGCTGTCGGGATGAATAACGGACTGCCATGCCGTAGATACTGTTAAAAGGCCTACTCGTTATCCACGGTGCGCGTGGCTACGAATATCCCTCCTTCTCACAATCATTCACCATTTGACTCTTGTTCGGAGCGGCGGATTTCCGTGAAGTAAGATGCTCAGAAAACGGCCCTTGAGGGTTGGTAACGTATCAGGCGCGACAGGCGATAGCCCCAATGCCATGCGACGGATGGCGCAGGATGGCAACGTCGATGTGATTGTAGGTGACTGGCTATCTGAAATGAACATCGCATGGAATGCTATCGCCAAGGCCCAGGATCCTTCTCTCGGCTACGAGGCTGGCTTTCTCCTACAGCTGAGCGAGTCCATTGATCTTATCATGGAGCGCGACATCAAAGTGGTCACCAATGCCGGGGCGTTGAATACCGCTGCCCTGGCGGCGGAGACTCGGGCAATCTCTCGGGCCCGAGGACATCATGAGGCGAAAATTGCGATGGTTTTGGGAGATGATATATCGGGTCTGATCAAAGACCCTGAGGTCCGCCGCAATTTGACTCATTTGGATCACGGTGACTGGCGATTCGAAGACTGGCCCATGGAAGCTTACTGCGGTGTGGCTTATATCGGCGCTTGGGGGATTGTCGAAGCCCTCAATGCAGGAGCCGATATCGTGATTTGTGGCCGAGTTACCGATGCTTCTCCAGTGATTGCTGCTGCCGCTTGGTGGTATCAGTGGGGCCGAAATGCTTGGGATAGTCTGGCGGGAGCTTTAATTGCAGGCCGTAGGTGACTACTCTCCGAACATATTTCAGGATAGTTAGTTTCTCTTCAACGAAGCTTACTAACCCCATCAAAGATTTGATTGAGTGTGGTCCGTATATTACTGGCGCCAACTTCTCGGGATTCAAAACGCTGCTCCCAAAACTCATCGATCTCTCGTTCCCCATCGCCGAAATCAACGAAGACGGGACATGCGTAATTACGAAGTGTGAAGGGTATGGTGGCGCGGTCACCAAGCACAATACCACAGCCCAGTTTCTGTATGAGCTCCAAGGGGAGCAATACCTGAATCCGGATGTTGTGGCAAATCTCCACGATATTCAGATCCAGGACATTGGGCCAGACAGGGTCCACGTCCATGGAGTAACCGGAGTTCCTCCTCCAGCGACCACCAAAGCGATTATTGCAGCGCGCGGCGGATACCAGGCTGAGGCCACGTTTTACATTAACGGGCTCGATGTGACCGAAAAGGCGGAGATGATGCGCAATCAGCTTTTGCATATTTTCCGGGATCACTCGTTCAGCAAACTGTCCATTGAGCTATACGGCTCGCCTGCAGTGGATCCCAAGAGGCAGCAGGCGGGAACAGTCTCGCTGCGCGTATTTGCGCAGGCCAGGAATTTGGAAGATATATCCGCACTGAAGTTTAAGATTCCGATTTATGCATTGCGCATGCAGAGCTATCCTGGTAAGCGCACGGCTCCCTCCACTAACCCCTACCAACAACTTCTGCTCATCCAAATAATCAATTCCAGGGTACCACATGAACCTCGATTTCCGAACTATGGACCCAAAACCATTCATGGAAATCTTTCCGGCAACAATAAGCTGCAGTCTTGTAAAGCACCGCGTTCGGATCTTACCAAACGGCCCGGAGATTCCAATTGTTACGCCCCCTTCAACCACCAAACTCACACCACAACCCACCTACGAAACCCTCCACCCAACTACACTATCCATGTTCGGACCAACAGAAGAAGCCCCGCTGGGGAGCATCGTCCACGCTCGATCTGGCGACAAAGCAAACAACAGCAACATCGGCTTCTTCGTTCGCACCGAAGAAGAATATCCGTGGTTGCAATCGTTCCTGACAATTCCTCGGCTGAAGGAGCTTTTCGCTGAGGATTGGGTCGAGAAGACTGAAGATGGGGACCATAGACAGGTGGAGCGATGCGAGTTTCCAAATATTTTGGCCGTGCATTTCCGGGTCTTGGACTTTTTGGACGGTGGCATTGCGAGCTCTAGTAGAATAGATGGACTCGGTAAGGGAGTTGGGGAGTACCTGCGCAGCCGGGTGGTGCCAATCCCTGTGAAATTTTTACAGAGGGAGTGGATTTAGAGCTGCTTTTTTTTTTTTGTTTTTTCATCCTTTTTAATCTTGAAAATGTTGGAATAGCGATGTAGATATAGAGTTGATAAGGGTACACAGGACCTCAAGTTCAAATCTTCCTTTCAAGATCTTCCTGGATACTAGTCATTATTCCCCCATGATTGCACTGCGTGAAAAGTCATACCCCCAATCTCTTGCAGCCAATCTTGAGAAAGCTGTCGGATCGGACCGTCACCGCTATATGTATCGTGAAAATGCTGAAGATCTTCGAAGCAGTCTCGCAACACTGTGTCAACGCCCAGAGGGACGGAGGTGGCTGTGGTCATGGGCGGTAATGTGGCACCGCTACCGGAGGATAACGGAGCATTTAGATCTGGTTGCGGTGCTAGCATCGAGTTACGAGGCATCCCGGAGTCATTTATCGACGTCGAAGATGTGGTTAACTGTGTAAAGTAGGCGATAACATCAGCAAGCACCGCATCGCTGAGCCGATCAAAAACCTGGTGACAATAGCGTGGTGTAGCCCATCGCTCGGACACAGCCACAAGCACTATTGAACAGGAACGACAGGTATTGACCACTTCAATAATAGCCGGATCAGTAGAAAGAGTGCTTCTTTCCAAAGGTGCGCGCGTATTCACCTGGCGAGCCCGATAGTGTCGACCCACGGCATAGATGTAGGACAGCCCGGCCATGAAGACAGCGTGGAGAGTGATCCACGTGTAATTTATGCGCTGGGAAGTGTGGAGTAGGGCATATCGTGCAATCGCCTCTCGGGATGCGTCAAAGATAGATTGGAGAGTGGCTAGCGAACGTGCTGATATCGAGGGCAAGACAGGTGACGGTCGATTTAGCATTAACAGCGCATTATAGTATAACAATTCGTACCATTCCGGGGACAGAAAACAGGAGCGCCGGGTATTCTCGCGGCTTTCGGGGTGCAAGCGTAGATTTTCGCTCTCATTTCGCCACTGCTCGAGCTCTTCTATTAACGCCACCCGGGCCGTTGCCGCGGAGGCTTCATCGCGTGCATCAGCACGGTTGCTGTGCAGCGAGGTCATCACCTTGCCACTTAATATCCTATATCGCGTGATGTGATTGAATATTGCCGTTGGAAATGGTAAATCTTTGTTCCACAGATTCGAATCGCTCGACTCAATGATAGGCTCGGGAAGAGCAGTATCAACATCTTCAAGATGAATAGCCAAGGGCCGGCCTAGGGTGATGCTTACTATCCTACAGTATCTGTTAGGTATAGCCCTGGTTTCAATCCCAAATACTGAACGAACTTACCGATCCATATTAACGACACACCAGAAGCATCGTCGGCGAGTTTCACTCGCAGCCAGGAGATCTTCATTGTCCGGGAGGCCACTCGGTTTGTAATACGTTTCATTACGATGCAGGCCCTGTTCGGAACACATGCGGGCAGCGAATCCAACCATATGCCAGAGACTAGCTGACGTCTCTTGGGTTGAACTGGTCATGCGATATTGGCATAGCAGGAGCAGGGCCTGCAAAGCGTGAATATCGGCGCGCTGCAGGACTTCATTCACACGCGTCATCGCTTGTGCTTGAAACTTCTCGCTTTCGGGCAATGATTGCCAATCACACTTGTGTGCACTTGTCATCGCAATTGCAAGCACCATGTAGAACTGAAATGCGACCACGGCATCGGCTTCTAACACTATGCCGTCGGTATAGATGCGATCAAGGTTTGCCATCACGGAGAGATGATTTAGAAATGGGTAGCAGAGATGGTGGTGATTGAAGTATGCCTGGTGTAATTGTCGGGCGACCTTCTCAGGGGGTAATGATTCTGACGATATACGTAGTGACCGGGTTGTTGGAGTAACTGGCCGCGGGGATGCTCGATTTGTGGAATGCTCATGGCGGCTAGATGAATTCAACGATGCCACCCCCTGGACGAGATGCGCAAACAATATGTCGCTAGCGATATTGGAATAGCTGCGCTCGCCTCCCGCATGTCGCGAAAGGAACGATACTTCGTCGGCGACCTCATTACGGTCAAAGGGGAAGTTTGGACTGAGGACTGATGGCGGAGGATTCTCACGGCGCTCCTGGTGAATGCTGTTGTGCGGCAAAGATTGGTATGTCGCGAGTTGAGAAGAAAGGGCACGATTCCGCGCTTCAGCCTGCCGCAGTCGCCGCTCAATACGTTCGACGGCCTCGCGGCGGACGGTCGGCTCCTGGGACCGATTGACATAGAGGCAGGCTGTGCGAGCTTTCTGGCACTGCCCACAGGTGGGGACCGCTTTGTCACACTTGCACTTGCGTCGGTAGCAGCGGTCACAAGCCTGCATGACGCGAATCGGGGACAATCTGCTCCTGTATCGTCTTTTCTCTTCGGTGCGCCGCGCGGTGGATTTGTGACTTGGGGGGAAATGGGGAGAACCATGAAACCCCGCTGTTCGGAGGGCGGCGCCGATAGCCGACAAGGCTTTGTGTATTGTGTCCGGCAAGACAATTGCCGAGTGGTATGCGTGCTCTAGTTTTCCCAGAGCTACATAAAATGAGCCGAGGAGAACAATACCTGAGTTCGCGGTAAATTTATTCCTAGTACTGGCCCACTGCAATGAAATATTCCGGATGTTTTGTGGCGGCAGCTGGCCTACTCTCCGCCCGTTCTTGCTGGGCGGCCAGTTGTTCAAGGCATCTTGAACCAGTTCTACCAGGAACTAGCATAACCAGTGCGGAAGATGCAGTGCTAATCCGGTCATCGCACAATATTTCCTATTGTCGAGTCACCGGCTCCGTGGCCTATGGTTATCACAACCACTCCGTCGAATTTGAACTGTGGCTGCCATCGCGCGACTCGTACAATGGACGTTTTATGGTCGTTGGTAAGGATTTCTTCTTTCCCATGTTCTATAAGGCGGCTATTGAACATGAACAATGTAGGGAATGGGGGGTTTGCCGGCGTGATTGACACGGATCAGATGGCGTTGCAATTGGAACAAGGATTTGCAGTAGCGGGGTAGGTATGTCCACGTTTTTTACTGCCAAGGAGAGCTTGCCTAATCTCCGATCGATATAGCGGTGACTCCGGCCATCGACTGGCAGGTAATGGGGCTGGGGGCTCGGGGTCTTATATCCCGTTCCTCAACGACGTGGAGGAAACAAAGGCATGGATCCATGAATCCATTGCAATCTTCACGGAACCAACCCGCAAAATCACTACTTCATTTTACAAACGGCCTCCCCGTCACAGTTATTATCATGGATGCTCGACTGGAGGCGCCCAGGGCTTTGCACTGGCTCAGTTCCATCCTCACCTCTTTGACGGCATCTATGCTGGGTCTCCAGGGAACTGGTACTCTCATCTCATGCTTTCTTTCCTATGGAATGGGCGCCATGCAAAGGTAAGCAGTGGTTTAGTTTAGTTCTTGGCCAACAAACTAACCAGATCAGGCGGATGGTTTCATTGATCAAGCTGCTCTCAACGCTACCACAGAAGCAATACTCGATGCCTGTGATGAGCTCGACGGGGTGAAGGATGGCCTCATTGGGAACCCACTTGGTTGCAATTTTGACATCGATTCACTGGCCTGTTTACGTGAAGTCAGTACCTCTTTGACAAACCGAACCTGCTTAAATCCCGTGCAATTGGAGTCACTGAAGGCCATCTACGCTGGGCCAATGGACACGACGACTAACACAACCATCTACCCGGGCTTCAGTCTGGGGTCTGAAAGAGAGTTGCTAGCGCAAGAAACTTCGCTATATGAGGCATTTGCCGCGCCAGTTCTACAAAATTTGGTATTTCACAACGTTTCCTACGATATCGACACATTCAGCTTTGGGCTCGATGTTGCAAAGGTTGACGAGGTGGCCGGCCCGCTCATTGACGAGATCGGAGTCGATCTCAGCGCGTTCCGACGCCATGGTGGTAAGATGATTGTGACGCAAGGTAAGCACATATCCTATGAGTATGAGTATGTTTTGGAGCACAACAGCTAATGAGGATTCAGGCTGGGCTGATTCCCTCAATGCGGCAACGTGGCCCATCCAGCACCTTGAACAGCTACAGCATTCCAGTACTGATACCTTGGTCTCCAGCTTTTATAATTTATACATGGTTCCTGGTATGTCTACGCTGACAGCAGAAACTCATTGTTCTACATGATTGAAGCTGACTATATCAGGTGGTGGTCATTGTGGTGCGGCAAATTCATATCCTCATGTGCCGGCTACATACCATGTTGAAGAGGCACTCGTCGCATGGGTAGAGGGAAATACGTTTCCTAACTACATTCTATCGTCGAATCCTCCTGATGGCTCCTCGCGGACGCGCAAACTCTGCCCTTGGCCGAAGACGGCGAAGCTTCGGTATCAAGCAAATCCCAATGTAGCTGAAAGCTATGAATGCGTCCATGACTGAGGCTGTGCATCATAGCACTAATTGGCAACATAGTTTGTTAGGACAAGTCATGTATGTAGTGTCGGGATGCTGCCTTTGTTCTTTACAGGAAGGACGGTCTGCCAGGGATTTTTTTGTATTATGGCAACATGAGGACTCGTACAAGGTTCCCTAGTATATGTTTAATCACGTAATATTGTTCTATAGTTACAGCGTGAAGAAGGTGCCGCGCGTCAATTGAGGATGCGTAAATCAAAATAATTTTTATCGCCGACTGCCCAAGGCATTCATCCTGTATCTGAAATCTAGTGTTATTCGGAAATGGTCTGATTATCGCACCCAGCTAAGTTCAGGTTGTGACCCAATAAAAAGAGGGCCGTTGTTCAAAGATCTCGAGGCCCTAAGATGGTCTTGAGCAAATTCGGGTGTCATGTGTTCGAGGAATCAGGTAGAATAATTTTTAACCCACTTTTTAGGTGCATTTTGCGTGATGTTTGCTCCCCGGGCGCTCCATTGTGGTTAAGGGCAATTCGTTGAAGTTGCAGTCGATGGTCGTCCGTAACTAGCTAGGGGAAACAGACTGAGCTTATCAACCTACCATGAACTCCGTGACAAGCGCGGCTAACGCTTTAATGAGGGATGCATCCAGTCCCATATCTGCTTAATGGCTGAAGCTTCCCGATCCTCCTCGTCCTTCTTCCGGAGCCCTCTTCAACGGTTAAGCTTCGTGAATGGGCATATGCATACACGCGACCATCTGATGATGTATTATAGCAGGCCGTTTATATCATTAGTTGATTCATGAATACAGCGGAAATATAGGAGAACCCAACCCAAGGATGCAGCATCGCTTAAGGCTCTATTTGTTTTGCTTTTCATGTTTTGGGTTGACTTTTCCGCCTCTCTCTGGGTTTCCAACACTTCAGCTGCTCGGCAAACTGGCTTCGGCAGTGACGTGTCGGATCAACGCGGTCGAGCGAATATAGGTCGCAATTGAGCTAGGAGGAAGCAATGATAAAATGTCTACTCCAAGGAGATGGACTTGATGCATATATTTATATGACATGTATTCTACGTGAACTGAGGACTAAACCACATTCAAGCCCCATTGTATGTCGTCAATTTTACTGATTGTTCCCACGTGCTTTTGGCTTTAAGAGCAGGGAAAACCCAAAATTCAAGCTGTTCCGGATCTGTTTCCGGGAGAAATACTATTCATCGCCTTAATACCTATCCTTAATGCCTACTATTAAACCACTATTGCAGGTAGGTAGCCAGCGCCCGAATGTGGGCGTCAAAGCAGCAAGGTAACAGATGCTGGGGTGGTTGAGGACTGACATATACTGACTGTTGTATGAATTTTTATTTTCTTTTAAGTATCATCATCGTCTCTTTTCTTGATTTCGCGTGGTCCTAATAAGACCAGGGAAGGTCAGTGTCAAGCTTTTGCCTCCCACGCAATGAGTATGGAACCGAATGATGGGCAGGGACCTACAATGATTTTATATTCCGCCTAAAGTCTAAAATATTCATTAATAGCCTAGAATTTGCCATTGACTATCGTCATGCAATTGTTTAGAATTAGGCGAAGCCCGACATCCTTTCTATCATCTTTGATAGAACAAGTCAGCCATGAATCACGATCGTGTGGGTTACATGGTGTTTGTCTAATTTCTAAACAATTACATGACTTACACAAAATCATGTATCACGCCTACACCGTGAGCAGGATAAGACCTTGGGAAATGGAGCTCGTCTTTCATGATGATTAAGAGTGGATATACTGTTATGTCCTCCTGTAGAGCACATCAGTCTGTTAATGATTCTATTAATATCATATCTTAATTTCATCACAAGCCAGGAAGTATAATGTACTATAGATATATCACTATAGTCGTTTGGGACAAACTGCTCAAGTTTCATCATTCACCTTAGTCGATCATCCGTCATCTTACGCCACCTTCTTTGTGCGGTCGTATAATATCGATTGTTAGCAAATGATTGTATTTCGTACCTCTTGGACATTTTTCAGCAGAATAGCCCAGAAAGATAGCCTAACTTCTCAGGACAACATCATATATACACCAACTAAGTATTTAGATAGGTGTTTCTTGAAGAAGATTTCCAAAGAAGGGTCATTGATTTGCTAGGCATAACTAAGACCTTTATTACCATTCCTTAATCACACTTCAGACGGCTTGACTTAAATTCCCAGTGTCTTATCTTTGTTGATTTAGTAATTATTTCTAAAAAGAGTAGCAGACTATACTAATATATTTTTGTCGAAGATAATGATAAACTGACTACTAATAAGTATACTTTTCATTGTGTGAGATTTGTGCTTATTCTACATCTGATAATGTAAAGTCTTCCTCTTTTCTGTTGGGTTTAGCGCCTTGCTACTCGGACCTTCAGCCCTCCTTCAACCCCCTACGCTGCACTGCCTGAATCGTCCCAGCCAGACAAACGACTTTTGAATACCATACGCCGAAAATTTTGATGGCATCACCCAGCTGCCGCGTTCAGGCGATAATACCCACCTTACTCACCGTAGGAAGACTACTTCGAAACATTCCTGAATCTTAAGGGACGTCATATAACTCCCTGTTCCTCGGCGTATTCAATACCTTATCTCGCCAGCGCTGGTCTGTTGATCTAATCAATCAACGTTTGAAAATTGGGATCAACAGGTGATCTTCATTAGTCTATCCCGGAAATACTTATCTCGGCAGCGCTGGTCTATTGATCTAATCAATCAACGTTTGAAAATTGGGATCAACAGGTAGTCTTCGTTAGTCTATCCCAGAAATAGTGAAACTGAAGAAGAACGTTGGCGAGACTCTCCGTGTGATCAGTATTGTCCCACTGCTCAGCCGCTCCGAGAAAAGTTTACAGGAGGAACACGCGGGAAATCGCTGGAACGTTTCCACTCACAGGTCTCACCGTTGCTGAATAATCTAATCGTCCGTGAGTAAGATTTCTGTAATCACGGCCAGACTCCGGACAATCTACGAATGAAAGCCCTGATCGGCATGCCGAGAGTCCATCCGAAGGAAGAAGTGGACCCTTTCCCGGTGAATCCGCGGGTGTGGAAACTTCTCCCGTTTTAGTAGAGTCTCATGTCGATACGGCTCCGTAGGGACTCTAGATGCAGAATTCTGGCAATATCATATGGAGAAGGGCGGTGCTACATACAATTTACCGACAAATGTCGCCACATGGTGTCATACGCACGAAGACAGCAGCGACAGCAGGGGAATGCAGGCAGCGGGTGACCCGTCCATCCAGTTGGACCCTCGAGGTAATTTAAACTTAGGGTGCGTTTCCAACCATTACTGTGGGACAGGGATCCCTTTTTAAATGAGGGATCCGCTGACAAATGATTACGCAACTGATCCCTGCGCTGTCGAGGGTATGGAGGGACCGTGAAACATATATGAAGGCGCACTACCACGCAGTTCTATCGGATTTTTAGGGGTCATTTCATCACCTGTACAAACCATGTTGGGAAAATTCTCATTCCTCAGCGCCCTGTCCCTTGCAGTGGCTGCACCTTTGTCCAATTCCACGTCTCCAAAGTATGACTATATCGTCATAGGAGGTGGTACCAGTGGTTTGGCTGTCGCAAATCGTCTATCGGAGGATCCCAGCGTGAATGTGCTCATTCTTGAGGCCGGTGGCTCGGTCCAGAACAATCCCAATGTCACAACCGTGGATGGTTACGGGCTTGCATTTGGTACAGACATTGACTGGCAATACCAGTCCGTCAATCAGCCATATGGAGGTAACCTCAGTCAGGTGCTTCGTGCCGGGAAGGCCCTTGGTGGGACTAGCACTATAAATGGTTTGTATAACAGTCCGTAAGTTTCACCTGATGTAACTAACAAATTGTCTCTTATCCACAGGCATGGCTTATACGCGCGCTGAGGATGTCCAAATTGACTCCTGGGAAACCATTGGGAACTCCGGATGGACGTGGAAGAATTTGTTCCCTTACTATCGCAAGAGCGAGAACTTCACCATCCCAACCAAATCTCAGGCCTCTCTTGGAGCGTCGTATCACCCTGGATCCCACGGCCAGGGCGGTCCCCTTGACGTTGCCTTCACTAACATCGAGTCCAACAACCTGACCACCTATCTCAACCGTACCTTCCAGGGCATGGGACTTCCATGGACTGAGGATGTTAATGGCGGAAAGATGCGCGGCTTCAACATGTTCCCCTCCACCGTGAATCTTGAGGAGTATGTTCGTGAAGATGCCGCTCGTGCATACTACTGGCCCTACCGGTCCCGGCCTAACTTGCACGTCCTGCTCAACACTTTTGCCAACCGGATTATATGGGAGAATGAAGCCCATGATGGCCACGTCACTGCCAGCGGTGTTGAAATCACATCCAGGAACGGTACCGTCAGAGTTATTGGCGTCCAGAAGGAAGTCATTGTCTCTGCGGGTGCCTTGAAGTCCCCGGCTATCCTTGAACTTTCCGGAATTGGCAACCCTAGCGTTCTTGAAAAGCTCAACATCCCCGTTAAAGTTGACCTTCCTACTGTCGGCGAGAACCTTCAGGACCAGGTGAACAGCCATATGGCTGCTTCGAGCAACATTTCCATCTCCGGAAGCAAGACAGTCTCCTACCCCGATGTCTATGATGTCTTCGGTCATGAAGCAGCGTCGGTCGCCGAACAGATTCGTGCCAATCTGAAGCAATACGCAGCCGACACAGCGAAGGCCAATGGAAACATTATGAAGGCTTCCGATCTTGAGCGTCTCTTCGAGGTCCAGTATGATCTTATTTTCAAGGGCAGGGTTCCAATCGCAGAAGTCCTGAGCTACCCGGGCGGCGCGAAGTCAGTGTCTGTGGAGTTCTGGGCCCTTCTTCCCTTCGCTCGTGGAAGTGTTCACATTGGTTCCTCAGACCCGCTCCAATTCCCTGTCATCAACCCCAATTATTTCATGCTCGACTGGGACGCGAAAAGCTACGTCGCCGTTGCAAAGTATATTCGCCGCGCGTTCGAGACCTACCCTCTCAGCAGCATCGTCAAGGAGTCCACCCCTGGCTATGGTGTCCTTCCTCGGAACGCTTCTGAGCAGAGCTGGAAAGAATGGGTCTTTGATCACAACTGTAAGTTTCCGAGGCATTTCCGGAATAGTATGCGGGTACAGAATCCTAACAAACGGCCTAGATCGTTCTAACTTCCATCCCGTTGGCACTGCTGCCATGATGCCTCGTAAAATTGGCGGCGTCGTGAACGAGCGCCTGAGTGTGTACGGCACTACGAATGTCAGAGTTGTAGATGCGTCGGTGCTTCCATTCCAAGTCTGCGGCCATTTAGTGAGCACCCTATACGCTGTGGCCGAACGGGCAGCGGATTTCATCAAGGAAGACGCTGCTCGTCGTTAGACAGATCTCAAAGGGGATGTTGTGTTACTATCGATGGGTGGGTACTTAGAAGGTACCTTTCGCTCCTAAATGAAAGAATCTAGTACAATTGAGTCCGCCTTGTTCACATTTCAAGAATCTATTATAGTCATGTAAAATAATAAACTTCATGCATTGTGCCATACAAATGCCTCATATACTATTTTGGGTTAACCACCAAACTGACCTGTTACTGCATGGTAAACTGTCTTCGGTCGAAGGTGTAGATAGACACTTGGTACTGTATACAGTTACTAATCTGATATTGCAGAATGAAATCCTTGGGCATAACGGACCTCTTTCTTATGTGCGTGCCTATCTGATGCTGATCTATAGACTATCGGACAGGCTCCCAAGCCGAAGCAACCATGCAATGGAATGTCAGTGTCACTGTTCCTGACCTGTGTAGTGATCGACAAAAATTCATTTAAAAAGGTCAAGCTACAGCCGAGAAGATATATTAATCCGAAGCCGCTGTCAGACAAGACTTTAGGCTAAGAGATTCTTCTATAGTTCAGATTGCGCCGATCTACATTCCCACCCGGGATCTCCTCCCCGTCGATATACGGCTAAATGGGACTTCAGAATACCATGTAGTACGATTTAACCGTCGTCGCCTATATAGTCCGCATGTCTTCGTCCTTTCCAACCATACGTATAGTGCCATTCAGAGCTCCATCTTAAGCGTCTGCAGTCTCGGCCATCTGAAAATGAAAGCTCCCTCGATCACAACCTTCATCTCTCTCCTAGCCTTTACGACCACAGCAGAGGCAATCTTCGACAATGTTACCGTATTTGCGCCGCCATCCAACTGGGCTTCCCACAGCACCTCGTACGGCCGCACCCTTCTACTAGACCACAACAAGACACACCCCGTTCTGCTATCGACCTGGTCGTTTTTCCCGCCAGATGGGACATACCTCCCCATATACCGGTCAAAAGACGGCGGTCAAACGTGGTCTAACTATTCAAAAGTCCACTTCTCCAACAACGGAGGCTATGTCGGTGGTTCTATCTGGCAACCATTTCTCTTTGAGCTCCCACGGCAGGTAGGCGAGTACCCTCGCGGGACCATCCTCGCCTCGGGCAACGCTATCCCGCACGATTTCTCATCAACAAACATTGAGGTCTATGCCAGTCTGGATAGAGGGTGAGCCACTCCAAATCATTCGAGAGAAAGACTTGCTCATGACATCGAAGGTTCTCCTGGAAATTCGTCTCCGTCGTCGCGACTGGCGGCCCACCAAACACGACCAACGGCGCAACCCCGGTGTGGGAGCCCTTCATATCCATGTACGAAGACAAGTTGACGGTCTACTACTCCGACCAACGGGATCCTCTCCACGGCCAGAAACTCGCCCATCAGTCGACGCGAGACCTCATCCACTGGGGCCCCGTCGTCAACGACGCAGCCTATGCGAACTACACCCTGCGTCCCGGCATGACGACGGTTGCTCGGATCGGAAACGGAAAATACCTCCTCTCGTATGAGTTGGCCAACGCCCCCGAAGTCCCGTATGCAGTCCACTACCGTATCGCCGACAACCCGCTCAAGTTCGACGAGGCCACGCCTTACCTTCTCAAGTCCAGAGATGGGACGATCCCGGCCGCATGCCCGTACACCGTCTGGACGCCTGTTGGTGGGCCGCACGGTACCATCGTCATGAGTGACGGCACCTACTCTGAAGTCTTTATCAACAGGGAAAACGGTAGCCCCCACGCCTGGATCAAGGTGCCTACCGGTAAGGGCGTGGCGTATACTAGAGCATTAACGGTCATGCCGGACCCGAGTGTGATATTGTTCTTCAACGGGGGTATGTTTGGTGAAAACAGTACTATCGTTACGGCAGGAGAGTGGATTGTTCCCAGGCATTCCGATCACTTTTAGGCTGTATGCTCCCTTCTCCACACAGCTCTCCCTTACAATCACAATGGAACCAAAATGGAGAATGGTTCTTCAAGGAATCTCTAAATAGGCTGAAGAAAGCCACATCTAGATGTTTTCAAGCATGCAGACGTTGGTAGCGTTGCTGTTACTCATGCAGCAGGGGAATTTACCCGCACGTTGTTAATAGCCACGATGACTCCGGCGGGGTAACAGGGATATAAAACAATTACCAAACAAAATCGCATCTTAAGGCTCCTTTAGTCCTTCCTTCTCGGCAATCAACCTGGGTCAACTGCCGTCTCAGGAATGCTGATCAAATCCATAACCTATAAAACTGGACTTGGCAACCAGGGCATCTTTTTCCACTCTAGGGAGCCTGGTATAAAGGTTATATATTGATGGTTCAACGCATGATCATTTTCTCTCATATCACACGCTACAACCATTACCACTACAAAATCAGAAACTCCTCAAACTCCCCTCCCTTAACCTCAGCAAGCAACGGAGTAGGATGTTCTTTCTGGGCTTCCCCGATGCCCTCGACGAAAACGTTTCCAACCATACGATAATGTACCACATCTTCGTCGGTATTGCGAAAGCCCGAGTCCCGCAAGGCAACAGGATTCATCATTTTGCCCGAAAGAATCAGTAGATCTCCTTCCTGAATGTGCCCAATGCCAATGCCGAACCCGCCCGTTGGACAATCCGTCAGCTGAAAGACCGTCCTTCCTGCGAGGGATGACAGATCTCGCAGGAGCTGTTTCACAAGTTTTGATGACTGGGTAGAGTCGGAAAAGTCTTCAGAAGAACTGGTGAGTTGTTCCAGCGCGTTGAGGATATCGTCGATTGCGAACGTCTGTTGCATCTCGCCATGCGCAAGAAAAGCCCAGATTAAGCGTTCCGCCATGTTCGCTTCGTCTACGCCATTGCCCCATTCGGAGGCCGGCTCTCTAACTGCATCCAGAATCCTCCGGGCAATTTCCACAGTCTCTTCCGGGAAGTTGAAAACGATTCGAGTCCTGCCCACCCTTCTGGCCCAGAACCGTAGCACGTACTTGCCCGGAAGCAAGGACAGGTTCGTCATATAATCTTTCTGCTCCCAGTCCTGGAGAGACTTGTCAATCTCCTTATATCTAAACCTGCTTCTAGACGTCGAATCCCGATAGTTCGGCACCCACGACGGGCTGGGGCTACCCAGGATATTCCCATGGGGCCCGTTATAGAAATGAAACATGTTGAACACGAAATCTACCCCCTCGTAGACCAAAATCCAGAGCGTGACTTGGAGCGCCACCTCGTCCGCGGTATATTCGTAATCGACGGGGTACTTCTTCTGGACGCCGTCAACCATCGAGTACAGCGCGTAGAAGCGGTCGAGGGGATTGTAGCATTGGCGCTGGGCGGTCAGATCGAGCACATCCGCAAAGGACGACAGACCTTTGCGGCTGGCTGCGATATCGTGCGCAAAGTCCTGCATAGGATTTGACTGCGCGAGGCGCGTCTGCACTTCCTTCAGGCGGCTCTGGAGCTTCCGGTGGTTTTCGATGTCGGCTGCATCGCCCGCGCGCGGAGCCACCTTGTCGAGGTTCTCTATGAACGGAGCCAGAACCCCCGGAAATTGTAGACCCAAATCGACTAGCGAGGGGAGGGTGAAGGGGATGTTGCCGACCATGCACACGGGGAGCTTCTCGGGTAGATAGTACTCCTGGAAGGTCCATATGCGTCCCCAGTACGGCGCCGAAACGATGTCCAGAAAGCCCTGGACAGCGTCTAGAATAGATCCAATCGTGTCGCGCCGGTTCTTCTGGCTCCACGGCCGCGTAATCTGCCGTACGTCCTGGAGGATTCCCGCCAGGCTGCTTTCTCTTCGCTTAATCATCGACATTGTCTGTTCCATGTTGGGATTTATTGGTCCGAGCCATGCAACGACAGAGGTCGCCTCCTTGTAGATACGGCCCATGAGAGGGAGCTGGGTGTTCTTTTCTTTGACGTTGTTTTGATCGATGCAGATGAAGTCAATCCAGATGAGGCGCTTCTTCCGGGAATATCGAAGGCATTTCAGCGCTGCCTCAAGGTTCGTTGTGACCTGAAATGGGATGTCGTCCACTAAGATTTCCACCTTTTCAACAACATTTCCCCACACATATGAGAGAGCCTCGAATTGGGGTGGGTTGTTCAGTGACACGGTTTGCAAAGTGCATCTCACTGGGTCCTTTCCAATTTTGTCGGGTAGGATAGTGAGAAGGCGAATTTCTGCATTCTCGGGATTGAGAGGAGAGTAGGAAAAGGAGTCCGAAGGATGATCCATTGGAGCAGACAGGCCTTCTAATATATGCAGGTCTAAGTACGATCCGGTGAGATGTGAAGATGTTTGAGATGGAGATGTAGACATGTTTAACATTGTTGGCTGTCCGAGCGCTTTGACCTTGTGGCTTAAAGGGCTGTGAAGCCCCATAGTCAGCTTATACCCAAAGGCTGGGCTGCAGAACCATACAAGTGCCGCCAGATGGTCTAGCGTGGATTTAGTGCTGAGGGCCACTCCCATACGTTCCCATATTATTCAGTTGCTAGCGTGGCAAGTATAAGTCGCATGAGCGCTTACATCTCAGCAAGACAAAGAAGTTTAAACCTTCGGTACACATAGTCTATAGTTATTCCAGAAAATAAAGACATGTTCTGTGCTAGATTGATCTTTACTTGGGGATAGAGAGCAAGAGCACCATGCAGAGATGCATTATGGAATTTGATCGCAAGACCAGGAACTACAGATGCAACTGTCCCAAACATGACAATCAACCATACGCCAAGACAGAAACCGCGCTTGCAAAAATGCTAGCAACCCATCACACCCTTGATGAATGATACCGAACGAAAATTGAGGATTTGGGGACTTTGTATCTGTGGTGTGCTTCTTCCGTCTTCGGTTTCCCATTACATTCGCTTCTTTCTGCTTCCATTTTCTCTACATAACTATGGCTTGTTAGGATGGGTGTGACAGAATGTCAGAATTCTGATATCGGAGACGCGTTTTTCTACTGGTTTCATCGAACGCACCGGACGTTGATGCCGCCGTCCATGGTACCATCCATGTTGGAGTGAAGTACGAAGCCTATGTATTTCCAATTCATTGAACTATATTCCTCCAGCCCAAATAAACAAGCACATACGACCATAGGGTGTGGAAAACAGGGCTTCCCGTCCGCTCAGCCGTACTTAAGCCACATATTGAACGCGCTAAATTCTTAAAAAGCCTTCCTCCCCTGAAAAAGCGACCTTACGATTTTAGTGTGGGTGCTGGTGATGTGGGTGAGGACTTTATTGCTCCTCACCACTCTGGAAGATGGCTCGTGAGTGGTGATGAGAGGTGGTGATGAGGGTTCGCGAGTGGTGAGGAAGGACACCTTTACCAAGCAAATCGCACGCTAGGCCACCGATCCGGCTGCTGTTAAATAGGCTGAGAGCCCTGTTGTTGAAAATGAAGTTTTTCGGTTCCTATCTCATTCAATCTTTACTAAATTGTCTACCGGCACCCGAGCTCGCAACTGCACGTGACGTCACATGACCATGTTTTCAGAAATTGACAAAGAGCGTCTGGAGAAAGTGGTCAGAGAGCGGCAGAGGCTTGCCGAGTCACGTGGATATACTTCTATTAAATTATATGACCGCTTGCCCGATTAGGAAGACAACGAGTTGGCGCAGCACTGCCACCTTTGGCAGAATATTCAGTAGCATTTCGATCGTTCGAATAGCTTCAAATTCCACCACTATCGAAAGGGATAAATAGTAGCTAGATAGTCATTCGTTTAGAAGAACCACACCTTCGTTGATTTTCAATTGGCCATATAAATTACTAGTGATCCATGAACGTTACTACCTTAGCAAATTTAACACCTGCCAAGCCTCCTTTCATAACCTGTAGTTCAACTTCCTTACAAGGGGAATTATCCCCACGCCTTACTAATATTGTAAGTCATACGGCCAGTAAGGTCTGAAGCCCGTCCTCGAGGAATACCTGGGTGTCTATGTCCCGGACGGATTTAAGCATGTGATTTGAACACATACGAGGTCGGAGGTGCTAGACAAGAGGGCGGGGATGTATGCCTGTGTATTGATGACCCGTCTGATAAGATCAGACGTATAAACGCTGGGACATCCGACCAGGTATGCCAGACTGTGTATCCCAAGGACGAGCGCAAGACTGCCTTCTTCTACTGAATGCCCTCAGTATGCTTAAACAGCCTCAGGCACACAGGGGCAGATCTAATCTACTCCGCCTAAGTATCCTTGCTCTTTCCAGCAATGTATGATTATAATGACAGTCTCGGTTAGCCCCTTAGCGAAAGTATGCTTGAGCATGAGCACAATTAACTTCTTCAAAGCAGACATTAATCGAATGCACGAATACGTATGGGCGTTACTGATGCTCGGCGCGCCTGTCTATGTGATATTGCTGCCTGCCAACAGACATTGGGCCGACTACACCGGCTGGTGATTCTGCCCTGAAATCGGAAGGGTATTGACGTATGACGCAAATCTCTCTGCTCCCGAGATCAGTCCCAGAAACTCTAGTACAAACCTCAGCAAAGAGCAGAATAACGCCTCGCAGAATAATGACTTGAAGGTTTCTCGTTTCCTAGGTTTCTCGTTTCCTTAAAGTAGGGATAATATTGCGGACGGAAGTGTATACTTTCCGTCGTTCCGTCCGCTGCCGCTCCAATCAGCCCAACACTTCAAGGTCGATTTTGTTAACCGTCATCACCAGATTTGCATCTCAAAAGCATTTTAATATAATATTCACTGAGCAATATCGAATGCCAACTATCCATATGACGTCTCATCCATATACCATTACGAACACTGCCGGTTCGGTTAGAATCCTAGAGCACATATTACCTGTACAAGCATCTATAGCGATATTCCCAGATAGCTGCGCTTTATTCCTTCCATTCGTAATAAGAAAATCGCAGTTCGTAGGGACTACAAATGCTAGAGACCCTCACCACTCACACAACTTCTGAGTTTGCCACATCGGCGAGGTCTGGGCTTGCCGTAGCAGCATTTTGTGCGAGAAACTGTAGTTTCCTGGTCTATCCAAGCTTTCGCTGCAGGGTTTTGGCGTCAAAAGTGTGCTGACTGTTCTTTTGGTCTCTGGACCCAGGTAATCAAACGATCCGCTTTCTGATCTTCCGACTTTGACCGTGCTGCGGCATACCGCACAAATCTACCTAAGGCTGTCGCTGATAACTGTATGAGCTTTAGCTGGATCGGGGAGATCGAACTCCTACATGAGCTTGACAAAATTGCTTTTGGAAACAGAGTTGGGTTTACTATTTACGGAGTTTATCAACGCAATTGCTGCCAGGGAGTCGCAGCAGATAGGTATACAGCAGAATAAAACATGTATGTAATGCATTTTCATGCGAGGACAAGCAATGATTATTTGTACCCTGGAGTTACCCTAGTCCGGCACGCCGTTGTTACATGCTTCTGTCCAGCTCGGTGCTACTGTTCCGTTACACTAGATCCTAGGTCCAATAAAGCCGCGTATCCCAGTATAAGCATTTTTGGAGGTTTCGGACGGATTTCCACTGTAGTGATCCGGAGAATCCGCACTGAAATCCCGGAGTCCGTTCATGTTCCATGGCCGAGTTGTTATGACTGCAAATTACAAGCATAAATCAAACTTAAGAAAGGTTTTTTTCCCCCAAGTCGTCCTTTCCATAAAAGAGCTGCTTGTTAACAAATATTCACATTCCCTGTACTAGATTCCATGATGCATATTCACTTCCAACCGTACCCTGGCTTAGCGGACGCCCTTGGACGGGCAGATCTCGGGGACCTGTCTGTTCTTATAACCGGTGGCGGACATGGTATCGGGTTTAACATAGCGACATCGTTCGCCGAGAAGGGTGTAAAGCACATTCTGCTCGTAGGACGTACGGAATCACGATTGGCGGAAGCAGCCAAAAAGCTCTCCTCTATCTCTATCAAGAGGACGTCCGTCAGCTACAAGGTCGCAGATCTTTCTTCAGAAGATGAGATCCACCGGATTTTTGAAACTCTCGATGTCTCGCCCGATATTCTCGTTAACAATGCTGGATACATGCCTACGCCCGAGCCGTTCCTCAACGCTGATATGTCGGAATTCTGGTCTGGCTTTACGATAAACGTGCTCGGTACTGCCCTCCTTACACAGGCATATCTGCATCATCGTCTGGAAAAATTGAAGGTTCCAATCAATGCGCTGCCCGCAGTAGTCGTGACTCTCAATACAGCTGGTGCATATGGATCCGCGGGGCATGTGCCGAATCTCTCGGCTTACGTGGCGAGCAAGGCCGCTCTTGCGCGGTGGTCGGAAGCTATGTCTGCTGATATTGACAGTCAGGTCGCTCGATTCATATCCGTTCACCCCGGTGCTGTCGCGACTGACATGCTTGCGAAGTCTCAGTTGGGCGGGGTCTACCCGTCTACAGAAGGCAAACTAGTTGGAGATTTCGTCGTCTGGGCTACTACCGAGGAGGCCAAGTTTCTTGCTGGGAGGTTTGTTTGGGCGAATTGGGATGTGCAGGAGCTGCTTTCTCTAAGAGATCATATTCTGTCGAAAGATCTCTTTGTGACGAGCTTGGCGGAATAGTAGGTCCTCGGTACAAGTCCCTGTCAATTGCCAAACTGAACTACTGTCTTTTAAATAATCCCTGAGGTGATAAACACGGGCGGTCTAGTGGGGAAGGGCAAGCTGGAATGCATCCGTTTTGATGCTTCTATCCTCGGATATGGCAAATTCCTGTCAAATTTTTCCTACTACAGTCTCTTATTCCACGTTATTCCTTGTTTGTCTGTCGCATGGGTGCTTTGTTTGCCAGATATTGTTAGTCTCTCAGTCATTGTCATCAGGATAATAGTATGACGAGGAGTACAGATACAATCAAGTTATATGATTATCTCCCATACATATCAATTGACAAATGATAATATCAGCCAAATTGATAAATACCATTCTCAGGTAAGTCATCCAACCAGGAGCTCACTCGGGACTCTAGAGCTAGGAAAGCTCCTCCTCGCTGGGATTTCGTACAGCGACAGCTATTACTAGGGAGATAAAACAAGGAGAATCAGAAATAGTAAATGCAATTTATTTCAGAGTATGTACTGACAGTAACTAAACTGGTAGATGGGGTGAGACTCCAGCTCTGTAGAACTGGATCCTAGATGCCTACGATACTCTTACTCAAAGACCAAAGTCGCTCAGCTGCAGTTTCGTCTACCGCAAAATCAGCAGCTGGATACAATTGGCAGTCATTCAGATACGATCCAGAGTAAGCTTTTTTATGTCAGTGTCTGATGAAAGAGCCAAGATGTGTACCAGCACATACCTTGTAAAGCTGGGTCTAAAGCAGCAACCATGGTGGTGGCACATCCTTGCTGGAGAGTTTTAGGCTCAAGATGTTCGGCATTTGGAACTTCCCAATATCAGTATCAGTTGACGTATTAGACGTTCTCTGTGCTTACACTTCAGATGGGCCTCGATTACTGCAGGATCAGGCCGCGGGCTGTCCATATGTCGTGCCAGGCTAGTGGCAATAACTGGATAATAGAAAAATGAGTCACTATGATAGCGACCATCTTGCGACGAAATTCAAAGGCTACTTACTTCCCGGATGCAGGGATAAAAATGTGACATCAGCACTGGGTATCTTGGATGCCAAAGATTTCATGCTGAGGATCATGGCCGTCTTGGATTGAGCATAAGCTTTCCAGGGATGGTATGTCGCACCATCCTAGTAGTAGTAGTAGGACAGTCAGTTAATCAAGAAAGCCTTATTTTCGTCCCAGTCTCATACCGAAAAGTTAAGGTCGTCGAAATGGACTTCACTGAATCTATGGGAAGCCGCAGAGACATTGACAACGCGCGCAGCTGAACCAGGCCTCCGGATCTGGTCAATCAGCAGCATCGTCAACAAAAAATGTCCAAGGTGATTTGCCCCAAACTGCAATTCTACAGGCGCTCCCTTCGGATCTTTCCAGTCCGACACTGGAGTGTAAGGACAGGCCATAATTCCAGCATTGTTAATGAGGACATCAATTCTCTTGATCTCTGGGTTGGAAAATATCTGGTCGACCGCAGCGTGGATGGAGGCCGAATTGCCGAGGTCAATAGGGACAAACCATGTCTTGATCGACGAGTTGATGGTTTGGATCTCTGAAATAACCGGCCGAACTCGAGCCTCGTGAGGACTCAGAAGAATGATTTGGGCCGGCTGGGCATTACGAGCAAGGGAGAGGGCAGTCTCTGCACCGAGCGAACCAGCGCTCGTACCGGTGATGGCAACTATTGATCTGTGGTTCAGCTTTGTTCTTGAGATGCTATCCATAGTATCCTAGAGTTAAGTTTCACTCACATGTACGGCCCTTGACCTGGCTAGCAAAGGCTTGAACCACTTCATCACCTGTGGTGTTCTTGTCGAAGTTAATGTGGGTGGCCATGATTGTTAGTCCTTCAACGAATACAGGCGAAGGCAAGATAACCAAATAGTATGTATCATTGATCAATCCAGCAGTGAGAGTTCATGATAGATATACCAAAAACCACACTGGCGGATTTTACCCGGAGATAAGGACGTATCACTGCACCCTTCGGACAAATTGAGTTATTTCTCGGAGCAACAATTGGTGGTGACGGCGTTCGGAAGCTATAAGTCTTCCGTCCGTAGAACCCGCCGCCCCGCGCCACCCCAAAAAGCCCTCCTGGACGAACTATATACTCTCGGAAAGCTTAAGCCATCGATGTACGTAAAGTCTCATTGCTCTGATGATTGGGATCCGCCTCATACTGCAGAACTACACTGTGACGCCATTGCCGGTGTCCACTCTTCGCTGCCAGCGAAACCTCCAATTGTTTTCTGCCGCAAAAATGCACTCCCACTCCTCCTGGACAGCACAAGGCATAACGATTCCGCCTGTTCAAATCCATGACATTGGCACAGCTACGGAGGACTCTGCCCGCACTTTGAATCATTATCTCAAGGCAAATCACGCCAGATATTCCCTACTTTATCATGGAAAGCTCTTTCATAACCACGTACCGCATGTATGTTCCTCAGTCCGTCACTACTAGTGGCCTTGCGGTCAGGTCCGGGGGCTAACGCATCGAGAAATTTAGATACTGAGCTCGGCCTATCTGCTCGGAGCTGGTGCGGGTGATCTTAAGCGCCTGTATGAGGCCGAGTCAAGGGGATTGGAGCCCTGGGCAGACTCGCCGAGTGACGTAACTACAGAAAATTGGCGCGACTGCCTTGGGAAGAAAGAGTAGATGTGCCCCAGTTTCTCGACACATTATGACAGTCGCGCATTGTCTCGTGCTAACTGTGCTGTAGGTACGAGCGGGGTTTTGTGAAGTTTTTCCAAGGCGAAGTCGCTCGGGAAGGCGGTGACTGGAAAAAGGTAGCTGCATATTATCTTTTCTCGGGGAAGCAGCCTCTGATAAACTCTGTAGTCGCTGGCGGTATGTTTTCTCCTGCTTTAGGTAGTCAACTGCGTCGGGAAGTGCTGATACTGACACTTATTAGCTGGACATGCCCTCATCCATCTCGGCTACGCATATCATATGTCCAGCAGCGAAATAGGTACGGAGGCGATAGCATTGACAGCAACGGACTACAATGGCATTCATAAGTATCTGGAGAATGAGGCTTACTCTCAGGTTCAACCGCCTTACAAATCACCGTCTCCTTTGGAGATATTGGAAAAGGTAAGAACAGACGAACGTTTCAATCGCCTGTCCAGGCCGGGGTACAACAATCTCGACACTATTTTCCGGGAGTACGAGACTCCTCTTCTCGAGCACTGGAACGCTTGGACGATTGACTCCCCAGTGGAGCAGTTTCGGGAGAGTCAGAAGGCCGCGGCAGCAATGGCAGTTGCAGCGAACAAGCACGACTTCTTCCTCATTCATATCCTGACTACTAGCCACGCGATCCGCGTTCTTCTGCCTCTAATACCCGCTCAGTTTCACACACCGGTTTTGCGTCAGTGGTGGCTAATCACCGTGGCACTTTATATTGCCCAACTCCGACCCAAGGTCACGCCATGGAAGATATTGGAGTACAACATTAAGGGAAGAGATTGGGATTGGCCGATTTCAAGTGCTCTCAAGGGACAGCACTCTACTGATGCGCATTATGTCAAGGCCATTCATGCTCTCAAAGAAGCCTGTGACCTCTGGGGTGATTCTGATTCTTTCTTTCTCAAGGCAGCTGTAAAGTTTGCAGATGAATTTCATGGATGGAGTGGGTTTTCCTAGGCTCAAATCTAAGATTATGCGCTCACTAGGTGGGTTAAAATCTGATTTTCCATGACCTGTTGGCATATTGTGATAATGTATTCAGCGAAAGCACAACTCATATCAGTCTTCAATCAAAAAAAAATCTTAACGACACCTTCCATCAATCGTCGAGTCATAAGCAGCTTCGTAGATAACTGCCGTTTATTCCTCTATCACAAGTACCTTCCAATGAGCTTGTTAGTGTGACCCCAGATTGTATCGGCTGCCCCGCTGTCTACAAGGGAATTAAGGAGATCGCCAAGGCTCAGAGTCTCCAGCTTATAGCCCACACACAGGAGAGATCCATCCTTCGTCCCATTGACAGTCAGGCCGGCCTCTTGTCCCTCCTCCATAGGTGCCCCTTCCCCGCCGTACTTAGCACTGGTCATCACGTAAAGCGAGCGCTCCCCGGCTTCCGCAGGGGTTGAGCGTTCAATATCAGCAGGGGCAGTGACGCTGCCATGTTGTTTAGTTTCACCCCATTGATCCCCCCAACTTTTCTTAAAGAGATCGGTAGACACAAGGCCCGGGTGGTGGTGGATGATGACAATGTCCTTGTTCTCTGCTTGCTCAGCGAGTCGCTTGAGGCTCACTGAGGTCATGGTCGCAACGTGGCCCGCATAGCTGGGAACACTGAAGTGCCCGGGTTCCTTCAGCTGAAGGTCACCGAGGAATAGGTCGGACGTTTCTGCACCCGCGGCGAGAACGTTGACGATGCGGGGCCGAAATGATAGTCTGTCGGCGTCACGCTTGGCTGCTTTTGCTCGGAGGAGGGGAGACAGGCGGCGAATAAAGATCTGCCGGCTATAGTACGCCACGGCGGTGGACAGCTCAATTCCTTCTGTGTTTTCTTCAACGGTAACCTTCTTTCAGCACAATTCAGAGTCATCTCGATGCTAATGCTCGGCTAGTTGCATACCTTGTCGCCCCAGGAAGGGCAGGAAGCCAGCCGAAAGGAAAAGTAAGTCGATATAGGTCTCCCGGCTAAGGATTGTATCCGTAAGACGCTTGGCTTCCGCCATCAACGAGACCTCACCCTGCAGGAAAATTAGGGTGGCAGACGGATTTGAGGTCTGAAGCTCGCTCAAAATGGGCTTAAATGCCGCCTCATCGCGACCTATTATATACACTTTCACAGGGAAACCAGTATATATAAGCTCTGACAGGGCTGCTCTGCCAATTCCTGCCGTTGCACCGACGAAAACCGACACCTGCGGAACTGTTGCGGCTGTGAGTTGCCTGTTGGATGCCCTAACCTCGGACAGATAAACCATTTTTGTTGCTTTGCTGGTGACTCGGAGATCGTATGTGGAGATTTTGAACTTGATACTAGTTGACGTGAATATAGTATTCCTCTCGATGGCTTTATGTCTTCACGCGGATAATGCAGTAACTAACTATAACCACCACAGCTACATTACTAAATAGATGAAGGGGAAGGAAATCTAATTATCCCGAGGAGCGATCTAATTGCCGCTGACAAAGCGATGAATAGCTAGGATAACTAGCGTTATTTTGCAGGACGGAAATTCTAGAAGCCTTTTGAAACTATACTCAAGCCGGCGCTTGTTGCAGGGAAGATGATGTACGGAACTGAGTTACAGTTCTACAACTTCTCCCAAGCATGACTGGTCCGAAGAGTAAGAAAGTGAAGATAACACACAAGGTCGAAGGCATATTGCCCAAGTTGCTAGCAAAATTCCAAGATTTTCCCTCTTTACGGTCAAGAGGACGCGCTACACATATGGGTTCTTTCCCTGAGATCCCTCCAAAGACGTGTGTTTCACTGCAGCTTCTCTCTGATAATGTAGGGGTGAGGATAAGTCCTATCTGCACTGTAGACTGGTAGTTGAGACCACAGTACTCAGAATACCTTTTTGCCGCTTTGCTCCTGGCCTCAAGCACATGTCTTCTCAGATCTTCCACTGAACCTTTCCACCTGACCATCACCTTCCGCCCTCTCGCCTTCTCATAGGTTCGAGGAATGCCGAGCAGAGACTGGACTTCCAAGTAAACATTCCAGTACCCACCCTGCTCACTTTCCTCCAGCTGCACGATCTCCCTCTGGTACGCGAAGACATTGAATGGCGCCGACGCCGTTGCGGCTTCCCCCATGCCGTCAACATCGTGGGAGGAAACTGACTTTGTCTCGATCATGCGGGTACCTAGGTCCCCCGTAACTCCAGCGACCAGGACAAGCATGATTTCAGATTTAGAATAGGCCACTTGTTTTGATCAGAGAGATGCGATATGGCTAGGTAGAGATGTCTGCAAAAGCTTAGTTTTATTGCCTACTCTGTCCGACCAGCTTAAGCCATGGCATTATACGGGACCGGAAATCGGACTATCCCAAGAGGAAAAAGGCTGAGCCTCCACACGCCGTATATGTACACATGTATTAAGTGGAACTATGCCTGGTCATGAGTCGAGCCAGTGTCCTGTGCTGTGTGTTCTGAACTCGATAATCTTCCGAGGCGAAGATAGGCTACTCGCTCTTTGAGCGCGTCAACTTCTTCTCAATTGCATCCGCGCACCGCCTGTACATCTCCTCGACATATTGGCGCATGTTTTCGTGTTGTACCGGATCAGGCAGCGGTTCCCCTTCAGCGAACCATCTGAATTTAGTGGACTTGCCATCAATATCCTCCAAGACCATGTTGGAATAAATGTCTCCGGCGTCAGTGACATCCTCGTTGAAGACGCGGAAGCGAAGAAGATGCTGGATCGGATCGCAGACATCCATTTGTTCGCGAACCATGTTCACCCAATCATTCTTTTCAAAATGAATGGTCCGTATGGAGCCAGGACCGTATCCTTCAAGAGATGAGGTGGTCACGCCGGGAAACCAGAGCGACTCGGCACCAAACGAAGCCACAACGCCCCAGACCTGGCCGATTGGAGCATTAATGGTGACAGTGACGTCGGTGATGACTTGTGGCATTGTGGGAATATTGACGAGAACTATACCTGGCGAGTTTAGCTCGTTTTCAAACTTATGTTGTAGGAAATTGGGAACCGCACCTTTCGAGCTCTAAAGAATCCTGCAAAGTCTTATGCTCTGTTGCACCGAAGCTGCTATAGAGGCTGCAGCATGGAAGAGAGAGCGATTTATATAGGAGTCTCATATCTAGTTTCCATAGAAAGTTGTTGGAATTATTACAATTGTATGATCATCGCGTAAGGCCGTACCACGGTACAAGACAAAGTTAAATTATTCAGCGGACGGAAAAGGGACGGACGGACGGAGTTGGCTCATGACTCCCACTTCTTCCCTTTTCCTCAGCGGAATTACAGCTCCATTTGCTTTACCAAAACACATTACATCGAGCACTTGCAACCGTTCACTTCGTTGAATTTCCGGTCATGCCGCCCGACGGTCTTTTGCCGGAGCAGCCAGCGGTATGTCATCTCCGACCCTTGATCCTCACAGGCGGGGGTTAATGCAAAGATATGCGTAGTGCGACTTCTGCCATGCGAGAAAGGTCCGTTGATCTAACGCCGTCGTTGCGTCCGTCCGGTCGCTGAGATCAGTGTCGTACTAAAATAGATCAAATGCAATCGACAAGCGCCATGCGACAACTGTATAGACGCGCTAGTAGACTGTCGCAGGGACCGACCAAGAAGGAGTAGGCGCCCAAAGGGATCGCGGCAAGTCCTCAAGCTTCATAATGCTGTTTCCCACCTAAGACGCATTTACTGACGGGAATAACTCAGCATATCTTCGCTTAATAGAAGACTTCTGGCACTCGAGAGGGCAACTGCAACCTTACAAAGCGATCCTGGCCCTGCAACCGATGGCGGTCCCTTTCATGATACAGTAGCCCAGGCTGCAACACAGAGAGAGAGCACCGACGCGACCAACGCTGGTCTTTACGGCCGCCAATCTAGCAATACAGGGGGCTCCCGACAACCGACAACTGCTCTTAAAGACGGCTTGACACAGCAAACTTCGGAGGGCGCGAGATTCTTGCAGAGAGAACTGGAGTCGAATGTAATGATGGGTCAAGACAGGTCTGTTGTTTTGAGACGTGCAATCGATTTCGTCAGTCGTATCTCCAATTCGGGTGATCTGTCTTCTGTGACCAGCACATTCAAGTCTGGCACAACAGGCAGTGATGCTGAACCGCATAAGTTTCCTCCGGAACTACTGTACATGATGACAATAAGTAAGTGAGCGGCAAAAGTAGACTCATAAAGCTGATTGATTGACTTCTAATCTTCAGCCCCGGATCCCGAGCCAGGTGTCATGAAACGGTCGTTCTGGCCAGACCACATTTCTCTCGAGACTTTAGAAAATATGTGTCTGTCTATCATGGAGGAGAAAGAAGATCGACAGACCCTAATCTGCTATCGGATCTGTGTCTATATGAAAGCTGTCACCCTGATCAGCCGCCTGCCCAGAAGAGATCGAAGTGCTCTGGTCCGCCGTCATCTCGAACAAAGCAAGAGACAGTACGAAGACGAGATACACCGTGCGCTGAGCGAGTTGGATTTTCTGAGGCCCCCAAGTTTATCTTTCCTACAGGCCCTTTTATCGGGGGTAAGTCCGCACGGCCTCATCCTCAGGGATTAGAAACTTGTCGAGAAACAAACTGACTTGTATTAAGGCCCTCTTCATGCAAAATCAAGGTGACATGTCCCGAAGCTGGACATTAACAGCATTCGCCTCGAGGACCTTGGTCTCTCTAAATTACCATACGATCGACAAGTGCGTACCGTCAGAGGGAGATATGCAGGATATCTATGGAGCTCTCTACATATGTTACTATCTTGACAAAATTCTGAGTGTCCTCCTGCTCCGTCCTCCTTCGCTTCCAAGACTGAAGATAAAGCCAGCAGACTTGGTCCGCCTGGATCCTCGGCTTCCTCTTAGTGCTTGCGTCAAGGTTATGGTTTGTCTTGGTCAGATTCAGGATGGAGTCCTTGATGTACTCTTCATCCAAAATGAGAAGAATGATAAGGTCATTACAGTCAATGCACTGGTCCAGGAAATGTATCATCTGCGCACATTGATGGATGAGGTGAGAAACCCAAACCCGGAACGAGAATCAGCTGACAAACAGCCCTCCCAGCCACAATGTCAGAAGCTTGCAGAAGAAACATACTTTGAATGGGCAGCTATTGAATTCGGCTACTATGCTCTTCTGGCCAGTGTTTTCCACCTGCAACAGCGCGTTGTGCAAGGCCCGTTATCTCGACAAGAATGTCTCCACGCTGCGCGGCAGTCGCTGGTCCAGCTCACCAAGCTGCAGGACGAAATCGCCATAGATAAGAATTTCCTGGACGAGTATCCCTACTTCCTCACATGGCAAGTCTTCCCCCCATACATAGCAGTGTCCTGCGGTGTTGATTGCATATTATCTGACTATATCGCCTAGGACCCTTCTATTCTTCCCACTGAGCCCGTTCTTTGTCGTCTTCTGCAACGTCATATACACAAGAAACAGTGAAGATTATACGTTATTATCGACAGTCACGAAAGGAATGTCCCGCTTTTCAAGCCGAAGTCGCTCGGTTGCTGAGTTACATAAGCTATTTTCAGCTTTTCTGGGCCTGTGCGAACTCCTCTTCCAGAGTGAAAGTCGCGCTCCCGATTCCGGTGCCATCTCTTTTCAATCATATTCAACAGACCCTACTACTACCCTTCTCCAGCAGAACCCCACCACCGGTAGCGAAAATTTATTGGGAGATTCTCTCCCATTACCCAGCTACAGTCTGTCTAGTGGCTCAAATCTCCCTCAAGCTAGAGATGATGAGCTGCAAGACCAGGCAGCATTGTACGGCCAGCCCGGCGAAATGGGATCGTCTGATAATGAGCTCATGTGGGACCTTTTGCAGTCACAGCCGTGGTGGGGTTGGATGAGGTCTGATGCCTAAAACCCCACGGCCTTAGGGTGAACCGTACCGGCACCTCACGCTTCACTATTCCTGATAACGTGGATATGCACCTGTGTGCCAGTGTGTCTAATATCTACTCAAACTAATAACACTTGTACAACGGCCCATACTAGTAATAGTCAGAAATAGAGAGAGAGAGAGGAAGGGAGAGAAATTTATTTGGCCGACTGCTATAAATCTACAGATGGAGAGATCGCTACGAGGCCCCAAATGCCATCAGCCGATCAACCTGGGGGCCTTCTAAGGTAGTTATGTCATCGGATGACCGGGGAAATTGATTGTAGAACCGACTTTCCACTGCAGCTATGTTAGGCATCGAAAACATCGCTATCGCGCACACTTAACTTCTTGCCCGCATTCAAGTTTTGCCCACCGTGCTCGAACCAAAATCCCTCCGCCTGCAGTTCTGTGTCCCATCCGCAGTCCCAGGGACACGCCCGGCAACGCTTTGACAATCATATCGTGCGGGTACCCAAGAGCGACGGTGTGGTCCAAAACACTCGCAACGATCATCAGACACGTGCTTCCTAGCATCTGCCGCCATGATTCCCCGCCACAGCTCGTAGCTGATAACCAGGCTGAGCTTACCTTTCCATTCGTGATATAAGTAGTGGGATTGCTTTCTTCAGACTATCAGACATGCCGGATAGGCCCTGTTGTACTGGGGCGTGACAAAGATGAATGCGCTTTACTTGGGAATCCTGATGTACCGTTGTCGCGTTTGTTTGTGCGCGTATTGGTCTGCTGAGACAATGTGTGAGGGCATGCCCTGCTCATCGAATGCGGGAGATTCCATTCGGCGAGATCGACGAGATGGAAATAGGCTGGAAGCTGTAGGTTCCGAGGGAAGCGGTTGCCAATTCGACAACTCAGAGTCCTGCGTGCAGTTTACGCTGGCTACTGACAAGGGTGCCCACTCTTTAGAGTCGATAGCCATTTGTTGCTTGTGTGTTGGTAGCTGTATGCAATCGAGTAGACTAAAATACTCGGCTGTAGAATTCATATAACTAATTTTGTTATATAGCTTCCTTACAAATGCTTTCGGCTTCGCGGAATCCTACTCCCCTCGCCACGGCCACGGGTTTGGTGACCCGATGGTGACTTAACACCGAAACACGTATGGTCCATCTGTCCCTGGCGCCAGTTTCGAGCTGTCAAATTTTTTTATTTTTTTTCCCGCACGCACTAGTTGTGGCTATTCTCAAAGGATGGGATAAGGCGAATACCGATAGATCGGTGATACTCAAGTCCTGGTCTACACTTGATGGTCCTATCCCATCCGACACTCTGCTAGATAAGCTGTCTCATACACCCCAGTAGTATCCTGGCACGCAATCTCAAGCTCAATCCTCATAAGCGTCATGATCAAATAGCACGGCAGCAAGTTTTCAGGCTCTTTAACTGATTCGGACGGACGGTCGGAAATGTAAATGTTCCAGGGCCCGAAGGGGCAAGATTGCTACTAAATTGTCTGGTAGCCTGGTTGACGTATCGAATTTATTTCGAGCGTTTGCATGCGTGCCTGCTTATATTTAGGTCTGAGTTTTCTAATTAAGCAACGATGCTCAATAAATACATAAAAAAAATACATAAATAAATGGTAGCAACTAAGCCTTAAATTAAATAACTGAGCGGATGCTGGATACAGGTGACTACAGGTCAGCCCACCACCCCCCCGGGGCCTCGGACCACCGGCGCCGATTTTCCGAATCACATGCTAACCATTTTAAAACAGCTCATCTCACCGGTCAGATGAGATAATTTTTTACTTTCTGTAAATATTCTGAAAGTTACCCTCCATACTTCCCCTAAACTAGTTCTTTCTCATCATCTTAAAAAACTAGTTTACAATGGCCTCATATGAATCTTTTCAGTACCTTGAGAATGATAGATCAATTATTAATAATCTTATTCCTAGTACCTTTTCTAATGATTCTTCTGAATCTGATGATAGTATATCAATATTATCAGATGACTTAGATGATCAAATTCTGCATGAACGCAATCTAGCTGACGATTCAAATCTTCTCAAGGTAAACCATATAAACTAGTTTATAGGAACTAGTTTACATATACTAACTAGTTCTAGAATACATAACCTATAGCTTTGACATCGTCCTTCCTAACTCCAATCTTGACACAGCAAATTAAATATGTTGATCATCTACCTGAATATCCTCAATTGCATATACAGGGCTATACTTATGTTGTATGATTGAATACCTTAAACCCTATAATTTCCGGACATAATCCTTTCACATTAGTAAGTCTTAACTAGTTTACAGACTAACTAGTTTTAATTAAACTAGTTCTAATACTACTACTAGATTTAATATTCCCACTCTACTGTTGGAACTCCGCGTCAAATATATTGTTCCTTTCTACATTTATATATTAGATGATATTATCTACGATGCTTAGGAATAAAGGCATATGAATATATTCATCCTGAACTATTAATAATAGAACATACACATGCATCTAAACTAGTTTTCTCTCAAATTTCTAAAATTCGGCAACGGATTATGCAAAGAATAACTAGTTTATTTATTCATAAGACTACCAGGTAAGTAGGTTCCTTATTAAATATATATTATTTTGACTATTCTAATAAGTATTAGTCTTTATCACAGTATAATCAAACATTTTAATTCACAAAATGCATGTCAAGAATCAACTATATCATGTCAACCAGTTTTCACAAAATATCACTATCCTGTAAGTAACTAGTTCTAATAAAAACTAGTTTTATATACTAACTAGTTTAGGATGTTGCCAGTGTATAGTATTATTATATTAGATGCACAAATGCTTCACCTTTAACCTATCAAAAGCACTTTCATATGAATCTTGCAAATAAAGCATTCCAGCTTGATTTAGATCTTTTGAAAAGGCTGTTTAAAACCAGTAAGCATGATCATATTCATGAACCTTGTAGAGTCATTAAATAACTAAATAGTCAGCAGCCTCACTATGGTAAGCCCTTAACTAGTTTATCTAATAACTAGTTCTTCACTAAACTAGTTAGGTGTTCCTCATATCCAGGGCCATGGAAAGATGAAGAGAAAAGATTATAATATAATATTTATAGTACTAGTTCCTACTAGTATTACTGAATGTCCATATGTAATATTTCTCTCTACTAGAATCCATTTACATCCTCCACTACCGCCTAATAAACCGCCATAGCAAATAATGGATGAGATTCTTCATTTAATTAAAAGAATGCAGAATCCTGATCTGACACTTAGTAAGTTATGTAACTAGTTTTAAGATAAACTAGTTTATATATTAACTAGTTTAGGTTTATTCCTGCAGAGCCCTGCCTTAAAAGAGTTTTGCCTTAAGTATAATAGTCAGACTTTATCACAGATTTATCATAGTTTTATGAATCAAGATAGATTCTCTGCTATTATTACTAAAGAGCGAGCTCTTTTATATCTAAAAGGTTAGAGTTTTAATAGGGTACTATATAAGCATACTCACAACCCAAACTACTAGGTATATAAAACTAGTTTATCCCCTAACTAGTTCTCTGCTAAACTAGTTTAAGAATTATATCCATGGAATCTACACTGATAATATTTATATAATAATCATCTGTGGATTTAAGGAGCAAATCACACTTTTAAAGATATTAGATTCTTTTGAGATTGATATATCTTTCAAAAGAGTTAAAGGAGACTTTAATAAGGTGATATTTATAATATTCTTACCAGAGCATAGAAAAAGTTAAGTCTAAACTAGTTTACTAGAGGCTGGATTCTAATATTTAACTAGTTTTCACACTTCTTCATGTGTTTATGGATCAAGAGACTGCAGCAAGCTATTAATTATTATTTCATTATATTTTTTAATTAATTAATGAGGTCTGTGGTGCACCAGTCTAGTTTTATTATCTGTATCAAAGTGGATATAAAGCAATTATTATTAATATAGATAGAAAGCAACTCTTAGGTAAGAACTAGTTCTCTTATAAACTAGTTTTATAGCTAACTAGTTCTAGGTCTTGGTCATTATCTCYAAGACATTRATCCTGAAGGTCRACCATGGACATAGTAATTAYAAAATATTATTATTTTCTRCYATATTTATTTTATRTAAACTATCTCTAAGCTAGTTCCTCCTGGAGCTTTAGAGATAGATAGTCACTTTCATTCTATTTAGCTTTAAATGACTAGTCTTTTATCTTATTAATTATAGGATGAATTTCTTCGCCTCACTRAATTACTRCAAAGTAAGTTAACTAGTTTATCTGTTAACTAGTTCTATACTAAACTAGTTCTAGTTAATGAATCGCCTGACATTGCAAGATAGGCGAAATATAAGCAACATCCTATAATTTCTGCTAGCTTGAATAAAAACTGCTCATTAATGAATTCTGAGTTTTTTAATAAGGTCAGAAATCATATAAATGCAGTAGAATAAAGCCACTATAAATCTTATTGGATAGGTATTTATGATTCACTACTTGGAGCAACTCTTAGGTATATTTAAACTAGTTTCTATTAGAGACAGTTCTCTGATATATTCTATTATAATAGGTTAATGATAATTAATYAGTGAGATATTRATYAACTCTCTGCAYRATAAATATATRGAATCCATYATTCTTGRAGAAGTGATRATATAGATACTTAATACTATAATTATATAGCTCGCGAAGGTATGTACAAACTAGTTATATCTAAACTAGTTATWRAACTAATGAGTTTCAGAGYRACRGAAAAGAYGAAGAACTAAGYAAGAAAATAGAACTATTAATCATAATTYTATTYTTTTTAATGCTAGWTCTTCAGGCTTTATTYAAGCAYGCTYAGRTTCTAGAGGAAGATYAACTTCTTAAGGAAGATCTAGAGGCCCTTTATCCCCTTAATCAGTATTAAGATGGTAAGAATTTTTCTTCAAAACTAGTTTAAATACTAACTAGTTTAGATAGTTAACTAGTTTATAGTCATCCCATTCATCCCAGCRGTAAGAAAACTTAATCTCTAGAACTAGTTTTTCTACTAATTTATTCTAGATCATTAAGTCTTCAGCAGATTACTACCTCTAATCTTCATACCCAAAATCAGAACAGTTATACTGAGTCACACCAAATCAATCTCTAAATACTTGAAGCAGAGATAAGAAAGGCTAAGATTAAGAAACAGAAATTAGAGCTAGAGTTAGAATTAGCTAGACTTAGGCAAACACAGATGTAATATATTGTTTTTACCTAAACTAGTTGTGTATAGAACTAGTTCTATATATAACTAGTTTAGGTAAAAACTCTTGGCATATCACCAGTGTTAAATATATATATTACTAACTGCTAACTTAGTCTTGTCTAGAAAAGAAGGTAGAACTATATCCATTTAAACTAGTTCTATAGAATCCCAGCTATTTGTAAAATTTTAAAAATAAACTTTCTTTAACTAGTTTAGAACTTGCATAACTAGTTATATTTATAGAAAATCACTAATTTATGTAGTCTCTATCTTAGACTCCTAGCCTAATGGTTCCTCTTCATTAAACTCCCTGAATACCTTATATACATCCCTGTGAGTTCCCTTGCAACATTCTAGAACTAGTTAGAGATATAAACTAGTTCTATTAGAAACTAGTTTACTTACCTTTTGACTTTTTATCCGCCTTACAGCGGTCACAAGGCACCTGTATATTATAATCTTTTGTAATGGCGCGCATCGCAGTCATATTGACCTAAACTAGTTTAGTAAAAGCTAGTATTATATAAGAACTAGTACTCACAGTCCCATCATACTTTAACAGAATGACTAGGCGGACCTTTAGTTTCACAGCTTCGCGGGCATTATAGGCGGCAACTAGTTAAGTGTACCAGGCTAAACTAGTTAGTAATGCTAACTAGTTCTTCAAAGAACTAGTTCTTACTAATAGCAGCATCCTTATTAGCTTTCTTTGGGCGCCCTCCAGCATTTTCCTCAAACTCAGCACCATGTTTTGCGACAAAGTGTTTCTTTAAGTTGTTCAGGTTCATGTATTTGGTCTAAACTAGTTAGCAGGAAGAATGTAAATATGATAGAACTAGTTCATAACTTATGTTAACTTCGCAACTGCTAAAGCGGCAATACACTTCACCAACATAGAGATTGACATGGCCAGAGGTCTAAACTAGTTAGTAGGGATAACTAGTTCTATCCAGAACTAATTCCACACTGTGAGAAAATCTCACTTCGGCTAGCTAGGAACTAGTTCTGCCATATATTTTTTACTCACTTCAACAACTGCGTCAGGAAGTTTGAGGTCAGGTTTTGGGATCTCAAGGTATTGCTGGTATGCTTCCTAATATGCAAATTAATACTGATTAACTAGTTCTGGAGGAGAAAACTGACATTACCACAGACACAAGCCATGGTGGAGGTGTGGTAGAAGTAAGATGTAGTGTTGTGTCAGTAAGGTAATGTACTGAGCTCACCCGACCGGCGGTGGGGTGAGATCACATGATCGCGGATAATCGGCGCCGGTGGTCCGAGATTCCGGGGGGGTGGTGGCCTGACCTGCGTTCTGCTGGATACAGTTGTATGTCCCGCGTGAGTTTATTCAAAAATACATCGCATGTAAAAAGGCCCTTTATGACAGGTATTATGGGTTGTACGTACTATTCAACCTGGGAAGTTTATTCACTTTTCCCCACTGCGCAGAACGTCTAGTTGTTAATAGATTACCATTGGCATCATGAGGCGGCAGCCCTACTTCCGAAATTCCGTCTGTTAGTCCGCCGTAGTCCGCGCCTTTTCTGGTCCTCTTTCGCGGGGATATATATACCAGCACTTGTCACTGGACTACACTCGCTGTTAGTTTGAGCGCAAGCAAAAAGACCCAAGGATATTTGGGTAGTATATAATTGATGCAAGACCCACTGCATAATTTTCCTTGCTTTATCATATTCCCAGAAATACAGATTCATACAACATGCTTATTTTGATCGCTGGTATTACCGGATTCGTTGGCATTCCGTGCGCCAGGTCCGCATTTGCGCGTGGTCACAGGGTTCGAGGCCTAGCTCGGAATATCAACAATCTCCCGAAGGATGTGCGGGACCAGCTTGAAGGCTTTGAGACGATGTCCAACCCCTACGACATTGCTGCAATGGATCGGGCTACAAGCGGTGTTGACGCCATTATCTGTTCCTTTGCTGCCCTTCCCGAAATGTTTATGGAATCGCAAATGCTACTTATCAGGGCAGCAGAGCGTGCGGGAGTGAAGGTAAGTAGGACCATTCTGTCTGTTAGCAGTTGGTTAAGTGCTCTGTAGATTTTCCACGCCACCTCCTGGAACTACGACTGGACTCTTTCCCCTGGTTCACACGAAATTTATGACGACATGCGGGGCTTTGCTCACCATGTGGCTGTCAGCTCGACTATTAAGCCCATCTATATGTTCACCGGTGCAATCGCAGATTATTACTTCAAGAGAAGCCGTTATGACTGGGACCCAGATACCAAGACCTTCAATTTCCACGGGCCTTCAACCTTTCCCACTCGTTACACCACAGCGGAAGACATTGGCAACTATGTGCTTGAGGCTATCACTGCTCCAGATGCTGCTAACGGAGGCTTTGTCCGTGTTCAGAGCTTTGAAGCCTCCCCGGAAGACATCGTCAAGGCATACAATGCGGCCAGAGAAGGTCGCAACGATGCTAAGCTTAACTGCTTAGGATCGTTAAAGGATGCAGAGGCTAAGCTGAACGAGGGAAGGGCTACCTATGGGAAGAGTGGATGGTATAACTTTATAAGGTATTGCTACCAGTATCATATTCCAGCTCGATCTTGGGATTACGAGCCAGTGGATGTTGCTCGCTTCCCGAATGTCAAGCAAACTAGCCTGGAGGATTTTTTCCGCCGCAACCCAGACGTGTAGTTGATCACGCAATGAAGTTGCTAGCTAGATAAGCAGATCCTCTCATGTCAAACGGAGAATGCAATTTATACTCGGTCCTTCTGCAAATCCACTCGTGGCTTAGTAGATAAATAAGCAAGAAATATTTGCATAGAATTGAGCTGACTAGTATGCTCTGATTGCCGTGGTGAGACTTGATCTCCGTGAAAACGGTTACTTGGACCAATCTATGTATTGTGCACTTAGTAGAATTCTTGAGTTCACCAAAGTTGAGATCACCGCTCTAACCTGCTGCCTTGGAGCTTTGGGCCCATAGTAAAGCGAGCCTGGCTTGACTCTAAGATGGGTTGGAGGTAGAAATTCCAAACCGGTCGTGCTGCCCACTTAAGTACTGAATCAAATGATTCAGGTTGGGTATGTTCTATTTTCCCTCCTAATTTTGATGGTCTCCGCATCCCAGGGCGATTCACAGCGATATTCGCAGAGTAATCGTCGATTGAACACGAAGCCCTTCTTTTTAATTCATTGCGTTACCGACAGCTGCCTACACTGTCAGGGTTTCCTCCCATTAATCTCAGAGCAATTCGGGGCTTCAGCTCGCGCAACAGTGGTGGTTCATGCTCTTCACCTTACAGCCCTGAGCCAAAACACCAAAAGGAGTCTATTGGTTGGACAATGTACTTGTACTATTTTTACTTCCACTTTCATGCACACCTCGTGCCTTTGCATGGAATGTGATGCTTCCACAGACGCGTGAAAAAATGGTCTCCTACTTTCTCCTTTCTATTCCTTGTCCTTTTTCTTCCAAATAGACTTTTGACGAAAAGAGACCCGGGCGACACAGCGAAAGTATCGCTGTTCTTCTTTTTTGATTTAAACATACACGGGTATCAATCCATTTCATACACATTTTCGCTCCAGCGCCTTTCCCTGATGTAGTGGCCTATTTCCGCGATCAGGGCACCAAATAGAGCCGCGGAAAGGCAGCATCGCCACTACTGAGATCCCAACAACATGAGATATTCATGAGCGCGAGACAACGTTTTGACCGCCATATATAGCTATGAAATTTTCAGGCTGACTCTGACGACCGTGGGCCCTCTGAAGAACATTTCTCCCGTTTGTGGAGGCCGCCGTCTAGAAAGCAAACCGCATCCAGGAGGACCGACACCGGACACGCTCACGAAGGACCTGAGGTATTAAGGAGTTGCTCCTTAAGTAATTCTGGGCCCAGTGTTAATTAACGAAACCAGTTAAATTGCACTCGGCGCCTGGACAGTCGGTCTGGTGGCGCCGTCGCCGTCGGGCCAGCCACGGTCCTGGATTAAAGGGGCACGGCGGAGCAACTGTGGTGGCTTCTGGTCCTATGTGTCGAACTGAGTCAACAACGCGGAGCGATGCCAGGGGCACATCCGACATGGCTGCTCCGGTTCTTCCACTGCAGGTACGAAAGACAACTCCCGCAGCGATCAATGCGCTGCGGCGCGACTATCAGAAACTGGTATCACGCTCAAAGTTCGCATAATGGTGTATTATCTGAAGTCCACATTACTCCTTGTTTGCGGATTACTGACTGCTTTGGGCCGCCCACGCCTTTCTATGCACGCGCTTAGGATAGCAGGCAACTATTAGAATTACTTAAGTGAATCAAGACGACAAATAACTCTACCCCATATGTTCAGTCTTGATCCTCAATATTCTTATATTTATTCCTTTTATTTTTAGCCTTGAATCCTACACGTTTGTCAACCGCGGTACGTCCCAACATCGGTACGATATCGATCAATCCACGAAGATACGATTCTACGTTGTGAACTCTGGTTAGACCAACCAGATCGCTCGATACTACCATGATTCAACACCAATTGCAGAGATTTTATGTCTTTACCTATTGTTGTGAATTTACCTAGTATTGGTAGAAGGTTCGATCGATAGATTTTGATACTGGTGAAATACGACTGGCTTCAAATCTGTTATCCGGCGACTCTAGGGGGTGTAGAAGGATGGATACGTGTTGAACTCGGCCCGAGCCGCTTGCCAAGACGATTGGAGTATGATAACCCCCGTTTAGTTGCCTGTATATTTAGGTCTAAAGTGAGACTTAAATTCAATCTGACTTGGCCATGAGCTTTGTACGTAAAGAGCGGAAAATGAGAGCGAAATAAGCAAAGCAGCCATGAACTTGGCAGGCAGGGCGGTGGCAGAACGGGAGTGTGTGGGGAAGGGCCATATCCCAAGACCACCTGTGAGAACGGCGAGTCTAACTTGTTACATTATCCATCTATGTTGTGATTGAACTTGCAACAGCATTGATGAGGCCCTTAAACAAGGGATCGAGTTGCTTCTGCAGTTTTTCCTTGGTGAGACTCTCCGGAAGATCAACCTCTGCTATCCACGTAAAGGCGGTTCGATTCTTGTCCACGGCTTTCAACTTCATGGTGCCGATTGACTCGGTAAGAAGGTCGTTCCTGAAAACTGAGAAGCGAACAACATGGTTCTCGGCATCGACATAATCCAAACGCTCCCATGCAATACGGCCAGGCTCATGGAAAATATACGTGCGTACACTGCCGATGCCATACCCTTTGAGGTCAACGCTCTTCATATCGGGAAACCATAGCTTCTCGCATCCGAAGGATGAGATCACGGCCCAAATCTCGCCGATAGGTACATCGACAATCTCGGTAACAGAGCTAATTATCTCTAGAACCATATTCGTTCTAATTATAGAAAGATTCTGGAAAGCTACACCAACAAGGTTAACATTTTGTAGATTGCTGTAAGATGTTTGGCTCGTCTGGCAGAAGGATGAATAGGGAGCACTTGATGGTCTCATATGTAGATGAAAGTCGACAGCATACTTACAAATTAGATAACGCCCAGTCTGGGGCACGGGGGGAGCACTTTAAACAGCAAAGAGCGCGAGCTGGTGAGCTTTTTTCGTCAATAGTGCGAAGACAATGAGGCGTCATGGTGCAATTAAATCTCTAATCCAAGTGGGATTGTTTGGGAAGGTTGGATCCAAGGACGGCGATTTCTAAGCGGGAAAGAAGCGGATGGACAAATTTCACAATCGACTCCGCTTTTAACGCCGTTGACTTAACTGTCCCGCCCTTACATGTTATAGTTGCTGCAGGGTTATTGAGAAAGCATGAGTGAGGACTAACAAATAAAAGCAAGTTTGGCTGCACCGGACATTTTCCTTCCTTCCCTAACTATCAGTCATAGCAACGGCACAACCATCACCTTCAATTACAGGACTTCACCTCGGTCTTCCTTCTGATCAAATTTTCGTTTCCTATTATGACTATTTTCAAAGTCCACGAGTATAGTGGAACAATCCACGCCCCTATCGGAGAAGTTTGGGCTCTTCTTTCTGCCTTTGGTTCTCCAAGACTATGGATGCCCAACTGCATCCTTACAACTGTAGAGGGGTTCGGTATTGGTTCTACGCGAACAATCGCTTTTGACACAAACCCGGACGTCATGATCCGGGAAACACTCGATCGCGTTGACGTCACAAAGTACAGCGTTCGTGTCCATATTGACCGGGACGACCTTCCAGGAATTGATTCCTACGGTACTTTCTCCTTGAAGCAAATTTCGCACCATGAGACAGAAATGATGTGGCTTGGGGAGTCCTCGATCCCCGACGAGGAGGGCAGGGCGGTCCTCAAAGTCTGGCTTGACCGCACGTACAAGGGATTTGAGAAGAGTCTGAACAAGTTACTGGCTCATTAATCCAGAATGGAGGCTATGATGTTTCGCGTGGTAAACATACCTGGGCTTGTTAAGCCCGCAAACTTACGTCTCCTGAATATGTCCCGTCTGTTGATGAGTATTTATAAGTTGTGGAGAAGCTTTTCAACATGGCTGGTCATATTTAGTCGGTCTTATAGCGGAAAAGGATCGCGTTGAATTTCATTACTCGGTAACTGCCGGCGTGGGAGGCAATATAGTAGCCCGTGAGGTAGACATTCTGTATGCAGGAGGCAACTCATTATCGACATTGGAACTTGATAAACCTGACACTGAAGTACTCTATGTAGCTTGCCACGTTTTGTCCGACATCTGCTATGCCGATGTGAGATGAAGTGATAAGTTGGCCAGTGAGTTACATGTCCAGAGATTGGATGATCTAGCCGCATCGAAAACGTTGGATGTGCTCGTAAATGGTTATGTTCAGCTACTGGTTCATCAGGGCGTCAGAAGGAAAGGTGGGTACATTGTGCGGAAACAAGGAGAGCCTAGTCATGGGTTTGTCCTGGCGATTATTTGAGTTCATAGTGTCCGTATTGCGTCCCCGCCCATGCCTCCGTCCGTTCCTGTGTCCGTTAATTCTTCCGGCTCTCTTTCACCGGACAGACGTTTTACCTGAGAACGGTTTTCGGCCACACGCTGACTCTCCCGTAAACAAACCTAAGGAATTCAGGTATTGCATACCTTGTAAAGCTGGGTCTAAAGCAGCAACCATAGTGGTGGCACATCCTTGCTGGAGAGTTTTAGGCTCAAGATGTTCGGCATTTGGAACTTCCGTATATCAGTACCAGCCAATGTACAGACGTTCCCTTTTATTACCAATTTGCTCGTCTAACTTTTCGAGTTTTCCTGTTTTTGTAAGCATCGGCTTTTAGTAATTCGGTCCTTATCAGAAAGTCCTTTCCTTTGATCAAGGACGGGGAAACAACCACCCTTGAGGGCATCACATGCAATTAATGAAGTGTCAGAATATGCCTCGCTTATATCATGACAATATATGAAGCATTACAGTACAAGGCGTACACTGAAACCTCTAACAGGGATCATCAACTAGCCTGGCTATCCAATGCAAGTTTATCAACATTAGATCTCGATGATACGACGTTTTGTACAGTCTACAGAGTAATCGGTCAGACTGAAATTAAACTGCTGGCCGAATAGTTAATCTCCGATCCGCCTTTCGGTCCTCGGAAAACACGCATTTCCGTCTTCTCGTCCGTTCTGCCTCTGGTTTGTAATACACATCCATGCCTAAGGTACCTTCGAGGTTAGATATTCATTTGTACATCAAAGGACCTATTCCAAGAGAATGAGGGTTATTGTCAACATTTCTACCCACAGGAGCTTTTCTAGCTTGCTTTTCAAAGTTTTAATATACCATTGCTAAAAGCACTTCAACAGAATTA